>NW_027507903.1:400020549-400620549 GCF_037356315.1 Lithobates pipiens | reverse complement strand
GGTTCCAATTATATATTGCTAACCACATTGCTATGTACACTGTCCCCCCCTATTGCTAATCATTATACAGTCGTTAATAATTTTTTACAATTTTGGAAGTGTACAAGGAAGTGTTCAAGGAATGCACACATTTTAATTTACAGTCAGAAAAGCAAAAGCCTGATCGTGGTAACTCCGCTCTATTATACTAATAATTTGTTATATGCCATCTATCGTATTGTTTTTCTTATGTTATAACGTTACTGATAATTGAGATGGCTGAGTCCGCCGCTCCGTTCGCAATATTGTCACTGTACTCTTTGCTTTTAAAACTTAATAAAAACTTAGTTAAAAAAAAATTGTATTGGGATACCTGTAGCATACTTACAGTGCATTTACAGTATCTCTCAAGTTTACAAATATTAGAAGTTACAATTATCTCTTCAAGGCAACAATTTAAAATTATTTTCCAGAACATTGATATACTGTATGCATTTTAATATATTCAAAGTAATCCAAATACTAGTTTTTTTTTAAACTGGTTATGTTGCATGTAGTCACATTGGGTGTTTTGTTTATGGACAATTTTACTACTGTTATATGTAATAAGAACATATCGACTTGATGGGTTTACACTATGACAGCAGCCCTGAGCTTAATTTTGATGGCATGAAGCTTAACAGTTGTATAGGTGTCAAGTGTACTTTATGTACCTGACTAGAAACTTGCAGGTTTCACTTTTTTTTTGTTTGTTTGTTTTTCTCTGTAGGGATAAAACTTGTTGTGAGTAGCTAAGGCTGCTAGAGGAAATGACAGAAGGAAACTCTATGCACTTGTTTCATAACTCAAAACGCAATCTGAAATGTAAAGGAGTATCTTTTCTAACTGTTTTAAATGAAACATAAAATAGGGCTTGTTGATGTGAATTAATGGTATTTTTCACTTCATCACATCAGTAAGCCCATAGTTAAAAGCTTAAATGTAGGATCCCAGTAATTCCAGAATGCATATGTATTTAGATTTTTACTGGAAAAAGGTAATGTAACCACTTTCTCTTGCACCTCACCTGTATACTTCATATAAACAATAGATATATTCTGCACATTTTTAACCTATTCCCGACCAGCCGCTGCAGTTGTACTGCGGCAGAATAGCACGGGCAGGCGAATCGCTGTCATACTTCAGCAGCCACGATGATCGGATTCGATCCAGAACCGATCAATCTCCAAGCCTAAGCCAATAAAATCTGGCCTGGACCTGGTGATGGGTCCTGGCGAATTAAATCCTTCCCCTGTCCTGTAACTGTAAACACTGACAGAGGAAGTGATGCCATCTCTCCTTGTGTTAGTCTTTTCCGTTCTAAACCGAGGAGAGATAACATCTAAGCCCCTGTACACACGTTCAGACATTCTGCCAACCAAATTTTGTCCGACGGATTGTGTCCGAAACTGTTGCATACACACGGTCGGACCAAGTTGTCTAATTTTGCAGTTGCCAAGAAAGCGGTGACATAAGCCGTGTACAGCGGGACTAGAAAAGGGAAGTTCAGTACCACGTCCGGCACCCTTTGGGCTCCTTCTGCTGATCTCGTGTCTATCGCGTGTTAGTAGAAGTTTGGTGAGAGACGATTCGCGCTTTTCAGATTTGTGATTCAGATCGCTACTGCTCTTCGGTTTGTGCTTGTCTTTGCGTATCTGATAATCAGTGCGTGCAGTCAGTAAGTATTTGTTGATCATTGTGGACTATGTTTTGGTATAGTACACTTTGAAAGGCATTTTTTATTGTCTGCTTGCTTCTGCTATTCAGGTCGTTCTTTCAGGCCTTGCTGTTTATCGGTGCTTTCTGGTGTCCATTCTGACGAGCCGACTGTTTTGAAACCATGTTTTGTCTACGTACTCGTCGTAGAGTTTATGCTGTGCAGGGGCTTCGTGTTGGGGTTCTTACTTTGACACAAGCCCCGTCCATGAACAGGGAGGGGAGGCATTTGTGGACCAAGAATTGGTTGCGCCAGCGTGACCAGTTCTCGCACATGCCTTTGCTCAGTGAGATCAGGGAGAATAATTCTGATGATTTCAGGAATTATCTCTGGATGACGGACCCCGTTTTTCACCGTCTGCTGGCTTTGCTGACCCCTTATATCACCAGGCAGGATACCTGCATGCGGCAAGCCATCACTCCGGAGCAGAGGCTCATCGCCACGTTGCGCTACTTGGCGACTGGGAGAAGCCTTCAGGACCTCAAGTTCTCAACAGGCATCTCCCCCCAGGCTCTGGGGCTCATTATTCCAGAGACCTGTTCTGCCATCATTCAGGTCCTGCAGAAGGACTATATGAAGGTAAGTTTTATACTTTAACATCACATTCTATGTATTTCATGCTCGCTAATGTCTTGCATTTCTTTCCTCATTCCCTAATTACCATCATTGCAATATGCTCTAATTCATACACTCTGCCCCTTTGTCCTCAGACATATTTGCCTCACCAACTTCCCCACCATGCTCTTCTTGGCCCCTAAAACTATAGTTTAGTCACTTACCAATGTCTTTTGTCAGCTCCATAGTATTGCTTTCGCCTAAACACCCCCTAAAATGTCTACAAAGGTTATGTGTGTGCTTCAATTCATGCAGAGTCACATTTTTTTTTTTTTTGGTGGTTGTGCCAAACTCATTAGGGACCCCCCTCCCCCCAACTGCTAGGTCAGCTGATAGCAATCCTCTATCTGATGACTTTACCAAACCCAATACACACTATACCTACCTTTTTGATGCTCACATTTATGGATGAATTCACCTAAGCATGTAGTGCAAGGGCCTGCCTCAATACTTTCAAATGCTATTATTTTATTTTTTAACCTATTAATTATCTTGATATGTAATAACAGAATGTCGAAAAGTGCTTCCATTTTGGTTTCTTTTTGTTATTATGACACTTCTTACCTGTCCGGTGGGCTGCCAATAGTGTAACTAAGGAGGGCCTTCCCAAAGTATCACACATTATTTAGCCATTCAGCTCTCAATCAAGTGGAGAGGGTTACCTGTCCTAAACACCCCCCCCCTCATTTTTTAGCAAGGGCCCATCAGATGGGGGGATATGGGGAGTGGGGAGGGATGGGGGGATATGGGGGGTGGGGGAGGGATGGTGGGGTGATGACTCTCATAAGGGGAAATTAGACTTTAGGCTTTAAATACTCATGTTTGACAAATTTTGACCAAAAATGCTGGTGTCTAATCTGCTTGCAATGTTGATTTGTCAAATGACTAATTTTTGTTCTTGTTTCACTCCACAGGAATGGCAGACTGTGGCCTCCCACTTTGTCAGTCGTTGGGACTTTCCCAATTGTGGAGTAGCAATAGATGGAAAGCACGTCTGCATCGTCCCACCACCCAACTCGGGGTCGTACTATTATAACTACAAGGGGTTTCATAGTATCGTGATGTTGGCGGTGGTGTCTGCGACATATGAGTTTTTGTATGTGGACGTGGGGCGAAATGGATGGATGTCTTTGCACGGACCGAGTTCTACTGGCGTCTCCAGAGTGGCAGTCTGGGTTTGCCACCCCCAGAGCAGAATCAGGAAGGACTCCCATTCGTCTTTGTCGCGGATGAGGTGTTTGCTCTGGCGAACCATCTGATGTGGCCTTTCCCCATGAGGACCCTCACCCCAGACCAGAGTATTTTTAATTTCCGCCTATCCAGAGCCCAAAGAGTGGTTGAGAACACTTTTGGTATACTGGCCAGCTGGTTCTGCCTTTTTCTTACGCCTATTCACATGGCGGAATACAAACTGAATCACATAGTTACATAGTTAGTAAGGTTGAATAAAGACATCAGTCCATCCAGTTCAACCTAAGTGAGTGTCTACAATTGTCACTATCCCTTTACATTGCACACTCACATTGGACCCTACCCTCAAGGAGCCACAATCCAAGATCCCCAGTTGTATACTAGGGCCAATTTTAGACAGAAGCCAATTAACCTACCTGCATGTCTTTGGAGTGTGGGAGGAAACCGGATTACCCGGAGGAAACCCACGCAGGCACAGGGAGAACATGCAAACTCCAGGCAGGTAGTGTCATGGTTGGGATTTGAACCAGTGACCTTTTTTACTGCTAGGCGAGAGTGCTAACCACTACACCACTGTGCCGCCCTGTGGCACATAGAGCTGGCATGCTGTGTTCTGCACAATTATTTGAAAAAAGTTTCTGTGAACTATGCGGTCTCAGTTGGCCAACAAGAAGCAGACTTGCTGGAAAATGAAGATAACCTCATGGGCCTTGAACATGCTCATCCTGGCTTGCCCCCCCAAAGCACCCGTGAGGTTAGAACACAATACATGGACTACTTTGTGGGTAGGGGGGCCATTGATTTTCCAGACAATGTCTGAGCGGCATTTTAATAATACATTTTGATCTGAAACTCCTTCATTTACTGCTTGGCTTGGTTTTAGGTGTCTCCTAGGTATAATTAGGTTTTTTCAAGTTGTGCGTTTTTCACCAACAGTGCAAACCCAAGTTCAGAGCGAGATGAGGGGACAGTCTCTTCTTCAGATAATGTTATTATGTTGTGGGTCTGCTACACGCACACCTTCTTTTTGTAACTAATGTATGTAGGGCATTACTGACCAAAATCGTGCTCATTTTCTGCACCATGGCAGGAAAATGGCATGATTGTCAAAATTTACACCTCACTGTGGGTGTTTTTTTATTAAAGGCACATCCACTATGCACTACAAGTGCACTGAAAAAGTACACCTGAAACTGCACTTGGAGTGCAAAGTGGAGTTGCCTTTAGTAAATCACACTCCTCAGCACAAACTTAAATTTTACTCCAAATACATTTTTGGTGCCATGAAAAAGGAAGCCACACATCGTTGATAATTAAACTTTTTAATCCAAGCACATTCACATGTGCATTTCGAAAAGGTTTTTACAACAAACCAAGAAATTGTGTGTTTCAAAAACAGAGTTTAATCAAAATTTGTTTTACTTGGTGTTTTTGGGTAAACAGGCATGTATCAAACCGTAAAATACAGAACACAGGAACTTACAAAGTTCAACTTTGAAAAGTGAAGACAATATCAGACCTGAGTACGTACAAACTGGGCTGATATTGCCTTCATCACATGGGGTGTGACCCCTGAAAAAAAACAATTTGGAAGATGCACACAGTGTGTCAACATGTGCTATCTCCCCTCATGGGGGATCAATGTACATGCTTTGGGGCTGCAACCCCTTCATCTCAGACACTTTACACAAAACAGGTACATTGATCCCCCATGATTTGAGATAGCACATGTTTACACACTCTGTGCATCTTCCAAATTAGTAATTTTGAGAAATACAACATTTTGTTTTTAAAAGAGCAAAAATAAAACCCTATCTAGTTTTTGGTGTTTCACACTCTCCCCAAAACATCAATGATGTTCTTCATTTTTTTTTCTTCATTGATGTTTCGCAGGATATTTTCCAAATCCCGATTGCACCCCATTATCTCCCCAATCTGGATCTTGGCACTTTCACTGGTAAAACGTGAATCTTCTTCCACATCACCTACAAAACAAAGCAAAAAAAAACACCATGTAATAAAAATATGGTGGCATACATTGATGAGCTTACCGAAAGCTGTGTTCTCCGACACTCACCTGTTGTGGTGACAATTTGCCCAACCTCCACGATCTCTCCTTCCTCCTCCTCCTCCTGCTCCTCTGTTTTTGCTTTTGGAAGTTGGCCTTCTTTGGGAGGGGTGGGGTCCCTGGTGTCCTCATACTTGCCGAGTCTTCTCTCCCCTATGAGAATGGAAAAAAATAAAGAATTATCACACAGAGGGCAGATTTAACAATATGAAACATTGTTTGGAAGTGTTGTACAATTGTTTATTTTGGCCGAGCTTCAAGGTCATAACATTATTGGGGACACTGTGTTCAGCTGAAATACTTACCGGAAGAACGATGTTTCCTACGAACGAATGAAACCATGAACTTGAAAGTGGCCATTTTAAAATGCACAACATGAACTCAAAGCACATGGAGAAGTATGCAAGCAATAATAATCATATGAACACATGACAACTACTTACTTTTGCCAAGAACACGCTTGATCCTTATGTACTGCTCGTGCTCCCTCAGTTTCAGGTCTGACCAGCGTTTTCTCAGTTGATCCATGGATCGGTGTACCCCAAAATTCTTATGAAGACTCTTCACAACTTTATTCATGATCTTGGCCTTTCTAATATTTGAGTTTGGGTAAGGTCCATACTTCCCATCATAGTCGTTCCTGTTCAATATGTCCACTATCTCCAACATCTCTCCAAAAGACATATTTGAGGCCTTAAATCTTCTCTTCCTGGATCAGAATGTTTCAGGCTCCGGGCTTCCCTCACCCTCCTCCTCGTTAGTAGAATTATTAGTGCACACCTGTGTTCTCTCCGCCATGTGCTCTCCCCACTGCGCCAGAAGCGAAGAGGCGGGGAATAGTCTGGAAAGAACGTCAGGGTGTCAGGCGGAGTTTCACGCATGCGCACTGTATATAAAACGCAACACGCGTGTGTCGTCCGTACGATCGGTGAACAGAGGGAGAAGCTGAGGCGACAAACGTGCAAACGAAGGTAAAATTTTGAACTTGGTACATCACTAGGCTACACTGTTTCTAGATTGAGGCCTGCATTAGTGGAGTTTAGCCTGACATTAGGGTTTGTCTTGTGTTGTGTCTTGCAGACATTATGGACGGGTTCAATGACCATAGCTTCCTCCCTCTGTTCATCGATAAATACAGAGACATGCCCATCCTGTGGCAAGCAATACACCCACTATATAGTAACAAACAAAGGAGGCAGGCAGCACTGTTTCAACTGGTTGAGTTTGTGAAGCCGGTGGTCCCCAGGGCAGATGTAAAATATTTAAAAAAGAAAATTGGTAACCTCAGGAGTACATATCTGAAGGAGAGGAAGAAGGTGCAGAAGTCCGTGAAATCTGGAGCTTCAGCAGATGACGTTTATGTACCCACCCTGTGGTATTATGACAGGATGCATTTTCTGGCAGACCAGGCTGATGTCAGGGAATCCCTCTCTACCCTTCCTTCCACGCGTCTCTAAGCTCCATTCCACACCTGCTGAGTCTTCCGACGCCCAACCTGGGCCTTCCACTCAGGTAGAACTGTGGGAGCCCAGCTTGAGCCAGGTATAGTATTGTTGTACATATTTGTGGACTCAAAATGAATGATAACTTGATTTTTACTCACTAATTGCTGAGTTTAGAAAGTGTTTCACATATCAATAGACAGTAGTGGCCAAAACCTTTGGGACAAGAAACAAAAATGCTGGGCTCAGAATGATAGTCTTTTCTATTGGTTAACAATTTGCAACAGTGTGAAAATTGTGTGTGTTTGATGAACCAAAAACATCAGCCAGGAGGAGGGTGTGGAATGTAGCAGCCAGGAGGTGGCTGTGGAAAGCGGCAGCCAGAAGGAGGCGGGGTTAAGCGGCAGCCAGGCGGTGGGCAGCCAAAGGAGCCTCACTGAATGCCAGGTCCCTCCCCTCCGCCTTCCATGCAAAAGAGCGAGAAAGGGGGGGAATGTTGAGGAGTCGGCCCTGAGGCTGATTGGTGAGGCTTTTGCGGCACTCCAAGCAAAACCCACCGACCAAGAGGCCTTTGCTGCCATGGTTGCATGCAAGCTTGATAAAATGGAGGAGGGGCAACAGATCTTGTGTGAGGAGGTTATTCTCCACACCCTCCACAAGGGTCTGTTGGGCAAAATGACACAAACAAGACACTTGTGTGATTTGGCCCATGCCCCTCCTCCTCCTCCTTCTGCCACACCTCCAGCACCACAGCCACAGCCTGGAAGGAAGTGTGGAAGGAAGACCAGAGAGTGATGACCTGGGTTCAGTCTGGTCTGACAGAAGATGCAGCCTGTTGTAGTACCACAGCCTGGGAACATAAATGTCATCTGCTGATGTTCCGGGTTTCATGAACTTCAGGACCAGACTTCTCTCCCTCAGACATGTATTCCTCAGGCCACCAAGTTTTGCGTTGAAATAGTTGATGTGTGCCCTGGGGGCCAAAGGCTTCAGGAATCTCTCCAGTTTCGACATCGCTGCCTCCCTCTTTATTTGTTACTGACACCAAAATAAAGGTATTTTTTGGTTTGAAGAAATACTTGTGTATGTGTTTTCCTTCCAAAAGGCCAGTTTATTTGTGAGCAGGCAGGTACATTTCAAAAGTGAAATAAATAACAAGGGGTACCAACACTAAACAACCTCCAGTAGATTAAAAAAGAAAAACAAAATATAAAAAATAGAATAATGTTGTTGTGGTTTACACACCAAAAAAAAAACAAAAAAAAGGCAAATGAGCAAACTGTCTTTAACTAGTTGCTGACCGCCGGCTGTCAAATGATGGCCAGGCAGCGCAGCTATTGTGGCGGGAGGCCGTCATATGACGGCCTCCTGTTTAAACAGGAATGTGTGCAATCGTGCGCGCGCATCCCTGTTTCTTCGGTGGCGGCGTGTCACGGAGACACCGCTCACCACCGAAGGGGGTGAACAGCCATTGGTTATGGCTGTTTAGCATGTGATCGGCCTTGATGAAGTCACGGCCGATCACAGATGGTCACACCCCGACTGTGCATGGTGCATGCGCGCGATCGTGAGCGCACTGCGCGTGCACGTCGGTGGCGGCATGTTCCCCGGGAACACTGCTCGTCACCGACGCTGGTAAACAGCCATTGGCCGGCTGTTTACCCACGTGATCGGCTGTGATCCTTTCACAGCCGATCACTAAAATGTAAAAAAAACGCGGTAACGGGATGTTACCGGGTTCTCCTCCTCACACACCGATCGTAAAATAAAGAGGACCTGTCACCACCCCTCATAGTACCTGTCAATCACAGTCCATCAAAGTACCTGTCACAGTCCATCAGAGTATTTGAGTACCTGTCACAGCCCATCAGAGTACCCGAGTACCTATCACAGTTCATCTGAGTACCCGAGTACCTGTCCCAGCCCATCAGAGTACCCGAGTACCTGTCACAGTCCATCCGAGTACCCGAGTACCTGTCCCAGCCCATCAGAGTACCCGAGTACATGTCACAGCACATCAGAGTACCCGAGTACCTGTCCAAGCCCATCAGAGTACCCGAGTACCTGTCACGGCACATCAGAGTACCCGAGTACCTGTCCCAGCCCATCAGAGTACCCGAGTACCTGTCAGGGCCCATCAGAGTACCCGATGTACCTGTCCCAGCCCATCAGAGAACCCGAGTACCTGTCACGGCACATCAGAGTACCCGAGTACCGGTCCCAGCCCATCAGAGTACCTGAGTACCGGTCCCAGCCCATCAGAGTACCTGAGTACCTGTCACGGCCCATCAGAGTACCCGAGTACCTGTCACGGCCCTACAGAGTACCCGAGGACCTGTCACGGCCCATCAGAGTACCCAAGTACCTGTCACGGTCTATCAGAGTACCCGAGTACCTGTCATAGTCCATTAGCGTACCGAGTGCCTGTCACAGTCCATCAGAGTACCCGAGTACCTGTCACAGTCCATCAAGGTACCCGAGTACCTGTCACAGTACATTAGAGTACCGAGTACCTGTCACAGTCCATCAGGCTACCCGAGTACCTGTCACGGTCCATCATGGTACTCGAGTATCTGTCACGGTCCATCAGAGTTCCCAAATACCAGTCACCAGGCCATCAGAGTACCCGAGTACCTGTCACCAGGCCATCAGAGTACCCGAGTACCTGTTACCAGGCCATCAGAGTACCCGAGTACCTGTCACCAGGCCATCAGAGTACCCGAGTACCTGTCACCAGGCCATCAGAGTACCCGAGTACCTGTTACCAGGCCATCAGAGTACCCGAGTACCTGTCACCAGGCCATCAGAGTACCCGAGTACCTGTCACCAGGCCATCAGAGTACCCGAGTACCTATCACCAGGCCATCAGAGTACCCGAGTACCAGTCACCAAGCCATCAGAGTACCCGAGTACCTATCTCCAGCCCATCAGAGTACCCGAGTACCTATTTGCAGCCCATGTCTCATAGAATATACGTTGGGGTGTTTGCTTTCCAAAAAGGGGTCATTTTGTGGGTAATTTCACTGTCCTGGTGGTCCAGGACCTTCAAAAGTGTGATAGGTAAGAATGAAATGAGATGTGTCATTTATGCTCCTAGAATGCCTGAATGTACTACTTCAATGTTCGGCCTCTCTATGTGGCCAGGCTGTGTAAAAGTCCTACACATGTGGTATCTCCATACTCAGGAGGAGTAGCAGAATGTATTTTGGGGTGTAATTTTTGCTATATACATGCTATGTGTTAGAAATATCTTATAAATTGACAATTTTGTGTAAAAAAAAAATGCGTTTTTATTTTTTTCCACATATTCCAAAAACTTCTGGAAAAAAATTAACCATTCAAAAGACTCATTATGCCTCACAGATTATACGTTGGGGTGTTTGCTTGCCAAAATGGGGTCATTTTATGGGAAATTCCATCGTCCTGGTACTCCAGGGCCTTCAAATTGTAATAGGTGGTTGAGAAATGAGATGCGTCATTTTTGCTCGTAGAACGTCTGAAGGTACTACATCAATGTTGGTGCTCTGTATGTGGCCAGACTGTGTAAAAGTCTCACACTTGTGGTATCGCTGTACTCGGGAAGAGTAGCAGAATGTATTTTGGGGTGTAATTTGTTGTATGCATATGCTGTGTGTGAGAAATAACCTGATAATATGACAATTTTGTAATAAAAAATAATACTAAAAAAAATCTTCATTTTGCAAAGAATTGTGGGAAAAAATGACAACTTAAAAAAACCTCACCATGCTACTTACTTAATACCTTGGAATGTCTACTTTGTAAAAAGGGGTCATTTGGGGGGTATTTGTACTTTCCTGACTTGTTAATGTCTCAAGAAATGAGGTACACCTGATGTACTGAAGGCCTGATCAGAAGTGATCAATTTTCAGTGATTGGCAGCATAGTTTGTAGACTCTATAACTTTCACAAAGACCAAATAATATATACTAATGTGGGTTATTTTTATCAAAGATAGGTAGCAGTATAAATTTTGGCCAAAATGTATGAAGAAAAATTACTAATTAGCAAAAATGTTTGACAGAAACAAAGAAAAAGGCATTTTTTTCACAAAATTTCCGTTTTATTTTATTTATAGCACAAAAAATAAAAAACCCACTAGTGATTAAATACCACTAAAAGAAAGCTCTATTTGTGTGGAAAAAAGGACGCAAGTTTCATATGGATACAGTGTTGGATGACTGAGTAATTGTCATTCAAACTGTGAGAGCGCTGAAAGCTGAAAATTGGTCTGGTCAGGAAGAGGGTGTAAGTGCACTGTATTGAGGTGGTTAAAGGAGATTTTTAGGGAATCACAAAAAAAAGCATCCAAAAAAGAATAAACAAAATCTAAAATTGTGTAGATGTGACGCAAACTGAAATTGTATTGCTGAAATGGTTAAAAAAGAGTCATGAAATATGTTCGGGAGAAGTGTGTGTGACTATGAGCATCAAAAGAAGTTCGTTCTTGCAGCATCGTAAAGAACAAGAGAATGCGCTTGATGAAAGAATTTTTAGCATTGCAGCGTGACAAATGTGCTATATCGCTTACGAGCAGTAGTTTTACCTGAACGAGCGCTTCCGTGTCAGAATTTTAATGTGAGCATGCGTGGCACCTTGTCCGTCGGAGTAGGCTACACATGATCGGAGTATGTCCGATCGGACCAGTTGGTTGGAAAATATTTCCAACAAGTTGGAAAATTGGGTCCGACGGATATTCCGACGGAATCAGTCTGATGCATACCACACACAGTCGGATTATCCGACAACAGGGTCCGATAGGACACATTCCAACGGATTCTCCAATCGTGTGTACAAGGGCTAAGAATTGCACCAACAATACATTGACACCAGGTCACATAGGCACACAATTCACACCCGATCACCCCCCCCCCCCCCCCCAGTTAGCCCCTTTACCCCCACTCACTGTGTCACCCAGTACAGCATTCAGATTTTTTTTTAATCGCTGTAGATACGGGGTCAAGATGTATAAGCTTTGTGACAGGGCCCATAAGGCCAGATGCTGGTACAAAAAAGTGTCTGTTTATTTATTTCAATTGGCTTTGCTGAATTCTTTTGTGCTATACAAAGCTTCAGGATGAACTGGATCCTTCCTTAAATTCCAGGAAGAGATCATCAAAGCCCTTCTGTTTCCAGACAGTGCTTTGGCCCAACTTCCCAAGGCAAATGCAGTAAGCTGACTGCATGAGAGGAATTTTCCACATCTCCTCTCCGGTACACCTTCCCAAAAAAAATCCCAAAGAAGATGTTGTGTCTGTAGAAAGCATGGATATAGGCGTGATACCCGTTATTATTGTCCCTCCTGTCCTGATCAACCTGGTCTTTTCATCGGTGACTGTTTTGAATGCTACCACACACTATTTGAGTATTGGCATAGGGTACAGCACCACACAGTCCTAGGCACATGTACACAGGGTCTCAGAGTCTCTAAAGATGTGATGGCCATCATATTTTGAGAGACCCTAATCCATCCAGTTTGCATTTTTTTTAAAGTTTTTATAAAATGAAAAAAGTGAAAAAAAAAACCCACAAAAACACAAAACATAAATAAATAAAAATTTGTTAATATATTGCTTAATATTGTTTAATATTAATCTACTTCTCACTTCCTATGCCCTTCTCTACACTGTGGTGCGGTGTTGGATTCCATCTATACATGCAGGCGCAGTGTCTGGTCGGGTGCATGCGCAGTGACCTTTTTCAGCCGGTCCGAATGACGTCACACCGGGTATTCATATTCGCTGACTAAGGACGGGACGTGCATACAAATAGCATGTAATTGGTGTGCTTGCTTTATCAGCTGATACTTACACTGTTGTTTCGATCTTCTGACGCTGATGTTTTTTAAGAGGGGTCTCTATTAAAGTATGACTATTTCTGTACACAATGCTTAGCGCTTGCTGCACTACTTTATGCCTTAAGGCTTTTTATATCTGAAAAATCTTTTTGTATATCTTCCTATATATTTTGTAGGCCACCGCTAAGATATCCAACTGTCACGGTACTACTTACAGTGAACCCACAGACGAGCAGGTGACATGGGATCCCCCAGGGCGTGGAATCTAAGAGTCAGCCGGTGTTCCGCCAGAGACCCTCTCATGAAGGTTTGGACAAGGATGGATGGATGGATGAAGCAAGGAAAGCCAGATAGAGAGCCAAGGTCAGGGCGGGTTGCTGACAACGTAATCAGAACAAGCCGGGTGGGTACACAAAAGATCAGTTCAAGAGAAGTCAGGTAAAACAGGTTACACAGGGAAGCTTCAGAAACAAACATTGCTCAAGCAATGGTAGCTAGTTAGGAAGGGATTTAAATAGAGAAGCACATGAGGGGCTGGACAGGAAGTAGCAGGAAGGAAACATATATTAGACAACAGGTGAAGGGCGGCGACACCCATAGCTGCAGAGTGCACAGAGCTGAACACCTGACAGTGGACAACAGATGCCAGCTGACCCACTGCAGTAAAGGTGAGACACAGATCAGCTCTGCAGCTGATCTGTGACAGTACCCCCCTCTTACGAGGCCTCCCTACACATCTGGGGGCTGGCTTGGAGGTAAATTTCTGATGGGGCAGAGACATCAGTGGCAGGGACCCAAGTCCTCTCCTCCGGACCATAGCCCTTCCATTCAATGAGATAGAATAACCCCCCCCCCGGGAGTACTTGGAGTCCAATATCACTTTAATCTCATACTGATCCAAGGTATCAGCCACAGGAGCGGGGTGAGAAGAAGGGTGAGAGAAGCGACTGAGGACTAGTGGCCTGAGCAGGGAGACATGGAAGGTGTTGGGTATCCTGAGATGAGAGGGTAGACGGAGCTTGAAAGACACTGGATTGATCTGGCAGAGAATAGGAAATGGGCCAATGAAGCGAGGGGCAAATTTTATTGAGTGTACCCGGAGTCGGATGTGCTTGGCAGAGAGCCAAACTCTATCTCCAGGCAGGAACTTAGGAGCCACACGGCGATGATGATCTGCTGCCGTTTTATGCCTGGAAGCAGCTAGATGAAGATTCCTAGAGACTTCTTTCCAGATTGAGTTGAAGGACCTTTGGGTCTCAGCTGCTGCTGGTACCACAGGAGAAATGGGAACAGGAAAGGAAACAGATGGATGCTGCCCATAAACTGTGAAGAAAGGAGATTTCCCAGAACTGGCATTGGCGTGATGGTTTAAGGCAAACTCTGCCCAGGGCAAAAGGTCCACCCAGTCATCTTGGTGGGCTGAAATAGGCACAGAGAAAACGTTCTACATTTTGATTGACACGTTCCGTTTGCCCATTGGACTGGGAATGAAAGGCAGATGAAAAATCCAATTTAATCCCAAAGGAGCTGGCCAAGGCTCTCCAAAACCGGGTAGTAAATTGAACTCCTCTGTCAGAGACGATATGGGAAGGCACCCCATGAAGACGAAAGATCTCCTTAATGAAAGTTGTGGCAAGACTGGGGGCAGAAGGTAGGCCTGGGAGAGGAATCAAGTGACACATTTTGGAGAACCGATCCACCACTACCCAGATGACTGTAGAACCTGTTGAGGGAGGCAGATCTCAGATAAAGTCCATGGCAATACAACTCCAAGGTACATCGGGCACTGGTAAGGGCAAAAGCAACCCAGCAGGGGCGGACATGGAAGATTTGGAAAGTACACAAACCGTACAAGCTTGAATGTATTCCTTGACATCCTTACGAAGAGAAGGCCACCAATAATGACGTTGAAGAAGGTCACAAGTACGAGGTATGCCAGGATGTCCAGAGAACTTGGAGTCATGTGCCCAAGCAAGAAGTTTTGGGTGAAGTGCAGGGGCTACAAAAGTTTTACCAGAAGGAGGATGTGTAGACTGGAGCTGAGTAGAATACGATGCAAAGGAATGATGGGACCAGGATCTAGGTGATTCTCAGAATCATTGACATCTTGGCACCTGGACGGAAAGTAATGTTAAAATTGGAGCAGGCGAAAAAGAGGGCCCAGCGAGCTTGACATGGGTTCAAGCATTTCGCGGATTGTAAATACTGCAGATTTTTATGATCAGTATAGATAGTAATACAGTGGGGAGAACCCTCTAGAAGATGTCGCCATTCTTGAAGAGCTAGTTTAATAGCGAGTAGCTCACGGTCCCCAATTGTATAGTTTTTCTCAGCATCAGAAAACTTCTTGGAAAAGAATCCGCAAGGTTGAGACTTGGTTGAGACTTGCTCTGCTGAGCTTGGAGTAGGACGGCACGACTCCTACAGAAGAGGCATCTACTTCCAAAGAAAAGGGTTTAGTAATTTCCGGGCGTAGAAGAATAGGGGCGGAGAGGAAGGTTGCCTTGAGTTTGCGGAAAGCTTCAATGGATTTAGGGGACCAGAGCCGAGCATTTACACCTTTGCGGGTGAGAGATGTAATAGGAGCCACCAAGGTGGAGTAGTTACGAATGAATTGACGGTAGTAATTGGTGAAGCCCAAAAAGCGTTGGGTGGCTTTAAGACCAGAGGGCTGGGGCCACTCGGAGATTGGCCAAAGTTTGGCTGGGTCCATGAGGAGGCCTTGTGATGAGATTATATAGCCCAGAAATGGAACTTGTGTTTGTTCAAATAGACGTTTCTCCAATTTTGCATATAGACAATACAGGTCCTTCTCAAAAAATTAGCATATTGTGATAAAGTTCATTATTTTCTGTAATGTACTGATAAACATTAGACTTTCATATATTTTAGATTCATTACACACAACTGAAGTAGTTCAAGCCTTTTCTTGTTTTAATATTGATGATTTTGGCATACAGTTCCTGAAAACCCAAAAATCCTATCTAAAAAAATTTGCATATTTCATCCGACCAATAAAAGAAAAGTGTTTTTAATACAAAAAAAGTCAACCTTCAAATAATTATGTTCAGTTATGCACTCAATACTTGGTCGGGAATCCTTTTGCAGAAATGACTGCTTCAATGCGGCGTGGCATGGAGGCAACCAGCCTGTGGCACTGCTGAGGTGTTATGGAGGCCCAGGATGCTTCGATAGCGGCCTTAAGCTCATCC
The DNA here is from genome assembly GCF_037356315.1 of Lithobates pipiens. Taxonomy (NCBI): domain Eukaryota; kingdom Metazoa; phylum Chordata; class Amphibia; order Anura; family Ranidae; genus Lithobates; species Lithobates pipiens. Next base: position 400,604,471 of record NW_027507903.1, on the reverse strand, counting down.
AGAGTGTTGGGTCTTTATGGGGTTCAGGTCAGGAGAGTTGGCAGGCCAATTGAGCACAGTAATACCATGGTCAGTAAACCATTTACCAGTGGTTTTGGCACTGTGAGCAGGTGCCAGGTCGTGCTGAAAAATGAAATCTTCATCTCCATAAAGCTTTTCAGCAGATGGAAGCATGAAGTGCTCCAAAACCTCCTGATAGCTAGCTGCATTGACCCTGCCCTTGATAAAACACAGAGGACCAACACCAGCAGCTGACATGGCACCCCAGACCATCACTGACTGTGGGTACTTGACACTGGACCTCAGGCATTTTGGCATTTCCCTCTCCCCAGTCTTCCTCCAGACTCTGGCACCTTGATTTCCGAATGACATGCAAAATTTGCTTTCATCCGAAAAAAGTACTTTGGACCACTGAGCAACAGTCCAGTGCTGCTTCTCTGTAGCCCAGGTCAGGCGCTTCTGCCGCTGTTTCTGATTCAAAAGTGGCTTGACCTAGGGAATGCGGCACCTGTAGCCCATTTCCTGCACACGCCTGTTCACGGTGGCTCTGGATGTTTCTACTCCAGACTCAGTCCACTGCTTCCGCAGGTCCTCCAAGGTCTGGAATCGGTCCTTCTCCACAATCTTCTTCAGGGTCCGGTCACCTCTTCTCGTTGTGCAGCGTTTTCTGCCACACTTTTTCCTTCCCACAGACTTCCCACTGAGGTGCCTTGATACAGCACTCTGGGAACAGCCTATTCGTTCAGAAATTTCTTTCTACTGCGGTCACGGAGAGGGGTATAGCCAAGGCAACAAAGGTGATGCCCAACTCGGAAGCTAAAGATCGTTCAATGAAATTCCCGGCAGCACCAGAATCCACGTATGCAGAGAGTTGATTCTGAGCCCAGTGGATAGCCACGGGAAGGGTGAAACGAGGGAAGCGAGGAAAATTAACGGATCGGTCTAGAGCACCTCCCTCCGAGTGAGCTAGACCCTGGGGTTTCCCGGATGGACTGGACAGGAGTTCAAAAGATGTCCTTTATCGCCACAGTAAAGGCACAAACCCAGTCCCATGCGTCGGCCACACTCCTCGGGAGTGAGGCGGGTTCGCCAAAGCTGCATAGGTTCTACCAATACGTGAGAGGTCAAAGACAGAGAGGATTGCACCGATCTTTGGACTACCTGTGCTGGACAGCCAGCAGGGGAATGACTGGATCTGGATTTCTCCAGAGCCCGCTCCTGGAAGCGAATGTCAATTTGAATGCTCAATCCGATTAAGTCATCCAATGTGGTGGGAATGGTGTGTCCAGCGAGTTTATCCTTGACACGGTCAGATAGACCTAGCCAGAAGGTAGCAGTAAGGGCCTCATTATTCCATTTGAGTTCAGCGGCCAGCGTACGGAATCGAACTGCATATTATCCGACTGTCATTTCTTGCTCACGAAGACGAAGGAGGGCCCCAGCAGATGAAGACACTCTGCCGGGCTCATCAAATGTTTTCCAAAATGCATCCAAAAAGAGCTGGAGGTCAGAGGTGATAGGAGTGTGTGATTCCCAGAGTGGAGAGGCCTCAGCTGAAGCATCATCGGAGAGGAGAAAGATGATATATGCGACTTTGGTGCGATCAGTTGGAAAATGGTGGCTGGAAAGTTCGAAGTGGATGGAACACTGATTAATGAAGTCCTGACAAGCCTTAGGATCACCGGAGAACCGAGGTGGCGACGGCAGATGCAGGCAGGGATTGCCAGGTGCAGCAGGTAAGAGCAACTGAAGCAGGAGCTGGAACGGGAGGAGCTGAAGTTGCAGCAAGTTGCAGACGATCCAGGCGAGAGGCAAGATCCTGTAGAACCAGCATTATTTGCTCTTGATTAGCTTGCTGGGAGTTAAATCTCTGAACTAGATGTTGCATTGTTGCATTTGATCCTCGGTCAATGGCCATTTCTCAGAGACGCTCATGGCTTGAGCAAACTGTCACGGTACTACTTACAACAAATCCACAGGCGAGAAGGTGACACGGGATCCCCCAGGGCGTGGAATCTAAGAGCCAGCCGGTGTTCCGCCAGGGACCCTCTCACGAAGGTTTGGACTTAGCTGCGTGCTGACCCCAAGTCACGACCCCCGGGTTCACCCTGCTCGCTAGGGAAGTACCAGAAGACACTGTAGACAAGGATGGATGGATGAAGCAAGGAAAGCCAAATAATGAGCCAAAATCAGGGCGGGCTGCAGACAACGTAATCATAACAAGCCGGGTGGGTACACAAAAGATCAGTTCACGAGAAGTCAGGTAAAGCAGGTTACACAGGGGAGCTTCAGAAACAAACGTTGCTCAAGCAATGGTAGCTAGTTTGGAAGGGATTTAAATAGAGAAGCACATGAGGGGCTGGACAGGAAGTAGTAGGAAGGAAACATATATTAGGCAACAGGTAAAGGGCGGCGACACCCATAGCTGCAGAGTTCACAGAGCTGAACACCTGACAGTGGACAACAGATGCCAGCTGACCCACTGTAGTAAAGGTGAGACACAGATCAGCTCCGCAGCTGATCGGTGACACCAGCTTCTTGGAAATATTATTTGGCGATTGTTGAAACATCACTGCCTCCATGTACTAACTCTTGATGGTGCTAATCTTTCTACTCAGCGATTGTCTTCCAACACGAGGTTCTTCATATAGGGCTCTATGGGTCCCACATATTATATAATTGTTCCTGCTTGGATTGTAATATGGTGAGTCTCTTGAAGGCCCTGTTGGTAGGATTGCAAATATATTTGAGTTTATTATTTACTTGTCTTTTTTACATACACTTTTATATATTTTTCAGAGGCCTCTGTCCTTATATAGGATTATTTTTTAGTAATACATCTACCCGTGCCCAGTGCCTCGGCTATTGCACATTGTTTGGGGTCCTAAAATTTACTGCGGTGTGTATCTTAATGTAATTGTCTAATAAGTACATTTATATTATATATTTTGATTGATGTTTATTGCACAGCTTTTGACACAATATATAATTTATTCCAAAAATTTAGGAAATACTAATGCGCACAACCAACTACTACCTACAAAAAACTAAGAAGAGAAGAAGAGAGGGGCGCCTCTGGGTGCAGATTTTTTCAAAAACTTTATTTACAATGTGACAGTAGTAAGATTTGCACTCACATTTAGAAGGTTAAAAGTAGGCATTTAGCACAAGAGGGGTCATCTGGTGTATCTGATTAAGAACGTCAGCCAGTAATCCGGTCCACATCTATCGTCCTTCCTGTTCCTCTCAGCGTTGTCCACTACTGATGTTTGAGAAATGCCGGCTTGTGGTGGACGCAGAGTATGCATGTCTCTTAAGGTGGCAGCCCTGCATGCAGATCACCCCCACAAATGAACTAAGACCACTCAATTACTCCCCCGGACTTGATTAAGCAGTGCACCTCTGCACTTATTATTTCATGTACTCTCATAGACTTTTTTTCCTAGTGGGAATATAATATTATCATTTTTGATTTGCGCCTAAAACTTGTCTTATACCTACAAAAAGCCAGACCTAAAAAAATGCTGGGAAGCTGCCAACATATAAAAGTGATATCTGCACAGTATCAGGAATATTAATAAATAATATGTGCGCTACCTACTTAACTCCTTGAATTTTATATAAAAAATGCCAATAAGTGAAAAATAGTGATAATCATCACAAAAAACAAATGAAATGCAATATATAACGTAATAATATAAATAAAGTGCAAATAGTGATAAATGTGCAAACATGTACCAAAATAATGTGCAAAACAGCTTAATAAAGTGCAATATGCTAGTGAAGTGCCGAAAACTTTACAAAGTACAATCCGTGTCCCCTACTAATTGGATACTTCAGTGATGTGACCATCAAACACATTATAAATCAAGACCCATAATATAGTAATGAATAGTCTTCATAAAAATGTTCAGTCAATTAAAAGTGCAAAAACTGGGTACAATCCACATCAAACAGTGAAAGTTCACCGATGCTCTGTGCTCAGTGTAATCCGGGGTGCGCCCCTTGTTTCCCCCAGCCTCTCACCTCTATTAACGGTCACTATAGGCCATATGATGCTGTATGTATAGTGGCTGTCACTCTCTTATCCACTCCTCATAGTTTCAGCCCACCATATATCAACACATGCCATCCCTTAGGGAGGAGCTAGGTATCATTGTTGTCACTTCCGGTCGTGGCCGAGACCGGAAGTACCCATTGTTTACAGCGCTTGAAACTCTGCTTAATTGTAAGTGTTTGTGTGGATTATTAAAAACATTTTTTATTTATACTACACATTGGAGCCCCTTCTCTTCTCTCCCTCAATATTTATATATGGCTATGAATATTGATGGAAAAATTGGAAAGAAACTGCACTACAGGATTTAGTCTGTGAGGGGTCTTGTAAGATCTAATGGAAGCTGCAATTCTACTTTGTACCATAAAATACAAAAAACAAACAAGAAAATAAATTTTGAACTGTGCTAACCTGTGGTAGGTAAATTAATTAATTATGCATAGAGAGTGACCTCACTACTAGGGTCAGACTTATACTGCCTACCAACAATGACTCAAAGGTCACACCACTCTTATGCCGTGTACACACGATCAGACTGTCCGGCGGACAAGGTCCGCTGGACTTTTGGCAGGAGTCCGCCATACTTTTGAAAATGAACAGACTTGCCCACACACGGAGGAAAGTCCGTTCATTTTGAATGCAGCTCCAGGTAGACGGGACTCGAGAGGGAGGTCAATGTTGCCGCCTTTGGCGGCGAGATTGACATGTCGCTGGCTCCATCACCTGGTATGGAAGGGGAAGGGGAAGCCCTACACCAAAAAAATGGCATGTGTGTCCCCCCAGAGTCCATATGAGACCCTTATCCGAGCACGCAGCCTGGCCGGTCAGGAAAGGGGGAGGGAGACGAGCGAGCGCCCCCCGCCTCCTGAGCCATACCAGGCCGCGTGCCCTTAACGTGGGGGGTGCTTTGGGGAAGGGGGGCCCCCCACCCCAAAGCACCTTGTCCCCATGTTGATGAGGACAGGTCTGCGGGCAGGGGGCTTATCGGTAACCGGCAGCCCCCTCTAATAAGGGGGCCCCAGATACCACCCCCCCACCCTATGTGAATGAGTATAAAAAAACACAAAACAAGGGTTTAAAATAATGTATTGCACACCTCGGGGGGTCTTCTTCCGCTTTGGGGGGTCTTCTCATCGGACTCCTCTGCTATCTTCTGCTAGCTCCTTTACTAGCGGAGGAGCCCGGCTTTCTTCTTAGTCGCCACCCGGGGGTCTTCTTCCGACTTCGGGGGTCTTGCCCCCCTCTTGGGTTCTTCTTGCCGGGCCTCCGCTTTCTTGCTTTAGCTCTTTTACTAGCGGTGGCCTGGTCTTCTGTCGCCGCCTCTTCTTCCGACTTCGGGGGTATTGTCCCCCTCTTCGGTTCTTCTTGCCGGGCCTCCACTCCTTCTTCCAGCTCTTTTATTGGCAGTGGCCTGGTCTTCTGTTGCCACTGTCGCCGCCTTCTCACCTTCTCTTCTTATACACCAAAACCAAAATGAACACAAATTAAGTATCCAGTAATTCACATGTGTGCTAAATAAATTGTGAACAAAATAAATGAGCAAGTGAAAAATGAGGGTATTATATAGATAAATGAAAATCAATCTCAAATTAATAAATAAAAAATAAGAAAAAAAAACTGAAAAATAAGTCCCACAGAATAAAGTCCAGCAAAACTTATGCACCCATATGCGAAAATAGGTGAAAAAAGATTAAATAAAAGTCCATCCACAAATATCTTCAAAAATTGTGAGCTGTGTCAAATCCACCACCACCCATGTGAAGTTTAGCTCCTTACCAGAAGATTCTGACCCCCATTCCAGAAGGTCACAAACAGCATAAGAATAATATAGCAGCTTCCCCAGCCATCACATTCCTCCGCTGGTGCATATGACCTCCACCGCATAAAACATGGACAACTGGCCTCCGAATAAATCCAATCAATCCAAGCTCATGGGTGAGTATCGATGTATATAGACAATGAGAAGGCTCCAAAGAGTGTAAAACCCTCATTTTAATTGTATTAAATAAATAAAAAACACACTTACAAATGCAGAGTAAGCCAGGCCTTAAGTTGGGTGCACCAACCGGATGCAAACCACGACAAACCCGTCCTCCCTGGATCATACACAGACACGAGGTGACGTCAGAGCATTACTCCATTCCGTTTTGTAATAGGTTACGTTGTCCAGGGGCACAGGCAGCGTGCCAGGTCACCTCTTTATACCATTGCTGTCTAACCAAGTCTCGCTCTGGATCAGCAGTCATCGCGGGAGTTGTCCCCCAGAATCGAATACTCGCGAGATTTGCCGGGATTGCTTTTTAAACAAACATGTGAGTGGCTAGTATATACATAAAAATGCTAACACGATCTGACACACACCTGTCACATCACGAGAATACTGAAAAGATTATCACCAGGAGAGACTAGCCTCTAAAGGCCGTGCTCAGATCCACAACAGTTGTGAGCCAAACCGCAACTCCAGAAGTGAGCCAAATTACAATCTAGAGAACACCTCCAGTCACCTAGAAGCCGCATACTCACTAACCGGAAGGCGTAAATGGTACACCAGATCACAATTCCGGAAATGTCCAAAAACCGGTAACGGGGACAACTATAGTCCCCCAGAAACTTTACACACACTCCCCGGAATAACCTTATCGGGCAAAAATTCAACTTAATGCCTCTATCGTTTTCATTCAGAGTTGCCATAAAGGCACATCATTCAGATTCAGCACCATCCCATAGGAGGAGGACGTCATCGATGTATCTAACCCACTGGACCACCTCTTGCTTTCTGGGGGCATCAATGACGTCCTCCTCCCATTTGCCCATGAACAGGTTGGCCAAACTGGGGGCGTATTTTTCCCCCATGGCCACACCCCTGTCCTGGCAATGGAATTGATGGTCAAACCAAAAGTAGTTGTGCCCTGCGGCATACTCTAATGCTGCGTACATACGACCGGACTTTTCAACATTAAAAGTCAGACGGAATGATTCCGGCAGACCATTCGATCGTGTGTGGGCTGCAGCGGACTTTTGATTTGCAAAAGTCTGACAGACTTTAGAAATGGAACATGTTTCAAATTTTTCCGACAGAACTCCGCCGGACCCAGTTCCTACTGAGAAATCCGCTCGTGTGTATGCTAGTCCGATGGACAAAAATCTTTGCGAGGGCAGCTATTGGCTACTGGCTATGAACTTCCTTATTCTAGTCAAGTCGTACGTCATCACGTTCGAATCCGTCGGACTTTGGTGTGATTGTGTGTGACCAAGTCCGTTCATTCGGAAAGTCCGTCAGAACTCTGTCAGAACTCCGTCGAAAATCTGTCGGACCTAGTCCCTCGAAAAGTCCGGTCGTGTGTACGCGGCATAACAGTTCCATGATAAAATCTATCTGGGTTGAGGCTAGACCTGATCCCCTCACCAAATATGTTCTCACTGCCTCTAAGCCTAAATGGTGGGGGGATGATAGCATATAGCGAAGTAACATCCACAGTCACAAGCCAAAGGCCCCTCCTAGGTATGATAGCAGACAATAAATGAATAATCTGTTTCTTATGTTTAACATAGGAGGGGGACTGCAAATAATGTTCTATGTATTTGCCCACCTGGGAAGTCACTGATTCGATGCCACAGGTGTTCTCTAGATTGTAATTTGGCTCACTTCCGGAGTTGCGGTTTGGCTCACTACTGTTGTGGAGTCCGAGCATAGCCTTTAGAGACTAGTCTCTCCCAGTGATAATCTTTTCAGTATTCCCGTGATGTGACAGGTGTGTGTCAGATCAGGTTAGCATTTTTTAGGTACACATAATTTCATTTTGTGTTTTAGTTTTTTATGTATATACTAGTCACTCACACGTTTGTTTAACAAGCAATCCTGGCAAATCTCGATTCCGGGGAACAACTCCCGCAATGACTACTGATCCAGAGCGAGGTTTGGTTAGATGGCAATCGTATAAAGACAGGGCCGCCGCCCGTGCCCCTGGACAACGTAACCTATTATGAAATGTGTAGGGCGGAGTAATGCTCTGACGTCACCTCGTGTCTGTGTATGATCCAGGGAGAACGGGTTTGTCGTGGTTTGCATCCGGTTGGTGCACCCAACTTAAGGCCTGGCTTACTCTGCATTTGTAAGTGTGTTTTTTATTTATTTAATACAATTAAAATTAGGGTTTTATACTCGTTGGAGCCTTCTTATTGTCTATATACATCGATACTCAGCCATGAGCTTGGATTGATTGGATTTATTCGGAGGCCAGTTGTCCATGTTTTATGCGGTGGAGGTCATATGTACCAGCGGAGGAATGGGATGGCTGGAGAAGCTGCTTTATTATTCTTATGCTGTTTGTGACCTTCTGAATTGGGGGTCAGAATCTTCTGGTAAGGAGCCAATCTTCACATAGGTTGTGGTAGATTTGACATGGCTTACAATTTTTGAAGATATTTGTGGATGGACTTTTATTTCTTTTTTCACCTATTTTCACATATGGGTGCATACAGGGGTCAAGTCCTTGGGAAAAAAGTGTGGGAACTCCCACCCAAGATCCACTCCCGCACAAAAAAGAAAAAAATAGGCCATCAGGGCACATCAGGGCACGGGGCATATCAGGGCATGGGAAACATCAGGCCACATGGCACATCAGGGCACAGGGCACATTATGGCACATCAGGGCACATTATGGGGCACATCAGGGCACATTATGGGGCATGGGGCACATCAGGGCATGGGGCACATAGCACATCAGGGCATGGGGCACATCGGGGCACATTATGGCACATTATGGGGCACATCAGGGCACATTATGTGGCACATTGGGGCACATAGCACATCAGGGCACATTATGGGGCACATAGCACATCAGGGCACATAGCACATAAGGGCATGGGGCACATCAGGGCATGGGGCACATCAGGCACATTATGGGGCACATAGCACATCAGGGCACATAGCACATAAGGGTGCGGGGCACATCAGGCCATATGGCACATCAGGGCACATCAGGGCATGGGGCACATCAGGGAACATTATGGCACATTATGGGGCACATAGCACATCAGGGCATATTATGGGGCACATAGCACATCAGGGCACATAGCACATAAGGCACGGGGCACATCGGGGCATGGGGCACATCAGGCCACATGACACATCAGGGCATGGGGAAACGTTGGCAAATGGGGGCACATTATGGCACATCAGGGCACATTATGGGTCACATAGCACATCAGGGCACATTATGGCACATCAGGGCACATTATGGGACACATAGCATATCAGGGCACATTATGGCACATTATGGGGCACATAGCACATAAGGACACGGGGCACGTCAGGCCACATGGCACATCAGGGCACATGGCACATCAGGGCATGGGGTACATCAGGGCACATTATGGGGCACAGTGGGGCACATAGGACATCAGGGCAGGGGGCACATTAAAGCATGGGGCACATCAGGGCACATAATGGGGCACATAGGACATCAGGGCAGGGGGCACATTACGGCATGGGGCACAGTGGGGCACATAGGACATCAGGGCAGGGGGCACATTATGGCATGGGGCACATCAGGGCACATAATGGGGCACAGTGGGGCACATAGGACATCAGGGCAGGGGGCACATTATGGCATGGGGCACATCAGGGCACATAATGGGGCACAGTGGGGCACATAGGACATCAGGACAGGGGGCACATTACGGCATGGGGCACATCAGGGCACATAATGGGGCACAGTGGGGCACATAGGACATCAGGGGCACATTTGGGCATGGGGCACATTGTCATCTTACTAGCCAGTATGCAGAGTAGCGCAGGAAGCGTTTGGCTGTAGTAAGTTCTCCCTTACTTCACACAGCACTGTTCGCTCCCCGGTGGCCCCTCCTCTCTTCTCGTCTATCCCCATTGGCTTGTGACATCATCTGGGATAGACCATAGACAAGAAGAGAAGCTTCCAAACGCTTCCTGCGCTACTCTGCATACATCTCATTCGGGTGGCTCGAGTCCTGCAAAGGGAATGGCATTCCCGCTGTGAAAAATAGTGCAGGGACGCTGTTCCCACGCGTTCCCGGGTGCATATGTTTTGCTGGACTTTATTCTGTGGGACTTATTTTTCAGTTTATATTTTTGGTTTATTAATTTGAGATTGATTTTCATTTATCTATATAATACCCTCATTTTTCATTTGCACATTTATTTTGTTCACGGTTTATTTAGCACACATGTGAATTACTGGATACTTAATTTGTGTTCATTTTGGTTTTGATGTATATTTCAATCACCTGGGATTTGATTTTACAGGTTTTGTATTAGACACTTACACATTAATTTTGTTTTTATGAATATCGATGGCATGTGCTGATATATGGTGGGCTGAAACTGCGAGGAGTTGAAATATTTCACACTTTTTCACTCATTGCCATTTTTTATATAAAAGTCAAGGAGTTAAGTAGGGGAGGTAGCGCCACATATCATTTATTAATATAATTTATCCCAACCGCTTTTATATTATTTTAGTTCCAACCAAACTATCCTCATGGACAGAGTTGTGTCCATAGAAGTTATAAATAATAATTTTGTAAACACACCTAACACACTAGAACCATGGTTATATTTAGTTTTACCCTTTATATGCTGTTATGCACGCCCCCATAGTGCCTTAGACTGTTTCCTTTTGCCTGTTTTGTGCTGATTTGGCCTGGCCACTCGGGATACAGTTGCAATAATGTACTTTCTATGCTAATTGATGATTTTTTGGATTTGTTTTATTATATTTATTTAATTTTGTTGTTGTCTTCCCTTTTTATTAGCTAAAAAAAATAATCTCCAGATGAAGCATGATTGCATGCAAAACATTTTGAGCCAATCTCCATTATTTGAACAACATCATTTTACCGCACTTCTGTTTTTTTCATATTCTTGGATTTTGACTTTACCATGGAATGTTTACAATATATCTTCCTAGTCTCCATTTGAATTATGGTTGTGTTACAGTAGCGGTAAACGTTTGTATTTTGTATATGGTTAAATTATGTTTTGTGGGATTTTAAAAGATTTGTAATAAAAACGTATATTTTTTTATGTCTATATTAATAAAAAAAAAATTGATATTTAAATCCTTTTGTTATGGTGCCTAAAAATGCCATAATCCCTTCTTTATCCAATTTCATTTCATGTTAGGATGTGGCACATTGCTACCCTGTCTTTGTATCCACAGTACCACTCTGTGACAGGATACACAAATCAATTTTTCATATATATTAGGGTGGAAGCACCCGGGCAAATAGTCTTTTTTTGACTATATACATACATAGTTACATAGTTAGTCAGGTTGAAAAAAGACACAAGTCCATCCAGTTCAACAGCAAAAAAAAAATAAAAATAAAATAAATATATATATAATAAATATCATACTAGCCCATATACCCAATTCTATACCCACAGTTGATCCAGAGGAAGGCAAAAAACCCCAGCAGAGCATGATCCAATTTGCTAAAGCAGGGGAAAAAATTCCTTCCTGATCCCCTGAGAGGCAATCGGATTTTCCCCGGATCAACCTTACCTGTAAATGTCAGTACCCAGTTATATTATGCACACTTAGGAAATAATCCAGGCCTTTCTTAAAGCAATCCACTGAGCTGGCCATAACCACCTCTGCAGGGAGTCTATTCCACATTTTCACAGCTCTTACTGTGAAGAAACCTTTCCGTATTTGGAGATATAATCTCTTTTCCTCTAGTCGTAAAGAGTGCCCCCTTGTCCTCTTTGTTGACTGTAAAGTGAATAACTTGACACCAAGTTCCTTATATGGACCCCTTATATATTTGTACATGTTGATCATATCCCCCCTTAATCTCCTCTTATCAAGAGTGAATAAATTCAGTTCCTCTAATCTTTCCTCATAGCTGAGTTTCTCCATGCCTCTTATCAGTTTGGTTGCCCTTCTCTGCACTTTCTCTAGTTCACCGATATCCTTTTTGAGAACTGGTGCCCAAAACTGAACTGCATATTCCAGATGAGGTCTTACTAATGATTTGAACAGGGGCAAAATGATATCTCTCTCTCTGGAGTACATACCTCTCTTAATACAGGAAAGGACTTTGCTCGCTTTGGAAACCGCAGCTTGGCATTGCATGCTATTATTGAGCTTATGATCTACCAAAACCCCCAGATCCTTCTCCACTATGGATTCCCCCAGTTGTACTCCCCCTAGCATGTATGATGCATGCATATTCTTAGCCCCCAAGTGCATAACTTTACATTTCTCAACATTAAACCTCATCTGCCACATAGTCGCCCAATTAGGCAGAGCATTGAGGTCGGCTTGTAAATTGGAGACATCCTGTAAGGACGTTATTCCACTGCATAGCTTGGTGTCATCTGCAAACACGGAAATGTTACTTTTGATCCCAGACCCAATATCATTTATAAAGATATTAAAAAGTAAAGGTCCCAACACTGAACCTTGGGGTACACCACTGATAATCTTAGACCATTCAGAGTAAGAATCATTAACCACTACTCTCTGAATTCTGTCTTTTAGCCAGTTTTCTATCCATTTACAAACTGATATTTCCAAACCTGTAGACTTTACCTTACACATGAGCCGTGTGTGCGGAACTGTATCGAACGCTTTTGCAAAATCCAAATATATCACGTCCACCGCCACCCCTCTGTCCAAGGTTTTACTTACCACCTCATAAAAAGAAATCAGGTTTGTCTGACAACTTCTGTCTTTCATGAATCCATGCTGTCTGTTGCTCAAAATATTTTTTTCCTGCAATAACTCGTCTATGTGGTCTTTTATTAATCCCTCCAGTATCTTCCCAACTATAGAAGTTAAATTAATGGGTCTATAATTACTTGGTAAAGACTTTGTTCCCTTTTTAAATATTGGCACCACATTGGCCCTGCACCAATCCAGTGGTAATATTCCTGTCATTAATAAGTCCCTAAAAAATTAGATACAATGGCTTTGAAATTACAGAGCTCAATTCTTTTAGGATCCGTGGGTGGATGCCATCAGGTCCAGGTGCTTTATCCACCTTTATTCTGTCCAAATATTTCTGGACCATATCACTTTTGAGCCATTGTGGATTTGGGGCTGCGTCAGTACCACCCCCATTATGGACATGAGCTCCCCCATGCTCCTTTGTATACATAGAATTGAAGAAAGTATTTAATAAGTTAGCCTTCTCTTTGTCCCCAGTCACCCACTCCAGATTATTTTGTAAAGGGCCTACATGCTCAGACTTAACCTTTTTAATTAATATATTTGAAGAATTTTTTGAGGTTTGTCCTACTAACTTTTGCAATCTGTCTTTCATTTTGATTTTTTGCATCCTTGATTTCCTTTTTACATATTCTGTTATATTCCTTGTAACATTTGAATGACACTAGAGTTCCTTCATTTTTATATTTTTTAAACGCTCTATTTTTATAGTTTACAGCTTTTTTTAACTTTGGCCGTGAGCCACATCGGTTGGTTTGTATATTGTTTCTAATGAATTTGGATGTCACTAATTATTCAATATATCTTTATCAAATATGGACTTTGTAGGTACAGCTTGGACTGGTTAGATGTCAGAAATCCAAACTAATTGTAATGTTGATACAGAGCAAGAAATTGGTATAAATCAATATATGGCCAAGATGAAACATTTACTAAAAAATAAATCTAACCTCTATTGGCACATTGAATTTCTTAACAAATATATCTGTGATAATATAAGCCCCTTAGGCCTAAGCCCTTGTACATACCGTCGGACATTCCGACAACAAAAACCTGTCAGATTTTTTCCGACGGATTTTGTCCGAAACTGGTGTTACATACACACGGTCGGACAAAGTTGTCGGAAAATCCGATCGTTCAAAACGCGATGACGTTCGTTCATTATGACGGGACTACGTTGCGGCTAGTAGCCAATAGCTTTGGTCTTGTAATTTGATCTGGGCATGCGTGGCACTTTGTCTGATCGGAATTCTCTACAAACAATTTTATACAAAGTCCGATCGGATCATGTTGTCGGAAAATTTTATATCCAGCTCTCAAACTTTGTTGGTCGGACATTCCGACGAAAAAAGTCCGATGGAGCCCACACATGGTTGGATTATCCGACAACATGGTCCGATCAGACTTTTTCCGTCAGAATGTCTGACCGTGTGTACAAGGGCTAAGAGTACAGGTTTATCCCTCATTTCAAAATGCCACTCCAGAGTTTAAAGTAGCCTGGGAAAATATACTCACTAATTGTAGCACTAATCTAATGAAACTTTTAATTGCACAATATCAATCTGAATTGAATATAATAGATCAAGATATTCTCTCACTACAATCTACAAATGAGAGTATTAAGACCCATACTCTTTATGCAAAATGGTGGCAGGAAGTCAAAGATTTTGTCACTAGGATTACAAAAGACATTATCTACAAAAAAACAAAATAAACTTGCTAAAGATAGACTGGCCTTCATGGAAGGTTTTGCCTATCGTTGGCAGCCAATGTTTCAAAATAGAGGCTCGAGATTGAATTATCTTATGTCTAAAATTAAGGGAAATGTTTACTCTACCACTGATGATGACACAGAATCTGACTCTGCTTTGTTTCCTTCACAGTCCATTTCCAGGAAAGGCAATAATGCAGCTCACTATTCTCATCAAGGTGCACGTAAGTGGGATCTTAGTGGTGGGTCTAATACACCTTATAAAAAATGTCCTCCTACAATGGATACTACTCTTATGCTGTGTACACGCGATCGGACTATCCGGCGAACTCAGTCCGGCTGACCAGAGTCCACCAGACAATTCGACCGTGTGTGGGCTCCGGCTGACCTTTTCTTCCCAAAAGTCTGGCGGACTTTGAAAGAAGTCTTGACTCAAAATTGTTCGCTGGACTCGGCTTTCTGGCGGACAATCCGCTCGTCTGTGTGCTAGTCCGCTGGACTTTCCAAATAACTAGCCCACGCATGGACTAAAGTCTGTTCATTTTGAACGTGACTTCAGGTATGACGGGATCTCGGGACTAGTCCCGAGATTGACACCTCGTCCCCCCAATGTCCATACCAGACCCTTATCCGAGCACGCAGCCAGGCCGGTTAGGAAAGAGCGAGCACCCCCTCCTGAGCCTTACCAGGCCACGTGCCCTCAACATGGGGGGTGAGTGCTTTGCACCCCAAAGCACATTGTCCCCATGTTGATGAGGACAAGGGCCTCTTCCCGACAACCCTGGCTGTTGGTTGTCGGGGTCTGCCATCGGGGGGCTTAACGGAATCCGGGAGCCCCCTTTAATAAGGGGGCCCTAGGGGATGCTGGGAATGTGACATAATAAGGGACGGGGTCACTATGTGACATCACCCGGTGACCCTGCCCATTATGCCTATATAAGTTGACGCGCAATGCATCCCTGGCATTACAGCCGGAGCTGCGTGCTCGAATAAGGGTCTGGTATGGACTTTGGGGGACCCCCACGCTGTTTTTCGGCATAGGGGTTACCCTTAAAACCCATACCAGGCAACGGGGCTCGCAAGGTGTTAATCTCGCAGATGAAAGCGGCGACATTGACTTCCTTCGCTAGTCCCATCGTACCTGAAGTCACGCTCAAAATGAACGGACTTTAGTCCATGTGTGGGCAAGTCCATACATTTGGAAAGTCCAGCGGATCTCCCCCAAAGGTCCAGCGGATTGTCCGCTGGAAAAGTCTGTTCATGTGTGGGCGTGTGTGGGCAAGTCCGCTCGTTCGGAAAGTCTGGCGTACCTCCGCTGGTAAGTCTGGCGGATTGTCCGCCAGACTAAGTCCGCCGGGTAGTCTGATTGTGTGTATGCAGCATTACTTTGCACAAGCCTTTACATGACAACTTGCAACCTCATGGTGCAGGTGGTTACTCATAGGGTAAATATTTGGGAGCTACTGCTCTACAAGCTATTTAGTTACTTAACCCTCAAGTACAATCTCAAACTATGTCTTCTAATGTTAATCCAAGTGCTGGTGATTGATCCTACAAATATGGGAGCTACTGTCACTGACAATACACTATCATTTTCTAATAATTCACCAATGACTATTCCACCGGTGACACAGCTACAAATGTTCACATGCCAAAGTACATTGAATGCACATATTGCTCAATTGACTAATTTTCAGTTACCTCCGAACACTCCACTTCTCACGAGTCCAATTATGTCATAAATCTTACCCCTTATATGTTTTCTAAAGAAGAACTTGATGTTCTTCGCTTGGGCCTTAGCTTCTGACCATCAATGGATATTGACAAGTATGAAGCCATTAAGGATCTTTACTTGTTCTCACGTAACCTTACTTATAAATTTTTGTTTGATGGGGATTGTCTTTGCTCCATACAAGATAAACAAATTTCAGAACAAGTTAAGAATTATACAATGGAGGATTTTCGAGCCCTTCAGGATTTAATGTTACTCCTAGATGAGAACGATTCCACAGATCATATGGTCAATAATTTAGTTTCATTATATTACTCTTCTTTACTTGGACCCTCTGTTAAATTTAAATTAAAATAACAACGCTTCCCTGATGTTATGACTAATCCAAATGTTTGGGCCTTCCTGATGGGGACAATCAATGATATAAAACATATGCTGCCCACTTCTAAACCTAGTAATCCTTCTTCTTTACAATTGAAAGCTATTCTGCTTTTGCAGAATCATCCAGACCTGGAAACTAAGCCTGTGGACAAAGGTGGTAATATTGTCCTTATAACGAAAGCCACGTATGAAACAATAGTTACGAACATCTTATGAAACAAAGAGTGGTATGCACGCATCAGTAAAACACAAATTCAAAAATTAATATGTATCTATTATTGGCTCTGCCTATCAGAGAGGACTTATTTATCAGGATTTGTACAACTATCTTAATGTAAAACACCCTAGATTGGAACATTTTATGCCTTACCAAAAATACACAAACATCCAACAATGTCTCCCGGGAGACCGATAGTATCAGGCATTGGCTCTCTCACCGAAAATGCAAGCCACCTAGTAGATTCCATCCTTATGCCACATGTATTGGCTTTGCCTTCATACACAAAGGATACACTTGACCTCCTCAAACACATTGAAGGTATGGTCGTGCCTCCTGATGCCCTGCTTGTGACTTTGGATGTTGAGGCTTTATACTCTAGCATCCTTCATGAGCGGGGCATCAGGACAGTACGTACCTTATTGCAAGAGCAGGATCACCATCGCGGGGAGTACTGTGAGTTTGTACTGGACTTATTACAATTCATATTAACACATAATTGTTTTGTTTTCAAGGAGTCCCACTTCCTCCAGGTGCAGGGGGTGGCTATGGGCACTTGTTGTGCACCAGCCTACGCCAACCTATACCTGGGGGGTGGGAATGAACAATCTTTTCTGATGACTCTTTATCGATCTATACTAGCCATGCGTTATGCTGGCTACGCTATATCGATGATATATTTATCATCTAGTCAGGTACCTCCGATCTGTTAAAAACCTTCATTGATATTCTAAATCAGAATCAATTTAATCTTAGATTTACAGTGTCCAGTGATATATCTAGTATCACATTTCTTGATTTGACCATTTTCAAAGATGATACTGGATGGCTAGCTTCCACCCTTTATAGGAAAGATACAGCTGGAAACACTTTTAAACGCTGACAGTGCTCATCCATGAACATTGATTCGTAGCATACCTTATGCACCGTACCTAAGGTTATGTTGCAACTGTACATACACTGATCTATTCAAAATACAGGCAAATCTACTTTGCGATCGCCTGAAGGCAAGAGGTTATAGTAAATCCATTCTATGCAGAGCCTATAATAAAGCTTGGCGTCAATCACGCAACTCTTTGCTTTATAAAAATAAGGCCATTAAACATAATCAAACAGTGAGATATATAACTAGATATTCCAAGAATCATCTAGAACTGCGTGAGATTTTGGCAGCTCACTGGTCCCTTTTGTGTGGTTCTTGCCAAGTATGTCAGCCCTAATCCTGACATTACTTTTCGGTGGTCAAGATCCCTACGGGACAAGCTTACTTCTAGCCATTACTCAAACAAGCCATTATCCAGATACCATCCTCATGAAAGGAACAGTTTCAAAATATAATAAAAAAACAAAGTAAACGATAAAAAAAAAAATCACCCCTGTCTCCCGTGCTCACGCACAAACGCAAACACAAGTTTTGGTCTGGTGTCATATGTAAACATCAATTTCACCATGCATGTGAGGTATAAGAGCGAAGGTCAGATCGAGGGCAGTAATTTTAGCAGTAGACCTCCTCTGTAAATCTAAAATGGTAACCTGTAATGGCTTTTAAAGGCTTTTAAAAATGTATGTAGTTTGTCGTCGCTGTACGTTTGTGCGCAATTTTAAAGCATGTCATATTTGGTATCCATGTACTCAGCATAAGATCATATTTTTTATTTCATCAAGCATTTGGGTGATATAGTGTGTTTTAGTGCATAAAAATAAAAAGTGTGTTTTTTTCCAAAAAATTGCATTTGAAAAATCGCTGTGCAAATACTGTGTGAAAAAAATTGCAACACCCACCATTTTCATCTGCAGGGCCTTTTCTTTAAAAAAATATATAATGTTTCGGAGTTCAAAGTCATTTTCTTGAAAATAAATAAATAATTCTTGTAAACAAATAGTGTCAGAAAGGGCTTTATCTTGAAGTGGTTAGAAAAGTGGGTGTCATGTGTCATAAGCTTCTAAATGTTGTGCATAAAATGCCAGGACAGTTCAAATCCTCCCAAATGACCCCTTTTTGGAAAATAGACAGCCCAAGCTATTTACTGATAGGCATGTTGAGTCCGTGGAATATGTTATATTTTGTCACGTTTTGGGAAAATTGTACTTTTTTTTCCACAAAGTTGTCACTAAATGATATATTGTTCAAGCATGGCATGGTTATATGTGGAATTACACCCAAAATGCATTCTGCTGCTTCTCCTGAGTACGAGGATACCTCATGTGTGAGACTTTTTGGGAGCACAATCACCGCCTTCAGGATTTCTAAACATGTAAAATTGTGACTTTACTCCTTACTACCTAACCTATCACACTTATGGAGATAGGTGTCCAGATAGCACAACCCCCCCCCCCCCCCCCAAATTACCCAAATTACCCCATTTTGGAAAGTAGACACCCAAAGGTATTTGCTAAGAGGCATGGTGAGTACTTTGCAGATCTCATTTATTTTTGAAACTGAAGAAAGAAAATACATTGTTTTTATTTTTTCAATTTTCAAAACTATGTGACAAAAAGCGAGATCTGCAAAATACTCAACATGCCTCTCAGCAGATAGCTTGGGGTGTCTAATTTTCAAAATGGGGTCATGTTGTGCTATCTTGTCATCTCATGGCCTCAAAAACTGTGATAGGTAGTGAGGAAGTGAAATCACCATTTTACACTCTTAGAAAGCCTGAAGGTGGTGATTGGTTTTCGGGGTCCTGTACACAGCTAGGCTCCCAAAAAATCTTACACATGTGGTATCCCCATACTCCCATACTCAGGAGAAGCAGCATAATGTATTTTGGGGTGTCATTCTACATATGCCCATGACATGTTTGAGCAATATATCAATTAGTGACAACTCTGTGCAAAAAAAAGTTTTCATTTTCCCGCAACTTGTGGCAAAATATAAAATATTCCATGGACTCAACATGCATATCAGAAAATAGCTTGGGGTGCCTACTTTTTAAAATGGAGTCATTTTGGGTGGTTGTGCTATCTTGGTATTTTATGGCCTTCAAAACTATGATAGGTAGTAAGGAGTGAAATCAAAAGCCTAAAGGTGGTGCTTAGTTTTCAGGTGCTGTACGCGGCTAGGCTCCCAAAAAGTCTCACACATGAGGTATTCCCATACTCAGGAGAAGCAGCAGAATGCATTTTGGGGTGTAATTGCACATATAACCATCGAAGGTGTGAGCAATATATCATTTAGTGACAACTTTGTGTAATTTTCTTTTTTGGCGCTTGCAACAAAAAAATAAAATATTCAATTTCCTTGGGGTGTCTACTTTCCAAAATGGGGTCATTTGGGGGGTTGTACTGCCTTTTAGCACCTCAAGAAATGAGATAGGTAGTCGAAAAGCTGCGTAAATTCCAGAAAATGTACCCTAGTTTGTAGATGCTATAACTTTTGCGCAAACCAATATATGATTATTGATTTTTTTTTTACCAAAGACATGACTGAATAAATTTTGGCATAAATGTATGATTAAAATTAAGTTTAGTACATTTTTTTTATAAAAAAACTTAGAAAATACCACTTTTTTCAAAATTTTCTGACTTTTTCCATTTATCGCAAAAATAAAAATGGCAGAGGCAATCAAATACCATCAGAAGAAAGCTCTATTTGTGGGAAAAAAAAGTACACAAATTTAATTTGGGTACTTCATTGTATGACCGCACAATTACCAGTTAAATTAGTGCAGTGCCAAATTGTAAAAAGTGCTCTGGTCGTTGAGCAACCAAATCCTCTGGGGCTGAACTGTTAAATTGATAAACTGTTGCACTGAAAACAGTTTACTGTCAAAAAGAATTAAGACAAGAAATTCTAATATTGATGGTAAAATAATATTAAGGGTTACTTAAGGGCTAATAATGGGATAAATATGACATAATTTTACACAGGAGCTGCTGAAATCCCTGCTTGTCCTTTGATTTAAAGTGGAGTTCTGCCTTGGCAAAAAAAAGTCAGATACTGTAGCTGCTGACTTTTACTATATGGACACTTGCCCATCCAGGGAGCCTGCGATGTTGGTACCCACGCCGATCTTCATATCAACTGCCACCATTCCAGGTTAGGGAACCCGGCAGTGAAGCCTCATGGCTTCATGCTTTCTGATTGGCCTTGCGGAGAAGGAAGAAGGAGCGGATGAGCTTCCAGGAGGTCTCCTGGAAGTGGGGAAAGGGACCTGTCAAAAAAACACTTTTGGGTGGAACTCCACTTTAATCATTAGTCAGTTCCATCAGACACACAATAAATACTTATTAGTATAAATACAAGGCAACTGCTGAAACAGTAGGTCCATAGCTCAGATGTAAAAAAAATATTTTTCCATAATGGGTGTACCAATACCAGTAGGGGGATGCAAGTGTTTAAATGAAAAGAAAATAATAAAAAACATTTTATGCCATTTATACAAGGTAGAGATAATCTATGTGATATAAAGCATTTCGAACGTATTTGTAAAAATGACCCCCATTCAAAGGGGCTCGTGTCAATGTTGTATAGTCACCTGAATGCTTTGCTTGATACTAAAACACCCTCCTATATGGAAAAATGGGAGAATGATATTGGTTTTCACACGGACTCATCCAAATGGAATAAAGTCTAGGCCAATACCAAAATATCTTCTCAAAATGTAGTAGCCTTAGAGGCAAACTATAAAGTATTTATGTGTTGGTATCTGGTCCCTGTAAGAATTGCGAAATATGTTCCACAATACTCTTCACATACTCTCCACTTTGATTTCACAGCTGTGTTGATCCAGGAATGCATTTTCATATCTTTTGGGATTGCCATATAGCAAAACATTATTGGAAAGAAATATTCCTAATGCTCTCTAAATTATTCAAGAAAACTATCATCCCAATATCTGACAATTGCGCTTCTAAATTTAAAGCCTACCCAAATCTCCTATACACAATTTAAATTCCCAAAGCGTGGAAGTCCTCATCATTAATGCTTTCTGAATCTACGAATAGAATACATCAAGCCATGATCCTCTTTAACCACCTCGCGCCCGCCCTATAGCCGAATGACGGCCGTAGAGCAGGCGCGTTCGTCCGGGTGGTCGTCCCTGGACGGCCTGATGTTTACTTCCGCAATGCGCGCCGCCGCGGGCGCGCATCACGGAAGTTCTGTGTTCGCCGTGTCCCCCGGGGACAGGCAAACACAGATCGCTGTAAACGGCTAATCACAGCGGCCGTTTACAGCGTGATCGGCGTGTCCAATGGGAGATGATCTCATATGTAAACAGCGCCGCTCTCAGCGCCGCTCTCCCTCCTCGCACAGACAGTGTGAGAGGGGAGAGATGAACGGCTGCAGCGGCAGCCGTTCTGCCTGTTTTAAGGAAAAAAAAAAAAAGTAAAAAAATAAAATAAAAAGTGCCATCCTCCCCCAGCAGTGCCATCTTCCCCCAGCAGTGCCATCCGCCCCAGTGCCATCCGCCCCAGTGCCATCCACCCCAGTGCTACCTGCCCCCAGTGCCATTCACCCCAGTGCTACCTGCCCCCAGTGCCATCCATCCCAGTGCTACCTGCCCCCAGTGCCATCCACCCCAGTGCTACCTGCCCCCAGTGCCACCTGCCCCCAGTGCCACCTGTCGTCAGTGCCACGTGTCATCAGTGCCATGTGTCATCAGTGCCATGTGTCATCTGTCATCAGTGCCACGTATCAGTGCCACCTGTCAGTGTCACGTGCCATCTGTTGTCAGTGTCACGTGTCATCAATGCCACTTATCAGTGCCATCTGTCATCAGTGTCACGCGTCATCGGTGCCATGTATTAGTGGCATCTGTCATCGGTGGCACGTATTAGTGCCACGTATTAGTGCCATCTGTCATCAGTGCCACGTATTAGTGCCACGTGTCTTCAGTGCCATGTATAAGTGCCACGTGTCATCAGTGCCACATATAAGTGCCACGTGTCATCAGTGCCACATATTAGTGCCATCTGTCATCAGTGCCACATATTAGTGCCATCTGTCATCAGTGCCACCTGTCATCAGTGCCACGTATAAGTGTCATCATTGCCACGTATCAGTGCCATCTGTCATCAGTGTCACGTGTCATTGTCCTGGTGCTTCAAAAGTGTAATAAATAGTCAACAAGTTAGATGTGTAATTTATGTTCCTAGAACACATGATGGCGCTACCTGCATGTTGGGCCTCTCTATGTGGCCAGGTTGTGAAAAAGTCACACACACGTGGTATTGTAATACTCAGGAGGAGTAGCAGAATTTTTTTTTTTTGGGGGGGTGTCATTTGTGGTATACACATGCCACGTGAGAGAAATAACCATTACAATGACAATTTTGTGGAGAAAAAAAAAATCTTAATTTTGCAAAGAATTGTGGGAAAAAAATGACAACATCAAAAAGCTCACTATGCCTCTTACTAAATACCTTGGAATGTCTACTTTCCAAAAAAGGGGTCATTTGGGGGGTATTTGTACTTTCCTGACTTGTTCGGGTCACAAGAAGTGAGATAGTCCACCAGTACATCAGATGTGATCAATTTTGTGCGATTCGCACCACACCTTGTAGACTCTCTAACTTTCACAAAGACCAAATAATATCCACAAATTTGGGTTATTTTTACCAAAGATATGTAGCAGTATAAATTGTGGCCAAAATTTATGAAGAAAAATTTATAATTTGCATAATTCTGTCACAGAAACAAAGAAATATGCGCTTTTTTTCAAAATTTTCGGTCTTTTTTCATTTATAGCGCAAAAAATAAAAACCCCAGAGGTGATCAAATACCACCAAAAGAAAGCTCTATTTGTGGGGAAAAAAGGACACAAAATTCATTTGGGTACAGTGTTGCATGACTGAGTAATTGTCATTCAAAGTGTGAGAGCACCGAAAGCTGAAAATTGGTCTGGGCAGAATGGTGTTTAAGTGCCCAGTAAGCAAGTGGTTAAAACAGATGCCATATCCAACGATACCATACCTAAATTTGAGAAAATATGGAGTCCTTGGGTGACCCACTTTCTTTCTCCTAATTTTGACGCTTCTTTACTAAGACCCTGGTAATTATATCATTTTGTTTTGAATAACTGCTAAATAGATACTATGTATATATTGTTACTAAGAAATCCCCCAGAAATCTCTACAAATCCAGACTTTTTTTTCTCTCCTTATCTTTACTTTCCTTTTAGTTATTTCTTCTCTCCTTATTCTATCCTGTCTTCTCCTATTTATTTTTACATAACAAAATGGTAGCGAAACATTCACTTTTATAATGTTCAATTATAATATAAAAATAATTAGTAAGCGCAATTGTCCTATTATAAGTAACTGAATCACATAATAATTAATATTATTTCTTTATTACATATTTCTCTAAAAGTTAAAAGTTTAACAAATTTTTTATTTTTTATTGCTCTTGATTATATAATTGTTAAAATTGATTGTAACACCTTAGTCTTCTAAAAACATATAGCCTACTTAAATCTTTAAATGCTTGTAACTACAAGAAATACTAAGATCTGATATATAAATTCATATAAAGCTATAATTTTATGTAATCAATGTTTTGTTAATTGTGCCAATGTTTATATTTTCAAAATCAATAAACAAATTTGACAAGAAAATAGTATTGCCTCTGTAAGTCAGACCCTACAAGAAAGGTACTGAGTTTTCAGGTGTTCTAAATGTCAAAGAATAACTAAAAGTAAAACATTTTTTTTTTTTTTGGATAGAGTGTACAGGGATTAGAACACCTGTCAGGGAGAATTAGGGAGATTCAACCTTTCTGTTTGTCCTGTTTACCATTATCATTGAAAGTGAAAGTAAAAGAAAACCACAGAATTTGGCCTATCCTCAGAAAAGTAATAGAAGGGAAATTGTCCATATGGGACACTAGTTGAAAGTGACCTGGGGTAGTCAAGAGATTCCCTTCATTTTATGGTATTTCCTTTCACTTCCTATTTAGCTATGGGACAGGATGTGAAGGGAAATCTCCACAATTGGACACAGATGGTGAAATAAAATCAGATAGGGATTATAATCCTCCATTACTCTATTCAAAATTAAAAAAACGTTTTGCCTAAAGTTCTACTTTCATTCAGCTTTTCTATTGGCAGAGACGAGTGTTCAGTCCAGGCATAGATTCTGACCAAACATTTGCTGGTAAGACATTCATCCTAAAGCCAGCTTGGGAAATTCAGCTGGAATTGCTCTGCAGAACATCTCATAATGCATTGCCAAATCCATCATTGTCCTCCTGACGTCTGCTTAGGTGCAAGACTTTAACCAGTGATGGGTTTGACCTAGGTTGTATCCCAAATACTATAAAAGGCTGCTTTCCTGTCATGTACCTGATCTGAGGCCATTTTGACTAGAGATTTATGGACATTACTGTGGTTTTGTACCAGAGCCATCTAGTGAACAAATATGGGTAACACACCTGTATATTATTACCGGAGGACAACCTAAAGACTTGTGACTGAAGTGAAGTGACTGTTTGGATTCTGAAGGTCGACCTTGTTACCCAGGAGTCTGTGTAACCTACCCATGAACACTCTCTTATGCAGTGCATGCTGGGTAGGGGATAAAAGGGACCCGAGCAGCCATTTTAGGTTTCTTGGGATCGCGTTGTCTGCCTGTGCGGACCTGTGAGGAGGCTTCCCGGAGACAACGGCCTTCGGCCATCGTGGAATGTCAGCCTGTTTGTTTGCAGAGTGACCTGACAGAGCCTGAAAGACGGCAACCGGATAGAGAAGGTCAAGAGATACGTAACAATGTAGCACAGCCCAGTTGTTGACTCTTCTGGCAGTCAGGAAAGATGCAGGACATGACACACTATTGTGCTTTTTATGCTGCCCTACATCCTTACACCTGGTGGTAATGATGCCAGAGCTTTCCCCTGCTTGTCAAGACATCCTCTAACTCACCATTTCCCCTTAATCATTTGAGAGGCTATGCAATGGCTCAGGCTAAAAGATGACATGCAGTGCTGCAGCTGCTACACCCAGGGAACAGGAGCCACACTGGGGCAGAGATTATTTCAGCTCTGCATGGGGTAGTAACAGAGGTGAATAATCTCATGGCAATTTGTGCAAGGAACTGTGATGTGTAACACTGGCACCAATATGCTGTTCATCCTCCAGCAGGATAGGTACCTTGGGTTACAAGATTAGGTGGCCCAGAAGAGTGTGTGAGGTGCTACGCAGCCAGTGCTCAGTTCAGTAAAATCCAGTGGGAAATCCCTCTGAATCCTCAGACCACCTGTCTGTGACATGCCTACCAGATGGAAACTGACTTTGTCCATGCTGAAGCAGCTGCACATGCAGCAGTGGGTCGTCAATGAGTACCTGTGTGAGTATGGCACAAGGACAGGTTTGGGGGAGCTGGGCTTCTGTCACGTACCTGATGGTGGAGCCTGATATGCAGAGGACGGCCTCTCTTACAACTCTGACTTGGAGCCCCTGATAGAGCTGACAGGAAGCACCGAGATGCAGAGTCGCACGAGTGCCTGGAGGAATCGCTGAACCTGGAGCTGGATCGGAGCACTCGGCCGGGCTGTAGAGGTGTCTGTAGAAATCCCAGAGCAGTGGTAGGCAGGTAGCTGGAACAAGTAGACAACTGATCCCCACAGACAGGAGTGCAGATGCAGCAGAAGGGATGGTGGCACCCTCAATGCTGAAGAGAAGGCAAGTACAGGCAGGCCGGGTCATACACAACGGGCACGTCAGGAACAGGGGCTGAAGCAGAAGCAGAATCAGATTACAGGCTGGGTCGTCAACAGGCTGGCAGCGGAGTGGCAAAAGGAGCAGGCAGGTGCGGAGTGGGGGACAAGCCGGGGTCGGATGCAGGCAGGAAACAGGAACGTCAGGAAGCAAGCCGGGTCACAACAGGAACAGAAGTCAGGTAGCTAATTGCAGGTTACACAGGGAACGCTGTAGAGCAGACAGCACTGAGCCTGGAAACTGGCTGAGTTTAAATAGCCGGTTTGGGCGGATAAAGCTGTCACATGGTGCGTGCAAACCAATGGCATCCTGACAGGGGCAGAGGTAATAGGTCATCTTCTTCTGCAGCCATCTTGGGTGCTGGCATGCCCTTCCTGACATGAAGAGGTAACAGGTCGTCTTCTTCGGCAGCCATCTTGGGTGCTGGCATGCCCTTCCTGACAGCTTCCTTTCCCCATGCCAGTGGCTTTTGATACAAGATTTATGAACTGTATTGTCAGTAGGGATGAGCTTCGTGTTCGAGTCGAACGTACGTTCGACTCGAACATTGGCTGTTTGTCCGTTCGGCGAAATCCGAACACTTGGTCCGTTCGCGTCAAAATTCGCATGGCGCTCACGGCCCACAATGCACTGCGATGGCGCAGTGCATTGCTGGCTCATGATTGGCCAAGCATGCACTGTGACCCCGCATGCTTGGCCAATCGCAGCGCCAGCAGCGAGGAGAGCCATGATTGGCCACAGGCAGGATGCCTGTGGCCAATCATAGCTGAGGCTGTGTAGTGCACGCCCCACACTATATAAGGCCGCCATTGAGGCGGCCTCGTGTAGTGTGTTAGCATCTGAAGCAGTGGGTGTTCTGTGTACCTTCAACACAGTACACACCGATCGTTTTTGGCTGATTTCCTATCTTGCTGTTGTGTAGTGGTTATTGTCTGTGCCCTGACCGCAGTATACACCACTATATTCACTATTCACTTCACTATATTTATATATCTTTAATAATAGAGCTTGCAGTCAGTAGTGTTAGGAGATAGTGCGTGCTGTCTGCGTGCTCTGTACCCAGTACATACCGCTATAATCCACCTACATAGCTGTTCTCTATTTGAGCCCAATTGCCATCTGCAGGAGTTATTGGAAGTTGTCTGTGCCTCCAGCACAGCACAGTATACATCTGTATATACCCCTTTATCTCTGCTGTTTTCTGGTTATTGTCTGCGTGCCCTGACCGCAGTATACACCGCGATATTCACCTAACCTATATAGCTAGTGATCTATCGTTAATAATAGAGCTTGCAGTCAGTAGTGTTAGGAGATAGTGCGTGCTGTCTGCGTGCTCTGTACCCAGTACATACCGCTATAATCCACCTACATAGCTGTTCTCTATTTGAGCCCAATTGCCATCTGCATGTGTTATTGGAAGTTGTGTGTGCCTCCAGCACAATATAAACTACCCAACTGCTGTTTTACCCAACTCCCTTCAGGCCATTACCATGTCTGGAAGGCCAGCAAGGAGAGGCAGACAGGCGCGAGCCGATAAAAGAGGGCAAGCAGGCTCTGTGTCTAGAGACAACAGTGCTGGTCGTGGACGCGGTGCATTGTCATCAGCACGTGGCCATGGGACATGCTTGTCCTTCTTTTCGGCAGCTGGACATGTTGAACCGCAACATGCCAACGACTTGGTAGAGTGGATGACCAAGCCCACTTCATCCTCCTCATCCTCTCTCACCCAGTCTCAGGGTAGTCGCAAAGCAGCTGCCAACGCATCCTCTTCCCTCCTCTCAATGTCATCATCAGTGACTCCTTCCCTAGGCCCACCACGTCCTCCTGAGGAGTCTCCTGAACTCTTTGAGCACAGTGTTGGGTACATGCTCCAGGAGGATGCCCAGTGTTTGGTGGGCTCTGATGATGACACTCAGCTAGAGGAAGGCAGTAGCGTGAGCGCAGAGAGAGGGGATGCTCAAGAAGGACAGCAATCTGGCAGTCATGTTCCACAAGCTGCAGCATACTGCCAGGTTTGCTACAGCGATGAAGAGGGAGGGGATGATGAGGGCACTGACTCCACGTGGGTGCCTGGAAGGAGGGAGGAGGAGGAGGAGGAGGAGGAGGAGGCACATGTCCAACGAGGCAGGATGCCCTCCGGGGGCCAGCTTAGGGGCAGCACACCGACTGAATCACACCGCAGAGCTCCGCCTGTGCAGAGCGCTGCCTCTGCGCGTTATTCTAAAAGTTCTTTGGTGTGGGCCTTTTTTGAGACGAGTGCATCAGATCGCACCGCTGCTATTTGCAACATATGTCTCAAGCGTATCTCACGTGGCCAAAACATCAGCCGCTTGGGCACCACATGCTTGACCAGACATATGTTGACCTGCAATGCAGCTCATTGGCAAGCGTACCTCAAAGACCCACACCAAAGAACAAAGCGGACCTCTCCTTGCTCCTCATCAGCTGGCATCTCCAACCCCACTAGACCTTCAGTCCTCTCTGAAACCTGCTCTGAGAGGAATGAAGGTGTAGAATTAGGTGTGTCACAGCCAAGTGCTTCCGGGAACTCTGCTAGTGGTACACCCACGTCCGATTATAGCAGGCAAATGTCCCTGCCCCAGCTGCTGGACCGGCGGAAGAAGTTTACTCCCAGCCATCCACATGCCCAGCGGTTGAATGCTAGCTTGGCTAAATTGCTAGCACTTCAACTGCTGCCTTTTCAGTTGGTAGACTCGGCCCCCTTCCGTGAGTTTGTACAATGTGCGGTTCCTCAGTGGCAGGTCCCCAAATGCCACTTTTTCTCACGGAAGGCGATTCCGGCTCTCTACCGGCATGTGGAAGGCAATGTCCTTGCCTCGCTGGACAGGGCGGTCAGTGGTAAGGTGCATATTACCGCTGACTCATGGTCCAGCAGGCATGGACAGGGACGTTACCTGTCTTTCACGGCCCATTGGGTCACTCTTCTGGCTGCTGGGAAGGATGCAGGACAAGGTGCAGTAGTGTTGGAGGTTGTTCCGCCACCACGCCTCCAAAATGCTACTATTGGTTGTGACACACCTCTCTCCTCCACCCCCTCCTCTTCTTCTTCCTCCATGGCCTCTTCCAGTGCTCTGTCCTCAGAACCAGCGGTGCTCCGTAGGCGTTGCAGGGGCTACGCAAGTACGCAGGCAAAACTATGCCATGCCGTGCTTGCGCTGGTTTGTTTGGGGGACAGGAGCCACACTGGGGCGGATGTTTTGTCAGCTCTGCAGGGGCAGGCCGAGGGGTGGTTGACGCCACGCCAGCTTAAGCCAGGAATGGTGGTTTGCGACAATGGCACCAACCTCCTCTCCGCCCTCCGACAGGGACAACTGACCCATGTGCCCTGTGTAGCTCACGTCCTTAACCTGGTGGTGCAGCGGTTCTTGGGCAGGTACCCCGGCTTACAGGATGTCCTGAAGCATGCCAGGAAAGTCTGTGTGCATTTCCGCCGATCATTTAATGCCTGTGCTCGGCTGGCTGAGCTCCAAAAGAAGTTGAACCTGCCCAAGAGCCGCCTTATATGTGACATGCCCACCAGATGGAACTCAACATTGGCCATGCTGCAGCGGCTGCACACGCAGCAGAGGGCCATCAATGAGTACCTGTGCGACTACGGCACCAGGACAGGGTCAGGGGAGCTTGGTTTTTTCTCACCACGCCAGTGGGGCATGATCAGGGATGCATGCACTGTCCTGTCACCGTTTGAGGAGGCCACAAGGATGGTGAGCAGTGACAGTGCATGCATCAGTGACACTGTACCTCTTGTCCACCTCTTGGAGCATACGCTGCGTGGAATAATGGACAGGGCACTTGAGGCAGAACAGAGGCAGGAAGAGGAGGACTTCCTTGCCTCTCAAGGCCCCCTTTATCCAGACAGTGTTCCTGCTGTGCCACCCATCACACATGAAGAGGATGAGGAGGAGGAAGAGGAGGAGGAGGATGATTGTGTCAGCATGGAGGTGGAGGCTGGCACTCAGCATCAGCAGCAGCAGCAGCAGCAGCAGTCTCATAGGGATGATTTACAGTCCCAAGAAACACGTGGACTTGTACGTGGCTGGGAGGAGGTAGCTGCGGATCATGTTGTCCTTAGTGACCCAGAGGACTCCGGACCGAATGCCTCAGCTAACCTACGCTGCATGGCCTCCCTGATCCTGCAAAGCCTGCGGAAGGATCCTCGTATTCTTCAGATCAAGGAGAGGGACCATTACTGGCTGGCCACTCTCCTTGATCCACGGTACAAGGGTAAGGTTGCCGACCTTATCTTGCCATCGCAGAGGGAGCAGAGGATGAGACATCTCCGGGAGGCCTTGCAGAAAGCTCTGTGCAACGCGTTCCCAGAGACTGGGAGGTTACAAACTCCTGGTCCTGGACAACATGTTGCTGAGGCATCGGTCAGAAGGAGCCGTGGAGAAGGTGGCCGTCTGACTGATGCTTTCAGACAATTTTTTAGTCCGCAGCCCCAAGGTATGATTGGTTCCAGCACCAATCGCCAGCGTCTGATTTACATGGTGCAGGAATACCTAGGGGCAAGGTCAGATGTGGACACCTTTCCCACCGAAAATCCTCTGGCTTACTGGGTCTTGAGGATGGATCACTGGCCAGAGCTTGCACAGTATGCAATTGAGCTACTGGCCTGTCCTGCATCCAGCGTTCTTTCGGAACGCACCTTCAGTGCTGCTGGTGGCTTTGTTACCGATCACAGGGTGCGCCTGTCCACCGAATCAGTTGATCGACTGACCTTCATCAAGATGAATCAGTCTTGGATCACCCACAGCTACCAAGCACCTGAAGCTGATGTAACCGAATAATTTTTTTTGAAATATCACATCCCTTCAAGACTGCCTATGCTGATGCTGAGTGACTGTCCTGTTATGTTGATTGTCTATCCTCTTCCTCCTCCGCTGATATGTTGGAAGAACATTTTTGGTTCTGGGTGATGCCAGCAGCCCAATTTTTCTGCCCCTGTTTAACAGGGGCGTTTAATTACAATTTTTGATGCAATGCTTTGCAGCAGGGCTAATTCCTGCAATAAAACTAGAGTATATGGCAGAGGTTGCAGTGTGGTGGCACCAGCACCAGTGCCTAAGGCCCAATTTTTCTGCCCCTGTTTAACAGGGGCGTTTAATTACAATTTTTGATGCAATGCTTTGCAGCAGGGCTAATTCCTGCAATAAAACTAGAGTATATGGCAGAGGTTGCAGTGTGGTGGCACCAGCACCAGTGCCTAAGGCCCAATTTTTCTGCTCCCTGTTTAACAGGGGCGTTTAAGTACAATTTTTGATGCAATGCTTTGCAGCAGGGCTAATTCCAGCAAAAAAACTAGAGTATATGGAAGAGGTTGCAGTGTGGTGGCACCATCAGCAGTGCCTAAGGCCAAATTTTTCTGCCCCTGTTTAACAGGGACATGTAATTACAATTCTTGATATAATATTTCACAGGAGGGCCCCTTCCTGTGTCCACCCAGAGTAACGGTGAGGACTTATAGTGTTGTGGCACCAGCACCACGACCACCAAAGGTCAATTTTTCTACCACTGTTCAACAATGGCATGTAATTACAATTCTTGAGATAATCGTTCACAGCAGGGCGCTCCAGCGCCCACCAAGAGTCACTTTGAGGGCTTACAATGTTGTGGCAAAACCAACACCTTGTTCCGCTGTTTCTGCAGAGCATATAGGGCAGGCCCCTACTTTCAAACATCCAACTTACAAACATCTCCTACTTGCAAACGCAAGGAGACAGCAGCAAGTGAGATGAAAAAAGATGGACAACAAAACAAATTATACAGGGGTGATAACCCTTCTCTATGTTTTCCAAAAAGCTTAAAAATAGTTTTTTTGACTGGAGCTACACTTTAAAAATGTACCAGTTGAAAATTACAAACAGATTCAACTTAACACAACAAACCTACACAGTCCCTGTCTTGTTTGCACCGCCTGTATACTGCTGTTCTGAGTATATAGGGCCTGGGGGCCACACGCATTTCCTTTTTTTAATATGGGTACAGGGTTCCCCTTAATATGCGTACAAGACCCAAATAGGCTGGTAATGGGCAGGGAGGGCTACCCATGCCATTTTTCTGAATGATTTTCAACCATATTGCAGGAACCAGATATAACATTAAAACCGCAAGCAGTTTTAAATGGTGTTATTTCCGTTAAATGTCATTTTGTGCAGGGACTGTTCTAAAACACGTGGCACTTCACAGGCATACTACAGACACCCCACAGGCACCATATTTAAAGGAATATTTCACTTTTTTTTTTTCAGTGCTCCCGCAAAAACGGCCGTTTTTAAAACTTTTTTTTGCATTGACCCATGTCCCCTGGGGCAGGAGCCAGGTCTCTAAACCCTTTTTAGGACAGTATCTTGCATATTAGCCATTAAAATTAGCACTTTCCATTTCGAACGTTCGAGTCCCATAGACTTCAATGGGGTTCTAGCGTTCGTAACGAACGTGGGGTCCGTTCGAAAGTTCTGATGCGAACCGAACCGGGGGGTGTCCGGCTCATCCCTAATTGTCAGTGTCTGAGGAGACATTGAGAATCGTGAGCCATGACAATGCATGCATCAGTGACACTGTACCAGTTGTTTTCCTGATGCAGCGCAAACTGCATAGCATCATGGACAGGGTACTCAAGGCAGAGCAGCAAGAGGAAGAAAAGCATTTTTTCTCTCAAGGCCCACTCTATTCAGGCACTGTCCCTGTAAGGCCACAGTGTGCGCAGGAGGAGGAGGGAAGTATGGTTACCGTGGGAATAATGAGGCTGCAAATGACATGGGACAGGCTTCCAGGAATTGGTTCATTGGCTCCCAAATCCTGGGAATACCACATGACTGGGAGGAGGCATCTCAAGACAATATAGTCCTCAGCAACTAGAGGACTTGGGTTCCTCCAGCTCCAGTAGTTTGTAGCGTATGGGCTCCCTCATAATCCAGAGCCTCATGATCCAAAGAAAGGACCCTAGAGGGGAACCATTATTGGTTGGAAACCCTCTTTGAACCACGTTACAAGGGGAAGGCTTCAGAGCTCACCCTGCCCTCACAGAGAGAGCAGAGGATGAAACATCTAGGGGACAAGCTTTGGAGGAACCCGTGTACAACTGGCTATACACAGTTCCATTTATTTTTGTTCAGCCAGTGGGTTAAACGAAAAAACAGGATCAAGATGGATTTTGGAATCCTATTGTATTCTGACGGCAGTTTGACTCCCCCGCTGTGAAATTATATACACCAGCCCCGATTGAGCAGCTTTTATCAGACAATGGCCACACATGGATCAAAATTTGGCCACTCCCTGCAGAACCAGAAGAATTGAGATCCATCTATGGCCAACGCAAATGATTTCCAGAGGCTGGCAGGATAAGGTCTTACAGACAAGCTGCCTGTGAACTTCCATTTTATGCTCTGCAATAATTTTTCTGTTGGGTTATAGTGTTTGGACACCACCAATGACAGTATGTATGACAGTTGCAGATACTATGAAAGTTTGTTAATGCAGGATCCATCCTGTTCTCTGCAAAAGTGTTTCTGTTGGATTATGTTATTTTAATGTTTCTCTTAGCTGTATGATAGCTGCAGATATGCTGAATGTTTGTTAAAGTAGGGTCCACCCTGAATGTTTGTTAAAGTTGAGCACCAACAACACCCAAGACCCAATATTTCACAGCTGTGTGTTGAAAATAAGGTAAATGTTTGTTAAAGCATTGTCAATCCTATTTTATTTTTTTCCACTTATGGTGTTTGGGTACTACCTACACCCCAAGCTCAATTTTTCCTTAGCTCTGTGACACTTGCAGAAATGGTGAATGTTTGTTAAAACGTGGTCCATTTTGTGCTCTGCAATCATTTTTTTATCAGATTATGGTGTTTGGCCATCACCAAAACCCTTTTTTTTCCAGGTGCGTGACAAATTTCAGATATAGTGAAAGTCTGTTAAAGCAGGATCCATCCTGTGCTCTTATCTAAAGTTTACCTACAGTCGAGCCCCAACATTAAGGGATAAAATCGCTAAAAACAGACGGCTCGTGCGGATGGCTGCCTGATTCCTCAGCTCCGCAGAAAACCAGCCACAGCGACTTCCATAGCAGCACAAGAGAATGGAAAACCATCTCCCCAGCAGCCTGACAGTCCTCTCCAGAAAACTGACAGATTACTTCTCCTCACCTGACATGCTGAGCAGCCAAAATGGCGGGACTCCACCATCTACCTGCCACACAGAGTGAGTGCTCTCCTCCTAATTCACCCAACACATCCAACCCTGCAAAGTCCAGGCTCAGAACGGAAGAGCCTTTACAGCCTCCTTCAGCTCCCAGCTTGTTCTCCCTCCCTCCACCGCAACAAGCTTCTGTGCTAGATGCCTTTCCTGCCTCAGACCAGCCATTGTCTGAAAACTCTATGAAGAGCATGCTGCTTTCACTGAGGCGAACACTGTATAATGACTTATCCTCTGTGGTCTCATCCCTGTCAATTGTAGTGAATCAGCATGATAATGCTATTACACATATAGAAGCTAAAATGGGGGACGTGCTTACTGCACATAATGAATTGGTTGACGGCTTTGCAGATCATGAAGATGAACTCCAATTAATCAATCTAAAAATCGCAGATTTGGAAGATCGTTCCAGACGGAACAATATTAAATTCCGCAATGTCCCAGAATCGGTTCAACAATCTGAGCTTACGCAATTTATACAAGCTTTGATGCGGGCCCTTTTACCTGATCTGACTACCCGAGATCTGGAAATTGACAGGGCACACAGACTCCCCAAGCCTTCCCACCTCCCTAACTCTACTCCCAGAGATGTATTGGCTCGCATACACTTTTTTTCTGTCAAAGAAAGAGTCCTGAGCGCTGCCAAATGAGCAACCCTTTCAGACCCTTTTACTAACATTGTGCTATATGTTGATCTATCCAAAGCATCAATGGACAATCGTAGACAGCTGGCGACAATAACTAAAGCGCTTTGAAACCATAACATACCCTATAAATGGGGCTTTCCTAATAAACTTCTTATTACACACCAAAACAAGACCCATGCAGTGCGCCCCCTCCCTATGGGGCTCTCACTCCTGAGGCAATGGCATATCATCCCAGAAGACACACCGAACCCTTCTGCTCACATGCCGACCCTCATGGAAACCGGAGGAGATCCTCCTAATGGCCATTAAGCGTAATCTTCACCCTTATCTTCAAACGCATTATGGCTGGCTACCTGCAGCCTCTCTATCCAGCACTTGCCTGCCTGTTCAGAGATCCCTGTCCCACGTTGTGGATGCAAGATCTCTTTCCCCCACTATATTTTTGCAGTAGTGTCTGCACATTGAGCTCAGGCCCCCTTTGTTACTGAGCTCTCCTTTTTTAATCACTGTCCTCCACCCAAACCCAGCATCAGTTACTCCTCTCCTACTTTTCCAAATAGTTACACCAGGAGCTATATTTTAAAACCTACACCGATCTTACCTTTAGAGCTGGACTAGTAAATAGCCCCACGTCTATTGCCACTCACCCTCCTCTACAGACACCCACACTACTCTCAATTCCGGAAAATGTCTTTTAAAATAGTCTCTGTCAATGCTAGGGGTTTAAACTCCCCACAGAAAAGATCTGCACTCTTCAGAGAGGCTAACAGCCAACAAGCCAACATTCTCTTAGTGCAAGAGACTCATTTCGCTGCTGCAAAAACTCCCAGATTTACCCTAAAAAATTACGACCAGGTTTTCCTAGCCTCAGGACTGAAGAAGAAAAATGGAGTGCTCACTGCCATATGGAACTCTATACAATTTACTCTACATCACTCAGTTGTCGATCCCCAAGGCCGATTTTTGATTCTCATCTGTGACATTAACCAAGTTACCTACACCCTGATCAACGTATATGGTCCGAATACTCATCAGTTACAATTCCACAAACTTCTTTACAAAAAGATCACACAAATCCGAAGAGGGAGGCTTCTCATGGGAGGAGACTTCAACATAATTGGGGATTCTACTTTGGACACTACCTCTACATCAAAGACTCAGCGTTCTGTTCTGAACCCCTTTCTTCAAACAAATGACCTTTACGATCCTTGGAGATGCCATCACAGCACCGAACGAGACTTCTCATACTTCTCCTCTTCTCAACTTTCATACTCCAGAATTGACTTTTTTATTGTTGACAAACTCACCCTTCAAGATGTGACAAAATCTGAAATTGGCAACATCACATGGACAGACCACGCGCCTGTCTCCCTTACTGTGGGAAACTGTAGACTTAACACTAATAGGCTGTGGAGACTTGACTCATCCCTCCTCTCAGACCCTAACATTATTCAACGTCTCTCAAATGAACACCAACTGTATTTTCAGATCAATAACCAACCGGACACAGATAAGTTTGTACTTTGGTCAGCCTACAAAGCTTACATGCACGGCATACTAATTAAGCTACATAGTAATATTAAACACCAGAGGTCTAAGCAAGTTGACGAGGTCCTCCTTCAAATTAACCTTTTGGAACACCAGAATAAAAAACACCCATCCCAGAAATTAGCTACTGAGCTTTACGAACAGCGACAGAAACTCCACTCACTCTTACTCTTTAAATTTGAGAACAACCTTTAACTAACCAAAGCCAAATATTATGCCTTAGGCAATAAAGCTCTACTAGCCCGACAAGTTAAAGCCCAACGCCTTAAAATAAGATAATTTCCCTTCAGCACCCCACCTCCAAACAACTCCTGACAAACCCACAGGGTTTCTAACGCCTTTAGCGACTATGACTCTTCTCTTTACAACCTATCAAGTGATGCCAATACCCCTCAACCGACTGACCAAAATATTCACAATTTTCTATCCTCTATTGATCTTCCAACTATAAATCACGCCCAATTAGAGGAACTCTCTCGACCATTCTCTAATGATGAAATTTTGAAAGCCATCCACTCACTTCCGCTTCACAAATCCCCGGGAGAAGATGGATACACTAACGAATTCTACAAATCATTTGCCTCAAATATTGCCCCACATCTCACGGACCTCTTCAACTCTGCTGCCACCTCTGGTTCTCTACCAGTAGATATGCTGCGTTCCACCATTACCACTATCCCCAAACCGGAGAAAGACCCCACCTCCACAATTATTTACAGACCCATATCTCTCCTCAACACAGACAAAAATTATTTGCCAAGGTTATAGCCTCAAGACTGTTAGAATTTCTTCCCTCCCTTGTACAACCAGATCAAGTTGGCTTTATGGCAGACAGGCAAGCCCCAGACACCACTAGAAGAGTTCTTAACTTGATTCACCAAGTTACCCAAACTCGAGCGCCTTCTCTGCTGTTATCATTGGACGCAGAGAAGGCGTTCAACAGGGTACATTGGGGATTCCTGAGAGAGGTACTATCCAAATTCGGCATCACAGGATGGTTTCAAACGGCCATACTCTCACTGTACTCAAACCCTTCAGCCAGAGTTCTGACCAACGGCACACTACCTAAACCCTTTGAGATCTCTAATGGCACCCGCTAAGGATGTCCGCTCTCCCCTCTAATTTTTGCCCTAATAATGGAATAATGCGGCTAAAATCAGAGGGGGCAAGCGCATCTCAGAAATTATACATAATGACATGGAACATAAAATCAGCCTCTTTGCTGATTATGTCATTTTAATGATCACAAACCCGACCATCTCCATGCCTGCACTCCAGGACATCATCAATCAATTTAGCTCTGCCTCCTTTTACAAACTTAACTCCTCTAAATCCCTAATCCTTCCACTTAATCTACCACGTAGGCAACAATCCCTCCTAGAGAGTACTCTCCCCTACTCTTGGTCAAACAATTCCCTTCCGTATCTAGGAATAAACTTAGCCCCATCCATATCCCAACTTTATGATCTCAATTATCGTGCCTTCCAAAAACGACTGCCCCAACTATTAAATCAGCTTCGTACAACAGATCTCTCTAAACTAGGTCGCATCGCATCCTTTAAAATGCTAATCCTCCCCAAGCTACTTTATCTTTTCTTGACAGTAATCTTACCAATTCCCCACTCCTTCTTTGCCTCCATACAAAAACAACTTTCCAGATTTGTGTGGGAAACTAAACCGCCTAGATGCGCTCAATATATATATATATAGGCAACATAGAAAAGGGGGGACCAACATTCCCCATATTCAGAACTACTACGATGCTTCCATCCTAGACCAACTATACTATTGGTGGCATCCTAACCCCAATAAGGCTTGGTCTATCTTATGCCGCGTACACACGAGCGGACTTTTCAACATCCAAAGTCGGACGGACTGAGTCCGTCAGACTATTCGATCGTGTGTGGGCTGCAACGGACTTTTGACTCGCCAAAGTCCGAAGGACTTTAGAATATGGAACATGCTTCAAATTTTTCCGAAGGAACTCCGCCGGACCCGGTCCCTTCGAAAAATTCGCTCGTGTGTATGCTATTCCGACGGACTAAAACCGACGCTAGGGCAGCTATTGGCTACTGGCTATGAACTTCCTTATTCGAATCCAGTCGTACGTCATCACGTTCGAATCCGTCGGAGTTTAGTGTGATTGTGTGTGGCCAAGTCCGCTCCGCCGAAAAGTCCGTCAGAACTCCGTCGGAACTCCGGCAGAACTCCGACGGAACTCCTTCGGAAGTCTGTGGGACATAAGTCCTCTCGTGTGTACGGGGCTTTAGAATCCTCGTCCTTCCGATCAAATTCCCTACGTGAATTACTTCTCGCTACAAAAGCAGGCTTCCCTCCCACTTCAATGCTTAAGTCCCCATCAATAACGGCTTCTTTAACAATCTGGAAGAAACTCACACAGGCGAAAAATTTCAGACCAACCCTATCATACATTGCAAATTCCTCTCAGATCACTAATGTCACAAATACCAAACTTGAACATATGAACCTGGACGACGCGAAAAATAACTACTCTATCAGATCTTTATAACGCTAACCACACCCTGAAAACCTTTGCTAATCTCCAAACTGAATTTGGCCTCCCTCACACGGAAACCTCCACATACATGAGGATCTCGCACCTTCTCCACCAATTTAAAATCTCTACGACGACAACTATTCCTGAGAAAATACACAAATTTTACACTAACACAACATATCCGAAACATGGTATCTCGGTAATGTACTCTATTCTGAACGATAATCTGCCTTATTCGCAAATTCCGTCTCTCTCCAGATGGATGGAAGAACTAAACATTACGGTCACATCCGACATGTGGACACGTGCCTTTAGACACACCTACACAGCTTCCCACTGCTCTAATCACTGGGAATCATATCAAAAAACACTCCACAGATGGTATCTCACACCCTATCATCTCTCTAAATTCTTCCCGGACCTTCCTTCTACATGTTGGAGGTCGTGTGGAAGTACTGGTACTATAGCGCACATCTTATGGTTTTGCAGATCCTTAAGCTCCTTCTGGAAACACATTTTCGCTTTAATGTACTTTATATCACAGATCCCAACATCTCCCAATTCCTCACTGGCTCTACTACACCTTGGTGTTGACAAATTTCCGCCAAACACACGAGTAGTGATAATTCACCTACTTCTTGCGGCAAAATTGAACATCACTAAACTTTGGAAAACCACTGATTCTCCATCTATCACACACACGATTTCTGACCTAAACTTTCATTGCGAGATGGAAAGACTAATAGCTCGCAAAATTGTGAGTATGAAAACGTTTTTATCTGATTGGCATGTATGGCTTACACATCCGAAATGTACTGTAACCGCATAAGTTTCTTTCCTGCTTGTAATTCTTTACTATTATTACTATACGCCCGATTTATTCTCCTATGTACCCAACCCCTCTGGTGTAACTAATATAATATCTAGCTGATGCTCTCCTTCCCACACCCCTTTCCCCCCCGACTGGAGATATTGCATTAATATGTTACAATTCTAATGATTAACATTGATCCACCTTTAGTTAGTCTGTATTGTGGACTGGTTTTGCGTGACTTAACCCTACTTTGTATGCTTTGCCTCTGTTTGCTCTAGTCGGAACATCCGCTATGCTGTTACAAATGTTTATCCTGTTTACCTTATTGAAAATCAATAAAGAAATATTGAACTAAAATCACTAAAAACATAGTAGATCCCTCAAAAACACCAGACTTCTAATTTTTCTCGTATGTTCTCTTGTATTAGGACCAAGAGAAAGAACATCAAAAGGGACAAGTTTCTAGCCACTGCAATGGGAAAAGAATATCAAACAAGGGATTGCATTACATGCAGAACAGAGGGGGTAGTGTATGCCATTCAGTGTCCCTGCCAAATTCAGTGCATTGGCCGTACTAAACGACCAATGTAGAAAAGAATTCAAGAACATGTACAAAATATTATTAATGGCCATTCCAAACATAATGTCTCTAAATACTATGCTACCCATCATAATTAAGACCCCTCCTCGTTATTGTGGGGGATAGAAAAATGCCATCCTCACTGGAGGGGTACTAATAAGGTTAACATCTTGAGCCAATGTGAATCCTTCTGGATACATGAAATGCAAACTCTTTACCCGTCAGGACATAATATTGAGTTTGACATCAATTGTTTTATAAATTATTTTCAGAGATTATTTACATGTTGCTTTTTATATATTATTAGCCCCCTATCATTATACTTCCTTATTAATACCATGTTAACCTTCAGTATTTATTATCTTAATTTGCACAAGTTGAGATAAATGTAATTTTTATGTATTTTTAATGATTTATTAATTCATATAGAACTGTAGTCCAATCATGTTGTGTGTGAGCCTATTTATATATATATATATATATATATATATATATATATATATATATATATATATATATATATATATATATATATATATATATACATATATATATATATATATATATATTTTTTTTATTGCCATGCCTCTTTGAATTAAATTACTCAGAGATATTTTCTATTTCATGTTCATATATCGGTATCTTTTTCACTGCAACGAGTAACAAAACAGGGATGCCCATTATCACCATGTTTTTTTGCTTTGGCCCTTGAACCCCTGGGTGCCTTTGTCCATTTTACCGTTTTATTTTTGGGAGATACCTTGTCTTCACTGGAGGCAGTGATGTCCTTAATACATATGTCTCCTTTTCAAGCATCAAGACAAGTCAGTTCTTTTACCGCTGGACCTTGTGGTGACCAATCTGCCAATTTTTGCTTCTCAAATTGCTGTAGTTTCTACATTTAATTATTCAGGGATCGAATCACATCACAAGTGAGTACATATGCAGAGAGGAACTTGACCCCCTTACTGCTACATAATTGCCCCATATGGCTGCCACAGAATGTTTTCAAACAAATAAATACCCTGTTCAGAGACCTTATTTGGAGATATAAACACCCCCGGATTAGATTGGAAACTCTGCATCTGCCTAAGGATGAAGGAGGCCTGGCTGTTCCTAATGCCAGATCTTATTTGGCATCCCAACTCCAGTAACTATATGGATGGAACACTATAGATCGAGAAGATCTCGTACAAAAAATGATATTCTCTCAATTACTGATGGATCCACTAGTGTAGTCAATAGTCACTTACCATTTTTATAATACACATAGATAATCTACATTCTATTTGATATATATAGGATTTGGATTACTGATCAACAAGATACTCAGCATGAGTGATATACTCAATATATGCCCATATGGAATAATCCACAATTGTCTGAAGTGGGGATGCTAAAATATTTTGATATATGGAAAAAGTCTGGCATTTTGTTAACCAACTTTATGATGGTGATGTTTTGCAATCATTTGATAAATTGGCAGTAACATATTATTTGTCTAATACATTTGTTTTAAATATTTACAGTTATGACATGCTTTACAGAGCCAAGCAAAGACCTTTTTGTTAAAATATTATCCTTCATCAATTCTACCTTTGGCAGTAACTACAAGACAAGCTAAACAGGGACTCATAGGAAATATATACACATATACAAATGACAGCTAGAATCAATTCACAAGAGGGTAGTTTTTGAAAGTGGCGTAGAGATCTAGAGACACTTAGTGATGAGGAATGGGGGCAAGCTCTGAAAATTTTATTCAAGATATCTTTATCCTCTACACAGTGTTTGACCCAACTATTTATTATCCATAGAGCCCACTATACTTGGTTAAACTTGTACTACTGGGGTAAAACATTGACATCAAATTGTCCAAGATGCACTACTGGTACAGGTACACATATACAGTACATATGCTGTGGTGATATCCCAAATTGCATCGCTATTGGGAGTCTATATTTGATTTTTTTTGTAAAGTTTCTATTAAAGTTTTCTTTAAACACATTACAGAATAAGCAAATGCGGGCGCAGCCGCTACAGTAACCAGATTCATCATTCAAAACAGTAGAATGTAAACTGTAAGGAATCATTTAACTTTAATCTGAGGTTGAAGGACCTCTGCTATGGTAAATTGAACGGTTAAAACTGTGATGATTGCAGTATTCGTGGCTATATCTAATATGCATTTGTCAGTTTTACATGGAAGTGCTGTGGTGCATTTCACTGAGAGCATAACATAGACGTAGCTCGTTAAAATTTTACACACTGTAAAAGGAATATAGGTAAAAAAGAGATTGGGTGT
This sequence comes from Lithobates pipiens, assembly GCF_037356315.1. Taxonomy (NCBI): domain Eukaryota; kingdom Metazoa; phylum Chordata; class Amphibia; order Anura; family Ranidae; genus Lithobates; species Lithobates pipiens. Next base: position 400,561,374 of record NW_027507903.1, on the reverse strand, counting down.
CTCAGGAAGAGGACGGAGGTAATGATTCATGGGTAGTATCCGATCAGCCATACCCATCAAGTTTTTTTTTTTCTTTTTGTTTTAGGTATTCAATTGTTTGTATTCATGTGTTGTACGGAAATGTATCCAGCATGACCAAGTGCGTGTGAATTTAGAGGGCGTATCTCTAGCTTGGTGTATTCGTTCTTTGGATTCTGCGGAACCATTCTTTGATTTCCGGTGGCAAGGTCGAGTGCCACTTGTTAGGGACGCACAAGTTTGCTGCCATTGCCATGTGCATGGCTAGTGAGCGGTAGTATGTATGTTGTGGTATGGAGGGGAAATGAGAATTCCCCGTATAACACTTTTGTGAGCTTCCCAATTGATAAGTGGGATGTATCATCGGGATTGTTGTCTGAAAAGTACTGTTTGATATGTGTATGAACTTCGGTCGCGATTGCATGGTCTGAAAGAAGTGAGGGATCTAGTCTCCAAGACTGCGGTCGTGATTGTGTGTCTGGGAGCTTCAGGGTTACGGAAATGGGGTTATGATCAGAGAGGAACATTGGGTCAATGGTTGAACGGTTAAGGTTGGGAAGGTAATTTTGTGAGATCATGAGATAGTCAATTCTCGATTATTTATTGTGTGTCGGTGAGTAGAAGGTAAAGTCCTTGCCATGAGGGTTGAGAGTATGCCACGTGTCATGTAACAGTAAGGATTCTAATTGGGAGTTGATACATCGTAGAGCTGCATAAGGGAGAGAGGAGGTGCCATTGGAGGTGTCTAAGAGGGGGTTGAGGGGAATGTTGAAATCCCCTCCCAGGACTAGGGTACCCTCCAGGAAGACTGTGAGCATCTGAACTATTTTCCTGAAGAAAGTAACTTGTTTGGAATTGGGGGCATAAATATTGGCTATCGTAATCGTTTTACCCTGGTATGCCCCCTTTAAGAATAGGTATCTACCGTGTTCATCAGTAGTGATGGACGAACGTTTCGCCCGGCGGTCGTTTCGCGGCGAATTTCCGACTTTCGCCGTCCGCGGGTTCGAACGCCTTTTTCCGTCGTTCGCCCCGGCGGACTTACGTGTTTAATGTATACAAGAACTTTAACCTTTCGTGACACGTTTATCATGTGTTACAGGACAACCAATTGAGACATGACAGCTCATGGACACTTGGACATTCCCCCTAACCTATAAATACACCCGATCCGGTGGCCATTTTACATTCTTTCTTCTGTCACTGTAGGGAAAGGATCCTGTGTGGAGTAGGGACAGAGAAAACGCTAGCTATTTGGTACACAAAAGTTCTTTTCAGGACTGGTATAGGTGTTAGGTCAGCAGCCTGAGTTTCTTTTGTCAGTTTAGATAAAGGGACAGAGCGCTGTATGCTGCTATTTTAGGGACAGCTCAGCCAGATTAGTCTTTCTTCATCATCATCATCATCATCATCATTAGCTGTTACTATCAGGTCCACAAAAGAGCTGTTCCAGCTAATCGTTCCAGCCTACTCTTTTTTGCCAATTTGTATAGGGACAGGCAGGAAGCAGTGTGTCAGGCAGTGAGGATAATTTTAAAGACTTGCTGTTACTATTAGTTCCACAAAGGTTCTTTTCAGGACTGGTATCAGTGGTACGGTAATAGGCTTGTACACGTATAATATTCTTTCTTCCAAATATAGAAAGAATATTATACTTGACTGCTGCCCTTCTGCTGCAGTCTGCTAATCATTCACAACTCACTTGTTCCACAAAGCTCTTTATCAGGACTGGTAACTTGGTCTGTCTAGGGTGCTACGGTACATAGGCTTGGGTGCGGTACAGTCTGCTGTTCTGTAAGGACCGCTATCGGTCCACAATACATAGGGTTGCCGTGCACTACTGCTGACCGCTGCCCTATACTGCAGCAGTCCTTCAGCGGTATAGGGACTGACGCACAGTCTGCTAAACACTAATACACAACCTGCTTGGTCCACAAAAGTTCTTATAAGGACTGGTAACTTGGTATAGGGTGCTACGGTACATAGGCCTGAGTGCGTTACAGTCTGCTGTTCTGTAAGGACCGCTATCGGTCCACAATACATAGGGTTGACGTGCACTACTGCTGACCGCTGCCCTATACTGCAGCAGTCCTTCAGCGGTATAGGGACTGACGCACAGTCTGCTAAACACTAACACACAACCTGCTTGGTCCACAAAAGTTCTTATAAGGACTGGTAACTTGGTATAGGGTGCTACGGTACATAGGCCTGAGTGCAGTACAGTCTGCTGTTCTGTAAGGACTGCTATCGGTCCACAATACATAGGGTTGCCGTGCACTACTGCTGACCGCTGCCCTATACTGCAGCAGTCCTTCAGCGGTATAGGGACTGACGCACAGTCTGCTAAACACTAATACACAACCTGCTTGGTCCACAAAAGTTCTTATAAGGACTGGTAACTTGGTATAGGGTGCTACGGTACATAGGCCTGAGTGCAGTACAGTCTGCTGTTCTGTAAGGACCGCTATCGGTCCACAATACATAGGGTTGCCGTGCACTACTGCTGACCGCTGCCCTATACTGCAGCAGTCCTTCATTGGTATAGGGACTGACGTACAGTCTGCTAATCACTAACACACAACCTGCTTGGTCCACAAAAGTTCTTATAAGGACTGGTAACTTGGTATAGGGTGCTACGGTACATAGGCCTGAGTGCAGTACAGTCTGCTGTTCTGTAAGGACTGCTATCGGTCCACAATACATAGGGTTGCCGTGCACTACTGCTGACCGCTGCCCTATACTGCAGCAGTCCTTCAGCGGTATAGGGACTGACGCACAGTCTGCTAAACACTAATACACAACCTGCTTGGTCCACAAAAGTTCTTATAAGGACTGGTAACTTGGTATAGGGTGCTACGGTACATAGGCCTGAGTGCAGTACAGTCTGCTGTTCTGTAAGGACCGCTATCGGTCCACAATACATAGGGTTGCCGTGCACTACTGCTGACCGCTGCCCTATACTGCAGCAGTCCTTCATTGGTATAGGGACTGACGTACAGTCTGCTAATCACTAACACACAACCTGCTTGGTCCACAAAAGTTCTTATAAGGACTGGTAACTTGGTATAGGGTGCTACGGTACATAGGCCTGAGTGCAGTACAGTCTGCTGTTCTGTAAGGACTGCTATCGGTCCACAATACATAGGGTTGCCGTGCACTACTGCTGACCGCTGCCCTATACTGCAGCAGTCCTTCAGCGGTATAGGGACTGACGCACAGTCTGCTAAACACTAATACACAACCTGCTTGGTCCACAAAAGTTCTTATAAGGACTGGTAACTTGGTATAGGGTGCTACGGTACATAGGCCTGAGTGCAGTACAGTCTGCTGTTCTGTAAGGACCGCTATCGGTCCACAATACATAGGGTTGCCGTGCACTACTGCTGACCGCTGCCCTATACTGCAGCAGTCCTTCATTGGTATAGGGACTGACGTACAGTCTGCTAATCACTAACACACAACCTGCTTGGTCCACAAAAGTTCTTATAAGGACTGGTAACTTGGTATAGGGTGCTACGGTACATAGGCCTGAGTGCAGTACAGTCTGCTGTTCTGTAAGGACTGCTATCGGTCCACAATACATAGGGTTGCCGTGCACTACTGCTGACCGCTGCCCTATACTGCAGCAGTCCTTCAGCGGTATAGGGACTGACGCACAGTCTGCTAAACACTAATACACAACCTGCTTGGTCCACAAAAGTTCTTATAAGGACTGGTAACTTGGTATAGGGTGCTACGGTACATAGGCCTGAGTGCAGTACAGTCTGCTGTTCTGTAAGGACCGCTATCGGTCCACAATACATAGGGTTGCCGTGCACTACTGCTGACCGCTGCCCTATACTGCAGCAGTCCTTCATTGGTATAGGGACTGACGTACAGTCTGCTAATCACTAACACACAACCTGCTTGGTCCACAAAAGTTCTTATAAGGACTGGTAACTTGGTATAGGGTGCTACGGTACATAGGCCTGAGTGCAGTACAGTCTGCTGTTCTGTAAGGACTGCTATCGGTCCACAATACATAGGGTTGCCGTGCACTACTGCTGACCGCTGCCCTATACTGCAGCAGTCCTTCAGCGGTATAGGGACTGACGCACAGTCTGCTAAACACTAATACACAACCTGCTTGGTCCACAAAAGTTCTTATAAGGACTGGTAACTTGGTATAGGGTGCTACGGTACATAGGCCTGAGTGCAGTACAGTCTGCTGTTCTGTAAGGACCGCTATCGGTCCACAATACATAGGGTTGCCGTGCACTACTGCTGACCGCTGCCCTATACTGCAGCAGTCCTTCATTGGTATAGGGACTGACGTACAGTCTGCTAATCACTAACACACAACCTGCTTGGTCCACAAAAGTTCTTATAAGGACTGGTAACTTGGTATAGGGTGCTACGGTACATAGGCCTGAGTGCGTTACAGTCTGCTGTTCTGTAAGGACCGCTATCGGTCCACAATACATAGGGTTGCCGTGCACTACTGCTGACCGCTGCCCTATACTGCAGCAGTCCTTCAGCGGTATAGGGACTGACGCACAGTCTGCTAAACACTAACACACAACCTGCTTGGTCCACAAAAGTTTTTATAAGGACTGGTAACTTGGTATAGGGTGCTACGGTACATAGGCCTGAGTGCAGTACAGTCTGCTGTTCTGTAAGGACCGCTATCGGTCCACAATACATAGGGTTGACGTGCACTACTGCTGACCGCTGCCCTATACTGCAGCAGTCCTTCAGCGGTATAGGGACTAAGAGTTTTGTCACAGGGTGATTTAAAAAATGACAGGCAGAGGAAGAGGCAGGCCCTTCCGCAGGGGTGGTAGGGGTAGGGCAGGAGCAACAGCCTTGAGCCAAAGTGGGAAGTTGCAGAAGGTGCGTTCAATTACTTTAAAGGACGCACCAGACTTGGTTGAGTGGCTCACTCAGCCTTATTCTTCTGCACCCTCCTCATCCTCTCGATCTGCACCCTCTTCTTCACTCTCTGCTATGTGCACCCCCAAAGACACTACCACCAACAACACCACCACCACCACATACCTTCCGCTTGAGTGCAAATGGGGGCCTTCATGCTCCAGTGTTTTAATAGGGACCCCCGTATAAAAAGCATGAGGGTCAAGGACCAGTACTGGGTGGCAACGTACTTAGATCCCCGGTACAAACACAAAATGGCGGAAATGTTACCGCCGTCGCAGAGGGCTGTCAGAATGCAGCACTTCCAGGCCTTGCTTCGAGAAATGCTGCATTCTGCTTTTGCGTGCGCTGGCAGAGGAGCAATTCCCACTCCCAGAGAAGGATTTGCGGGTACCAATCCAACAGCGCCTGCAAGAAGAGGCCGGTTTGAAGATGTGTTGGTGACTTCGGATATGAGGTCATTCTTTCAGCCGACCCATCGACAGGTGTCATCCGGATCCAGCATCAGGGAACGCCTAGACCGTCAGGTGTCCGACTACATTGGGTTAACGGCCGATGTGGACGCTCTGAGGAGTGATGAACCCCTAGACTACTGGGTGGGCAGGCTTGACCTCTGGCCAGAGCTTGCCCAATTTGCAATCGAACTGTTGGCTTGCCCCTCATCCAGTGTCCTGTCCGAAAGGACGTTCAGCGCAGCAGGGGGGATTGTGACCGATAAGCGTACTCGCCTAGCTCACGACAGTGTTAACTACCTCACATTTCTAAAAATGAATGAGGCATGGATCTCGGAGGAATTCAACACATGTGATCAGTAGACCATGTATATGTCTATAAACAATTTTTGGAATCAAGCACACAGACCTTCTTAATTCATTTGGCTCACTTCCCTGACCCAAAAAAGCACACCGTACTATATGCCCCTACCCTCCTCTTTGAAGAGGTTGAGCGGTGTCATATTTCTACTGGGGCTGCTTATTATGAGGGGTTCCCACCATCCCTGTGCTGTGCTGACTTCCTCCTGGGTGTTCTTATTATGAGGGGCTCCCACCATCCCTGTGCTGTGCTGACTTCCTCCTGGGGGTTCTTATTATGAGGGGATCACACCATCCCTGTGCTGTGCTGACTTCCTCCTGGGGCTGCTTACGGTGCTGCTGTCAGCGCTGTATGTCACGGAGCTGCTGTCAGCGCTGTATGTCACGGAGCTGCTGTCAGCGCTGTATGTCACGGAGCTGCTGTCAGCGCTGTATGTCACGGAGCTGCTGTCAGCGCTGTATGTCACGGAGCTGCTGTCAGCGCTGTATGTCACGGAGCTGCTGTCAGCGCTGTATGTCACGGAGCTGCTGTCAGCGCTGTATGTCACGGTGCTGCTGTCAGCGCTGTATGTCACGGAGCTGCTGTCAGCGCTGTATGTCACGGAGCTGCTGTCAGTGCTGTATGTCACGGAGCTGCTGTCAGCGCTGTATGTCACGGAGCTGCTGTCAGCGCTGTATGTCACGGAGCTGCTGTCAGCGCTGTATGTCACGGTGCTGCTGTCAGCGCTGTATGTCACGGAGCTGCTGTCAGCGCTGTATGTCACGGAGCTGCTGTCAGTGCTGTATGTCACGGAGCTGCTGTCAGCGCTGTATGTCACGGAGCTGCTGTCAGCGCTGTATGTCACGGAGCTGCTGTCAGCGCTGTATGTCACGGTGCTGCTGTCAGCGCTGTATGTCACGGAGCTGCTGTCAGCGCTGTATGTCACGGAGCTGCTGTCAGCGCTGTATGTCACGGAGCTGCTGTCAGCGCTGTATGTCACGGAGCTGCTGTCAGCGCTGTATGTCACGGAGCTGCTGTCAGCGCTGTATGTCACGGTGCTGATGTCAGTGCTCTGTATTACGGTGCTGCTGTCAGTGCTCTGTATCTCCTGCACCCTCTTGTTTGCCTACCCTGGTCCCTGACCTTCCCTCTCCTCCATTGCCTTCATTAGCTCCATAGTCCTGAATTGTCAGAACAATTTCCCAAATAAAAAAAAAATGCTTGTAGTTATCGATCCCAAATTCACCTCATACATGTATTATGCTATTGTCCAGGTGGTGGGACTACGTGCTACCCCCTAATAATTACCCCGTGGCCGCAAATTCGACCTAAAGGTTTGCGAAATTCGCCTCCCATTGAAGTCAATGGAGCCCGCGGCGAACGGTCGTTTTCGCGAACGTTTGTGTCCGTTCGCGTTTCGCGTTCGCGAAACGTCCCGTCGGAAGTTCGTCCATCACTATTCATCAGCAAGTACATCTGTTACATGGAGAGGACAACGTTTTGCCAGTAAAGTGGAAACCCCTTTAGATTTGGATTCCGCATTTGTAGAGTGGTAACTTGTGGGATAGCGATAGTTTTGCAATTTCGGTACAACCCCAGTATGAAAATGGGTTTCTTGTAGAAGTATTATATCAGCTCTGTTCCGGTGCATAGATAAAAGCAGTCAAGATCTTTTTTCGGGGATATTTAAGTCTTTTACATTCAATGAGATGATTTTAAGCAAAGTCATAGTGGTCGTGGGGGTTGGTGAGGGTCGGGACGACAGAGCTGGAGTGCTCAGGTAGTGGATGTGAAGCTAGAAACGGTGAGTATCTTGGTCGTGAGCTGCAATAGCCCCCAAGATTGATATGTGTTCGCTAGGTATGGCTGATGGGAAAATACTAATTAAGCGTGTTGTTCAAGTACTGGATGTGAGGTGTTGATTTGTGTTGTGTAGAAGAAGACCAAGGGGATGGTATTGAAGAGTCTGGCGACAGATAAGGACCTGCTTAACTGTCTAGTCGAGGGGATAACACTGCTGGATACAGTCAGGGGTTTTAGGAAAAGTATGCTTTATACAATAAATAATATCAATAAGAAACCCCTGTTCGGGAGTTGGTCGAAGTGAGAGAGGTGATGTATAGGAAGAGTTATCAGCCTCCCAACCTCAAAAATGTTTGTAGCTATGTTGCAGGGGGATATATAGGGTAGCGCTAGGGAAGGTGTGTGTTGAGTGATCTGCTTGTCTGTATGCCAAATGCCTCTCAGCCACCTATTGCATTGCTGCACTAACACAAACAGTCGGGGATTGCGCTTTCGTGTGATGGATATACTTGTCTCAATGTTGGGCTCAGACAGTCGCTGGTGTGGTAATTGCGGGGAAGCCGGCTAACGGTTGTGTTAGATCAAACAGATGTTTCCTCTAACATTGTCTTTTTTATATTTCCTCTTCTTTCTGTTCCTTCTCAATTTTCCTTCCTATGTCTGCCCTTCCCCCCTCGTCTGCTTTCCTGTCTTTCTCTCTCCTCCTAATTCTCTTATCCTGTTTCTTTCTCCCTCCCCTTTCTCCCTTCCTACTCTTTTCTTCTTCCTGACCTATGGCTTCTCACTCATCCTTCCCTGTGGCATCTCTATGCGCAGTTCGATAAAGTAATAACTGCACGCAACAGTAGAGAATCAACTTGTCAATTGTTTAAACTGTTGTAAACTAGAAAATAAGAAAATACAACGTTTTGTTACAAAAGCTTGGTGCCATGGAAGGCACACACTATACATTCCTGGCCTATTATGCCAGTTGAGTCAACCACTCCACTATCCGGACTGGCGTTAACAAGAGTTAAACCTCATGAAGCATATGTGTCCGAAAGAACCAGTGTGCTTCTGAGGTATCACATATTTCTTAGGCACATTTACCTTCCAGACTACCACTGCTGGTCTTAGTATAATAGCCCAATTGTTAGTGAGTGGCTCAGTCACTGTTTAGGATGGAGGCACAGGTTCCTTATGTGATGCACATAGAATATCTGATGCCAATAAGTGCATCAGCAAGGATATAGAGTGCATGCTTTATCGTCTGGAAGGTATGTATGGCCCTCGTTATTACTGAATGCACTGTTCGTAGGTTATAAACCCCAACGGGTATATTAAGGGCGTCAGATTGTACCTCTATCTCCATTGTTACTGGGGTAAGAATATTAACAAAGTTTAGAAACGTTCACTGCGGCCGGCTCTCCGCAAGATCCTCACCATTCCGGTTTAATATAGAATGGCAGTATGTGATCGGGCCTCCCCCAGCAGTGCAAACCCACAGTAGACGGAGACAGCCATATGGTTCACGAAGTAGGTGTTCCATAGGTAGGTCTATTTCACACAGCCGCATGAGAGACTACCTGCCAATGTGGTGCATTTGCCTAGCAGTCTGGGAGCAGTGCTGGGTAGTTTGAGTCAGCTTGAGAGAATAGATAGACAGGCTGTAAAAAAAATAAAAATAAAAAGGGCCATCCTGAAGAAATGCAGTTGACAGTTTACGGAGTATGTCGCCCCTGATTTCAGGGGGTCAGCGATGTAACTGTTGAATCGCTGACCGTGCTAATCCTGTGAGTGAGTTATGCCAGCCGGCTGTAAAGGGTCTTGGGGAAGGAGGGGTGCGTCAGAGTCACTGGGGGAGATTTCAGAGCACCAATTAACGCGCCCTGCGTGCCCGTCGAGGGAAGGGAGCAGCAGTCGGACTGTGTACCTATTGGTAAGACATCCTGTTCGGGGTGGATCTTGAGGTTGATGGCGACCGTTGTCTCCTGAAGCGTGTGGTCTGGGCCTCCATCGATTCTTCTCTGTGCGTTCCAGTGCCTGTGTCTAGGACAGTGAAGTCTGCATACCAGTTGGGGACCTCCACAAGTGGTATGCCCAGGGTCCGGCAGAAGGGTTCTAAATCCTCTGGAATTCAGAGTAGGGTGGAGTGTCCACGATGTGAGGCTGAGAGCCAGAACGGGAATCTCCATCTCAATCAATCTCTATTGATGAGTACATCCAGTAGAGGGCGCAGGTCCTTGCGCTGTTTGAGCGTCATGGCGGAACGATCTTGATAAATGTGAACGACAGAGCCCTCATGTTCCGAATGTCATTTAATCCTCGCCTTCATGAGGATTTCTTCTTTCATTCTGTAGTCCGTGAGGCAGCAAATAACGTCCCTCGGTGGCTCAGACTCTTTGCCTCGCGGCCTAAGCGCTCTATGTATGCGATCCATAGAGATTGGTGACTGTGGCGGTTTGTCCAGGACTTGATTAAATAAAGCTCTAATAGCGGGAATAAGTTGGTCTGTACCTACTTTTTCATCGAGACCTCTGACCCTTAGGTTGTGCCTGCATCCGCGATTTTCCAGATCTTCGATATGTCTCTGGAGATCGTGGTGCTGGTAGGTGTGAGTATCCGTTGTGTGATGCAGCTGTTTAATGGCGGTCTGCTGGTGAGCGGCCTTCTTCTCTATGGCCTGAACTTTTCCTGTTATAGCTTGCAGTTCATGCCTAAGGTCTGATATTGTGGTGGATAGAGTGTCCTTTAAATACGCTGCCACAGCGCGGAGATCGTGTAAGCTAAGATGCTGCTGTTCAGTGTGGTGTTCCGCCATAAGAGGCGCAGGTGGATCAGCGGGAGTTAGCATGATCCCGTCATTAGCCTGTGAGGTAGCTGTGGAGGACGCCGCCATATTCGTCCTATGTGTCCGGAATAACTCCGGTATATTCCACGCTTCACAGCGGTTTGTTCCCCCGGCGAGCGGAATCTAGAAGCCGAAGCATTGCGGGATGATGTTCCCAAAACATAGGGGTTGAAAAGCATGGTTGTTCCCCGTTTCTAGCTGTGTAGAGGTCGAAGGCTGATGGAACAGGGAAATTAAGCGTCCATCTTCTCTCACGTCCAGGCCACACCCCCTATATTTGATATTTTAAACTCCATGTGCTCTACACAAATACAGCCTGATTCAAAAATTGCATTGTTGGAGATTATATCAGAAAATATCCTCCCAGTTGAAGTGCATGTGACGTGGTTGAGAACTATGTCTATGGCTCATAAAGTATACTTCAAAAATTGATATCAAAATATCCACCAATGATAAACCAATGGATCAAAGTAATTAACTTTAATTTAAGATGAGAGGAACAGACATATAAACATAGGAAATGCTCTGGCTTTGGTGTTTAGTATCCAATTTGCGTGAGTAACCAGCTAAGTATACAAAAAATATGGAAAATCAATAAAAAGATATGATCCTGGAGGGAGGCAATTAGCCAATTACATAATAATATATGTCTCATTTGGGTAAGATGTGAACGAGGGGGATGAAATTCTTGCTTGATGAATGCAAATAGGATGGGTGAGTTGTGCTTTTTTTTGTTTTGTTTTTTTATGTTAAGGGGGGTTATGTGATGGATATGTTATATGTTTGTTGTTTTCTTTTTCTTATATATATATATATGTATTATATGGAAATTCAATAAAAAAACTATTTAATTGAACAAAAAAGTTCAATGAACCTCATCTTTTATACCATTTGTCATCACTTACAAAAGATTTCACTCACCACAGCTGAGACTAACTTTATTTAAGCCAGAGGGATTTATAATGTGGCTGCTATGGATTCTGGGAGATGTAGGCTTGAACGGGGGAGCTGCTCAATACAAGTAAACAAAGGCTAATAGCTATAGGAATTTAATGTCTGGGATTCCCTGTGTCAAGAAGAGGAGACATACAGTGTACACAACAAAAAATATTTAGCCCACATGACTTTTAAAGAATCACACCTCAAACAAAATATATAAAAAATATGAAAAATGTATTCACATACATTTAAAAACCACATACAATATAATACAACAACTTGTTAATGAAAATCAATGCATAAATAGTGTATCACGTGAAAATGCCTTTTTGATAGGACCTGCAAATGCCACAAAGATACCGCCATCAATCTGGAGCAACTGTGCAAATAATCTCAATGCGTTTCGTGAGAAAATTCTCACTTCTTCATGAGAGGCTAAGGGGAGTATGGTTAATTGCAAGATGCTTGCCAACTCATACCATGGTGGTCAGGCTGCAGAGGAAAGATCAGTTTGTAAATGGATATAAAACTGGCTAAAAGACAGAATTCAGACAGTAGTAGTTATTGATTCTTATTCTGAATTGTCTAAGGTTATTAGCGGTTTAGCCTAAGGTTCAGTGTTGGGGCCCTTACTTTTTAATATCTTTATTAATTGTATAGGGTCTGGTCTTAAAAGTACCATTTCAGTCTTTGCAGATGGCACCAAGCTATGCAGTGGAATAATTAATATCCTTACAAAATGGCTCCAACTTACAAGACAACCTCAGTGTTTCATTGGGAAACTATGTGGTAAATGAGGTTTAATGTTGATAAATATAAAGTTATGCACTTGGGGGATAAGAATATGCATGCATCATACATACCGAGGGAGGGGGAGGTACAACTGGGGGAATCAGCTGTGAAGGTGTGTTATAGACTCCCTCCAGGGGTGGTTCTGGCCAGCTCAGTATATTGCTTTAAAAGGGCATGGGTTATTTCCTGAATAGTATAATTGGGTAATAACATTTATAAGGAAAGTTGATCCAGGGAATATCTGATTGACCCTCGGGGGGCCAGGAAGAATTTTATTTCCTGCTATAAGCAAATTGGATCATGCTTTGCTGGGTATTTTTGCCTTCCTCTGGATCAACTGTGGGTATAGCAAGTTGTATATGGGATTGCATGATTTATATATATATATATAACTGTGTAGGTGCAAACTTATTGCTGGGCTATGAGCAGAACACCAGGCAAATAGCTTCGCGAAGGCAGTACATGTGCACCTGTGCTGTGCTTGTCTACATAGAGAGCAGAGCTTGTGAGGACCAGAACGAGACACTGAGCCACAGAAAGAGCTGCTGCGTCTTGGAACCCATGCTAGAGAGACCTGTTGCCATGTGCAACCACAACAGAGAAGACATGATCAAGAGGCCTGAGACTTCTGGGACAACTGATTACCAGGGTTACTGGAACTGATCCGCTGCATACTGGGAGTGGTGAGCAGAACTACAAAGCTTAATCTCTTACTGTCCACAGTTGATGTCATAGAGACTGATTCTTACCTAACAGTCCATTAGCCTTCTATTGTGGATGGGCTTAACCTCCCTGGCGTTATTCCCGAGTTTGGCTCGGGGTGGAATTTCAGAACCAAAAGTGGTAACACCAAGCCAGACTCCTGGATCCTGTGATGTCTCCCCGCAGTGTGAGTGGTTTGTCCTCTGCTCGATTCATCACAGAGCCGGTCTCTGTTCCCTGCGTGCGCTGCCATGAACGGGAACGGAGAAAGGCGCCAAATTCAAAAAGTGAAACACACACTATACATACAGTATACTGTGATCTTACAGATTACATTACTGTATGAAATAATTTCACATCCCTTTTGTCCCTAGTAGTTTTTCCAGTGCCCTGCATGCAGTTTTATATTATAAAAACTGTTCTATCTGCCTGGAAACTGGAGATTGTCCATAGCAACCAAAACCATCCCTTTTCATCAAAAGTGGTTTTAGACCAGCTAGAAAATGGCGATAATAAATTAGAATCACTCGCAGAATTGAGCGATAGTGATTTGTGGGGAGATCCGTCATCAAACACTGAAAAGTAATGACAGCGACAATTCTACAACTGAGCAAATGTCAGTGTTTTTGATTTGACTACGCTATTGAATATTTTTTATTATTATATTATTATTTGGTATAATTATTTAAAGTTATTTATTATATTATAATTTATGATTTTGTTTTTCAAACTTTATCATACCTGGGATGTCTACCAATACTCTGGTTTGGACAGATTTAAGTGAGTTATTCCTAAGAATTACAGGTCTACAATATAAAATGCCAAATTTCCATGTAAAATAATAGTACCACTTTCAGCACCAAAAATCTGAAATAATCATACCACTAAGGAGGTTAAAGAAACAGCTTCACATGCAGCACCTTAGAGAAGGGCCCCAATGACAGCTAGCAACCCTTGACAATTAGATGTTAGGTACCCCTCTGCCAGTGGTGCATATACCCATTCTTTAAGGGCTGTATGTGTAGAATACTCCCAGGAACATTGTTTGAATAGCTATTGCTAAGAATTACAGTGAGGTTTCCTTTATGCCATTCATGCTTTTATGGTTGGTGCTATTCTTACAGCTACTGTGTAGACTAGTGTAATGGTTTAGCCTTATTGTGGCGCAAGTTAATGGTCATAGGTAATACCAGCCTACTCATCAGTTAAAGTAAAATATCCTGTTGTCTTGTTTATTTGTTCTATGCATTGCATTTGCTTACCCTTCAATAATATATTCACTTTATTAATCCTCAAGTTGCTTGTGGTCTATTTTTGTGTACTACTATACAGCGGTAGAATATTAGGCTACACAGGATTCAGGAGTTGAGGCAGGGAACAGAGGACACAAAAAAACAAGCAGCTCCAGCGGGAGTAGCACTGCAATAGTTTGTGCTAATGACCAGTTGCCCTAAAGGGAAAGAGGGCATAAGGTCAGCACAGGACAATATCAAATAACTGGGAAATCATTAGAAACAGAGGTCATGATGAAACACCCCATCACTGATGGTGACACTAAGCAAAGCAACCTAACAAAGATACAAAAAATCATGGTTGACATGAAATGGCCAGTGAGGTTAGGAAAGTTGCAAAGTAGGGATGTGGTTAGGGTTTACTGCTACCACAGATTTAAAGTGAAACCCCAGAATTTGCTATGTTTGGGGATCACATACTTTTGCTCCAAAAAATTGCAGAAATAAGCAACATAGTATCATCTATAACACAGTGTGTAGCCTTTTCCCTAGTCATTAAAGTCACAAGACCAAATCATTTGAAGGAATGGAAAACTCAACATCCTTTCTAATAATATTGTTAGTGTGTGTTGGACTGCTTGAGGAGAGCCGTCAGTTCTGTGTAACAAAATATACTATTATTTCATTGTTATTTATTTATTTAACTTACTTATTAATTTACCTATTTATCCCCCCCCACACACACACACACACACACACACACACACACACACACACACACACACACCGACTTTGATGGGATTTTCCACAAATCTCACAAACTTCAACTTTGAACAAGATTTGTAAAAACTGTTTATGAACTGAACCCAGGCAGATTGTTCTTTCCCATTGTAGAGAGCAGAAACAAGTTAGGAAGATATTTTCTTGGAAAAACATATAAGCATTGTCTATTAACTTGACAAAGTTGAACTCAATAGGCATGTGTCTTTTTAAGACTGGCTAGCTACATGTAACTGTGTGATGGAAATTGACCAGAAAGTATCCTCACTCAGAAAATCATACTCATGTAATAGATAGTAATGATAATTGTTAAAAAGGTACTCAATCAAATTCCTTACACATAGATCTTCTGTAGTCTCTCTCTGCCACTATCCATGCTCCCATTATGTTATGTGTAGCTCAAAAATAGTTCTTCAGTTTGTTTAAAACTTTGTTCTTAGATGATATCACATTTTCAGAATAACAAGTACAGGGCCATTAATCACACGACAACTAAAACACATTTTATATTTTCCTGAGGATCTCTTTATCTGCTGTCAAGATTTCGCTGTTTATCTCTCACCTATTATTTAGAATGACATTTGAATATGCCCATTGTCTACCTAGAGAAAAAAATGGTGTCTACCCACGCAGATTGTGATATTAGTTAGAAAAAAAAAAAGTTTTAGTAGGTGAACAAACCTAACAACTACATTTTTTTTTAGAACAATCTATGTTTAAGGTTAAGAAAAGCTGAGCTTAGGAGATATAAGAATTATTTGTTTTGTTGTAATTTATTTTTCTTACTATATAAATGGTCGGACAATTGTTTGATGTGTTATGCACTCTAATGCCCCGTACACACAATCGGATTTTCTGACAACAAAGCCATGGATTTTTTTCCCCGAATGATCTTGGCTCAAACTTGTCTTGCAAACACAGTCACACAAATGTTGTCAGAAATTCCGAATGTCAAGAACATGGTGACATACAACACGTACGACGGGACTATAAAAAATAAGTTCAATAGCCAGTGCGCCACCCTTTGAGCTCCTTCTGCTAATCATGTGTTTATCTCATGTTAGTAGAAATTTGGTCAGAGATGATTTGCGCTTTTCAGCCTCGTGCTTTTCAGTTTGTTTCTGCTTGTCAGTTTGTGCTTGTGGGTTTGTATCTGTTTTTCAATACATGTTTTCAGTTTGTTACTGTCTTTCAGTGCATTCTATTTAATAGTTCACTTCTGTTCTTCAGTGCGTTCTTGTCCGCTCATTTCTGATTTTCAGATCCTTCTTCTCAGGTTCTTTCTGATTTTCTTTTGTTCTGTTAGTTCGTTCTGACCAGCCAACCATTTTCAAGCCATGTTGAGGGTACGTACTCATCGTAGACTTCATGCTGTGCAAGGGCTTGGTGTTGGACTTCTTGCTTTGACCCAAGTACAGTCCATGAACAGGGCGAGGAGGAGTTCATGGACAAAGAATCGGTTGCTGCAGCGTGACCAATTCTCGCACATGCCTTTGTTGCGGGAGATCCAGGAGAATAAACCTGATGATTTCAGGAATTATCTCAGAATAACAGACCATGTTTTTCACCATCTGTTGGCTTTGCTGTCCCCTTATATTTCAAAGCAGGACACCTGCATAGGGCAATCCATCACTCCCGAGCAGAGGCTCCTAGCCACCTTGCGGTACTTGGAGAAGTCTCCAGGATATCAAGTTTATGACTGGAACCTCCCCCCAGGCTTTGGGAATCATTATTCCAGAGACCTGTTCTGCCATCATTCAGGTCCTGCAGAAGGAGTATATTAAGGTTCATCCTTTAACATCACATTATATGTATTTACGCATTGTATTTATTTCATCATTCCATAATTACCAGGATTGTAATATGCTGTGAATGTCCTCTTTCCGTGAAGGGGCGGCGGCTACGACGGAAGACCGGGCCTCCGCTAGTAAAAGAGCTAAAGGAAGAAAGCGGAGGCCTGGCAAGAAGAACCGAAGAGGGGGACAAGACACCCGAAGTCGGAAGACCCCCGGGCGGCGGCGAGAAGACCCCCCAAGATGGAAGACCACCGGAGCTGTGCAATAAACTATTTTTAACCCTTGTGTGTTGTGTTTTATTAACTTTTTTTCACTTTTTTTTCACCAGGTGAATGGGTAGGGGTACATGGTACCCCAATACTCATTCACATAGGAAGGGGGGCTGATATCTGGGGCCCCCTTCTTAAAGGGGGCTCCCACAGACCCCGACAACCAATGACAAGGGTTGTTGGGAAGAGGCCCTTGTCCTCATCAACATGACGGGATCACGCTGGTTAGAGAAGCCTGTCACTGGGAAACACAATATCGGCGGCACCTACTGTATGAGTTCCTGTATGTGGACGTGGGGAAAAATGGCTGGATGTCGGATGGTGGAGTCATCGCCCAGACAGAGTTCTTCAGACGGCTCACGAATGGCAGCTTGAAGTTGCCACCTTCTGAAGATTTGGTGGGACTCACGTTCGTCTTCGTCCTGGATGAAGCTTTTGTGCTGGGGGACCATCTTTTACGGCCATTCCCAATGAGGACCCTCACCCCGGACCAGAGAGTTTTTAATTACCAGCTGGCCAGAGCCAGAAGAATGGTGGAAAATGCCTTTGGAATAATGGCCATCCGGTTCCGCCTATTTCTCACAGCTATCAACATGGCGGAATATAAAATCAATCACATTGTTCTTGCATGCTGCATATTACATAACTTTTTATGAAAAAATGGATCAAACTATGTGGCCTCATTTGGGACTGAGGCCGGCTTATTAGACCGGATCAAAGAACTCTGACGGCTCTTGAACCTGGATGACCTGGCCTTTTAGATTTTTTGATTTTCTTCAATAGTGCAAATGTAACTTATTTGATACATGAGGTGACAATCTCTTCTTGAGCTAACTATTATGTTGTGGGTCTGCTACACAAACACCTTGTTTTTGTTGTTAATGTATGTAATGCATTAATAATAAAAATAATCATCCTTTTCAACTCCATGAATTACTTGCTTGTACTCCCTAAAATGGCCTGATTGAGACAAATTTTAGAGCACTGTGGGGGGTATTTACTAAAGGCAAATCCACTTTGCACTACAAGTGTACTGCAAGAGCACTTGAAAGTGCACTTGTAGTGCAAGGTGGATTTGCCTTTAGTAAATAACCCCCATTGTCACTGTAACTTACTCCAAAAAAAGGTATTTAGCATTGAAATAAGAAGCCACACATCGGCGGTTATTTATGTAAGGGAAATCCACTTTGCACTGCAAGTGCACTTGGAAGTGCAGTCACTCTAAATCTAAAGGGTAGATCTGAAATGAGTGGAAACTCTGCTGATTTTATCATCTAATCATGTGCAAGCGAAAAAGCTGTTTTTTATTTTCCTTGCATGTCCACCTCGGATCTACAGAGACTTTGCTTCCAAGTGCACTTTCAATGCAAAGTGGAGTTGCCTTTAGTAAATAACCCCTATTGCTGCGTATAAAACATTTTACTTCAAACACATTCACGTGTGCATTATAAAAGGCTATTTTAACAAACCAACATTAGTTTTGTAACATTTATGTTTGACAGTAGATATAGCTTTTTTTGGCTAAACAGGCATGTTTAAAACCATAACATACACAACTCAGGAACTTTCAAAGTTCAACTTTGAAAAAGTGAAGGTATGTCAAAAATGTGTTGTTTTTGCCTTCATCAGATGGGGTGATGTCACCCCTGTAAAAGCCAAATTTTGAAGATGCACACGAATTGGGAGTCAACATGTGGATTTCCCTCCTGATCCCATGCCTAATGATCCCATGCCTCATCATTTGCTATCTCTCATTATGGGGGATCAATGTACGTGTTTCCGGGGTGCAACCCCCTCCTCTCATCTACTTTAGTTGTGTGGAAGGATTGCAGCCACAAAACGCGTACATTGATATCCCATGATGGCAGATATCACATGTTGACACACTGGGGGTTATTTACAAAAGGAAAATCCACTTTGCCCTGCAAGTGCACTTGAAAGTGCACTTAAAGTGCACATGGAAGTAAAGTCGCTGTAGATCCGGGGGGACATGCAAGGAAAATAAAAAACAGTATTTTAGCTTGCACATGATTGGATGATAAAATCAGCAGAGCTTCCACTCATTTCAGATCTACTCCTTAGATGTAGAGCGACTGCACTTTCAAGTGCACTTTCAATGCACTTTCAGGTGCACTTGCAGTGCAAAGTGGATTTGCCTTTTGTAAAAAAAACCCTACTGTGTGCATCTTCAAAATGTGGCTTTCAAATTCCTTTAAAAAAAAAAAAAAATATATATATATATATATATATATAAAATACAACAAGCAACTTTACAAATGTTGTTATTTTTAGATTCTAACTAAAACATCAATAATGTTGGTAATTGTTTTTGGACATCTGTGATATTTTGCTTGACCAGTTCCAAGCTGAAAAAATGTTTTTTTCCCTTTCTAAAGCTGGAATATTTACCTTTTTGTTATTGAAGTTTCACACATGGAGAGACCCCTAGTATCCACTGGAGCACCTGTGTGGGATACCCTAAAAAGGGTGTTCTGGTGTCCCACACTGGTGCCCCTGTGTCCACATTTGTAAACAGCTGCTGAGTGTCCTCTCCTTACACTGAATCTAGTTTGCATTTCTTGTCAAAAGTATTTTATTGGAGTACAAAGGAATGTATACAAATAACATAAATAGATTACAACACATTCAATGAAAGGAAGTGCCTTTGCTAATATACAAATCTAAAGTTATTTGCAGTAAAATGAAACAAGACAATTTATGATGAATGATAAAAAAAAGAAGAGAATGAAAAAGAAAAAGGAGCGTTAAACACTATATTCATTTTGAAATAAAGGAATTGGAAATGTTGTAAATTCTATTAAGATCATTGTCCTGTTATTTTTGTGTAAGCAGAGAGATTATTATTTAGATAAAGTTTAGAGCTTCTAAGGCCGCGTACACACGCGGGGACTGTTCGCCCAACTTTGTCCTTCAAACAGTTTCGGCAAACAGTCCGCTCAAAATTAGCATGGACGGACTTGCCCACACACGACGAATGAACAGTTTGCTGAAACCGTGCGCGATGACGTGAACGGCACGTACGACGGGACGGAAAATACAACGTCCTATACACTGCATTACAACTTTCAGCGTGTAAATCCTTTCTGAGCATGCGCGGAACTTAGTTTGACGAACAAGCCTACACACGAGGGGACTGTTCGCTGAAACCAAGTTTCAGCGGACAGTTTTTCGGAAATTCCGAAAAACCTTGTTCAGCAAACTGTTCGCTGAAACTGTCCGCTGAAAGCCCACACATGGGCGGACTGTCCGCCGAAACACTGTTCAGCGGACAAAGTTGGCCGAACAGTCCCCGCGTGTGTACGTGGCCTGAGTCATAAAAGAAGGTAGTATATAAATAAAATTTATAAAAGATTGAGAAAGAGGAAAGGTAGGGAAAAAAGAGAGAAAAGTAAGGAAAATAGAAGAGAAGAGTCCGCAAGGCCAGACTGAGAGACACCGCTACGACCAGAGTTAAAATAAATCAATGACTGTTACCCACCGTCTAATCTACCATGGCAGCAATACATTTTTGTAAATGGTTGGCATGGAATAAGTAATCCAAGGTTGCCAAGTCTTTTCAAATCTGGGGATCGTGTCTATTTCAAAAGCTATCATCTTGACATTGGTCATGAAGAAATTCATTTTGACTTTTACTTCATTTAGAACTAATGTCAGTGTTTTACAAGCCTTTGCTAAGGTTTGTTTAGCTGCTGTGAAGAAATAAACTAACAATTTAAATTGGGAATACGTTATGAAGTCAGGCTTCAAGTTAAGTAAAGCCATTGCGGGATCAACAGGAACTGTTATACCAAGCAATTTAGTTTCTATTTTAAATATTTCCTTCCAAAATATTTGAGCCACTGGACACGACCACCAGATATGAAATCTAGTTTGCATTTCATTCTAGTTACAAACTCATCTAGACAACAATGTACTAAACTTATTTTAATACAAATAGGCATGAACAGAATGTAGTTAACCTGCATCTGTCAAAAACATTGTATTAGTGTGTGAACAAACAATGTTTACTATGAACGAATACTGTGCCCACGAACCTGAAACTACCATTTTAAACTGTACAGCAGGAAAGAAAATCACATGGAGCAGCACTAAATTAATAATAATAATAATAATAATAGGAACACATGACAAATACTTACTTTTTTCAACACTTTCTTGATCCTTCTGTACTAATCTTGCTCCCTCATTTTCAGGTCTGACCAGCATTTCCTCAATTGCTCCTTGGATCGTCGTTCCCCAAAATTCCTGTTCAGACTTCTCACAACTTTAGTCAGGATCTTGGCCTTTCTCACATTTGGGTTGCTGTACAGTCCATAATTCCCATCATAGTCGGCCCTCTTCAAGACGTCCACCATCTCCACCATCTCTACAAAGGACATATTTGAGGCCTTATATCTCCTCCTGGATCACGAACTGCCTTGTTCCAACCTTTTGTCATCCTTCTTGCTGCTGCTATTATCATGCACCTGCTGTCTCTCTGCCATGTGCTCTCCTACTATGCCGAAAGAGAAGGGGCAGGAAATACACTAGAAAGAAGGTCAGTTTCGGAGTTTCACGCATGCACAGTGTATATAAAACATAACACATGTGTGTCATACATACGATCTGTGAGCGAAGGACAGAGTAGTGTAAGCTAAGGTACAATTTTAACTTGGGGCATCAGTGGTTAGTGGCCCATACTGCTTATAGATTGAGGCCTATATTGGGACAAGATCAGGAGGGTTTAGCCATCATCAGGGTTTGTCTTGTGTTGTGTCTTGCAGAGAAAATGGATACATTTACTGACCCAGACTTCCTGCCAAACTTTATAGACATGTACAGGGAGCTGCCATGTCTCTGGCAAGTCAAAAACTGAGAATACTCCAAGAAGCTAAAGAGGAAGGCAGCGCTGGAGAAACTGATACGTATAATAGGGAGGACAAAAAGGTCCAGGATTCCATGAGATCAGGACCAGAAGCAGATCATGTTTATGTCCCCAGGCTCTGGTACTATGACAGACTGTGTTTTTTGTTAGACCAGAGTCAACCCAGGCCATTGCTATCAACACTTCCTTCCACATCAGATGAGGTTTCAGAAGTCCAACACAGGAAGAAGATGTGGAGAAGCCCAGCTTGAGTCAGGCATAGCATTGTTCAACATATTTCTTGTCAAAAATTTAATGATGTTAACTAGATGTTATTATTGATGATCACTAATTTCTGATTTAACAAAGTGGTTTACATAGCAATAGACAATAGTAGCCAAAAATGATTGGGACAAGAATGAAAAATGATGGGGGAAGAATGATAGTCTTTTCTATTCATTAACACTCAATTTGCAACAGTCATGAGCTCAAAATTGTGTGTGATTGATGACCAAAAAACTAAAACGATGTCCCATTTTCATACACAGGAAAGTTTCAGCCAGGAGGAGGCCATGGAAAGCGGCAGCCAGGAGGTGGCTGAGGAAAGTGGCAGCAAGGAGGTGGCGCTGCCCAGCAGCCAGACCGAATCCCAGATTTTTCCCCTCCACCTTCCAACAAAAAGGACTGGGAAGGTAAAGAATCTGGAGGAGTCAGCGACTGTTTGGATTTGGCAGGCTACTGCAGTCCTCACAACAACCCCTGGTGGCCCCGAGTTGTATGGCTGTCTGACAGCTAGTAAACTGGAACAAATGGAGGAGGGCTAACATTTCAATTGTGAGGGGGTAATAGTTCAGGCCCTAAATATGAGGATGAGGGATCTCTTAATGTTTCCACGCAGGAAAACAGATACAAGCTCTGTTCGAGATGGTACCGCACCCCCGACAAGGTCCACAAAATATTCCCTGATATATCTCCTATTTGTTGGCGTTGCATGTCAGCTGTGGGCTCTTTCCTCCATATATGGTGGGACTGCTTGATGATTCAAACATTCTGAGCACAAGTTCACGACAAAATCACACAAATAACAACATGTCAACTAGAATACTCTCCAGCCCAATATCTCCTACACCACACTCCCATACCTACCCGCAGTTATAAGCGTTCACTGGCTCTACATATGATTAATGCAGCTACACTATGTATTCCCAGACGATGGAAGTTGACATTGGCCCCCACACTAGACGACTGGTACCGACAGATCAACAGAACTGAGGAGATGGAAAGACTCATCTTCCAATCACACGACAGGCATGACAAATTTTATCAGATATGGGCATGCTGGATTCATTTTCGGTCCTCTTCTACCCCCTCTTCTCTCATTAACTCTGACCTGAGACGCTCCCCCTGCCACTATATGCATCCCCCCTAGTTCCCACGTTCTCTCTCCCCCCCTCTTTTCCCCTACACCTCCTACTATAGAAACCTGTTATGACCTTGAACACCTGTGTACTTTGATCCTTATTACTTTGTTTTTTAATGTTGCGTATTGGGTGGTTCACAAACCCACCAACCATTGCATAGAGACCCTGTCTTACGACCTACGGTTCACAGATGGTATACCTCTTGCCTCCACAGTGAGTTCCCACTAGGGGTGGATGGCTGAAAATGCACAATTTAACTGTTCATCTGTCCCGTTTCTATCCCGTTACTCTATTTTATTTTATTCAGATCACCCCATTAGTACCTCTAACCCCATACTTGCCGCCCCAAACGGGTTTATCTTACTGTACATGGTACTGGGAAAATGTTTGCCTAGGATGTTGATATTGTTAAACCTCAACTGTTATTCCCAATATATATTTGTACATGTTGGTTTATACACATGATTGTGCGTGTATGAAGCTTATTATTTTGAGCTTATTGTATTGACCTTGATTGTATTGCTCATTATATTTCAATAAAATGTTTGAAACGAAATATGAGGATGAGGGGCCAACTCACAGCTAAAAGCCATGTATGTGAGTTGGACCATATTATTCCTCCACCACCTCCAGCAACACCTCCAACAACACAGCCACCCAACCCACGACAGCAGCCTGTAAGGAAGCGTGGAAGGAAGTGTTGAGAGTGATGGCCTGGGTTTGGTGTGGTCTAGCAAAAGACATAGGCTGTTGTAAGACCACAGCCTTGGGACATATATGTCTTCTGCTGCTGCTCCTGATCTCTTAGAGTCCTGGACCAGATTGTGCTCTCTATTAAATGGACTCCTCAAGTTAACAATTTGGCCTGTCAAATAATTGATGTCTGCCCTGGGGTACAAAGGCGTCAACAATTCCAACTGTTTCTCCAGCGTTACCTTCCTCTTTATTTTATTAGGACCTGTAATAAATTTAAATTTTTTGTTTTGACAAATACTTGGCTATGTGTTTTACTTCAAACAGGACAGTTTGTTTGTGAGTAGGCAGGTACATTTCAAAAATACAATGTCAAATTAACAAGGGACACCAACACCAATCAACCTATTTGAGGTAAAAAAATACAAGATAATAATGGTGTTGTGGTAACTTGACACACAAAATGACAAAAAATATTATGGAGATCACTATAAAAAAATAAACTATGGAGATCACTAGAAAAAAAAAACTATTCTGGAGATCTGGAGACATTTTTTTTTAAAAAAAAAGAGATCACTATAAATAATAAAAAAAGATTATTCTGGAGATCTTGATACAAAAAAAAACACATGATCAGACTTTCCTTTGTTGTTAGAAAATTTGAGAACCTGTTCTCAAACATTTGTGTACAGAAATTCTGACAGCAAATGTTAGGTGGAGCATACACACAGTCAGACTTTCCGACAACAAGCTCACATCGAACATTTCCCACATTTTTTTTTTGTGTAAAATTAGCAAAAAAATTGACAAGCGATAACAGTGGCCATTGTCTACTTGCATATTCCATCTTTTCTTATTCTAGTTATTGCTCCTGTCTATGTTCCCAAAGTTTGAAAACTGCTTTAGAAAGTCCCATTAAGTATAGATGAAATTAATGTATTAGACAAGGGTTTGAAATACACCCCTGTCAAGAATGAAATAAGTTTAAAACATACGTGGGCATTCAGAAATTTGTAAGAACTTTAAATAAAAAAATATTTTTGTAACCAATCCGCTAGAGAGGCGCCTTAGGAATAATACAGTACAGGGTACAAAATGAAGAAATAAATCTACTTTTAACCCACCCCCATTTCAGATAACATGTATGTGGAAGTTTTTAAAAACATGGTGGTTAATGATTTAGAGACCCTATAAATTAGGAAGGTAAAGATCTTATATCAAGAGAGGCAAACTTTGGAATAAAAAAATAATGTTGTTATTAAACCAGATGATAAGGGGGGGGGGGGGGGCATGCTGATGTCTAAAATATATTATAGGGCAGAAATGGAAAGGTTACTTGAGGATAGGAATACCTCTAAATTCCTGAATAAAAATACAATTATTTATAAAAGAATTATTAAGGATTATTAAGAAATTAGTTAGATTCTTAATAAAATAATAAAAAGAAAGCAGGATTTATTAACCCCTCAGCTTGTCATATGCTGGTAATATACTTTCTGCCAAAGATTAATGAAGATATGAATAACCCCCCAGGACCCAAGATCCATAGACTTTGACCTTGTGTTTGGGCCAGTATTTAAAAAATTTTTTTTTTTACAACCTTTGGTGACTTCTACCCACGCTTACCTTAAAGACACTAAGCATCTGTTATAGATTCTGGAGAATGTGTTGGTGAGTGGCCAGTATTATCTGGTAAAAGCTGATGTACGCTCACTGTACACAGCTGATGTAAGCTCACTGTACACTACTATTAAACTCACGGGTGCTATGGAGTCTTTTAGTTGGGAATTAGAAAGGTTGAAACTCACAGTCAAACATCAGAAATGTTTACTGGAATGTTTGGACTTTGGTATTTTGGTACAATAATAGATATTTTCTACAAATGACAGGAGTGGCCATGGGTGCCCTGTTTGCTCCCAGTGTGGCCAATCTTTTTTGTTGGCCCACTGGAAATCTGAAGTAGTGTTTAGGAACAAATCTAATCAGCTTGTATGTTACAATAAATTCATTGTTGATCTGTTCTTGGTTTGGGGATGAGGGGAACCTCTTTGCATTCATGGATAGAAGCTTGCTGCTCTGGGAAAGCATCTTATTTTTGTTCTGATTTTAGACTTTTTGCCCATTTTACTTGCACTTACTTGTGGATCCTTTTACAAGTGTTGTGTTGTATGCTATCATGTTCCTTAATAAATAATTGTTAGGGATTAAACTATGGGTCTATATATTTTGTTCTTTTCACCATATCCTTCCAGCTGACAGAGCAATCCTAATTAGACACATGCCTGGTGCCTGGAATGACCCTGATCAAAGAGATTTAACAAGTGCTTTTGACCATTCATGTGATGGTCCACTGGATATGGTCAGAGGCTCATTTATTTGCTGTAACTTGGTAGTGGATGCACAGAAGTCTGGAGTCTGGGGACACCAATATGATAAACGGATTGTGGATGGAATTTTTTGGACTTTGTTAGTTTAACCACTTCAGTCCTGGAAGGATTTACCCCTTTCCTGACCAGAGCACTTTTTGCAATATGGCACTGTGTCGCTTTAACTAACAATTGTGCGGCAATGCGATGTTGTACCCAAACAAAATTGACGTCCTTGTTTCTCCACAAATAGAGGTTTCTTTTGGTGGCATTTGATCACCAAAATATTTTTAACTTTTTGCTATAATAAATATCCTAAAAATATATAAAAAAACGAATTTCTTTCTTAGTTTAGGCCGATATGTATTCTTCTATATATTTTTGGTTAAAAAATTGCAATAAGCATATATTGATTGGTTTGCGCAAATGTTATAGCGTCTATAAAATAGGAGATACATTTATGGCATTTTTATTATTATTTTTTTCAATTAATTATGCCGGCGATCTGCGATTTTTATCATGACTGCAACATTTCAGAGGACAAATCATACACTTTTGACACTATTTTAGGACCAGTGACATTTATACAGTGATCAGTGCTATAAAAATTCACTGATTACTGTGTAAATGACACTGGCAGGCAAGGGGTTAAACACTAGGGGTGGTCAAGGGGTTAAAAACGGTGTTCTCTCACTGTGTTCTAACTATAGGGGGGGATGAGCTCACTAGAACATGACAGAGATCACTGCTCCTGATCACTGGGAGTAGTAGATTCCTGTCATGTTGCTAGGCAGAACAGGGAAATGCCTTGTTTACATCTCCCCCTTCTGTCTCTCTGTGTAACAAACACGGGCCACTGGTGGACATCGAGTCCATGGGACCCGTGGGTACATCCACGTGGCGTGCAGCTCGCGTGCCCACTAGCCTGCGATTTAAAGGGAATGTACAAGTATGCCCATTTGCGTAGCCATGCCATTGTGCCAACATACATCGTCGTGCATTGGTTAGCAAGGGGTTAAACACTTTTTGGTGCCTTTGCAGATTGGACCTCATGGACTGACTTTATCTTGTCACATATTATATTTTTTGACACTTTTCACTTTTTTTGGGCAGATCATAGAGGGCATCCTCCTTATATGGGATGGCCCCTTGGAGTCTTTTTTTTTTTAATACAGTCCTATAAGATCTAATACATTCTATAGAAACAACTACAAACTTAAACTACTCGTGTTGTCAAATTGGAGGGATATAGGGAAGGATGGATTGTATACTTCAGGTGACCACCTCAGGGGGAGATGCTGAGGTGTACCTTCAGATAACTGCAATATTAGATCTCTACCTGTAACATGAAATTTTTCGGACATTTAGTTAAAGTAAACAAACAAAGGGATCAGATCTTATTGTGTTGCGTTTGTGATGTCTGATTCTAATTATTTTTTTTTTGGTGCCGTAGGTTCGCTTTAATTTTGTTTTTAATGTGCCCTACACATTGCATATTATATAATTTTTTGCTTTCAATAAGTGTTTATTGTTTTTAACAAGTGAAGACAAAAATTACAATTGTAGAATGGTAAATCGCTCTGGGGGAAGGCCCCCGAAGTAATACAAAAACATACATACAGTCCAAGTTTGCTACTGAAAGTTTACAACCTAAGGAAAGTAGGGGTGGGCTGTCTTTATGACCCACTTGAGGTTGTTGACATGTCATCCGAAGAGGGGCTAGGCCCCTGGAGGATTGAGATTCCCCCCACCCCCAGCACCCCTGTCGGGATCAAGCCGGAGGCAGAGTCTCCCCGTCCCCCCCAGGTACTTGCCTTGGTTATGTCAAGCCTACCATGGGTGATGACTGGGCTATATGAGTGAGCCCAGCATCAAGAAGACAGTCCCGTGCTAGTTATAAACCATATAAATACATAACAGAAACCCGTGTGTATGAAGAGAAGAAAGAAAGAAAGAGAGAGAGAGAGAGAGAGAGAGAGAGGGTGAAGAGAGGGAGGGGTAGGGTTGGGAAGGGGGTGGGAGAAATTAGTGCCTACTACGGTGCCTTGGGAGGGTGTGCTACTTTGTGAAAGTTGGCCCAAGGTTCCCATACCTTTTAAAATTTAACGGTAGTATCTGTCAAAATGCTGAAAAGCTTTTCTTGTGTCACAAACCACGATATTTTGACTGCTTGTATGGATTTTTTTTTTTTTCCTGGCTTTAGCAATCTTGATTTTAGTCCCAAGAAGAATAAAGAGGATTAAAGATTGTGTAGCCTTAGGGAGTTGTGGAACATTTTCATTAAGGATGGCAACCTCAGGAGATCTAAGGATCTGGCAATCTGTTACCTTGTTGATCATGTTGAAGATCAGTCTCCAAAATGTGCGGAGCTTGGGGCATTCCCACCATATGTGAGCCATTGATCCCAGTAACTGACAGCCTCTGAAGCAAAGAGGGTCTTCTGATGGAAAAATGGCTGCCAGCCTAGTGGGGTTAAGGTACCACCTGGTTAGAATTTTAATGCTAGCCTCCATCAAGGAGACATTTTGGATCCCTTTGAAAGATTTGGTGAATACCGTATGCCAAGTCTCCAGCTCCCATTCGCATTGGAAGTCTGCTTCCCATGCCATCATGTAGGAGGTTTTCTCGTTAGGGTGAGTGAGGACCAAATAGACTACTGATATACCTCCCGCCTGCTCCATGGCCTGTCCACACCACCTCTCATATACTGAATTTAGGAGGCAGAGATTTGTCCGACCATATTTTGTTTAGGAAGTAGGAAATTTGTCTAAAGCGGAACCTTTCTGACTCCGGGAGCTGTAAGTTTTAACTTAGGGAAATAGGGCCGCTGGTGGTGAAGTAGTGACCTATCCGATATAGCCCCTTGTCCAACCACCACTTGAAATCTGCGATGTCTAAGCCTGGTGGAAAATCAGGGTTGTGCAAGAGGTGTGCGAGGGGGCATCCTGTGGGGACCAATAAAGGGTTGTTTCGGAGACTGTCCCAGAGGGTGTAAGAGTGCAATAGAACAGAAGATAGTATGGGCGGTCGGGTCTTCTTAGGCTCCATACACACTGGAGCTCATAAACTGCAGTTTATTGGAGTTTGGGCGTTTTTTTTTTAAAAGCCCATAAACTCCACTCTATGTTAGCCTATGTGTCCATGCACACATGGACGTTTTTTAGCTTTAATGAGCAGTGGAGTTTATGGGATTTTTTCTGAATGCCAGAAATTCGCTTTCAAAGTTCACCTCCAAAAAACGTCAAACGCCGATAAACGCTCATAAGCGCTTATAAACGCTCATAAACACGTGTTAATTAGTGTTGGGCATTCTATTTTTTCAATGCATTGTGGGAGTTTGGAATGCACTGTGGGATTTTTGGATTGTCCTCTGTGTATTTTTATTGAAAACGCCCATAAACACTAACGCTAATAAACGCTCATAAACGCTAGTACAAAAAGCAGTTAAAAGCACGTTTTTCAACTAGCATTTTCTGCCAGCAATCTGGCATCCAGAAAAAGCTTTTTTGAGCTTCAGTGTGTATGGAGCCTTAAAATGAGCACTTTTGATTTTGAACGTTCGAGTCCCATAGACTTTAATAGGGTTCTAAATTTTGCACGAAGTTTAGGTCTGTTCGCAGGTTCTGGTGCGAACCAAACCGGCTGGTGTTCGGCTCATCCTTACCAACCACAACACTACCTGCCTGGAGTTTGCATGTTCTCCCTGTGCCTGCTTGGGTTTCTTCTGGGTACTCCTGTTTTCTCCCACTAATCCAAAGACATGCAGGTAGGTTAATTGGCTTGTGTCCAAAATTGGCCCTAGTATATGAATGGGGACCTTGGATTATGGACTCCTTGAGGGTAAGGACCGATGTGAGTGTGCAATGTACAGGGATTGGGACAATTGTAGACACTCAGGTTGAACTGGATGGACTGGTGTCTTTATTCAACTTTACTAACTATGAAACTATGAAGAATAGATGTATACAGTGAGTTCAAATGATGAGAGGGAAAGAGAGGGAGGGTGAATAACCTGGGAGGTGGTTTGGGGGGATAAGAGGAATCCCCCTTCACCTCCTTTACATCAATTAGGCCTAGAGGAGTGAGTCCAGTGAAGGCAACCCTGGGAGAGGGAAGCAGGAGAAGGGGTGTCAGATTCGTGGAGCCAGGTTTTGGGAAGAGCAAGTAGATTAAAGGAATTAGTGACAAAGATCATGAACAGCGGTGAGTTTGTTGCAGACAGAGCGAGCGTTTCAGAGGGACCAGAAGAGGGGGAGGCTGGTGTTGGGAAGAGTAGGAATGGAGACTAAATTGTGTAGATTGCGACTACTGCCAGAGGGTGTAGGGTGATGGTGATGGGTACAGTTAAATAAGGGAGGCCCAGGACTAGGGGAAATATCTCCAGCAGTTAGGAGAAGCAGAAAAGTAAGAGAGGTAATATGAGAATAGGATTTGTATGAAGGGACATAGTTACATAGTTAGTCAGGTTGAAAAAAAGACACAAGTCCATCCAGTTCAACCACAAAAAAAAATATCATACAATCCCATATACCCAATTCTATACCCACAGTTGATCCAGAGGAAGGTGAAAAACCCCAGCAGAGCATGATTCAATTTGCTACAGCAGGTGAAAAAAATTCCTTCCTGATCCCCCGAGAGGCAATCGAATTTTCCCCAGATCAACTTTACCTATAAATGTTAGTACCCAGTTATATTATGTACATTTAGGAAATAATCCAGGCCTTTCTTAACGCAATCTACTGAGCTGGCCAGAACCACCTCTGCAGGGAGTCTATTCCACATTTTTACAGCTCTTACTGTGAAGAAACCTTTCCATATTTGGAGATGAATTCTCTTTTCCTCTAGACATAAAGAGTGTCCCCTTGTCCTCTGTGTTGACTGTAAAGTGAATAACTCAACACCAAGTTCACTATATGAACCCCTTATATATTTGTACACATTGATCATATCCCCCCTTAATCTCCTCTTATCAAGAGTTAATAAATTCAGTTCCTCTAATCTTTACTCATAGCTGAGCTCCTCCGTGCCTCTTATGAGTTTGGTTGCCCTTCTCTGCACTTTCTCCTGTTCCCCAATATCCCTTTTGAGAACTGGTGCCCAAAACTGAACTGCATATTCCAGATGAGGTCTTACTAATGATTTGAACAGAGGAAAAATGATATCTTTCTCTCTGGAGTCCATACCTCTCTTAATACAAGAAAGGACTTTGCTCACTTTGGAAACCGCAGCTTGGCATTGCATGCCATTATTGAGCTTATGATTTACCAAAACCCCCAGATCCTTCTCCACTATGGATTCCCCCAGTTGTACTCCCCCTAGTATGTATGATGCATGCATATTCTTAGGCCCCAAGTGCATAACTTTACATTTATCAACATTAAACCTCATCTGCCACATAGTCGCCCAATTAGACAGTGCATTGAGGCCGGCTTGTAAATTGGAGACATTCTGTAAGGACGTTATTCCACTGCATAGCTTGGTGTCATCTGCAAAGACGGAAATGTTACATTTGATCCCAGACCCAATATCATTTATAAATATATTAAAAAGTAAGGGTCCCAGCAATGAACCTTGGGGTACACCACTGATAACCTTAGACCATTCAGAGTAAGAATCACTAACCATTACTCTCTGAATTCTGTCTTTTAGCCAGTTCTCTATCCATTTACAACTGATATTTACAAACCTGTAGACTTTACCTTACACATGAGCTGTGTTTGCGGAACTGTATCGAACGCTTTTGCAAAGTCTACCGCTACCCCTCTGTCCAAGGTTTTACTTACCTCCTCAGAAAAAGAAATCAGGTTTGTATGACAACTTCTATCTATCATGAATCCATGCTGTCTGTTGCTTACATTTTTTTTCCTTCAAGAACCCGTCTATGCGGTCTTTTATTAATCTCTCCAGTATCTTCCCAACTATAGAAGTTAAACTAACAGGTCTATAGTTACTTGGTAAAGACTTTGTTCCCTTTTTAAATATAGGCACCACATTGGCCCTGTGCCAATCCAGTGGTACTATTCCTGTCATTAAAGTGGTTGAATAGTGTTTTTTTTTTTTTACTTTTACCTACAGGTAAGCCTATAATAAGGCTTACCTGTAGGTAAAAAAAAATATCCTAAAGCTGTATGGTTTAGGAGATATTATCCTCGCAATGAGCTGCTGACTGCAGAGGCACATGCGCACAGGGGGTTTTTAGCTGAAAGCCCGGGAGACGCCGGACTTTGCCGGAAAGAAATCTCCCACGCGCATGTGACGATATTGCGGCTCTGGTCACTCACAGCGCTGGAGCCACGATACCCGGAAGACACACCGAGGGAACATGTCAGCTCCCTCGACGTGGATCATCTGAGATATCGGGCCTTGTTCTAAGGTAAGAACTTCATAATGAGCTAGTATGCGGTGCATACTAGCTCATTATGACTTTTCCCTTGCAAGTCTGAAAAAAAATTCACCGGGTTTACTACTGCTTTAATGAGTCCCTAAAAATTATATACAATAGCTTTGAAATTACAGAGCACTATTCTTTTAGGATCTGTGGGTGGATGCCATCAGGTCCAGGTGCTTTATCCACCTTCTAAATATTTCTGGAACATGTCACTTTGGAGCCATTGTGGATTTGGGGCTGTGTCACTACCACCCTCATTATGGACATGAGCTTCCCCATGCTCCTTTGTATACACAGAGCTGAAGAAATTATTTAATAAATTAGCCTTCTCTATATCCCCAGTCACCCACTCTAGATTATTATTTTTTTGTAAAGGGCCTACATGCTCAGACTTGACCATTTTACTATCAATATATTTGAAGAATTTTTGGGGGTTTGTCCTACTATCTTTTGTATCCTTGATTTCCTTTTTACATATTCTGTTATATTCTTTGTAACATTTAAATGATACTAGTGTTCCTTCATTTTTATATTTTTTTAAAAGCTCTTTTCTTATAATTTATAGCTTTTTTAACTTTGGCCGTGAGCCACATAGGTTTTATTTTTTGCCTTTTAAACTTATTGACCATGGGAATATACTTTGCAGTGAGTTCACAAACAGTCTTTTTGAATAATTCCCATTTCTGTTCTGTGCCCATTGATGCCAACATTCTCTGCCAGTCCTGGAGAGCAGCCCTCATCCTTGGAAAATTTGCTCTCTTGAAATTAAGTGTTTTTATCTTGCTCGTATGTGATTTTTGCTTACAGCTAACATCAAATGAAATCATGTTATGGTCACTGCTACCCAGGTGTTGCTTTATCTGAACATTAGTAATACGTTCTGCATGGTTTGACATTACCAGGTCCAACAGAGCATCATTCCTAGTTGGGGCCTCAATAAACTGGACCTTAAAATTGTCCTGTAATAGGTTTATAAATTGTTGCTCTTTAACTGTCCCAGCAGTGCCATTACTCCAGTCAATTTCTGGGTAGTTAAAATCCCCCATTATTATCACCATCCCAGCCCTTGGGACATGCTTTAGTATCCTGGGGTGTTTGCTAGCAAGTAGGCTTAGAGTTAGAAAGAGGGGATGAGTGCAGTAGTAGGGGGAGGGGGAAAGTGAGGGTGATATGTACAGATTGTGGGGTGGAGCAGGGGGGTGAAGAAAAGTGAGTTTGAGGAGAGAGGTTGCAATTGTGA
The DNA here is from genome assembly GCF_037356315.1 of Lithobates pipiens. Classification (NCBI taxonomy): domain Eukaryota; kingdom Metazoa; phylum Chordata; class Amphibia; order Anura; family Ranidae; genus Lithobates; species Lithobates pipiens. The sequence continues at coordinate 400,527,538 of NW_027507903.1, read as the reverse complement.
AAAGGAGGAGAGGTAAAGACTGCATGTTTGAGAGAGAAAGGTGAGATAATTTGGAAATTAGGTCATCTGCAATCTGCTGTGGTTTGCTTTGTGCAAATAGCTGAAGTGCAAGAGCAGAAATGCCACTTGTTTAAAGAACCCCACTTCTTTGGAAGAACCCCCTGTATGTGTTCCCCCGTAAAGAAGGCCTTGTTTTTATACTGTGTTGGGTGTTGGGTGTGGGTTGAATCTGGCAATTAATCAATCAGGAGGTAATATTAGGCACACAGCTAGCAGAGCAAATCTTTTCACATCACATTCAAACTGCAAGAGGAGCAAAAGGCCAAAATTGTAAAGATAAGGGAACCCATCATTTAGGTAAGACTTAATAGCCAAATAAACATTAAAGGGATTGTAAAGTAAAATTTTTTTTTTTTTAAATAACAAACATGCTATGCTTACCTCCACTGTGCCTATGAACCTGCTCTTCTGGGGTCCCTTGGTGGTTGTCTCTGCTTCCTCCCGCAGGTACTTCTCACATTCATGCTAGCTCCCTCGCATGGTGAGAAGCACATGCGGGCGCTCCCATGATACAGCCTGCGGCTATAGCCGCTCGCTGTATCACACGGCCCCACCCCCGGTGCTCCGCGTCAGTGGATGTGATTGACAGCAGCGCGAGCCAATGGATGCGCTGCTTTCCATCCATCCACTCCAGCCAATCAGCGGCCAGGCTGAGCAGTGAAGAGGATGGCGGGGGTGAGCGCGGGATTTTCGAGGGGTCAGGTAAGTAAGACGGGGGGGCTGGGGGGCGCAGGCAGTGTCAGATGTTTTTTCACCTTAATGCATAGAATGCATTAAGGTGAAAAAACATTTACCTTTACAACCCCTTTAAAATAATGTGAGCATGGCTCCAGATGGAGTTGAAAGAGCGGTGACAAACAGATTTACCAAATATGCATGTGACCAGTAAGGCAATGTTCATTTTGAAGTAGATGGGGGTATAAACGCAGATTTACCAAATATGCATGTGAGCAGTCAGTCAATGTTCAGTTTGAAGTAGATGGAGGTATAAACACAGATTTACCTGTGAAGAGAGAAGAAAATGTTCAGATGGATGGTGCAAAGCAGAAGTGCCACTTGTTTAAAGAACCCCACTTCTTTAGAAGAACCCCCTGTATGTGAAGCCCCCTGTATGGTTGAACCCCCTGACAATTTGGGTTTCCGCAGAACGGGTGAACAACCAATGTTCGGGCTGAACTTGTGTTTGGCCTGAACTGTCCACCCAACACTAATTGCCACTGATGGGGCTGCACTGATGATCATGACACTGATGATCAGTGCCCTGATTATCAGTGTAAGCAGTGTGTTGACAGCCTTGGCAGTTATTAGCATTCCTTTCTTCATACAGACACAGCATGTGAGGAAAGGACTGCCGATAACTGACAACTTTGTTTACATGTGATCAGCTGTGATTGGACACAGCTGATCACATGGTAAAGGGCCATGGTTGGCCTTTTACCATTATCTGTAATCGCTGTGTCCAAAGGCACAGCGATTACAGAGTATGCCCAATGCACACCCCAGGGGGTGCACAGGGTGAATGTGGTTCTGGGAGGACGTACATGGATGTCCTCCAAGAATGAGAGAGCCACACTGTAGCTGTATTTTGGCTATAGTACAGTAATGAGGTGGTTAATGAACACAGGAATGCACAGTACAGAAAACTCTGTGTTCATTCACAGAGGGCTCATAACGGTTAATTTACTAAAGGCAACTTTTCACTTTGCCGGTGCAGTTGAATTATTTCCAGAGCATATTGAATGAGGTGAAGCTTTGCTGACTTCCATCATTCAATAGTGTGTAAGCAAAAGTGCTATTTTTTATTTTACTTGCAATTCTCTTGAAGAGTGCAACTTCACTTGCAAAGTGAACAGTGTTTTTTCTTTTAGTAAGTCAGCTCCAGTGTGTCAGAATGGCTTCAGGAGAAGATGTATGTATGTGCCGACACATGGAACCTAGATCTTTATTAGTCGGGTATGTGGGTATTCTAATTTGTGCAAGTATGCTCCCTAGTAAGGATGAGCTGTACACCCCCCGGTTTGGTTCGCACCAGAACCTGCGAACAGACCTAAACTTCGTGTGAACTTTAGAACCTTATTAAAGTCTATGGGACTCGAACGTTCAAAATCAAAAGTGCTAATTTTAAGGGCTAATATGCAAGTTATTGTCATAAAAGTGTTTGGGGACCTGGATCCTGCCCCAGGGGACATGTATCAATGCAAAAAAAGTTTTAAAAACTGATGTTTTTTTCGAGAGCAGTGATTTTAATAATGCTTAAAGTGAAACAATGAAAGTGTATCTCAAAATCCGACACTATGCCTTAACATTTGCACCAAACCTGCAATTCTTCATTCCAACCCCTTTGAAAACCTCATCCTAGCAGACTAGGCTCAGAGAGGTCTGATCTCGGACATATGCAAAATACTTAATGAAGAAAGAAAAAAAAAACCCTATTGAAATGGGATTTTAGAAGACCATCGACACCAAAAAACAATTAAAACATATAAATACTTTATTAATAATTACAGGACAAATACAAAATGAAAAAGAGACACATATACTGCCAATGTCTCTATAGCATGTCTACAAATATGCAAATACATGGGTTAATATAGTAAGCCAACCAATGAATAATTAAAATACTCTTCTCTATAACCCATACCCGAAGCCTTTCTAGTTGCTGGTATCACAGAACTTATATCAGGAGTGAAGAGCAAGAACTTGATAGCATACTGGTATTTCTACAACATAAAAAAACAATCTTTAAAACCACATACAGTAAATACAGTAGATGGGGAAGGGGAGGGGGAGGGGAAAGAAGTGTTAATTGTCCTTAAATATACTCAAATTCTAATGTTCATATAACAGCAGAAAAGGTCCACCTGAAATATTGCATTAATGATGAATATACTTAGCAGCACTCTGAAGTGCCTATCGCTCACAGATATGAGTTTGTCGCAAACTAATGTTTGAATAAGCGAGTGGTATGGTGCAGGTCGACGCTGTCCTTAATAGAGGATGCCAGAGGACCACTTCATCAAGATCCAGTATGCCTAAACCAACAAATAAAACAGCATATAAAGGTCTACGGCGGCATCTTGGGTAGCCTCCGTAGCTTCCACATAAACCTCTGTGTGAGAGGGTGGTCACATGCTGGTGGGAACTGCCAAAAGGTATACATTTTGATTGCCTTGGATGACTTGGTGTCCCTGTTGGAGGAGCAAGAGCAGAGTGAAGTAATAGACACCATTGACAATCTTTTAATTACTAATATTACCCCTACAACAACAGGCATTCAGGGGAAGTCATACTTAAAGAAAAAAATCTAATAAATTTCCCTCCCTCACTCAAAATATAAACTTAAAAGCTTTTGTAACTATGGTGACTGATGACATTGCAAGATTGCCTAAAGGAGTACCTGCGGACAATCTTTTTGGCTCTAGCCCTAGCCACTCTAGAAAAACAACATCAACTAACAGTTAAACCCTCTGATAAAGGGGGCAACATCATAATAATGAATAATGCCCAATACCTCACTATGTGCAACAGGATTCTGTCGAACAAGGAATGGTACAAACCAATCTCCAAAATGTGATAATGATTTTTTCCGGTTAGTGGACCAGGCGTACCTTGAGGATGTCATCACACAAATGACATGGGAATTCATATGAACAAAACATTCAAAGATTACAACTTTCTATAGTCTCCCTAAGGTCCACAAGGACCTTAATGATCCCCTGGGCAGACCTATCGTGCCTGGTAGGGGCAGTATTTCCGAGAACCTAAGTAGGTACATCGATGAGCAATTACATCCATTAGTGGCCAATCTGCCCTCATACCTTAGAGACACGACTCACTTGTTACAACAATTGGAGGGCCTTCACATCCCTGAAAATGCCCTCTTGGTCACGGTGGATGTGGAGGTACTTTACTGCTCTATTCCCCACAAAAGGGGTCTTGAGGTCATACAACACTTCCTATCTCAGTCCCATAGGGACGATAAACCATTACATCAATTTATTTTGCAAGGATTACAATTCATTTTGTTACATAATGCATTTGCTTTCCATGGATCCTATTTCCTCCAGATACAGGGTGTGGCTATGGGGACCTGTTGTGCCCCCTCTTATACCAACCTGTATCTGGGGGAATGGGAAAATTATTTTCTTTCATTAGATCAGGTGCCCTGTGACCAGATATTCTTCTGGTATCGCTATATTGATGACACAATCTTTGTCTGGAACACATATATTCATCATTAATGCAATATTTCAGGTGGGCCTTTGCTTCTGTTGTATGAACATTAGAATTTGAGTATATTTAACCACTTGCCGACCGCCGCACGACGATGTACGTCGACAGAATGGCACGGGCAGGCATATGGGCCTACCTGTACGTCCCTGCCTTCCCGCGGGTGGGGGGCCCGATCGGGCCCCCCCCCGGTGCCTGCGGCGGTCGGTATTCGTTCGGGAGCGATCCGGGATGAGGGGGCGGCCATTCATTCATGGCCACCCCCTCGCGATCGCTCCCGACGAATGGAAATGCTCCGTGACATCACTTCCTCTCCTGTAATGTAAACACAGGCAGAGGAAGTGATGTAATCTCTCCTCCGTGTCGGTATTTTTCGTTCCGGCACTGAGGAGAGAGGATCGGTGAGTTGCACCAACACGACACTACACAGTAGAACATGCCAGGCACACTCACACCCCCCCTTCACCCCCCGATCACCCCCCCAATTACCCCTGCCCCCCCAGTCACAGTGACACCAATTGCATTTTTTTTTTTGCATTGGTGTCATTTGTGACTGTAATCACTGTTAGGGCAGTTAGGGTTAGCCCCCTTTAGTTCTAATGTACCCCCTAACCCCCCCAATAAAGGTTTAACCCCGTGATCACCCCCCGTCGCCAGTGTCACTAAGGCTGGGTTCACATTGCAGCGGTTTATGAGAACGGATGTGATTCGCACCGCACTGCAGTGCAAATCACATCCGATCTCTGTGCGATTCGAGTTCAGCCATACAGATAGTATGGCTGAATTTGCGTCGCACCCGCCGCACCCGCCGCAAACTCGCACGGGACCCTTTTTTTGGTCCGAAGCAGAATCGGATCGCATGGGTGTTCACACCATGCGATCCGAGTTTGCAGATCGCACTGCGATATGCGAACTGATCTGGGGGTGTCATTAACATTTCACTGACACTCTCAGCAGTTCGCATAGGGCAGTGTGAACTGCCGCCGGGAGGCATGTGATGCGGGAACCCGCCGCGGATTCGTGGCGTTCCCGCATCGCTCCAGTGTGAACCCAGCCTAATAAGCGATCGTTTTTCTGATCGCTGTATTAGTGTCACAGGTGACGCTAGTTAGGCAGGTAAGTATTTAGGTTCGCCGCAGCTTTTTATAGCGCCAGGGACCCCCATATACTACCGCATAAAGCCCCCTGATTGCCCCCTAGTTAACCCTTTCACCAGTGATCACCATATAACTGTTACAGGTGACGCTGGTTGGTTAGTTATTTTTTTATAGTTTCAGGGCACCCGCCATTTATTACCTAGTCTCACTAGTGTACCCCTAAATTTAGGGGTGTCTACTTTCCAAAATGGGGTCATTTGGGGGGGGTTTGTGCCATCTTGGCATTTTATGGCCTTCAAAACTGTAACGCCCTTAGAAAGCCTGAAGGTGGTGATTGGTTTTCGGGGCCCCGTACGCGGCTAGGCTCCCAAAAAGTCCCACATATGTGGTATCCCCGTACTCAGGAGAAGCAGCAGAATTTATTTTGGGGTGTCATTTCACATATGCCCATGGCATGCGTGAGCAATATATCATTTAGTGACAACTTTGTGAAAAAAAAAAAGTTTGTAATTTTCCAGCAACTTGTGGCAAAATATAAAATATTCCATGGACTCAACATGCCTCTCAGCAAATAGCTTGGGGTGTCTACTTTCTAAAATGGGGTCATTTGTGGGGGTTTTGTGCCATCTTGGCATTTTATGGCCTTCAAAACTGTAATAGGTAGTGAGAAGTGAAATCAAAAATTTACGCCCTTAGAAAGCCTGAAGGCGGTGCTTGGTTTTCGGGGCCCCGTACGCGGCTAGGCTAACAAAAAGTCCCACATATGTGGTATCCCCGTACTCAGGAGAAGCAGAAGAATTTATTTTGGGGTGTCATTTCACATATGCCCATAGCATGTGTGAGCAATATATAATTTAGTGACAACTTTGTGAAAAAAAAATAAAAAAAATAAAAGTTTGTAATTTTCCCGCAACTTGTGGCAAAATATAAAATATTCCATGGACTCAACATGCCTCTCAGCAAATAGCTTGGGGTGTCTACTTTCTAAAATGGGGTCATTTGTGGGGGTTTTGTGCCATCTTGGCATTTTATGGCCTTCAAAACTGTAATAGGTAGTGAGAAGTGAAATCAAAAATGTACGCCCTTAGAAAGCCTGAAGGCAGTGCTTGGTTTCGGGGCCCCGTACGCGGCTAGGCTCACAAAAAGTTCCACATATGTGGTATCCCCATACTCAGGAGAAGCAGCAGAATTTATTTTGGGGTGTCATTTCACATATGCCCATAGCATGTGTAAGCAATATATCATTTAGTGACAACTTTGTGTAAAAAAAAAATATATTTTTTTTTTGTCATTATTCAATCGCTTGAGGCAAAAAAATAAAATATTCAATGGGCTCAACATGCCTCTTATCAATTTCCTTAGGGGGTCTACTTTCCAAAATGGGGTCATTTGGGGGGGTTTTGTACTGCCCTGCCATTTTAGCACCTCAAGAAATGAGATAGGCAGTCGTAAACTAAAAGCTGCGTAAATTCCAGAAAACGTACCTTAGTTTGTAGATGTGACAACTTTTGCGCAAACCAATAAATATACAGTTATTGACTTTTTTTTTACCAAAGACATGTGGCTGAATACATTTTGGCCTAAATGTATGACTAAAATTGAGTTTATTGGATTTTTCTAATAACAAAAAGTAGAAAATATCATTTTTTTTCAAAATTTGCGGTCTTTTTACGTTTATATCGCAAAAAATAAAAATCGCAGAGTCAGTCAAATACCTTTAAAAGAAAGCTCTATTTGTGGGAAAAAAAGGACGCAAATTTTGTTTGGGTACAACATTGCATGACCGCGCAATTACCAGTTAAAGCAGCGCAGTGCCAAATTGTAAAAAGACCTCTGGTCATTGACCAGCAAAATGGTCCGGTCTGAAAGTGGTTAAGGACAATTAACACTTCTTTCCCCTCCCCCTCCACCCTCCCTCCTTTTTTTCCCCCCATCTACTGTATTTACTGTATGTGGTTTTAAAGATTGTTTTTTATGTTGTAGAAATACCAGTATGCTCTCAAGTTCTTGCTCTTCCCCCGATGAAAGTTCTGTGATACCAGCAACTAGAAACGCGTCGGCTGTGGGTTATAGAGAAGAGTATTTTAATTATTCATTGGTTGGCTTACTATATTAACCCATGTATTTGTATATTTGTAGACATGCTATAGAGACATTGGCAGTATACTGTATGTGTCTCTTTTTCATTTTGTATTTGTCCTGTAATTATTAATAAAGTATTTATATGTTTTAATTGTTTTTTGGTGTCGGTGGTCTTCTAAAATCCCATTTCAATAGGGTTTTTTTTTTCTTTCTGAAGTTTACCAGGGATGGGACCACCTCACCATTATATTTGGACTCACTGATAGCCCCTTCTATTGCAAATACTTAATGAAAGACCCATTGTTTCAATGGGCAAGCACAACTATATGCTCAAGTGGGAAAAGGCACTGGGTGAGGAGATACCCATGGATCAGTGGAAGGCCATATGTACCCAGGCATCCAAAACTTCCATATGCACGTTCTATAAAGAAAATATTTATAAAATACTCTATTTCTGGTACATGACCCTTGATGTGCTCCATGCCATCCACCCGGCCAGTTCAGAACGCTGCTGGCAGTGCCTGGGAGCCAGGGGAACACTGTACCATGTCTACTGGGAATGCCCATTGATAGTCCCCTTCTGGAACTCGGTTCGCCAACTCCTAACTCACCTTCTTGAGAAGGAGGTCCCATTCACTCCCAAATTTTTCCTGCTGGGGCTGTCGCCACTGAAAGCTCCAGCCCCACATGGGTAGCTAGTTAGACATGTCCTCACGGCAGCTCGCTGCCTAGTGGCATTGAATTGGAAGTGCCGCTCCCCTCCACCAGAGGGAGCGTTGTATGCCAGGATTAGCGATGTAGAGCTAATAGAGAAGATGACAGCGAGGATGCAGGATTGCCTAGACGGCATTAATTTGGTTTGGGAGCTGTGGCACCGCCGGAAGGAACATAAAAGGCCGGAATCTGGTAAAGGCTGATGTTAGCCGAGCCCCCCCCCCCCATCCATGCTCTCCTTCTTCTCTCAATCTCCCCTCCCCTTTTCTTCCCTCTTCCTTCTTACTTTTCCCCTTTCTTTAGGTGTCCTCTAGGGACGCATATATCCACTCACTATACCAGCTTGAGGGTTTGGTTGATTGCATTTTAGTTAACTGTTTACATAACCTGATACAAATAGATTTGAGAAGTGTAAAATAAAACATGGATTGCAGATAAACAGCGACAACAAACTCAGGAAATAAGCATAGCCATATAATTTCAGTGTGAAAGCTTTTGTATTGTTGGTTGAAAGACCATTGCGCTTCAACTATATTTGATGTAACTTTAAATAAAAACGTTATTGATATAAAAGTGTAATATTCCTTAAAATTTTGTACCTGGGGGGTGTGTATAATATGCCTGTGAAGGGGCACATGTTTCCCGTGCTTAGAACTGTCCCTGCACAAAGTGTCATTTCTGCAGGAAAAAAATACATTTAAAATCACTCGCGGCTATAATGAATTGTTGGCTCCCCGTAATACAGAGAACAGTTATTGAAAGTCATTGATAAAAAAAAGCGTGGGGTTCCCCCAAATTCAATTACTAGGCCCTTCAGGTCTGGTATGGATATACCGCGTCAGATAAAAAAAAAATGATGTGGGGTTCCCTCCAAATATCCATACCAGACCCTTTAGGTCTCGTATGGATTTTATTGGAAATTATATGGAAATTAAAAAAAAAAAATGGCGTGGAGTTCCCCCTAAAAATCCATACCAGACCCTTTATCCGAGCACGCAACCTGGCAGGCTGCAGGAAAAGAGGGGGGCTAGAGATTGCCCCCCCTCCTGAACCGTAACAGGCCCCCACCAAAGCACCTTGTCCCTATGTTGATGAGGACAAGGGCCTCATCCCCACAACCCTGGCCGGTGGTTGTGGGGGTCTGCGGGCAGGGGACTTATCAGAATCTGGAAGCCCCCTTTAACAAGGGGACCCCCAGATCCTGGCCCCCCCTGTTTGAAATGGTAAGGGGGTACAAAAATACCCCTACCATTTCACAAAGTAAGTGTAAAAAATAGTTAAAAAAGACACACACACCATTGCAAAAGTCCTTTATTAAAAATAAAAAAAGATGGTAATCCACTCTTGCTATCCAGCGACGGATGATCTTTCTCCGGGGTCCAGCGATGGCTGATCTGATCCAGCGATGGGTGATCTCTCCCTCCAGTGCAGCGCATCCATCCTCTGTCTCCACTGGAGACACTGCGGGAATCCCGGCAGCCTGACAATTCTTATCTGAGGAGGGTGGGGCCACCAGTCACCTGACCCCGCCCCCCTCAGACGCAAGGGAAAAGCCAGGCTCCCCCATTGACATATGGGTGCTGAGATTCCCGCAGTGTCGCCGGTGGAGACAGAGGACACTGCTGGAATCTTTTTTTTATTTTTTTTATTTTTAATAAAGGACTTTTGCAACGGTGTGTGTGTCTTTCTTAACTATTTTTTACACTCTGCGTTACATCAGAGGGGGGGGCGGGGTCTCGTCCCCCCTCATTTCTTGCGGCCTGCCAGGTTGCGTGCTCAGATAAAGGGTCTGGTATGGATTTTTAGGGGGAACTCCACACCATTTTTTTTTTATTTGGCATGGAGTTTCCCTTAAAATACATACCAGACCTCTTCAGGTCTGGTGTGGATATTTGGGGGGAACCCCACATCGTTTTTTTTTTTTATTTGACTCGGGGTTCCCCTTAATATCCATACCAGACCTGAAGGGCCTGGTAATTGAATTCGGGGGAACCCCACGCTTTTTTTTTTTTTTTAATCAATGACTTTCAATGACTGTTCTCTGTATTACAGGGAGCCGACAATTCATTATAGCCGTGAGTGATATTAAATGACTTTCTTTAATGCAGAAATTACACTTTGTGCACGGACAGTTCTAAGCAAGGGAAACATGCGCCCCTTTAAAGGTATACTATACACACCCCCCAGGTACGAAACTTAAAGGAATATTACACTTTTATTGTTTCACTTTAAGCATTATTAAAATTACTGCTCCCAAAAAAAGTCAGCTTTTAAAACTTGTTTTTGCATTGATACATGTTCCCTGGGGCAGGACCCAGGTCCCCAAACACTTTTTATGACAATAACTTGCATATTAGCCTTTAAAATTTGCACTTTAGATTTCTCCGATAGACTTGTACAGGGTGTTCCGCGGCTTTTCGAATTTGCCACAAACACCCCAAATTGTTCGCTGTTCGGTGAACAGGCAAACAGGCAATGTTCTAGTCGAACATGAGTTTGGCTCAAACTCGAAGCTCATCCCTACTCCTTAGCACTTGTGCATGCACAGTAGGTGCATAGGTAAGTACACGCCTGATTACAGACTTGATGGTAGATCACCTATTTAAAGTTTTGTGAGATACTATAGGAGATTGTTGGATGATATTTAGCTGCTCCCAGTGACCTGAGTCTGCATTTGTTCCTGTTTTACTATTGCTGGCCTGGGTTGTCTCTGGATTCCTCTCTTATAGCTCTTCTGCTACCACTGGAAATTAAATTCACCCTCTTCAAAATTTTCCCTTCACCCTACTACAAGTATAAATCATCTATGGGTCAGAAAATTATAAATCCCTTTTTTTGTTGATCCTGAACTAAATGCTAACCTCACCAAAATGTTAGTAATAAAGTAATTGTAGTACACATAGGTTGATTCTAATAGCCTTTATTTCAGGAATTTATAAGCGAAATACCAATGAAATAGCCCCAACTGAAGGTACTCAGCCTCCACTTTTTAGAAATCTGTTCCTTTACTGTATATTGCTGGAAACTTGTTTTATAGCCAGATGCACACTGCTTCAAAAACAAGAAACAACCGGAAGTGGAACTGGATCTGTTGTCACACATGACAAGATTATGGCCTGTGACCAGAGCTTTCTCTGAAGTTATATTGTTGGTAATTTGTTGTGCTTCTTGGACTACACACGGAGGAGCTAGGACCATGATGCTACCAAAACGTTTAACAGAAATACATATCATAGGCTTTATTTAAGATTGGATAATTTTAAATATGAACTGGTGCCTATTTATTTGGTATACAGTTTTAAAGTTAATTAACGAATTTGCCTAAAAACTCAAAATGCCCCTTTTTTTGCAGATACCCAGTTCTCTTCACATTAATTTGTTGATGCCACTGATCCATAGCCAATATAACAATTTGACTAACTCCTCATTATCTAGTCTTGGTAAAAACTGAGTTGTATTTGATTTTGTACCCTGCACGCCTCTTTTGGCTAAGAAAATGTTTCTGTTGTTTTAAATAGAAAAATCTAGTACATGCATGTCAAGTTAAACATGTGGGTTCCACGTATAATGTTTGTTCTGCGTTCTGAAACAGGACCCAAGTAAAAATGTTCTACCTGGTCATTTGTAGTGTTACAGAACTGTAACCTATGAATCTTGTCAATCCTCTAGATACAACCTTAACTTGTCTTCTGGTATCTGTTTGTTTAAGAACCTGTATTTAGTAACTCCCTGAACCTTATCTGCCTGACCATGTCTCGTGTTTAGATTTTGGTTTGAGCTATGTTTCCGCTACCTTCCTGGCTTTTCAACAGTCACTGGTGGAAAACCTAAGAACTATGGTTTTTGAGCATCTGACAAATCCAAGCCAGCGCATGGAAAGCCATTGGGGAAGACCAGATATTGTTTAGACTCTGCACCTAATGGGTGGCTAAACTAAGCACTGGAGAAACAGAAGTCCTACACAGTCCATGAAAAATTAATACTATTACATTTTCTGTAGCCTTTATTGTTTTTATATATTGTTCTTTTTATTTATGATGATTCACATTCCATCTTTTTTTTTCATTATAATTCTCAAGGAGTACCAGTATTTCAGAACAGGAATATTTTTCCTTACAATAGGGCTGCGGGTTGAATGTGGTTGTTAGTGGAATGTGGTCCACATTAAAAACTGGACAAACCCTAAAATGATAAATGAAATATATTAATTTACAGAACATTTGCAGTCTTTGGCAGGTGTACACAACTTACTGTATGAGCCTTTTGGGATCCCCGGGACAACTGATTACCCTTTATTTTCCTTAAGGCTGTTAGGGAAATCATAGATTGTGGGTTATAGAACAATAGCAACTGGCATTTGGCTCCAGCATGAAAATGGAGGATCATGCTAACACTCAGTTAATTTTTTTTTCCAGGGTATTTTTGGAGGTGCAAAATTATAAATTACACACTTCTAACGCTAACTCCTGACATTCCCAACATAAATATATAATCAGTAAACTAAGAATCCCTGTAGCTGCATGTTCACACACTTGATCAATAATTCATGTATTCTGTAGAGTAATATTTTTCCCTATAAAATGTAAATTACAGATATAAATAAAAGAATAAAAAACATAACCTACAGTGTATGATATGATAATGTGGCATACGATTTACTGAGTGTTCTTCCATGATTTAATTTAATTTATTCAATTGACTCCATTTTAAATTATAGTTATTATAATATATTTTCAGAGTTATTTCCAATAAAATGTAAAGAATAGATTTTCTGCTGATGCCAGTAAAACATTTAGATAAACCTGTCAGGATAATATCATGTTGACTATGAATTCCCCCATGTGCATTGAAAATTAACTTTTCTATATAGCAAAAATACTACACGGTACATGCAAGTACAAATCTTCCAGACTTTCAGTGGAAAACTAACTAAAGCAGGGTATACACACAGTATTATTATTATTATTGTTTTTAATCAGTCGGCTAAATGGAGAAGAGACTCACTGATTAGAGTCTAACCATAAAAGACCAGCTTTGATAGCTATATACAATAGGACTGGTGGCAGCATCTAATCAGCTACAAGACCAGCAACAGTGACAATTCTGAAGTGATTTCACTGAAGAAAGAAGAGTGTTGTCACCCTATTTAATAGTCCTACTTACAGGATAAACAGGCATTTACAAAATGCTCCTGTGGTTTATTTTGCACAAGCAGCCCAGTCATATTGATATGGGCAGCTTATATCACACATGTAATCTTCTAGTTTGACCAAAGTTTAAATTTAAAAACAGCACAATACTTACACATTTAAATAACCAGTCACAGTAATGCTAATAAAAAAAACATAGGTTTATACAATGTCAAACATATAACGTATCATTTATCACGTTTCAGGAACATGCACACACAGATATAGTAAGTTGACAAGAAACTATGAGATTGCTAGAAGCCCAGCACACAAGCACTTGCAACATTGCAGGCGTTGATGGAAAAATGCTCCCTTCTCCTAGAAGAACTTTTTAAAAGGGCACGCAGGCGTATTACCCTGACTCAAAAACAGTTTTATGAGCAGAGTAATAAGCCAGGTAGGCTGTTATCCAGAGCCACCCAACAACGTAAATTAACCTCCACAATCCATCCTATTGTGGATTCCTCAGGTAGGACATACTAAAAATGAGGACATTGCACATCATTTCCTTTCCTTATAGTATCTCTATAACCTGCATTCGGGGGACACGGATCATACTGTGCAATTGAACTGGCAGGAATTGATTAAAGAATTCCTGAGCAAATGTAGTCCTCCTGCCTTGTCAGCAAATGACTCACAAGCCCTAGACGCTCCCCTGAAGTTAGGGGAGTTTTTAGAAGCACTTAAAACCACGAAACCAGGTAAAAGTCCAGGCCCAGATGGCTATACGACCCTGTATTATAAGACTCTCAGACATTCTGGTGCTCCACTTTCTCAAAGCATTTAATTCACTCCCCACCGCTCTTAGCACATCAGATAGACTCTTGGAAGCTTATATCTCTGTAATACCCAAGGAAGGGAAAGACCCCACCAACGTTTCTAGCTATCATCCGATCTCTCTCCTGAACATGGACATCAAGCTTCATGACAAAATTTTGGAAAATCGCTTGTCGTTCCACATGCCAAGTTGGGTAGGTCTGGATCAGGTTGGATTTGTCCCTGGAAGAGAGGCCAGGGACAACACCAGGCCCTGAACCTGCATACCTGGCTTACCTCGAAGAAGAAGGCTTCTTTCTGGCAATGGATGCGCAGAAGGCATTCGGCAGAGTGGTCTGGGACTATATGAATGCCGATTTGATCTCGCTGGGGCCTTGATCCAGTCCTTGTATGGGCTCGGGTTAGAGTCAATGGCCACTTGTCGGAAGCCTTCTCCATCTATAATAGACCCTGACAGGGTCGCCCCCTCTCCTCCCTGCTTTATATACTAATACTAGAGCCCCTACTACGATGCATATGAGCCAACCCAGATATCACGGGTATGCAGAACAGGAATTTAAAATTGCAGCTTTTTGCGGACGACGTCCTCGTTTTTCTTTCCTCACCACTAACATCTTTACCCAATCTCCCACATATGCTGAAACACTTCAAACTCATATCCAACTTAAAAATAAATTACTCCAAATCAGTTGTGTTAAATATATCCCTACCCACGGGCCTGACCAAACAATGTCAGCTCAATTTCCCCTTTCTATGGAAATCAGGAGCCATAACCTACCTCGGCATTCAACTCCCTGCTTATCTAACAGCTTTATAGCAGAACTTTCATACAGAATTACAGAGGATTCACCAAGATCTCCAGAAATGGGATAGATCAACCATATCCTAGTTTGGACGAGCGTCCATTCTGAAAATGATGATCCTGCCCTGCCTGCTATATAAAATGCAAACAGTACCTGTTCGCCTACCAAACTCAGTTTTTGGACTTTATAAGTCCATATGCAGAACCTTCCTTTGGGCTAATAAACCCTCCCATATAAGCTGGGCAAAATTGGTATTTCCCAAAGCATGCAAAGGTATTGGTCTCCCTGACCTTCAGCGCTACTATCGGGCGGTCCATTTAGCGTGACTTGTCGACTGGAGACTACACAGTCAATGCAAAGACTGGGTCTCTTTAGAATACCTGGTGGCGAACTCAGATTTATGTCATGCTCCCTCGCTCTCTAGAACATTATCACAACCCTGTGCTCAGGGCCCACTAACAGGCCATGTTTCATGTATTACCTTGGGGAGATGCAGACTAGAATACTGCAATAACTGAGCATCAAATTATATCACCTGTGATGTATGTTATCTTGCAAACCTGGCCTGTTAGTGGGCCCTGCGAACAGGGTTGATGACCACTGCTCTAGAAGACACATTTCTCCACAAGTTTCAACACATCCCCTAGTAGGAGCTACGCTACACAAATTGATAGGGCATGTACTGTACATGCAGTCTCAGCTAAACTCTGTCCCATCACTCCAGTGAGAGGTACTTTCCCCCAGGACTCTTAGATGACTTCCAGAGAGCCGAGTGGCCACACGTGGAATGTTAGCTAAACACTTCTTCCAAAGAGGCCTCTTCCAAAGACAAACTGATCTAGCTAAACTCTTTAACATGGGGACATTTCCATTCTGGCCCTATATCCAGCGTAAACATTTCCTAGAGGACTTGTCCCACAAGCAAGGTTTTACAAAGCTACCCACAAACTTGGAGATACTCTGCACTCGATCGACCCCCCAATGCAATGTCATCTCCATGCTATATCCCTCATTATTCAAAAAATCTCCCACACTCTTGCATTCAGAACATGCCTACTGGGAATATGCCCTGGGATCTGAGATAGACGAGGAGAGCTGGGACCGCATTCATCTATACATTCATAAAGGGTCCCTGAACGTCTCTGTTCAAGAGAATGGATATAAACTAAAAACTCGCTGGTACAGAACGCCAGACCTGATACATAAATTCTCCCCCTCTGCCTCTGATCGCTGTTGGCGGTGTGGTTCAGAACTGGGCACATTCCTCCATATCTGATGGGACTGCCTGACGCTCCAACCATTCTGGCGCAAAATACACAAACTGACCAAACAAGTGACATTGCTTCCGTTGGACTTTTGTCCTGTGCACTACCTCTTAAATTTTGCTAGACTTTCTAAAAAACAATATTACGTGTCGGTTACCATGCATATGATCAATGCTGACAAATAAAAAATAAGGGCGGCGCTAAGTGATAAAACAATAGTGAAAAGAAAAATGTACATAAATAATAATACATCAAGAAATATGCTGGATTAATAGCACAAACTCTGCTTAAATATAATAGATTTGCACACTAGAATTAAGCATTTATAATAAACATCAAAAAAATAATTATTTAAAGTGACTAAAAATATCTGGTGAAAAAATGCTAAAAGTTAAAACTAAGGCAGAGTCCCAAAAAGTGAAAGTATGGTGAAAATCAGTCCATAGATACAAGTCCTTAGGCGAATTGCCAATTGCCAGTGCGATTCCACTCCTGTGCTTGAAGCCAAATTCAAGCTCTAGCCCAGTTATGATACTCAGAGGGTACTCAGAGGGTACTGAACACTAGAAGATGGAGAGGGTAGTTGGTGCCGTTTTCACCCCCTCTCCTCAGCAACATCCCCCCCTTTGTTCTTCAACTCAATACCTTCCCCCTTCTCGCTCCCCCTCCCACCTCCCTATCCCGCCCTCCCTTCCCCTCCTCTCTCTCTCCCCTCTCCCCCCCTTTTTTTTTTCTTCCTTCCAGTCTTCTCCTCCTGCACCCCTCTTTCTACATTTTTACCCCCCCCCCCCTTCCCCACTTAAACCTCCTCCTGAACATATATAGACTAGACACCATAACCCCCCCCCCCCCCCTGATTTTCTTCTGAGAATAGAGATATTGAATCCCGTTCAGAATGTTCCTTTTTGACTGATTTGCAGTTGTATATGTATTGAAAAGACATCCTCATTGAGCCATGGTTGTATATGCTAAGTCTGTGTTTTCTCAATAAAATGTTTATGCAAGAAAAAAAAAACTATATGATTGATCTTTAAATCAACTTACATTAATAAACAAATGAATTACAAGTACATATCAAATATCCTGTTAGAAAAAGAATGATAGCACTCTACAAATCTAAATAACCAACAAAATGTACAAGCATCACTTTAGCAATAATTGCACGTGTTAGAAAATAGCATCAGATTGACTATTCTTTAACAACATTTGATTCCAAAAAGCAAATTCCTGATAATGTTATGGAGGAGAAAAAGGTAAACTATGTGATGAGTAAATTAGTATCCTTCTTTAGATCAAACCTGCTGCCATGCAAGTGTCAAACTGTAAGCATAGATAGACTTTTTAAATTGTCTTCAATTTGAGCAGATGCTTTTTATAAGACCTTCTTAACAAAATATTCATATAGGTGAAAGATTTGTACCACTCATAAACATTCAAAATATAATTTTATTTGTAGGTAATCTTCAAAATACTCAGACTGCAGTTTGTGTGATTTGCAAACGGTGACACAATGCATAACAGCTCTGTGTCTGACAGGAAAGATAGCAGCCAGAATTTACACTTCTATAGAGTGCGATAACAAGGTACAGAGTCACTCCATTGGCTCTGTAATTAATGCTTGAAATTTCATTTACAAATGTGATCACAGGCATTGTTCACATTTTTTATTCCCTTGATTGGTCACAGCGATCATATGGCACAGAGCCGTATATTCTTTCTAACCAAAGACTGATTTCCATGTTTTCCTTCACTTTAAATAGTTTATTTGAAGCAAGCTGGTCCAAGTAAAATATTTCCCTCACTAAGTGCTGCAGCAGCTCAAAGCACTGTATGTACTGCATGTAGCTTCAGCTACATATAGTGCTAGGTTCCAACTGTGAGACAGAGACTTCCCGTCTCACACCCGGAACAATATTGAGTCAGTTTGAGCGTTGCTTAGCCATTCATAGGCAGCTTTATAGTCTGTGAATGAATCAGAGTTTGTGACGTCATCATCCTACCTCTTCACCTCAGTCAACCAAAGGAAGCTTTGTATTCATTCCCAGACATACAAAGCTGCCTATGAATGGCTGAGCACCACTCAGACTGACTCTATATTGTTCTGGGTGTGAGATGGGAAGTCTCTGTCTCACAGCTGGAATCTAACACTGTGTACTGTGTGTAGTTGAAGCTAAAATACATGCATTGCATACAGTGCTAGAGCTGCTGCAGTACTTAGTGAAGGAAATAGTTCATTTGGACCAGTTTGGTCTAAACAAACTATTTAAAGTACAAAAACACAGAGAAAGTATCTGTGGTCGGGCAACTGACAAATATTTTAAAAGTCACTAGCACATTTGTTGGGCACAAATATAATCAATAGAAAACATACATTTCAGCTCTTATCATAAAGAAAATACATTACACATCAAGTCCATCATCTTACAGTAATAACGGCAAGACATGCTCATACAAAATCCAAAATGTGAAAATGATGGATAGCACATATTGAGTCCTTCAACTTTACAGAAGATGGTAGCTAGACAGGACATTTTCATCCAGACTGGAGACAATTGGTGTCTCATCAACAAGGTTCCAAATGTTAGCGCCACACCAATAGTAAATATGCCATTTAGGGTGCATTCATTTTATGTATGTATTTTCAGTTTTTCAAAATGTACATTGTGTCTGGTGTGATTATGAGTTTCCTCCGCTAGATGGCGCAAACGCTATGTTTCGGGCCTGATGCCATTTCATTCTGAATGAATTTGCTGAATCTTAGTGTAAAGGCCTGTATTTTTTTCGTTTTTAGATTTTTAGATTTTTATAATTAATACTATAACCAAGGAGCAGAGGTGCCTCTAAGTGTAGGAGTAAAAAGCACTTTATTAGATCTTACAAATGACAACTCACATGTGTGAAGAATTAAAAGACACATCTGTAGATTAAGCATCCAGAGGAATGTCATTGGTGAGCAAGTCAAAGTTCCTTCGCTCCAATCTCTGCAAGGCACTGCAATCCCTGATAGTCATCGTTTGGATGGAAAGATGGCTGTACAATGTGGCAAAGCCAAAATGAGGTTGGTGCACAGGTGGCTGAGTGGCAAGGAGGGAGGATGTCACCAGAGTGTGACGCGTTTCTGAGCATGAGCGCTGTGTGTGTTGTGGCAACCAAGCTTCTTTGCCAAGCAATCATGCCTTTTACTTGTATTTATAATTAATACTATACAGGTAAGTTTCAGTACCCCCTGTCTTTTGATTGGTATTGTTGGAGTCTATTACTATTCTTTACTGCTGTGGCTTTGGGATCAGTGACTTCTGCTTTCTAAGTATGAACATTAGGAATGCAAGCTTATCTCCATCATCCCAGTATTTAAATTGCCTTGTTGTCAGCTAGCCACATCCCTGACAGCTTTTTCCTTGGTATGAAATCTGTAGGGTGAAGCCAGGTGTATGACGTCATTGCGGAATTTCCGATCTGAACTTTTTCGGACCGAAAAATAGAGAACCTGCTCTCAATCTTTTGCTGGCTGGAATTATGATTGAGCATACACACAGTTGGAATTTCTGACCAAAAGTTCACATCCGACTTTTGCAGCCAGAATTTCTGATAGTGTGTATGGAACTTTAGGGGGTATCTGATGTTCATATGACAATTCTGCAGAGGAGGGCATGGAGGTGGCGGAGGAGGGGGATAGAGCTCACAGGTCTGGCATCACCACCAGCTGTATGGAGACATGGGGGCACAACAAACTGTGGCACGAGCCCTGTCCTGCATCCTTTCGAGTTGCAATCAGCGTTACCCAGTGTGCTGTGAACGAAATATATTGTCTCTGACCTGCTTGCTGAACCACGTGTCAGCAGTAAGGTGGATTTTATGGCTGACTGCCTTCAGCAATGATGCCAGAACATTCCCTTCCACCTGATGGTAGAGAGATGGATCGGCCTTACGTGAAAATTAGTAGTGACTGAGAACCTGCCATTGTGGTACAGCACATTGTGCGAATTCAGGAAGGGGGCAGAATCCACCAGGCTGAAAGGCAGAAGTTGGAGAGCCAACAGCTTTGACAAGCTTGCATTCAGATGCTGGGCATGTGGGTGGCAGGAACTTTATTTTTTTCCACTGCAGCAGATGGGGCAGACTAATTTGCTGGCTACAGTCTACAGCTGGTGGTGTGCTGCTGGCAGATGTGCTGCTAGGACCTGGGACTTCCTGTGCTATACCATCATTCCTGTCAGTGGAGGCTGCTGAAAGGTAATGACTTAGTATCGCAGGGGCAGACTGAAGTGGGTAAGGAGGAGGAGGAGAAACAGATTTTTACCCCTTTTGTGTGGCTTTTAGGTGCTCTTGCCAATGGGCTGAGTGGTTGGACATTAAATGCCTTGTTAGGCATGTGGTACCCAAAGGGTTGGTGTTTTTGCCACGTTTGATGTGCCTGAGAAACAGTTTGCAGATAGCAACAGTGCAATATGCTGCAGATGTGCTGAAAAGAGCCCAGACAGCTGAGCTTTGGGGAGTGAACTTAGAGATAACAGCTGCAGAATGTGATGTAATAGGGTGGCTGCTCTCTACTCTTTCTCAATGTCTGCCTCCATGGAATTGTGCCGCCTCACCTCCAGTTTCCTCCTGTGCTCTATCTGTCACTTAAGTCACATCAGTGACCTCATCGTCATCATCATCTCCATCTCCTCCATCTTCATCATTACCACTAGAGACAACTCGGCAATACGCTGCGGCTTGGGGAACATGAATGCCAATTTGTCTACCAGTGTTTCCCCCTCTTTTTAGGCTCATGTTCTTGTCATCCTCAATCTCAGAACTAACATCTGAATCCAGTTATGGCTGGGCATCATCAAGGGTGAAGTGGCTGACACTGTGGTCAAATAACTCAGCTGACTCCTCAATGGCGGATGTTGGGGCTTTGGCAGGAATAGATGTGGACAAGGAGGCAGGTTTATCCACTCTAGCAACTGCAGGGGACTGCACACTTGTCTCTATTTGCATGACAGATGATGATGAGGATGAGGAAGGTTTAGTAAGCCAGTCCACAGCCTCTTCTGCATGTTGTGGCTGGATGTCATGGGCAAACTCACTAAATAGAGGAAATTATGCCCTGCCTGAGGACAGACCACCACATCCACCCTTTGCCTGTGGGCACATTTTTGGCTGGTTCCCTTACATTGCCAAGGGAATGTCTGCCTCTCTTTGGTGTCCTCTCAGACATTATTGGGAGGGAGGTGCGGTGCTTTTTAAGCAAATGTAAAGAAGAAGTTGAAATATGTACGTAGATGCACTTTAATCAATGTAAAGTGTTGCTTTGTGCACTTTAATTTGAGTACTCACACTACACAGACACACTCCACGAATACACTATAATATACTGCAATATAATGCGCCAAACATACAGTGACGCATATAACTATATGGCGTTAAGCTGCCAGTGACGCACAGAACTATATGGCGTTAAACTAGCAGTAATGCACACAAAACTATATGTCGTTAAACTGGCAGTAACACACGCAAAACTATATGGTGTTAAACTGGCAGTAATGCACACAGAACTATATGGCATTAAACTGGCAGTAATGCACAGAAAAATAAGTCGTTAAACTGATAGTAATGCACACAGAACTATATGGCATTAAACTGTAAGTAGAGCATGCAAAATGATATGGCGTTAAACTGACAGTAACACACACAGAAGTAAATGGCATTAAACTGGTAGTAACTCCCACAGAACTATATGGCATTAAACTGGCAGTAACACAATCAAATAGACGGTGTTCAACCATCATTACACTGACGCTATCTGAACTGTCCCTACTCTAGCTATACACTAATGTCAAGATTACTGACACGGTTACACTACACTGATACTATATGAGCTGTCCCTACTTCACACTAATGTATGTATAAATGACACGGTCTTACTACGCTACATTGAAATTATCTGAGCTGTCCCTGATCTAGCTGCAACTATGCAAAGCTGAATGATGGTCCTCCTCACTACACTCACACTATCCCTAGACCGACACTAAACTAATATTCTGCACTGACAATTGAAGCAAAATAGCACAGTATAGCACACTAACTGATAGCACTGAACAGAGCCCTGTTCTATCTCTCTCCATACTGAAATTGGCTGTCATTGAAAGAATACTTTTATACTGTAGGGCGGGAATGAGCCATGATTGGATAAAGTCATAATGACAGTGTCCAATCATGATTCTGACAGTGCTCTGGGCCCTGATTGGTTAAAGCTTTTACTGCTTCAGCCAATCAGGGCTCACAATGCACTGTTCAGCACTGTAATGCATTGTGGTCAGTCCAGGGGGCCGAACAAATAGTCGAATGATCCATTCGGTTGTTCGGCTGTTCGCCGAACAAAGAAAGTTCTGCCCAAACTTATGCTTGTGATTGGTTAGGAAGTGATAAAATGTGTAGAGGAGTAACCCGTACCTTATAGGATTTGCCCAGAACATCCTTGGCAACCTTGGTACACAGGCACCCTGGTGGATGACGTGGGCTCATCTAAGGTGCGGAGTCTAAGTACTAACCCATGTTCACCAGAGCTCCTGATGGTGGAGATGGATTTTGCTGCTTATTAGTAGACAAGAGCCAGATATCACAGAGACATTGCTTAAATCAGGAATTTTATGAGAGGAGCAAAGAGTTCAAGGTTCAGCAGAAGTCAAAGCACAAGGCAGAGTGCCTTTGGCCAATCATGGCTCTGGGGCTAAGTCCATGCCCCACACTATATAAGGCTGCTTACACGACACCCATATGTAGTGTGTTATAGTGGAGATAGATTAGGCAAGTTAGTTAATGTATTGAGCATGCAGGCAGTGTAGAATATATAATACCAAAATTGAATATACACTGCGCTGGAATAGCTATGCACTGAATCTTCTATCGTAATCTTTAGTTATAGATCCACAAGAATATAATAATGTGCATAAAATAATAAACATACAACTGGTGTAAAGTGCAAGTGCAAAATATAGCAAAACAAATAATGTGCACAAAATCTGTAAACGCACAACTAAAACGTACAACTAAATATAAAGTGCACAAGTGCCAATAAAACACTGTGAGGTTATATGGACCCCTTAGCCCTTGTACACACGGTCGGAGATTCTGACGGAATGTTTCCTATCGGACCGTCTTGTCGGATATTCTGACTGTGTGTGGTCTGCACCGGACTGTTTCCGTCGGAATATCCGACGGACCAACTTTTCCAACTTGCTGGTAAAATTTTCCAACAAAATGCTCCGATCGGACATACTCCGATCATGTGTAGCCCGCTCTGACGGGCAAAGTGCCACGCATGCTCAGATCAAATTCCTAGACCAAAGCTATTGGCTACTAGCCTGAACGCAGTCCCGTCCTAACGAAATAACGTCATCACGTTATGTACAATAGGATTTTCCGACAACTTAGTCCAACCGTGTGTATGCAACATCACTTCCGGACCTCTTCCGGAATTAATCTGTCGGAATTACTCCGACGGATTTGGTTGTCGGAGTCTCCGACCGTGTGTACAAGGGCTTAGAGTTACAAGGTGCCATGCACAATAACACACCAGGAAATAAAATCAATATCAATAATAATAATAATAATAATAATAATATTAGATGAAAAAAGTGCTAAATGCATACATATGTGATAGCAAAAATGTATAAATAAAAAACTTATAAAAAGGTGCATAAACCATACAAGTGTCTCTATATTATTAAAAACCAGGTCTTTGTGGCAGCCTGTCTTGGGCTGTGATAAGAAACACAAAATGTTGATTGACGTGAGACTAGATGCAGTGACGTGATCTCCAGTGATCATACTATTGACATGCTTGTTACATTCAACCGTTGATCTGATTAATGCATAATGGATACAAATGTACCCTTACCTTTTTTAATACAAAAGTGTCAAAAATGTTAAAATGTTGGAAAAAAAAAGCAGTTTTTTTGACAATTTCTTTATTAATGTCTTCTTCTTTTCCCCGCTTCTTATTCCATCTCCTTCTGTTCTTCAGGTGATAGCTCTTATATAATTAATTGTTTTATTAGTGACTATTAACAGGCATTCTATTGTTTTATTTTCCCTTATCCCTTTGGGCTTCCTACACATTCTCTCTTCCCCCATTCTAAGTATTCTTATTCTTATTAGTACTCTCTATCTATATATATATATTTTAAAAGATGCAGATTTTTTAGATATGTATTTTTATAATATACATTTTTTTATCTTTTAATATCTCTCCCTATATCAGTCACGGTCTATAATGCATATATAATGCATATAACACTGTTTAAAGTATTATATGTACTAGTGATGGCAATGTTTATATATAAATAATACGGTCTTTTAGATGCATCTTTTTTCATCACCTGTACTAATTTTTCATGGGTGATTAGATTATTATATGTAAGTCATGGTCCATTATACATAAAACACAGTTTATATTATATATATATTTTATATTTGAGTATGATGGTCCCATTGCAAGAATAGTACCCTGCCATTTTATATTATGTCCATACTGGTTCTTTCACTAAAGAATTGGATATAGTATATTTATTTATATTTATTTTTATTTCTTCATTCTAGCCATGCTTAATATCCCTGTCATCTATACTCATTTAGAGCCAGAGTTTGGGACATTATCACTTTTTAATCTATCCATTATAATATTTACATGCTCAATTTATTTATACAAGTATTGTTCTAGGTGTTTTTATCCCACCACTAATACTATTATGTTCAGCATTGTATATGTATTGAGGCTGTAATATATGTACATTTGTTTGTACATCTCCACGCTCCTTGAAAAGCATTATGCTGTCCGCGTCCAATTAGGCTGCAGTGACTAGCATTGGTTATCGGTTGCTATGCGCGCTGGATTGGCTGAGGTGCTAAGGGTGGGGAGATTTAAGCCCATCGAGACACTGTGCGGCCACGCCCTCTGTTGAAGTCCGTAATGACGAAACCGGTCAGGGTGTGACCAGCACGACATCCCGGAAGTGACGCTTGCGCTCCACCATCCACCATCCACCATCCTCTACCCAGAAGTGATTGCGGTGTCTGCAAGGAAATGCACACTTCATCCCTGACGGTTGAATATGGTGATAGCGCCCTCTGCTTACTTTTTATGCTTGTTGATTTTGCTTTGATGTATGTAGTTAGTATTAAGTGGTCTTCTGATGTATGGGGGATGTGGTCATAAATAAACAGGATTACGCTAAGTGCTACCATTCTTGTGTTTTATGACGTGTGTTGGAGCCCCTATACCAGTGGATCTTGTTGATGGTGAGGACCCAGTATTAAAGTGGCTGATGAACACCTAAACTTAAGGCTTTCTCATTAGAGGTCTCTGGTGAGTTTGACACCTGGGGGAGTGAGCTTCACGAGGTTGAATACACTTATTGTTCTCTGGTAGAAGGTGCATGCTAGGACAACTGTGATTCATCAACACCTATAACGCTTTGAACTGTCCCCACTACCATCTACTACATAGAGACTTATAATTGTGGCGTTGGCCACATGTTTATAACATGATTATTTTATCATTTATAATTTCAGAGCAGTTTTAGTATTTTAAATTGATCCAGGGACTGAACTGTTTTATTTTTGTATTTATCTTTATTTTTTTTAACAGCTGCTTAGTACCTTTTTAATATTTTGGCTATTATATTTTAAAATTGTTTCAGTGTGTGCACTGCTAATAGAGCTGTGGGATTGATCTGGTGTATTGCAGGCCTTATTTTACAACTCTTTATATATTTATATATATCTATATCTATATCTATATCTATCTATATATATATATATATCACAAAAATATATAGTATACCGTATCCGTACCCTAATTACCCCGCATATACTATATTGACAGCGCTAAAACAAAAAAGGGAAAATAATCAAAAAATAAAATATAATAAATATATAGAGGATAAAATATAATAAATATATGGAGGATAATAATTCAGTGTCTAAAAAAAGTCACTAGCAAGTGTCCATAATATCTCCAAACATATATGACTCAATATTCAATTGAGCTATCACACTTTGGAAAAAAGTTCAGAAAAGAAGATCCATCTCCGAAGAAGAAAACACCAGTGTGCGAAGGGTCTGACGGCCGGTGACACCCCTTATGGTAATTCACTCACCAGAACCCAAAGGGTTAACAGGCACTTCACTACGGCTGTAGAAGTAGTCCCACTAGTGTCCCTCCGGAAAAACGTCTTATCAGAACACCATAGGTTCCTCTCTCTCGGGCTCCCTGCTCTCTCACCGATAAGAGTTCACTTAATTCTCATTCACAGCCCCAGATCCACATATAGAAAACAATAAAATATAGATTCCATAGTGCAACACAGCTTTATTCATTAAAAACACTCATGCGCTTAAAATCATACGTACACAATGTGCACAGCAAAATGTCACATTTAAAATGTCACTTGCAGTGATAACGAGGTGGTCTCACCGCAGTCCTGAGCGCGTTTGGTCGAATACTGCCTCAGCTTCCACCTTGGTGGAAGCTGAGGCAGTATTCGACCAAACGCGCTCAGGACTGCGGTGAGACCACCTCGTTATCACTGCAAGTGACATTTTAAATGTGACATTTTGCTGTGCACATTGTGTACGTATGATTTTAAGCGCATGAGTGTTTTTAATGAATAAAGCTGTGTTGCACTATGGAATCTATATTTTATTGTTTTCTATATGTGGATCTGGGGCTGTGAATGAGAATTAAGTGAACTCTTATCGGTGAGAGAGCAGGGAGCCCGAGAGAGAGGAACCTATGGTGTTCTGATAAGACGTTTTTCCGGAGGGACACTAGTGGGACTACTTCTACAGCCGTAGTGAAGTGCCTGTTAACCCTTTGGGTTCTGGTGAGTGAATTACCATAAGGGGTGTCACCGGCCGTCAGACCCTTCGCACACTGGTGTTTTCTTCTTCGGAGATGGATCTTCTTTTCTGAACTTTTTTCCAAAGTGTGATAGCTCAATTGAATATTGAGTCATATATGTTTGGAGATATTATGGACACTTGCTAGTGACTTTTTTTAGACACTGAATTATTATCCTCCATATATTTATTATATTTTATCCTCTATATATTTATTATATTTTATTTTTTGATTATTTTCCCTTTTTTGTTTTAGCGCTGTCAATATAGTATATGCGGGGTAATTAGGGTACGGATACGGTATACTATATATTTTTGTGATTTGTCCTTTTGTATGATAGCAGCTTGTTAGGGTGAGTTTTGACTTACTGCATAGGGCGCTGGGATCATTGTTTGTCACTTTCAATATTTTGTGTGCACATTCCAGTGATACTAGTACTTATATATATATATATATATATATATATATATATATATATATATATATATCTATATCATCATTTTTTGAGGGTCTTTGATGAGATATCAACAGACCCCCATATCTCTTTTTTGAGACAGAGAAAGGGACTGAAGAAATTCCCTTTCTCTACAGCACTTTACATGAATAAATAAGGAGTCTGTATAGAGACTGCTCATTCATTCATAAACTGACACAGAGAAAACACTTTTTGAAATGATCAGAAGGCAGTGTACACAGTAGCGATCTGTAGTGATTGCTGCCTGCATCCACTGTACTACATGGAGGAGGCTGGTAAACACATGTTTGCTAGGTCCCCCAAGCCCCAGCTTCACCCGCACCACTCCCCCCTGCGCTCTCCAGCCTGACAGTTTGCCACAACTTAGTGGCGGTCAGGTGGCGGGAGGGGAAGAAGGGATGCTGCTAGAGCAGGCATGGATCAGAGGTGTGGGGGCTGTTATGGTCGGTGAACAGAGTGATGGGGGGGACATATCTGGATCCCCTCTAAGACTCTGCAGCACCTGAAGGCAGCTGGAGTTGCAGAGGAGGAATGCTGGCTTCTAGGGGTAATTGCAGCAGATCCAGTTTGCATGCGGGGGGGGTGGGGTGGATCGGGTATGGGGGAAGGAAATCGGTGCTGGGGGGGAAGAAGGGGGATGAAGGGGATAGGAAAGGAGAGTGGAGGGAGCAGTTTTAGATAAAAGGGAGCGGCGGGAGGTGGAGAGGCTGGGGACAGGGAATTGACAGTATGGGGGCCGGTTAATAACAGAGTTATTGAATTGTTCAGCAGAGTCTGCTGAACAATTCTGTTATAAGCTTATGGTCATTGAAGTAGCAGAAGGAGAAATGAGGTCCATATAGCGTACGGACCTGGTCAGCGGCAAGCAGTGCTGTAGGTCTGTACGCCGTATGGACCTGGCAATGAAAGGGTTAAGGTGGTTGTAAGCCCAGAAAATCAAAATCAAAATGACCGGTCTACCTTACACAGCAAATCAGCAGAAGTCATTTGTTCCCAGTCTGGCCAGGACAGGAGCATCTGAAATCCTCTCAGCTTTCCTTGAGTTAAAAATAAAGGTAAAAAAAATTTTGTAGTGCCCTAATTTTTAAGTAGTGCCTGCTAGTTAGACAGTAAACGTGCTCAGCTCTTAAGGGGTTAATTGTGATCCTCCTGCTCGGCTCCCTCCCTGGCAACTGTGGGGTTAAATCTGTGTGAGGCTGTTTGACTCTGTTGATAATGATGACCCATGAAAACTTCTAGGGGTCCTCTTTCTCTGTTAGTAGAGAAGCACAAAGTGTTTGCTGTCTACCGCTGTATAATGATTCCTGACAGTTGCTCAGTTCCCTTCTGCTATAAAAGTCTGTACCACCTGCGCCTCAAATGCTGCTCAGTGTTTATGGGGTTAACTGTTTTCACAGTCTCTATCTCAGCATTCAAGCTGTTCTAGTGTGATTGGTGGAGGAAGGGGGATGTGGAAGTGTGACTGCAATGTCAGGACTCTGCCTCCTGAGCTCCGGCCTATAGACATAGACATTATTCAGGGGGCTGTCACAGGCGACAGGATGGGAAGATTCAGGCACAACGAATGTGCCTTTGATTTTTAAAGGAAAGGCTAAAACATGGAGCATGTATTTTGTAATTGTTGTACATGAGGATTACAACCACTTTTACCACTTGCCTACTGGGCACTTTTACTCCCTTCCTGCCCAGGCTAATTTTTAGCTTTCAGTGCTGTCCAGGGCTGGTGCTTCCACTAGGCTCGCTAGGCAGCCGCCTAGGGTGCACTGCCACCTAAGGCGCATCCAGGGCTCTGCAGCTGTGATCACTCACTGAGGAGGAGATTTGCAGTCACTCAATCAGGCCTCCTCTCCTCCTCCGTCCCTGGGATCTGTGTGGCGCCATGTCCAGCTGCCCTGCCAGCTCTTTCCCCACCTACCTCCTTGGGCTATGTGCAGCTACTACAAGAGCAAAGTGAACGGCATTGTGCACGGAGACAGCCAGGTTGGATCCACCCAGGTCTGGACAGGACTGGACGCATAGAGGGAACTCCAGGCATCTGCTCAGGCTGGGCCACCATACCACTTGTCCTGATAGAGCCCAAACCTAAGATGCTCCTGCAGCTTACCCAGCTCACCCAGCATTCCTCCTGTCAGGGCCTGGGGGCAGAACCCAGAGATCAGCTGACCTGTCATGGGGAGGAGCTGGAGGAGGTCCCCATCGCCTGATTTTGTGACTGGTGACAGTGGCTGCCGCTGCCTGACTTGTGGAGGGAGCCGGAATAAAGTGCCAGTGATAACATCTCTCAAGGTAAGAACACACCACCTTCTCATGTCTACCTGGCTGCACCCCCTCCACCTGACTGCATCCCCCCTCCACCTGGCTGTGCCCCCCTCCATCTGGCTGTATTCCCCCTTACCTGTCCACCTGGCTGCACCTCACCCCCACCCAAATAGGGTAGTTCTGGTGCTAGAATTTGGAGTGGGGGGGGCAGGGGGGTGCAAGTATCTGATCTTGCCTAGGGTGCAAAGTAGCCTAGCACCGGCCCTGGTGCTGTAACACTTTGAATGACAATTGTGCAGTCATGCAACACTGTACCCATATGAAATTGTTATCATTCTATTCACACAAATAGAGAGTTCTTTTACCGATGTGCACTGAGGAGGCTGCACTGATGGGCACTGATGAGATGGCACAGATGGGCACTGATAGGCAGTGCTGATAGGTGACACTGATGAGGCACTTATGGGTACTGATTGGCAGCACTGATTGGCAGCACCAGAGGCCAAGGATTGACAGCACTGGTGGGCACTGTTGGGAATGCACTGATAAACAGGACACTGATAATGAGTGCCCTAATTATCAGTGTAGATGTCCCTTTCACACAAAGGGAGGACACCGTGATCACAGAGCATGCTGCCCGCGTGTGGGCACGATCATGGGAGGACATCATATGACACCCTGCCAGAACTTGCTGGCTGCACTGTAGCCATCATGTGGATATAGCATGGTCTGCAAGTGGTTAAGCCTCATTAAAAGAGGTACTGGTATTTTCTACATTTTTTTTCATTGGTACATGTCCTGAAGGCAGTCCTTAAAGAGGAAGTAAAGGCAGTTGAAAAAAATAAAATAAAAAAGGAACCTGCAAGGCAAAGGCATAATGAGCTAGTATGCATAGCATATTCGCTCATTATGAATAACTTACCTGAGAACAAAGCCCCCGAAGTGGTCCTCCGTCTTCATGTCTGCCTGCCATGGCTCCCAGAGTGACTTCCGGGATTCGCTGCTCCGGTGCTGTGATTCGCCGGAGCAGCGATGACGTCACTCCGGCGCATGCGCATGGGAGCCGACACGCGCGGCATATCGCTGCGATCTGTGGCCTGCCCAGTGCACCTGCACGCCGCTGTCTATGGCACATGTGCCGTAGACAGCGGTGGCTGTCTTTTTGTAAATATCTCCTAAACCGGATAGGTTTAGGAGATATTTCTTGGACCTACAGGTAAGCCTTAATCTAGGCTTACCTGTAGGTCAAAGTGGTTTGTAAGGGTTTACAACCACTTTAACCACCTCAATACCAGGCACTTAAACACCTTCCTGCCCAGACCAATTTTGAGCTTTCAGCGCTGTCACACTTTGAATGACAATGGAGTGGGGGGGCAGGGGGGCGCAAGTATCTGAGCTTCAACGATCAACGGCTCTTCCTATTTACACTGTGATCAGCCATGATTGGACACGGCTGATCACGTGGTAAAGAGTCTTCGTCGGAGACTCTTTACCGAGATTGTAATTGCGGGGTGTCAGACTGACACCCCATAACAACGATTGCCACGATGCGCGCCCCGGGGGGGGCTTAAAATCCTGAGGATGTCATATGACGCCCAGTCAGGATTTTGAAACCACTTTGCAGCCGTCATTTGCCTATAGGGCGGGCGGCAAGTGGTTAACCACTTGCCGAGCGCCTCGTGCCGATATACGTCGGCAGAAGGGCTTGTACAGGCAGAATCACATACCTGTACGTGGCCCTTTAAGAGGCGGCCAGTGGACGCACTCCCACGCCAAGCTCCGTGAGTCGGGTCATGGGTCCTGTGGATGGGGATACCTGCGATTGCCTCACGGGGAGGAAGAACGGGGAGATGCTAATGTAAACAAGCATCTCCCCATTCTGCCTAGTGAGAGTGTCACTGATTTCTCCTCCCTGTGTTTGGGAGAAGAGATCAGTGACATGTCACACACAGCCACGCCCCCCCACAGTTAGAAACACACCCCAGGACACGCTTAACCCCTACACTGCCACCTAGTGGTTATCCCCTTCACTGCAAGTGTCATTTACACAGGAATCAGTGCATTTGTATAGCACTGATTGCTGTATAAATGACAATGGTTCCAAAAATGTGTCAAAAATCCGATGTGTCTGCCATAATGTCACAGTCATGATAAAAATCTCTGATTGCAGCAATTTAAAAAAAAATATATATATAATATGCCATAAAACTATCCCCTCTTTTGTAAATGCTATAACTTTTGCGCAAACCAATCAATAATTGCTTATTGCAATTTTTTTTAACCAAAAATATGTAAAATAATATGTATCGGCCTAAACTGAGGAAAAAATG
Source organism: Lithobates pipiens (assembly GCF_037356315.1). Taxonomy (NCBI): domain Eukaryota; kingdom Metazoa; phylum Chordata; class Amphibia; order Anura; family Ranidae; genus Lithobates; species Lithobates pipiens. Next base: position 400,495,369 of record NW_027507903.1, on the reverse strand, counting down.
TTTTTTTATATATATTTGGGGGCTATTTATTATAGCAAAAAGTAAAAAATAATGTTTTTTTTGTATTTTTTTCTAGATTGTCACCCTTTTTTGTTTATAGCACCAAAAATAAAAATCGCAGGGGTGACCAAAAAAACACCAAAAGAAAGCTCTATTTTCGGGAAAAAAAAGGACATCAATTTTGTTTGGGAGCCAAGTCGTACGACCGCGCAATTGTCCATTAACGCGAACTAGTGCTGAATTGCAAAAAGTGCTCTGGTCAGGAAGGGGATAAATTCTTCTGGGCTGAAGTGGTTAAATCTGCATGTCTTTGTTTGATTATGCAGTCCCCATGCAATTTTTTAAGCCAAAAAAGTAAGCATGAAAATTTAATTTAGTGGTAACCCCAAGTATGTTTGTACAGAAATTGTCTGCCCCATGTACAATACCTTGCCTATTAGCCTTGCAAATTAAAATATTTTTTTACAAGGTTATACTCTCTTTGACTTTAGTGGGGTACTCATTAAATAATTAATAAGCTGTAATGTATTATATAGTTATTAATTCCAGATTAAAACTAAGATTTTGACCTTACAAGGTAAATATTGTGTTAAAAATAGCTAGAAAACCAAATGATGTGATATATATGGAAGAGCCCTGGGGCCATCAAAAAAAATAAAAAATACAGAATTATGTTTTTCAAAAAATATAAAATTCTGAAATCTGAGTTTGAAAGTCAGAATTCTGAGTTTGAAAGTTTGAAAGTCAGAATTATGAATTATTTTTTTTCAAAAACATAATTCTGTATTTTTTTTTTGATGGCCCCAGGGCTCTTCCATAGATATATCACTAAATTACATTGCCATATATTATTTTTATATATGTGCTCATAAAATAATATGTTTATGTCCTCCAATTTGCAATAAGTCATTCATGTTATGTTAAAAATGAAACTAGCAAGAACATATCTTGTAAAGAATTTAATGTTCCACTTCCACCACAACTTACTAACAAGCATTGGCTACACTACCAAGATCTTGGCTAAAGAACAGTCCAACCATACATTTTATGATTAATGATTGTATGGATTAGGAAGTGATATAAAAAGATGCACATGTAGATTTTAGGGATTCTGCCAGCAAAAATACTGTACACTAGCAGTAGCTAATGATGATGGCATTTTGATTGTAAAGGAAAAAGATAATGAGAGAAAGGATGATATGTTTATGTTTTATAAGCAAAAAAACAGAAATTATTGGAGCTGGGCTTTCAAAAAAGAAAGCAATGTAAAGTAGTTCCTTTAACTCTAATATGTCTTATCTGACACTTAAAGCTGAATTTTGGGCACAAAAACTGTTTTTGTTTAATATTTGTTTATTGAAGAAAATGGGTACAGGTAAAACATATAAGAGTATTCAGAACAGTCATTTGTAGGGATGGCCGAACGGTTCGCCTGGCGATCGGTTCGCGGCGAATTTCGTCTGTTCGCGGTCCGCCCGATCGGCGGACTATTACCGCTGTTCGCCAGGCGGACTTACGTGTTTACTGTGTAAAAAAACTTTGACCTATGATGACACATCCATCATGTGGTACAGGACAGCCAATTGAGACATTACAGCACATAGACACTTGGACATTCCCCCAACTTATAAATAGACCCGATCCGGTGGCCATTTTACATGCTTTCTACTGTCACTATAGGGAGAGGTTGCTGTGTGGAGCAGGGAGAGACTGCAGTGACCCAAATCGCTAGCTAATAGGTCCACAAAAGTTCTTTTAAGAACTGGTATGGTATAGGTGTAGTTCAGGATATAGGTTTGAGGCACTGCTATTCAAGTCATTGTTGCAGCAGATTGTCTTTTTTCAGTGCAGATAGGGACAGACAGGACGCTATGTGTTGCAGAGAGGGACAGTCAGTTTAATCATTAGCTGTTACTATTAGGTCCACAAAGGTCCTTTTCAGGACTGGTATAGTGTAGTAGTACAGGATAGAGTTTTGAGTGCTATTCAAGTTATTGCTGCAGCAGCCTGTGTTTTGTCAGTTTAAATGGGGACAGACAGGAAGCTGTGTGTAGCAGTGAGGGACAGTCAGTTTAATCAGTAGCTGTTACTATTAGGTCCACAAAGGTCCTTTTCAGGACTGGTATGGTAATAGGGTTGTACACGTATAATATTCTTTCTTCCAAATATAGAAAGAATATTATACTTGACTGCTGCCCTTCTGCTGCAGTAGACCTTTATGAGTATAGGGACTGAGGTAAAGTCTGCTAATCACAAACTATTAGTTCCACAAAGGTCCTTCTAAGGACTGGTAAGGTATAGCGTACTAGAGTATATAGGGTTGAGTGAGGTACAGTCTGCTAATCCTTAAGGACTGGTATAGGTCCACAATATATAGGGTTGAGGTGCACTACTGCTGACTGCTGCCCTATTCTGCAGCAGTCCTTTATCAGTATAGGGACTGAGGTACAGTCTGCTAATCACAACCTACTAGTTCCACAAAGGTCCTTAAGGACTGGTATAGGTGTACTATTTGGTGTGCAGTATATAGTTGTGTAATACACGTATAAAATACTTGCACATATAGTATAGTATAGTATAGTGCGGTTCCACTGTGCAACATTGTGACTGCTGAGCGGTTCTGCAGCGATACTACAACGAGTGACAAACGCAATCCAAAAAAAAGTATTGTAACTGGTGTGATAGACCAGTGGCCCCCAAAAACAGATTGAAGCGGGGTGTTATATACCTTCTTCCACATACATACTGCACTTCTTTAGAGAGTTTTGTCACAGGGTTATTTAAAAAATGACAGGCAGAGGAAGAGGCAGGCCCTCCCGCAGGGGTGGTAGGGGTAGGGCAGGAGAAACAGGCTTGAGCCAAAGTGGGAAATTGCAGAAGGTGCGTGCGATTACGTCAAAGGAAGCACCAGAATTGGTTGACTGGCTCACTCAGCCTTACTCTTCTGCACCCTCCTCATCCTCTCGATCTGCACCCTCTTATTCGCTCTCTGCTATGTGCACCCCCAAAGACACTACCACCAACAACACCACCACCACCACATACCTTTCGATTGAGTCACAGGAATTATTTTCTGATCCATATCAAGACATTTCTGATGCGCAGCCACTCTTGGCATTGGATCAGGAAGAGGAGGTATCAAGAACCGCCACTCAGCAGTCTGAAGACAGTACCCAGATCAGCCCAAGGAGGAGGTTGGTCACCGGTGTTGCTGCCTACTCCAAGATCTCTAATTATAGCGGTGGGGAAGGTGACGTCGATGATGACGTGTCTAGTGATGTCACGTGGTGCCCACAAGAGAGGAAGAGGAGGGGAGTTCAGAGGGAGATGTGGACCAGCAGATAGGGAGGAGAAGCAGGAATAACTTAAATTGCACAGGAGGGACAAAGCAGACTGCTAATGTATCGGGAGCCAGTCATCGACCATGTACGGTCACATCAGGTGCTCCCAGGACGCCGCCACATGGCTCCGCAGTGTGGGCTTTTTTTAACGTGTCCGCTGCTGACAATAGTGTTGCCATCTGCAATCTTTGCAGTCAACGCATTATTAGCGGTAAGCACAACACTCACCTAGGGACGACCGCCTTAAGAATGCACATGAGCTGCCATCACAGAGCCCAGTGGGAGCAACGGAACACACAAAGCCACACTCCAGGCTCTCACCGTCCAGCTTCATCTTCTGCTTCTCCTTCTCCTCTCTCCTCACACTTGTCCTCCACTCCACCTTCCATCACGCCAAGCTCAAGTTTTTCTGCAAAAAGGCAGTCTTCCGTGGGCCTAATGTTCGAGCGTAAAAAAATTATGACGCCGGATAACCCTCTTGCCCAACGGTTGACGGCTGGCTTGTCAGAACTGATAGCCCGCCAACTACTGCCATATAAACTGGTGGACTCGGAATTTGTGGCCATTGGAACACCACAATGGAAGGTCCCAGGAAGGAAGTATTTCTCACAGAAGGGTATCCCATAGCTATATGGCCATGTTCAGCGGCAAGTGAATGTATCTCTGGCACACAGTGTTGGTGTCAAGATACATCTGACCACAAACATGTGGTCTAGTAAACATGGGCAGGGAAGGTATATCACTTTTACTGCCCACTGGGTGAACCTTCTGACGGCCGTCAAGCATGTAACCCGTGGCCCCCGTGTAGATTTGGTTTTACCGCCATGGATTGCATGCAGGCCTGGCTCTTCTTCTCCTCCTCCTCCTACTCCATCCTCCTCCCTCTCCTCCTTGGCTGACTCTTCCTTTTCCGCTGCTAGCGTTTCTTCCGCTGCGCCGCCCAAGCTCCCCAGAACCTATTCGACATGCCAGGTGAGACGTTGCCACGCCGTGCTGCGTCTGTTGTGCCTGGAAGCCAAGAGCCACACTGGCCCGGCACTCCTTTCAGCTTTGCGCTCACAGGCAGATCAGTGGCTAACACCACTCAATTTGACAGTTGGTAAAGTGGTGTGTGACAACGGTGCCAATCTGCTTAGCGCATTGGAACAGGGAAAAACTACGCATGTGCCATGCGTGGCACACGTCTTAAACTTGGTCGTGCAGCGATTCGTTGTCAAATACCCTGGGGTCCAAGACATCTTGCGGCAGGCAAGGAAAATCTCGGCCCATTTCAGAAGATCTTACACGGCCATGGCTCGCCTTGCTGACATTCAGCGGCGACACAATCTGCCGGTCAGACGTCTTATTTGCGATTGCCCGACGCGATGAAACTCTATATGCTTGATAGGCTGCTCCAGCAGAAACGTGCAGTTAACGTCTACCTGTATGAACTCTCCAGCAGAACAGGTTCTGGGGAGCTGGGTTTTTTTTCACCGCGCCAGTGGCTGCTCATGCGCGACACATGCAACTGGTCAGTGGCAGCCATGGCGCCATCAGTGACATGGTACCTTATGCCTTCTTTATGGAGCGTGCATTACGTCGTGTCATTGATCAAGCTGTGGAGGAGCAGGAGCGGGAAGATGAGGAAGTCGCAATGCTGGATGAATTCCCAGGGTGAGCTACTCTATCTGAGACAAGTCAACAACAGGAGTCTGAAGAGGAGTCAGAGGAGGATGGTGATGGGGCGGATGACGAGGAGCAAGAAGAGCATGCTTTAAACCTTTCTGGGATCCCTGTTGTTGTGCGCGGATGGGGAGAGGAGAATGAAGAGGATGACATTATCCTGGATGATGAGCAGAAGCCAGGCCACCACACCGCTTTCAGTTTAGTGCAAATGGGGGCCTTCATGCTCCAGTGTTTTAATAGGGACCCCCGTATAAAAAGCATAAGGGTCAAGGACCAGTACTGGGTGGCAACATACTTGGACCCCCGGTACAAACACAAAATGGCGGAAATGTTACCACCATCACGGAGGGCTGTCAGAATGGAGCACTTCCAGGCCTTGCTTCGAGAAATGCTGCATTCTGCTTTTGCGTGCGCTGGCAGAGGAGCAATTACCACTCCCAGAGAAGGAGTTGCGGGTACCAATCCAACAGCGCCTGCAAGAAGAGGCCAGTTTGAAGATGTGTTGGTGACTTCTGATATGAGGTCATTCTTTCAGCCGACCCATCGACAGGTGTCATCCAGATTCAGCATCAGGGACCGCCTAGACCGTCAGGTGTCCGACTACATTGGGTTAACGGCCGATGTGGACGCTCTGAGGAGTGATGAACCCCTGGACAACTGGGTGGGCAGGCTTGACCTCTGGCAAAGCTTGCCCAATTTGCAATCGAACTGTTGGCTTGCCCCTCATCCATTGTCCTGTCCGAAAGGACGTTCAGCGCAGCAGGCGGGATCGTGACCGATAAGCGTACTCGCCTAGCTCACGACAGTGTTAACTACCTCACATTTCTAAAAATGAATGAGGCATGGATCTCGGAGGAATTCAACACATGTGACCAGTAGACCATGTATATGTCTATAAACAATTTTTTTAATTGAGCACACAGACCTTCTTTCTTAATTTGGCTCACTTCCTTGTACAAAAAAAGCACACCGTACTATATGCCCGGACCCTCCTGTTTGAAGAGGTTGAGCGGTGTCAAATTTCTCCTGGGGCTGCTTATTATGAGGGGCTCCCACCATCCCTGTGCTGTGCTGACTTCCTCCTGGGGCTGCTTATTATGAGGGGCTCCCACCATTCCTGTGCTATGCTGACATCCTCCTGGGGCTGCTTATCCCTTTTCCGCCGAGCGTACGCAGATCTGCGTACTCGGCTTCCGGGGGTTATCCCGGGATGATGCCCGCACCTGCAGGCATCATCCCGGTACCGTTTTTTGCAGCAGGCGATTGGCTATCCAGGCATAACAACCGGCTGTTATGCCGGAGGAGCGGGAGGGGACGTTCCCCCCTCCCGCCGCCTCTCGCCGCTGTTACCGGTGCTCCCGCTCGATCGGGAGCACCGATTAGTGATCCGACGCCTCCGGCTGCTGGGGAGGAACTGGAACGAAGCCGTAATCGGCTTCGTTCCAGTCTCCTCATCGTAAACACGGAAGCGACGTCATGACGTCACTTCCCGTTTACTCGGCTGCCAATGGCGCCGGTTTAAAAAAAATATCCGGTATTCAGAATCGCCGTTTTCGGCGATCTGAATACATTGAAGTGTAAAGGAGGGGTGGGGGGTCTTTTAGACCCCCGATCCCTCCATAAAGAGGAACTGTCACCACCTATTACTGTCACAAGGGATGTTTACATTCCTTGTGACAGCAATAAAAGTGATCAATTTAAAAAAAAAAAAAAACAATTTAGTCATTTTAAAATAAATAAAATAAATAAAAAACTAAAAAAATTTTTTTTAAAGCGCCCGCCGTCCCCGCGAGCTCGCGAAGCAAAGAAAACGCATACGGAAGTCGCTCCCGCGTATGTAAACGGTGTTCAAATCACACATGTGAGGTATCGCCGCGATCATCAGAGCGAGAGCAATAATTCTAGCACTAGACCTCCTCTGTAACGCTAACCTCGTAACCGTAAAAATGTTTTAAAGCGTCGCCTATTGAGATTTTTAGGTACCGTACTTAGTCGTCAATCTACAAGTGCGCGCAATTATAAAGTGTGACATGTTTGGTATCTATTTACTCGGCGTAACATTATCTTCCACATTACGCAAAAAAATTGGGCTAATTTTACTGTTTTTTTTTTTTATTCATGAAAGTGTCCCTTTTCCCAAAAAGTTGCGTTTAAAACACCACTGCGCAAATACCGTGTGACATAAAATATTGCAACAATCGCCGTTTTATTCTCTAGAGTCTCTGCTAAAAAAATATATATAATGTTTGGGGGTTCCAAGTAATTTTCTAGCAAAAAATATGGATTTTAACTTGTAAACACCAAATTCCAAAAATAGGCTTAGTCATGAAAGGGTTATTATGAGGGGCTCCCACCATCCCTGTGCTGTGCTGACTTCCTCCTGGGGCTGTACCTCTGTTGTGCATATTATGAGGGGCTCCCACCATCCCTGTGCTATGCTCATTATGAGGGGCTCCCACCATCCCTGTGCTATGCTAAATTCCTCCTGGGGCTGCTTATTATGAGGGGCTCCCACCATCCCTGTGCTATGCTGACTTCCTCCTGGGGCTGTACCTCTGCTGTTCATATTATGAGGGGCTCCCACCATCCCTGTGCTATGCTCATTATGAGGTGCTCCCACCATCCCTGTGCTATGCTGAGTTCCTCCTGGGGCTGCTTTTTATGAGGGGCTCCCACCATCCCTGTGCTATGCTGACTTCCTCCTGGGGCTGTACCTCTGCTGTTCATATTATGAGGGGCTCCCACCATCCCTGTGCTATGCTCATTATGAGGTGCTCCCACCATCCCTGTGCTATGCTGAGTTCCTCCTGGGGCTGCTTTTTATGAGGGGCTCCCACCATCCCTGTGCTATGCTCATTATGAGGGGCTCCCACCATCCCTGTGCTATGCTGACTTCCTCCTGGGGCTGCTTACGGCGCAGGTGTCAGTGCTGTATATTACGGTGCAGGTGTCAGTGCTGTATATCACGGTGCTGGTGTCAGTGCTGTATATCACGGTGCTGGTGTCAGTGCTGTATATCACGGTGCTGGTGTCAGTGCTTTATGTCACGCTGCTGATGTCAGATGACTCTATCACGGTGCAGGTGTCAGTGCTCTATATCACGGTGCTGGTGATCATCTCCTGCACCCTCTTCTTTGCCTACCCTGACCTCCCCTCTCCTCCATTGCCTTCATGCGCTCCACAGTCCTGAATTGTCACAATTTCACATATAAAAAAAGAATGCTTGTAGTTGTCGATCCCAGATTCAGCTCATACATGTGTTATGTCATTGGCCATGTGGTGGGACTATGTGTGCACAGCTAGTAATTATTTTGTGGCTGCAAATTTGACCTGTAGGTTTGTAAAGTTTGCCTCCCATTGAAATCAATGGGGCCCGCCGCGAACGTTACAGTTCGCGAACTATCGCCCGCGTTCGCGTTTCGCATTCGCGAAACGTCCCATCGGAAGTTCGTCCATCACTAGTCATTAGTACAATAAACAGGAACTCACCTGCTCATGGCATCCAACATATGAAGAGAACATATCTAATGACACGTACACACAATCAAACTTTCCGGCAGGCTTGGTCCGGTGGACAAGAATCTATTGGACAATTCGATTGCGCGTTTTTCTTCCCAAAAGTCAGACAAACCTGGAAATAGAACATGTTTTAAATCTTCCTGCCGGAAGTCCACCGGACCCGGTTCCTATCAGGAAGCCCGTTCGTCTGTATGCTGGTCCAATGGACCAAATACAACGCAAGGGTAGCTACAGCACCTGCCCGTGAGAATGTTTCCAGCGCGATCATATCACGCTGGTCCTTGGCGACAGGGTACTGTACATCTTGCACTGGCTGCAAAAGGAAAAACACATCCAGGGGCATACCAGGCCCTTAGGTCCAGTATGGATTTTAAGGAGAACCCCCTACACCGAACAAAACGGAATGGGGGTCCCCCCAATATCCATACTAGACCCTTATCTGAGCACGCAGCCCAGCCGGTCAGGAAAGGGGGTGGGGATGAGCGAGCGCCCCCCCCGCCCGAACTGTACCAGGCCCCATGCCCTCAACATGGGGGAGTGGGTGCTTTAGGGAAGGGGGGCGCCCTGCGAGCCCCCCCAAAAGCACCTTGTCCCCATGCTGATGAGGACAAGGGCCTCTTCCCATCAACTCTGGCCGTTGGTTGTCAGGGGCTTATTGGAATCCAAGAGCCCCCTTTAATAAGGGGATCCCCAGATCCCAGCCCCCCGCCCTATGTGAATGAGTATGGTGTATATCCTACCCCTACCCATTCACCTGGGGGAAAAAGTGTCAATAAAAAAACACACTACACAGGTTTTTAAAGTAGTTTATTAGGCAGCTCCGGGGGTCTCCTTCCGACTTTGGGGGTCCCTTCCAACTTCTCCTTGCTTTCCGGTTCTTCTTCCGCTCTCTGGCCTTTTCTCCCACTCTCTGGTTCTTCTGCCAGGCTCCATTATCTTCTGCTCTTTTGCCGCTCTTTTGCGGTGGCTCGGCTTTCTCCTTTGTCGTCATCATTGTGGTCGTCGCCGTCATCTTCTTCTTCTTCCTTCTTCTGTTCTTCCGATGTTGACACGATGCTCTCTCCCGCTGTAATGCTGTGGACAAGCTGAGCAACCACTTATATAGGCATAAGGGACGGGATCATGGGTGATGTCACCCGGTGACCCCACCCCTTATGACGTCACAGTCTCTGGACATGTGACATCGACAATCAGCGGCCAGGGTTGTCAGGAAGAGGCCATTGTCCTCATCAACATGGGGACAATGTGCTGTGGGGTGGGGGGCCTGGAGGGCGCCCCACTTCCCCAAAGCACCCACCCCCCTATGTTGAGAGCATGCGGCCTGGTATGGTTCAGGAGGGGTGCTCGCTTGTCCCCACCTCCTTTCCTGACTGGCTGGGCTGTGTGCTCGAATAAGGGTCTGGTATGGACTTTGGGGGACCCCCACAACGTTTTATTGAGGTTCCCCTTAAAATCCATACCAGGCGTCGGTGCTCACAGGGTGTAAATCTCACCGATGAAAGCTGCGAGATTGACTTCCCTTTCCCAGTCCCGTCGTGCCTGGAGTCACGTTCAAAATGAATGGACTTTAGTCCGTGTGTGGGCAAGTCTGTTCATTCTGAAAGTCCGTCGGAACTCCGCTGGAAGTCCGTCAGACCTAGTCTGCCAGAAAGTCTGTTCGTGTGTGTGCAAGTCCTCTCGTTCTGAAAGTCCGTCGGACCTTCGCTGAATGTCCTTCGGACCTCCGCCGAAAGTCAGTCGGGAAGACCGTAGGACCTAGTCTGCTGGAAAGTCCGGTCGTGTGTACGTGGCATAATGGTCTCTAGGAGCATAAAGGTGTCATAAAGAAGAATCTATGGCTAGTGACCTGAGTATAGGTCTGGATCTAGATGAACATTAGAACCAGCAAACGTATTGCTTAATCACATGACCTTGATTAGTTGAAGCTAAGGAAAGTAGTAGACAGATATATATATATATATATATATATATATATATATATATATATATATAATATCTCTCATAGCGTAGCAGATGTTAATTATCTTAGATTTTTGGGCGGAATTAGAGAGTAGCATTACTAGGTTGTACGTCTTGTATAATTGTGGATAGGGTCTCCTGGTAGACAGAGGTGGAAGTAAATTTGTGGGGTCTGAGTTAGGGTATGATGTTTAGTGTCTCCTTTGGCGATATGGGTAAGGTCTTCCAGCAAAGAGACCTCATTGACTTTATGTAGCCAGGCTTTTATGGGTGAAATTAGGGGTTGGCCCCATAAGGTCAGTATGAGAGCCTTGGTTGCATTCAGCAAGAGCGGGATGAGGGAGCGCTTGTATTTGCCAATTGGTTTACAGGTGGCATGGAAAAGTATAGTCCACGGGTCATTAGGAAGGTGAGTGTCTGCTATCAGGTGTATCATCTTGAGAATATCAGCCCAATAAGGGCAGATTAGAGGACAGGACCACCAAATATGAGCGTGGGTAGCAATGGTTCCACAGTTCCTCCAACATAGCTGTGATCTGGAGGGGAAAATTCGGTGTATCTTGGCGGGATTATAATGAAATCTAGTGAGAAGTTTATAGTTGGTTTCCGACATTATTTTGGCCAAGGATGAAACATGAGCAAGTTGTGGGATTTTGTCCCTTTGCTTATAAGTTATAGAGGATTCTAGATCTGTTTCCCATTTAGTGAGAAATTCCAGATATGCAGGCATTGTAAGCCAATAAGGGCTTTGTAGAACTGCAAAACGCAGTGTAGTGGAGGACCCTTGTGGTAGAGCAGGAGTTTCAATCCTAGTCAGATCCGGTATACCACTTAGCAGTTGAGGGAGTGACCGGAGGAAACATTGGATCTGGTTGTATCTCCATTTGTCCATAAAATTGATGGGTTTTGGGCCCAGTATCTCAGACAGTGGCTTGAGGGTATTTGAACGGAGGATGTGGTAAAGTAAGAGGGGTTCATCATGTGACCAGGGTTTAAACCCCGGATCCATGGAACCAGGCAAAAAAGAGTTGTGGTGCAGGAGTGGCATCAGGGGGGAGTCATATGACCAGGAAAATCTTTTGTGAAGCGCATCCAGGGTACAGATGGTGAGGGGTGAGGAATATGTGAAGAGGGCTCTAGAGGAGTGGGGTATCCAAGGGACGATTGTTATGTTTTCTAGGCGTATTCTAGTTGTACCCATAGTTTGGAAGAGGTAGCATACTTCCAATTTGCCACATGAGCTAAGACAACTTCTTGATAGTATGTTTTAAGATTTGGTAGGTCCAGCACTCCGAAGCACTTGGAGCAAAAAAGTACCGTTCTAGACACTCTGGGCTGGCTGTTTCTCCAAATAAAGCGAGAGATCTCCTCTTGAAGTATAGAAAAGAACCCCATAGGAACACCCAATGGTAGCATTTGAAAAATAAAAAGTATGCCTGGCAAGATGTTCATTTTAATTATGTTAATTTTACCTAACCAGGAGTGGGCCAAATGGGACCAACTCCGGAGGTGTACTCTGATCCTATTCAATTGGGGGTTGTGATTGTTTTTAAAAAGTGATTGGAGGTTGGGGATGAGATTTATGCCTAGGTATTTTATGCTCTTTGATTCCCAACAGAAGGGAAAGAGGGGTTTAAACTGATTAGCTTCTGGGAGGGGTCTATTAAAGTTTATTTAAGTTTATTTTGAAGTTGGACATTGTTTGAAAGGTAGAGAAAGCTGAAATTAAATTTTGGAGTGATATGTGGGGTTGTTGGATAAAAAATAAAATATCATCAGCATAAGCTGTGTATTTATGGGTTCTATTTCCAACGTGGACACCTTGATTCTAGGGTGATAGCAAAGAGGAGAGGGAATAAGGGGGAGCCTTGTCTGGTACCATTATATAGAGGGCCAATTTGGGCCAATGGGTAAGAGTGCAGGGAGGAGATGCGGTGATACATCTCGGGCCCCAATCCAAAATATCGTAAGGTCATCCAGAGATAGTCCCGCGTATTGAGGGTTCAAGATCATTATCTCCGGTTGCCTCTGGCAACCTGAGGATGCTCAGATTGTTTCTGCGATTGCGATGTTCCTGATCTTCAAGCTTATAGAGTGTGGAACGGTGGGCACAGTCTCTAGCAACTCTTTAATGGCCGCCTCCTGTGAGTCTTGGCGCTGCTCTGTTTCCTCTATTCTAGCTAGCAGATGGGACATATCTGACCTCACTGCTGTAATTTCCTTCTTAATGGATTTCTCCAGGCTGTGGAACATACCTGCGAGTTCTTTCTTGAGACCACACACCATGACATACTGTAGCTGAGACAGCTGGGGATCCAGGGTCTTCCATGGGCTCTGAGCAGCAGGAGGATGCCGGCGAGCTCTCCCGGATGTATGCAGCGTGTAAGAAGGGAGATGCAAGCGGCCTTGAGGATCGGGCCTGTCCGTTCTGCGTGGCAGGGCTGGATGCTTACAAGGCCAGGTATCTCTTAAGGGAGCCTGTGGGGGGCCGTTGTGAAGCCGAGCCCTTCCAGGGCCTCTTACTGAGGGTTGCGTGGGTCCCAGTGTTTTGTTAGGCATGGCTAGAGGGTATTAGACTGCTGGCTGGATGGTGCTCTTCTTAGACATGTCCACTCAGTGCCATGCATAGGCCCCACCCCTGGGCACAAAAAACTTTAATTAAAATGCCGTATATACAGTATATCTCTAAACAGGCACTTAATCCCATCTTGAAAGTAGGAGTTGCTAAGCTGCACATAGTTTGTGCAGAGAACAGAGCTGGGGGTGGGGGGCAGCAGATCCTCCAGCTAAATGCTACCTGCAGAAAACTAGAAAAGGAGGGCAGATACAAGCCCAGTCATCCTCCACAAGGCGAGAGAGCAGCAGTGACTTCTCTTTATTCCAAAAAGGCTCCAGCCCAGAGGCAAACTTCTCATGCTGAATTACTGCACACATCTGGAAGAAATTCGTAAAGAACACCAAAATCCAAGTAAGAATACACATGCCTGTATTTTAGCCAATACCTGCTTATAACCAAATACAACTTTAATTCTACTCTTTTTCCAAACTCTAAAACATAAACTCAGGAAATTAAACTCGTAGGTCTATCTCCCATTCTCTGCCAATTAACTTTACAACTTTTAGGCCTACAGAGCCTCCTACACTAACTTACCGGCCACAGACATTCCCTGTTCTTAACAACCCACAGCCATCCTGAGGCCTTTGGAGCCAGCCTCACCCTCCTTATCCAGGTACAGTATTCTATAGGGGCCATCCCCATAGCCTGTGTAGAATTACCTGGCCCCAAGGAGGAAGCTTATCTCTACACCAACCTCAGCTACTTATATTCCAGCCTTACAGCTTACCTTCTACCATATCTTCAGCAGGCTCTTAAAGGGGCATACCCCCCAAGACTCTAGTTAACCCAACTGCGCCCTTAAAACGCAAAATAGGGGGGTGCATGTGCGGCTAGCAAAGATAGTAGACATGTCTTAGACTCTCTCAGGTCCCGCTCCTTTCCTAAGGGATCCTGCACCGCTACAAAAGCTTTCACAGCCACAGGATCATTACCAGCTGCCTCTGGACACCGCCTGGAACTACATGGGCAAAGTAGGATTTCAGAAGAACATATATCAAGGTTTTATTCCGCCATTGACATCACAACCTGCACAGACCATGGAGCGATTCCTAGATAGACTGTATTCCCCGGCCTCGATTACGCCTACAGAACCAACAGATGCCGCAGATCTCCTAGCCTCCGCACCCGGTATTTTTCACATGGGAAATGCATCCCAGCAGACAAATCCTGCTGAAGCAGTCACGGTAACAGTCTTGGACCTGAAACTGCAGACACTTTTACAGGATTTGACACGCTATATAGCTAAAGTGGTTGGGAAGCTTGCTCAGGAGCTCAAGGGGAGATTGACCAGCTTGGAGAGCACACTGCCACTTTGGAAACTAAATTTGATGAGACTGTACTATATATGCATGCACTGGAGGAAGAAAATGCATTTCTTAAACACAGTTTGCCAAATACAACTCCAACAAGAAGATTTGGAGAATAGAGAACGCTGTTCAAATGTGAGGATCCGTGGAGTCCCTTAAACAGTTAATGATAAAGAGCAATGGGTATATCTACTTGATCTTTTTTTTTCCCACTGGCTCTGCACATATGCGATGTTGATTGGCGCCTAGATAGGGCCCATAGGTCTTTGGCCCCTAAATCCCCCCTGGATCCAACCCGAGAGACATAATAGTCTGTTTCCACTATTATGACAGTAAGGAAGCTGTCACGCAACAGAAATCGCATTGACTTCAAGGGCTCCATAATCCAGATCTTCAGCAATCTCTCCCCCATCCCCCTGGCCAAAAGACGCAATCTTCGCCCAGTCACGGCTCACCTCCAACTTCATCAAGTCCCCTACAGATGGAGTTTCCCAATTCAGCTCTCAGCATCAAAATATGGCACACAATACTCCATCAGAGATTTACATGAATGTGAGGCCTTCACTCGCAATTTTGGGATTACCGCCTGTTCCAGGCCCCTGCAGCAATTTGGACCCCAGTACATCGGAGACAACAGAAGGCTTTCTCTACCCTGCAACGCTCCAATCTGCCTAGACCCCCCCCCACTTGAGGCCCCAAGGCTTCCCTGATTTGCATCTCCTTGTTTTTGGTTCCCAGATACCCAGGATCTCGGCTGATTTATTTTCCCTTTTCTGATGAGCTCCGTTTCTTTTTATTTATTTTTTGTTCTTTTCCCACACATATGTATTTTCACTTTGGAAAGCTCCTATTCTCCTTTTAGCCCCCATTGTAGTTCCAGTCAGTGGTGTTATGTTCTGAACATTGTTAACTTTTAACTGTCCGAGGCCCGTTATTTCTTACAGGAGCGGACCACAGTCTGCCGCTCTAGCTGACCGTCATGTTCCTCTACATGTCCAAGGTGTCCTGCCTTGGTCCCCTGAAGGACTTTTTTCCTTCAGGCTTTCAAACACTTTTTTTTGTGCTTTGCTCTTGCTTGAGAGATTCATGCAGAGAAGAAAGCAAAAGATTTCAGATGTCCTTCACAGATATGCTACTACAAGGTAATATAAAATCTCGGATACATACAAACCTTTCTTATCAAAGGCCACACCCTCGATTGTCACCTCATCTGTGGCAAACTGGGGGAAATACTTTCCTGACCCAAATATACCCTTCCTGTCGGATAAGAAGGTCCAAGGTGGAGCCATCTGCCCCATGTGTCGCCAGCCAAAACCATCTCTCTCTCTCATCAATACTGGGCTTGACCATCTAACTCCACATTCTGGAACCAAGTTATCTCCTTCATTTTCAATATAACACTGCTTAAATTGCTTAAAGACCCCTTACTGCTTATTTTTGGATACTGGGATGATCAGCTACTACTGTGGTCTCCAAACACCTGCCCCTTATACAAATACTGGGCTTTGATCTGTCTCTTGCTAGTCAGAAGACTTATTTTAAAAAAACTGGACATCATCGCATAGCCCACAACTCAAACGGGAGCTTCTAAACTTGCTTCATATGGATAAACGTAATACTGATTTCAAACAGGAAAACTCCCATACTCTTTTCTACTCCAGATGGTGGGCTTTTATGCAAGCGACCCTGACCAGGCAGAGTTGCAAACTTTTGAAAACTGCTCATTTTTCTCCTACTATGAGACTCTCACTACCGCTACCCCTGAGGACGACAACATCTCCAGCTTTGACCCCACGAGCACGGACTTAGATGCTCCAACTCTTATCCAACCTGTCCACCTTGTCTTATGTCTGGCTATTCTAACAGCCTCTGCCCCTTATGTGGACATTCAACACATATCGACCCATTAGCCTTAGATGACATACCTATATTTGGGGTTATATTTATTTTCATTGATGCACAACGTACTGGTGTTTGATTCCCCCCTTATCATTTTTCTTTTCTTTCTTTCCTACCCCCCTACTTTCCTCTCTCTCTCTCTCTCCCTCCCCTCCCTTCTTTCCTTCCCTATCCCCTCTAGTTACTGCCAGTAGTCTGTTCTCTAGGGACCCTACGTGTTGATCCATCCAGGTACCTTGTCATGGTAAATGCATCTGTGATACCTGTTTTATCCTACATTTGTTATTTGTTGTTGCCCATGTATGTAAGAGCCTAGACTACGATTTTAGTTTTACATATTGTTTCTTTTTGCTGAGAAAATTTATATAATCTCTGTTATGTTCTTTGTAACGCTTTCTCTTTCAATAAAATCTATTGAAAAAAAAGTGCAAAAATAAAAACACACAAAAGCACAAAAAAAAACAAACAATAAGAGATATTATTTATGTTCGCTCTCTATTGTCCACTCTATTGTTCGCTCTCTTTTGTTCTATATCTATTGTTCTCTTTCTATTATTACTGTATTTTAGAACTGTATTGTTTTATTTTTACTATGTTTTATAGACATGTGCAGAGTAAAATATTTCGTTTCGGAATTTCGTTTTCGTCTGAAAACTTAATTTATTTAGTTACTCCCGAAATTCGTTTTTATTTATTTCGTTTTTCGTTCAAAAATTGCATTCGTCCGAAAATCCACATGAATTACGGTCGAATCTGTCTTGGAAGGCTTATGGTGTCTGTCGAATGTATAAAGAAGATTCGACGGAGCTAACTATATAGCATACTTTAGAACCCTATTAAAGTCTATGGGACTCCAACGTTCAAAATCTAAAGTGCTAATTTTAAAGGCTAATTTGCAAGTTACTGTCCTAAAAAGTGTTTGGGGACCCGGGTCCTGCCCCAGGGGACATGTATCAATGCAAAAAAAAGTTTTAAAAACGGCCGTTTTTTCGGGAGCAGTGATTTTAATAATGATTAAAGTGAAACAATAAAAGTGTAATATTCCTTTAAATTTCGTAGGGGGGGGTTGTCTATAGTATGCCTGTGAAGGGGCGCATGTTTCCCGTGCTTAGAATTGTCCCTGCACAAAGTGTCATTTATGCAGGAAAAAAAGTCCTTTAAAATCACTCGCAGCTATAATGAATTGTCGGCTCCCGTAATACAGAGAACACTCATTGAAAGTCATTGATAAAAAAATAAATAAATAAATAAATAAAAAAAAAAGCGTGGGGGTCCCCCAAATTCAATTACCAGGCCCTTCAGGTCTGGTATGGATATTAAGGAGAACCCTGCCTCAAATTTAAGAAAAAATTTGACGTGGGGTTCCCCCTAAATATCCATAACCAGACCCTTCAGGTCTGGTATGGATATTAAGGGGAACCCCGCGTCAAATTAAAAAAAAAATTGACGTGGGGTTCCCCCTAAAAATCCATACCAGACCCTTTATCCGAGCACGCAACCTGGCAGGCCGCAGGAAAAGAGGGGGGGACGAGAAAGCGGCCCCCCCTCCCTCCTGAACCGTACCAGGCCACATGCCCTCAACATTGGGAGGATGCTTTGGGGGTCCGTGACCCCTCAAAGCACCTTGTCCCCATGTTGATGAGGACAAGGGCCTCATCCCCACAACCCTGGCCGGTGGTTGTGGAGGTCTGCGGGCGGGGGGCTTATCAGAATCTGGAAGCCCCCTTTAACAAGGGGATCCCCAGATCCCGGCCCCCCCCCTGTTTGAAATGGTAAGGGGGTACAAAAGTACCCCTACCATTTCACAAAGAAAGTGTAAAAAATGTTTAAATAAAACAAACACACTGTTTAAAAATTCCTTTATTAAAAATAAAAAAAGATTCCAGCGGCGGTAATCCACTCTTGCTATCCAGCGACGGACGGTCAGCTCTCCATCGATGTCTAATGTCATCCAGCGCAGCGCAGCATCCTTCTTCTGTCTCCTCCACGGAGACACTGGAGGCATTCCGGCGCTGACGTTTCTTATATACGGAGGGCGGGGCCACCCGTCACCTGACCCCGCCCCCCTCTGACGCAAGGGGAAACCCGGGGTTCCCCGTGACGTATGGGTGACCCCGCCCCCCTCTGATGTAACGGAAACCTGCCTGTGTTACATCAGAGGGGTGCGGGTCACCCCTACGTCACAGGGAACCCCGGGTTTCCCCTTGCGTCAGAGGGGGGCGGGGTCAGGTGACGGGTGGCCCCGCCCACCCTATATAAGAAACGTCAAGCCGCCGGAATGTCTGTAGTGTCTCCTCCACGGAGACAGAAGAAGGATGCTGCGCTGCGCTGGATGACATTAGACATCGATGGAGAGCTGACCGTCCGTCGCTGGATAGCAAGAGTGGATTACCGCCGCTGGAATCTTTTTTTTATTTTTAATAAAGGAATTTTTCAAAAGTGTGTTTGTTTTATTTAACCATTTTTTACACTTTCTTTGTGAAATGGTAGGGGTACTTTTGTACCCCCTTACCATTTCAAACAGGGGGGGGGCCGGGATCTGGGGGTCCCCTTGTTAAAGGGGGCTTCCAGATTCTGATAAGCCCCCCGCCCGCAGACCTCCACAACCACTGGCCAGGGTTGTGGGGATGAGGCCCTTGTCCTCATCAACATGGGGACAAGGTGCTTTGAGGGGTCACGGACCCCCAAAGCATCCTCCCAATGTTGAGGGCATGTGGCCTGGTACGGTTCAGGAGGGAGGGGGGGCCGCTCTCTCGTCCCCCCCTCTTTTCCTGCGGCCTGCCAGGTTGCGTGCTCGGATAAAGGGTCTGGTATGGATTTTTAGGGGGAACCCCATGTCAAATTTTTTTTAAATTTGATGCGGGGTTCCCCTTAATATCCATACCAGACCTGAAGGGTCTGGTTATGGATATTTAGGGGGAACCCCACGTCAAATTTTTTCTTAAATTTGAGGCAGGGTTCCCCTTAATATCCATACCAGACCTGAAGGGCCTGGAAATTGAATTTGGGGGACCCCCACGCTTTTTTTTTTATTTATTTATTTATTTTTTTATCAATGACTTTCAATGAGTGTTCTCTGTATTACGGGAGCCGACAATTCATTATAGCTGCGAGTGATTTTAAAGGACTTTTTTTCCTGCATAAATGACACTTTGTGCAGGGACAATTCTAAGCACGGGAAACATGCGCCCCTTCACAGGCATACTATAGACAACCCCCCCCTACGAAATTTAAAGGAATATTACACTTTTATTGTTTCACTTTAATCATTATTAAAATCACTGCTCCCGAAAAAACGGCCGTTTTTAAAACTTTTTTTTGCATTGATACATGTCCCCTGGGGCAGGACCCGGGTCCCCAAACACTTTTTAGGACAGTAACTTGCAGAATCTTTTCTCTCTGTCGAATATTTTCTCTATATAATCTTGGACTAATAGAGGTAAGGTTAAGCACATTCGACCACAGGTTCTATAGACAGATTGTTATCGTCAGAGTCATGTCGAATCTCCTATTCTATATCGAACTGTTGTAACAATGAAAACGAAAATAAAGCATTTATTTATGTCGGATCTTTCGTTTTTCGGATTTTGTGCTTTCGTTATCGTTTGTCAAAACGAAAACGAAAATAGCTGAAATTCGGACGAAAATGCATTCGGACGAAAACGAATGCACATGTCTAATGTTTTATTGTATTTGCTTTGCAGGTATGGTATGTCTTACTGTTATACTGTAATGTTACTTTGTTTTATTGTTAACCATAATTTTCTTAGCAGGTACGACATTCAGCTGCAGCATGGGTTTATTTATTCTGACAGCAACAGATACATAAAGCCGTTACACCAGCGCTGTAGGAGGTGATTTCACCACCACAGTTAGAAAAAAAAGAGCATATATGCCGAAGCATGGGAGAAGGGTTTAGGAGCGATTTGCTGCTAACATTAGGGGCGGATTGCCCCCATGCTTCAGCATATATATTTTAAGCATAGATTGCATTAAAAAAATGTTTGATTTTGACTATGTTTTATTGTATTTGCTTTGCAGGTATGGTATGTCTAAGCCCTTGTACACACGGTCGGACATTCTGCCAACCAAACCCGTCGGATTTTGTCCGACGGATTGTGTCCGAAACTGTTGCATACACATGGTCGGACCCAGTTAGCGATTGCCAAGAACGCGGTGACGTAAGCCGTGTATGGCAGGACTAGAAAAGGGAAGCTCAGCACCACGTCTGGCACCCTTTGGGCTCCTTCTGCTGATCTCGTGTTAGCAGAAGTTTGGGGAGAGACGATTCACACTTTTCACATTAGTGATTCGGATCGCTACTGCTCTTCGGTTTCTGCTTGTCTTTGCATATCTGATAATCAGTGCGTGCAGTCATTAAGTATTTGTTTCTCATTGTGGACTATATCTTGGTATAGTACGCTTTGAAAGGCATTTTTTATTGTCTGCTTGGCTCTGCTATTCAGGTCGTTCTTTCAGGCCTTGCTGTTTATCGGTGCTTTCTGGTGTCCGTTCTGACGAGCCGACCGTTTTCAAACCATGTTTCGTCTACGTACTCGTCGTAGAGTTTGTGCTGTGCAGGGGCTTCGTGTTAGGGTTCTTACTTTGACACAAGCCCGGTCCATGAACAGGGAGGGGAGGTGTTTGTGGACCAAGAATTGGTTGCGCCAGCGTGACCAGTTCTCGCACATGCCTTTGCTCCATGAGATCCGCGAGAATAATCCTGATCATTTCAGGAATTATCTCCGGATGACGGACCTCGTTTTTCACTGTCTGCTGGCTTTGCTGACCCCTTATATCAACAGGCAGGATACCTGCATGCGGCAAGCCATCACTCCGAAGCAGAGGCTCATCACCACGATGCGCTACTTGGTGACAGGGAGAAGCCTTCAGGACCTCAAGTTCTCTACAGGCATCGCTCCCCAGGCTCTGGGGATCATTATTCCAGAGACCTGTTCTGCCATCATTCAGGTCCTGCAGAAGGCATATATGAAGCTAAGTTTTATCCTTAAACATCACATTCTATGTATTTCATGATTGCTAATGTCTTGCATTTCTTTCCTCATTCCCTAATTACCATCATTGCAATATGCTCTAATTCATATGCTCTGCCCCTTTGTCCTCAGGCATATTTGCCTCACTAACTTCCCCACCATGCTCTTCTTGGCCCATAAAACTATAGTCTAGTCATTTAACAATGTTTTTTGTCAGCTCCATAGTATTGCTTTCCCCTAAACACCCCCTAAAATGTTTACAAATGTGATGTGTGTGCTTCAATTCATGCAAAGTGACCTTTTTTGGGGTTGTGTCAAACTCATTAGGAACCCCCCTCCCCCCAACTGCTAGCTCTGTTGATAGCAATCCTCTGATGACTTGACCAAACCCAATACACACTATACCTACCTTTCTGATGGTCACATTTATGGACCAATTCACCAAAGCATGTAGTGTAAGGGCCTGCCTCAATACTTTCAAATGCAATTTTTTTTAACACATTAATTTTCTTGCTATGTAATAGCAGAATGTCAAAATGTGCTTCCATTTTGTTTTCATTTTGTTATTATGACACGTCTTACCTGTCCTGTGGGCTGCCAATAGTGTAAGTAAGGGGGGGCTTCACGAAGTATCACACATTATTTAGGCATTCAGCTCTCAATCAAGTGGAGAGGGTTACCTGTCCTAAACATCCCCCCTCATTTTTTAGCAAGGGCCCATCATATGGGGGGGTGATGACTCTCATAAGGGGACCTCATACTTTTGGCTTTAAATACTCAGTTCCCAAAATGTTATACTAATTTTGACCAAAAATGTGGGTGTCTAATCTGCTTGCAATGTTGATTTGTCAAATTACTAATCTTTGTTCTTGTTTCACTTACACAGTGTCCTTCAACGCCACAGGAATGGCAGACTGTGGCCTCCCACTTTGCCATTTTTTTTGAACTTGTGCGTTTTTTCACCAACAGTGCAAACCCAAGTTCAGAGCGAGATGAGGGGACAGTTTCTTCTTCAGATAATCTAATAATGTTGTGGGTCTGCTACACACACAGCTTCTTTTTGTAACTAATGTATGTAGTGCATTACTGACCATAATCGTGCTCATTTTCAGCACCATGGCAGGAAAATGGCATGATTGTCCAAATTTACACATCACTATGGGTGCTTTTTACTAAAGGCACATCCACTATGCACTACAAGTGCGCTGCAAAAGTACACCTGAAACTGCACTTGGAGTGCAAAGTGGAGTTGCCTTTAGTAAATCACACTCCTTCTCGGCACAAATTAAAATTTGACTACAAATACATTTTATGCGCAATGAAAAAGGAAGCCACACATTGTTGATAATTAAACTTTTTAATACAAGCACATTCACATGTGCGTTTTGAAAAGGTTTTTACAACAAACCAAGAAATTGTGTGTATCCAAAACAGAGTTTAATCAGAATTTTGTTTCCTTGTTGTTTTTGTGTAAACAGGCATGTATTAAACCATAAAATACTGAACACAGGAACTTACAAAGTTCGACTTTGAAAAGTGAAGACAATATCAGACCTGAGTATGTACAAACTGGGCTGATATTGCCTTCATCACATGGGGTGTCACCCCTGAAAAAAACTAATTTGGAAGATGCACAGAGTGTGTCAACATGTGCTATCTCCCATCATGGGGGATCAATGTACATGCTTTGGGGCTGCAACCCCTTCATCTCAGACACTTTCCACAAAACATGTACATTGATCCCCCATGATGGGAGATGTGCATGTTTACACACTCCGTGCATCTTCCAAATTTGGAATTTCGATAAATACAACATTTTGTTTTTAAAATAGCAAAAATAAAACCCTATCTAGTTTTTGTTTTTTCACACTCTCCCCAAAACATCAATGATGTTCTTCATTTTATTTTTTACATCATTGATGTTTTGTTGGATAATTTCCAAATCACGATTGCACCCCATTATCTCCCCGAACAAGATCTGGGCACTTTCACTGGTAAAACGGGAATCTTTTTCCACATCACCAACAAAACAAAGCAAAAAAACACACCATGTAATAAAAATATGGTGATATACATTGCTGAGCTTACCGGAAGCTGTGTTCTCCGACACTCACCTGTTGTGGTGACAATTTGCCCAACCTCCACAATCTCTCCTTCCTCCTCCTCCTCCTGCTCCTCTGTTTGTGCTTTTGGAAGTTGGCCTTCTTTGGGAGGGGTGTGGTCCCTGGTGTCCTCATACTTGCCGAGTCTTCTCTCCCCTATGAGAATGTAAACAATAATTAGCACACAGAGGGCAGAAATAGGAATCTGAAACATTGCTTGGAAGTGTTGCACAATTGTGTTTTTGGGCCGAGTTACAAGGTGAGAACATTATTGGGTACACTTTGTTAAGCTGGAATAATTCCCTGCGGAACAATGTTTCTTACGAACGAATGAAACCATGAACTTGAAAGTGGCCATTTTAAAATGCACAACATGAAATCAAAGCACATGGAGCATGTATGCAAGCAAGAATAATCATATGAACACACGACAACTACTTTCTTTTTTTAAGAACACGCTTGATCTTTAGGTACTGCTCGTGCTCCCTCAGTTTCAGGTCTGACCAGCGTTTTCTCAGTTGATCCTTGGATCGGTGTACCCCAAAATTCTTATGAAGACTCTTCATAACTTTAGTCATTATCTTGGCCTTTCTGATATTTGGGTTTGGGTAAGGGCCATACTTCCCATCATAGTCGGTCCTGTTCAATATGTCGACCATCTCCAACATCTCTCCAAAAAACATATTTGAGGCCTTAAATCTTCTCTTCCTGGATCGGGACGTTTCAGGCTCCGGGCTTTCCTCACCCTCCTCCTCGTTAGTGGAACTATTATTACTGTGCACCTGCGTTCTCTCCGCCATGTGCTCTCCCCACTGCGCCGGAAGCGAAGGGGCGGGGAATAGTCTAGAAAGAACATCAGGGGCGGGCGGAGTTTCACGCATGCGCACTGTATATAAAACGCAACACGCGTGTATCGTCCGTACGATCTGGGAAGAGAGTGAGGCGCGGACGTGACAAACGTGCAAACGAAGGTAAAAATTTTAAATTGGTCCTTTACTAGACTAGACTGCTTCTATATAGGCCAATGTTGGGACAAAATTAGGAGGGTTTTTAATAGACATGTGCAGAGTAAAATATTTCGTTTTGGAATTCCGTTTTCGTCCGAAAAATTAATTTATTTAGTTACTCCCGAAATTTGTTTTTATTTATTTAGTTTTTCGTTCAAAAATTGCATTCGTCCGAAAATCCACATGAATTACGGTCGAATCTGTCTTTGAAGGCTTATGGTGTCTGTCGAATGTATAAAGAAGATTCGACGGAGCTAGTATATAGCATACTTCGTGTGAACTTTAGAACCCTATTAAAGTCTATGGGACTCCAACGTTCAAAATCTAAAGTGGTAATTTTAAAGACTAATTTGCAAGTTACTGTCCTAAAAAGTGTTTGGGGACCTGGGTCCTGCCCCAGGGGACATGGATCAATGCAAAAAAAAGTTTTAAAAACGGCCGTTTTTTCGGAAGCAGTGATTTTAATAATGATTAAAGTGAAACAATAAAAGTGTAATATTCCTTTAAATTTCGTGGGGGGGGGGGTGTCTATAGTATGCCTGTAAAGGGGCGCATGTGTCTGGTGTTTAGAACTGTCCCTGCACAAAGTGTCATTTATGCAGGAAAAAAAGTCCTTTAAAATCACTCGCAGCTATTATGAATTGTCGGCTCCGTAATACAGAGAACACTCATTGAAAGTCATTGATAAAAAAAAAAAAAAAAATGTAAAAAGCGTGGGGGTCCCCCAAATTCAATTAGCAGGCCCTTCAGGTCTGGTATGGATATTAAGGGGAACCCTGCCTCAAATTTAAGAAAAAATTTGACGTGGGGTTCCCCCTAAATATCCATAACCAGACCCTTCAGGTCTGGTATGGATATTAAGGGGAACCCCAAGTCAAATTTTAAAAAATTGACATGGGGTCCCCCTAAAAATCCATACCAGACCCTTTATCCGAGCACGCAACCTGGCAGGCCGCAGGAAAAGAGGGGGGATGAGAGAGGGGCCCCCCTCCCTCCTGAACCGTACCAGGCCACATGCCCTCAACATTGGGAGGATGCTTTGGGGGTCTGTAACCCCTCAAAGCACCTTGTCCCCATGTTGATGAGGACAAGGGCCTCATCTCCACAACCCTGGCCGGTGGTTGTGGGGGTCTGCGGGCGGGGGGCTTATCAGAATCTGGAAGCCCCCTTTAACAAGGGGACCCCCAGATCCTGCGCCCCCTGTTTGAAATGGTAAGGGGGTACAAAAGTACCCCTACCATTTCACAAAGAAAGTGTAAAAAATTGTTAAATAAGACAAACACACTTTTGAAAAATTCCTTTATTAAAAATAAAAAAAAAGATTCCAGCGGTGGTAATCCACTCTTGCTATCCAGTGACGGACAATCATCTCTCCAGCGATGGCTGATCTGACTCAGCGCAGCGAATCCATCCTTCTTCTGTCTCCACGGAGGAGACACTGCTGGGATTCCGGCGGCCTGACATTTCTTATATACGGAGGGCGGGGCCACCCGTAACCTGACCCCGCCCCCTCTGACGCAAGGGGAAACCCGGGGTGCCCCGTGACGTATGGGTGACCCCACCCCCCCTCTGATGTAACGGAAACCTGCCTGTGTTACATCAGAGGTGTGCGGGTTCACCCATATGTCACAGGGAACCCCGGGTTTCCCCTTGCGTCAGAGGGGGGTGGGGTCAGGTGACGGGTGGCCCCGCCCTCCGTATATAAGAAATGTCAGGCCGCCGGAATCCCTGCAGTGTCTCCTCCGTGGAGACAGAAGAAGGATGGATTCGCTGCGCTGATTCAAATGAGCCATCGCTGGAGAGATAATCGTCCGTCGCTGGATAGCAAGAGTGGATTACCACCGCTGGAATCTTTTTTTTTTTTTTTTTTAATAAAGGAATTTTTCAAAAGTGTGTTTGTCTTATTTAACTATTTTTTACACTTTCTTTGTGAAATGGTAGGGGTACTTTTGTACCCCCTTACCATTTCAAACAGGGGGGGCAGGATCTGGGGGTCCCCTTGTTAAAGGGGGCTTCCAGATTCTGATAAGCCCCCCGCCCACAGACCCCCACAACCACCGGCCAGGGTTGTGGGGATGAGGCCCTTGTCCTCATCAACATGGGGACAAGGTGCTTTGAGGGGTTACAGACCCCCAAAGCATCCTCCCAATGTTGAGGGCATGTGGCCTGGTACGGTTCAGGAGGGAGGGGGGCCACTCTCTCATCCCCCCCTCTTTTCCTGCGGCCTGCCAGGTTGCGTGCTCGGATAAAGGGTCTGGTATGGATTTTTAGGGGGACCCCCACGTCAATTTTTTAAAATTTGACGTGGGGTTCCCCTTAATATCCATACCAGACCTGAAGGGTCTGGTTATGGATATTTAGGGGGAACCCCACATCAAATTTTTTCTTAAATTTGAGGCAGGGTTCCCCTTAATATCCATACCAGACCTGAAGGGCCTGGTAATTGAATTTGGGGGACCCCCACGCTTTTTAAAAAAATATATATATTTTTTTTTTATCAATGACTTTCAATGAGTGTTCTCTGTATTACGGAGCCGACAATTCATAATAGCTGCGAGTGATTTTAAAGGACTTTTTTTCCTGCATAAATGACACTTTGTGCAGGGACAGTTCTAAGCACCAGAAACATGAGCCCCTTCACAGGCATACTATAGACACCCCCCCCCCTACGAAATTTAAAGGAATATTACACTTTTATTGTTTCACTTTAATCATTATTAAAATCACTGCTCCCGAAAAAACTGCAGTTTTTAAAACTTTTTTTTTTGCATTGATACATGTCCCCTGGGGCAGGACTCGGGTCCCCAAACACTTTTTAGGACAGGAACTTGCAGAATCTTTTCTCTCTGTCAAATCTTTTTTCTCTGTCGAATATTTTCTCTATATAATCTTCGACTAATAGAGGTAAGGTTAGGCACATTCGACCACAGGTTCTATAGACACAGATTGTTATTGTCAGAGTCACATCGAATCTCCTATTCTATATCGAACTGTTGTAACAATGAAAACGAAAATAAAGCATTTATTTATGTCGGATCTTTCGTTTTTCGGATTCTGTGCTTTCGTTATCGTTTGTCAAAACGAAAACGAAAATAGCTGAAATTCGGACAAAAATGCATTCGGACGAAAACGAATGCACATGTCTAGTTTTTAATGGCATTATTAGTATTTGAGGGTTTTTCTTGTGTTGTGTCTTGCAGACAATATGGATCCATTCCAATATGAAAATTTTATGGGGCTATTCCTAGAACTCTACAAGGAGATGCCCTGCCTGTGGCAGTTCCACAAGAGTTTTATGCCGACATAACAAAGAGGAACGCAGTGCTGGAGAAACTGCTTTCTTTGGTGCGGATCATGGTCCCCACGGCAGACATGGCCTATCTGAATAGGAAAATTGGGGCCATGAGGATTACATATTTCAGGGAGAGAAAGAAGCACCTGGAGTCCTTGAGAGCAGGAGATCCAGATGCCGTTTATTACCCCAGGATGGTTCACTTTGACAGGCTTAATTTTCTGGTAGACCAGGGGGTACCCAGGCCACCACTCAGGCCACCACTCTACAGTCTTCCTTGAAGGCATCCTTCACCCCCAGCTGAGGCTTCTGATGTCCAACCTGGGCCTTCCAGGCAGCAACATGTGGTGGAGTCCAGTTTGAGACAGGTATTGCATTGTTGAACATATTTCTTGTGTTACATTTAATGATGTTAACTAGATGTTATTATTGATCAGTAAGTTGTGATTTATCAAAGAGGTTTACATCTCAAGAGACAGTAGTGACCAAAAATGATTGGGACGGGAAAGAAAAATGCTGGGCTCAGAATGATAGTCTGTTCTATTTGGTAACATTCAATAAACAAAAGCCAGGAGCACAAAATGGTGTGATTGATGATCAAAAAACTAAAACTATGTCCCCTTTTCATACACAGGAAGACCTCAGTCAGGGGGAGGCTGTGGAAAGTGGCAGCCAGGAGGTCGACCAACGCCCTCCTCCTCGTGCCCCAACTACAGGAGCCCAGCCACAGCCTCGAAGGATGCCTGGAGGGAAGTGCCCAAGGAAGATGAGTGAGTGATGGCCTGGGTTCAGTCTGGTCTGCCAGAAGATGCAGCCTCTTGAAGAACCACATCCTGGGGACATAAATGGCATCTGAATTTCCTGTTCTCTAGGACTTTGGGACCAGACTTCTCTCCCTGAGATATGTACTCCTCAGGACACCAATTTTTTATATTCTAATTTGTTCATGTCTGCCCTGGGGGCCAAAGGCTGCACCAAAGTAACAAGTTTCTCCAGTGCTGCGTTCCTCTTTTTAGTTTATTGCGACCAAAATAAAGGTTTTTTTGATTGATGAAATACTTGTGTGTGTGTGTGTGTTTTCCTTCCAAAAGGCCAGTTTATTTGTGAGCAGGCAGGTACATTTCCCCAAAAATAAGTGAAATGAATAACAAGGGGTACCAACACTAAACAACCTCCTGTAGATTAAAACATAAAAACAAAATCTCAAAAATACAATAATGTTGTGGTAAGTTTACACACACAAAACACCCCAAAAAAAGGATAAATGAGCAAACTGTCTTTAAGGCTAGGTTCACACTATTGCGATGCGGGAACGCCGCGAATCCGCGGCGTTTTCCCGCATCGCTCACCTCCCGCCGGCAGTTCACACTGCCCTATGCGGACGGCTGGGGGTGTCAATGTTATGTTAATGACACCCCCAGATCCGTTGGCATATCGCAGTGCGATCTGCCGACTCGCACAGGAATCGGATCGCATGGTGTGAACCCCCATGCGATCCGATTCCGTTGCGGACCCAAAAAAGGGTCCTGTGCGAGTTTGCTGCGGGACAGCTGCGAGTTCAGCCATACTATCTGTATGGCTGAACTCGCAGTGCTACGGAGATCGGATGTGATTTGCTGTGCGAATCACATCCGGTTCTCCCCCCGCAGCGGTGTGAACCCAGCCTAAAGGAGATTTTTAGGGAATCCAAAATAAAAAAGCATCCAAAAAAGAATAAACAAAATCTAAAATTGTGTAGATGTGACGCAAACTAAAATTGTATTGCTGAAATGGTTAAAAAAAGAGTAATGAAATATGTTCGGGAGAAGCGCGTGTGACTATGAGCATCAAAAGAAGTTTGTTCTTGCAGCATTGTAAAGAACAAGAGAATGCGCTTGATGAAAGAATTATTAACATTGCAGCGTGACGAATGTGCTATAATGCCAGCCATACACGATGCGAATTCCGAACGAAAATCCGAGCGAAAATAAAATCGACCGATTTTCGTATCGTTAGTGTGGTATGCGCAACATGCGATTTTCATACGACAGGGCAAATTGACAAATCCAACATGTTGGTTTTTTTTTCAAAAATCGTCCAAAAATCGTATCGTTAATGGCAGAGTTGGACGATTTGACATAAGAAAAAGAACTGCGCATGACCTCTG
This sequence comes from Lithobates pipiens, assembly GCF_037356315.1. Classification (NCBI taxonomy): domain Eukaryota; kingdom Metazoa; phylum Chordata; class Amphibia; order Anura; family Ranidae; genus Lithobates; species Lithobates pipiens. The sequence goes on along the minus strand of NW_027507903.1, from coordinate 400,465,521 downwards.
GAAAGTTCGAACCGGAAGGAAAACATATAGAAAACAACGAACGAATGGTCGAACGCAACTTTAACCACTTGCTTACTGGGCACTTAAACACCATTCTGCCCAGACCAATTTTCAGCTTTCGGTGCTCTCACAATTTGAATGACAATTACTCAGTCATGCAACACTGTACCCAAATGAATTTTTTGTCCTTTTTTTTCCCACAAATAGAGCTTTCTTTTGGTGGTATTTGATCACCTCCGGGGTTTTTATTTTTTGCGCTATAAATGAAAAAAGACCGAACATTTTGAAAAAAAACGCATATTTCTTTGTTTCTGTGACAGAATTATGCAAATTATTAATTTTTCTTCATAAATTTTGGTCACAATTTATACTGCTACATATCTTTGGTAAAAATAACCCAAATTAGTGGATATTATTTGGTCTTTGTGAAAGTTGCGTCTACAAGCTGTGGTGCAAATCGCACAAAATTGATCACATCTGATGTACTGGTGGCCTATCTCGCTTCTTGTGACCCGAACAAGTCAGAAAAGTACAAATACCCCCCAAATGACCCCTTTTTGGAAAGTAGACATTCCAAGGTATTTAGTAAGAGGCATGGTGAGCTTTTTGATGTTGTCATTTTTTTCCCACAATTCTTTGCAAAATTAAGATTTTTCATTATTTTTTTTTTCTCCACAAAATTGTCATTGTAATAGGTTATTTCTCTCACGTGGCATGTGTATACCACAAATGATACCCCCCAAAAAATTCTGCTACTCCTCCTGAGTATTACAATACCACAGGACAATGACACGTGACACTGATGACAGATGGCACTGATACGTGGCAATGATGACACTTATACGTGGCACTGATGACAGGTGGCACTGATGACAGATGGCACTAATATGTGGCACTGATGACAGATGGCACTAATATGTGGCACTGATGACGCGTGGCACTAATACGTGGCACTGAAGACACATGGCACTGAAACGTGGCACTGATGACAGATGGCACGAATACGTGGCACTAATATGTGCCACCGATGACAGATGGCACTAATACATGGCACCGATGACGCGTGACACTGATGACAGATGGCACTGATAAGTGGCATTGATGACACGTGACACTGACAACAGATGGCACGTGACACTGACAGGTGGCACTGATGACAAATGGCACTGATACATGGCACTGATGACAGATGGCACTATGTGGCACTGACGACACGTGGCACTGGGGGCAGGTGGCACTGGGGGCAGGTGGCACTGGGGGCAGGTAGCACTGGGGTGGATGGCACTGGGGGCAGGTAGCACTGGGGTGGATGGCACTGGGGTGGATGGCACTGGGGCAGATGGCACTGGGGCAGATGGCACTGGGGCGGATGGCACTGCTGGGGGTGGATGGCACTGCTGGGGGTGGATGGCACTGCTGGGGGAGGATGGCACTGCTAGGGGAGGATGGCACTTTATTTTATTTTTTAAATTTTTTTTCTCTCACAGGCAGAACGGCTGCCGCTGCAGCCGTTCATCTCTCCCCTCTCGCACTGTCTGTGCGAGGAAGGAGAGCGGCGCTGAGAGATGATCTCACATGGCAGATTCTCCAGATGCAGGGCCCCAGATACATTTCAAATCATGTATAACATCAAGTGTGGGGAATAGAGGTGACATAATGCACATAATGATTAAAATAAAGACACTCCACACCAAATTCAAACAAGCACAGATATATTGTGCCAAACCAAAAAAAAGGAATGGTTTCATGCGTGTACCCGTTTCTTGAAAATATAAAGTTTCAAATACAAAAATATAATATAAACTCTTTTTACAAAATAACTATGTGATTTGTACAGTAGTAGTGCAGCCAAAACATTGCCTACACATAGACAAGAACACTATAGGAGTTATTTATGATAGGCAAATCCACTTTGCACAAGTGCACTGAAAGTGCACTTGGAAGTAGTTGTTCTAGATCTGAAATGAGGGGAAGCTCTGCTGATTTTAACAACCAATCATATGCAAGGTAAAATGCTGTTGTTTTATTGTCCTTGCATGCCCCCGTCAGATCTACAGCAACTGCACTTCCAAGCGCACTTGTGCAAAGTAGATTTTCCTTTAGTAAATAATCCCCTATAGGCATATAAAACAAAAGTTGCATGTGCAAAAAAGAACCAGGGTATGCATGAAAAACAAGCTAAACGTCTAAACCCATTCAAAATGTAGATAATTGCTCAAGGATCTCTGAAATTCTGCGTGGAAAAGAATTCAGGGTAGTGCGAACATTCTCAATGTCAGCATGTAATGACTTTAAATCTGCAATAATTCGGTTTGCTGATGTACTACTGTCAGAAGTTGAGCTGCTTGAAGTAGATGATCGAACAGCTATAAAAAAAACAAAAACTTAAATAAAAATTTTGAAAATAAATTTCAAAAATAGCTCATTTAAACAAAAATAATAAAAATATAATTTACCTGAAGTGGACACATGGCTGCTCTCATCTTCAACAGGCGTCAGTACGATTACAGTTGTGTCTGTTGCCATGTCAGTCTGTGCACTTGTCTGCTCCACATCCTCATGTACTATTTCCACCTCTCCATGTTTCTTTTTTCGGCTTCCTATTAAATGCAATATATATATATATATACTTTTAGGTGCAAGTCAAGCATTGCAATACCATTGTTACATTTTCAAACATAAAGTCAAGCAACCTACTGCAATTCCCAAGTAAAATGAGTGAAAGCAGACACGCACATAAAGATTGCATATACAGAACATAACACTCAGAAAATATGAGTGTTATGTTCTGTATATGCAATCTTTATGTGCGTGTCTGCTTTCACTCATTTTACTTGGGAATTGCAGTAGGTTGCTTGACTTTATGCATACAAAAACATAATAAATACATGCACACCAAAAATAAAGTACTTACTTTTGTCGATTATTTTGTTGATCTTTCTAAGCTGACTTTCTTCTCTTAATTTCAGGTCAGACCATCGCTTTCTTAACTGGTCTTTTGTGCGTTCACTGCCATGGCGTTTGCGTAAAACATGTTGCACCTTCTCTAATATTGCATCTTTGCGTATGTTCATGTTGCTGTATACATGCTCACGACAATCATAATCCTTCTTCTGCAGAATATTCACCATGTCCACCATCTCCTCGAAAGTCATATTGCTGGCTTTCTTCCTTCTTCTTCTGGTGACTGCACTTACTGGCCGACTTCCCTCCACAATCTCCTCTCTTTGCACTATCTGGGGCCCTGCATCTGGAGAATCTGCCATGTGCTCTGCCATGAGGTCTGCAACTGTGCACTGTATTAAAGAAGAGGTGTGGCTTGTACAAGATACATCGCATGTGATAATACGAACGTACGCGGTTTCGTGACGTCACGTATGAAAGAATATTCGAGTAATATTCGTTTGATAGACGATAATACAAACGGAGATACCTGAGGTAAGTTTGATCTGGGGACTATACTTTGATTATTTAATGTGCCCGTGGATGTGTGTGTGATTGATGTAAATACCTTTGATTGTGTTATTGTATTGTATTATTGCTACACTACAATTTTTGTATTATTGTATTGTATTATTGCTACACTTTAATTATTGGAGCTGGATGTTCTAAATGGCCATTTGTCCAATTCTAGACATGTATTATAAAACTTTAAGCATGTAATTTAGATATATATATATATTTAATTCATGTTTTTTTTTATTTAAAGGACAATGGCTTCCAAATTTACATCACCCGATTTCCTACCCCAATTTATCGACAAATACCGTGAATTATCCTGCCTATGGGATGTGAGATCCAGAGATTATTCCAATCGTTATAAGCGTGATGAAGCTTTAAAAGAACTCAAAGAGTTATGTAAAGCAGTGTGTATTGAACCAACTGAAGATTATGTAAAAAACAAAATTGCAAACTTGCGCACTGTGTTTAAAAAGGAATATAAAAAAATACAAGCCTCCAAGAAATCTGGTGCAGGAGCTGAGGATGTATATGTGCCACGTTTGTGGTACTTCAAAGACCTCATGTTCCTAGCTGATTCCGATAATCCCAGAGAGTCCCATTGTACTCTGGAAGCAAGTGGCCCATCAAACTCCGGTGCATTATCTGAAGCGGAGGATATATCCCAAACACAGACACAGGTAACTATATGTTGTATATTCTTTATTTAAACAACTGGCAATAGGGTAGTGAAGAAATTGTGCACTACTGTACTTTTTTGCATGAATATTTTTAAACTGAAAGTCTAACCAAAACTTCTTCCACTGTCTTCCACTGTCCCCAATCCATATTATCTAAAGCTAGATACAATCCTGCCATGCAACTGCCCCCCTGCCTACAAAATAATCAGTATAATTTTGTCGATTCTGACGTGCACTGGCAGTTGGTAAGCTAGGCCTTGCAGGAGCTAAATTTTGCAAACCAGTGCTGTCGTTTCGCCAGTCACCTGGTACAATTGTCCCACTGGTAATGTCTTCCATATCAACTGCAGATGTTGGCATGTATGACACTGTTGTGCTTCGTAAAAAATTGTGTAGCATACAACAGCACTTCACGATGATGTCCACTTTTTCCACTGCTACATTCATAGCAGTGTGGAAGATTCTGAATCTGCTGGCCATAATGCCGAACGCATTTTCAACCACCCGCCTTGCCCTGGACAGACGATAATTGAATATCTTCTGTTGAGCTGTTAAATTACGTAAGGGATACGGTTTCAAAAGATGTTCATGCAAAGCAAATGCGTCATCCCCAATAAAGATGAAATTTAGTCCTTCCACGGTTTCACTTGAAGATGGAAGATGCAAAACACCTCCTTTCAGTCTGTTTAGGAATTCACTCCGCTGTATTACTCCTCCATCTGAGTTTCTACCATTTTTCCCTATGTCCAGGTATATGAATTCATATTTTGCATTGACGATCGCCATTAATATTATGCTAAAGAACCCTTTGTAGTTGTAATAGTAGGATCCTGAATTCGCTGGTGGGATGATCCTTACATGTTTCCCATCTATTGCACCACCACAATTCGGAAATTCCACATATCCTGGAATTCTTTAGCAAGCTCTTTCCATTCCTGGGAATTTGTGGGAAACTGTTGGCAAAAAAGACATAGGAATATTTAGCATTCATGGTAATTGATTTATTAATTACTTTTTACATTATTTTCTATAGGATACTCCAAGCCCAGTACCAGAGCAGCCAGGGCCATCGGGTCTGAGTGCTCAGAGGGGAAAAAAAAGGAAGACTTCAGATTTTGACACTTCCACTTTATTAAGGAATGCATCATCCATTATGGAACAGAAGGATGATGAGTGTGATGCTGTGGGTTATCTTGTTGCACACAAGTTACGCAGGATGACTATGCAGCAGCGTGACTTATTTGAACCTCTGCTGCATAAAATGATGGGCATTGGACTTAAGGGGCATCTTACCCCAAACACCGATGTTATAGGGTATCAAGGTTGTACATACCATCAACCTGTACCATCTGTCCCAAACTGGCAGACATCCCAACAACATGGAACCACGAGCTGGCCAATGAACCAGGAACACCATCAAGGTCCTTGGTTTCGTGATCCCCATTATACGAATTTGTGAATAAAAAAAAATTTCTTTACTGTTCTTGTTAAAATTAAAATGGTTATTGTTGTTAAATAAAAAATAGATTCTGTTTCAAAACGTCTCTTTTTGGAAATGGTGTACTTCTTGTTATGTATTTTCTTAGAAGAAATTGTGTTTTTGGCCATTTTAGACACATTGTTGATTTTACATATTTAAACTTTGTTTCATTTTTAGTCATGTAATAGAACTCTGACAGTTCACCATGTTTTCATACCTTTAAATACTGTGGTTGGAGCACTTTTATTATGGCCTCACACGTCTCCGGTATAATTCGACCTAATGATTGGGCAGAAATTCCAGTTGTAAACTTCATGTCCTCAAAAGACCTGCCTGTAGCCAAGAAACGGAGGGTTGCCATGAGCCTCTCCTCTGCGCTGACAGCCTTTCTCATACAGGAGTCTTGTTTGGTGATATGTGGCCGCACATGCGATAACAGCATCTCAAATGACTCCTGTGTCATCCGGAAATAATTTCGATAATCCTCAGGATTATTTTCCCTCAGGTTTGACAATAGATTTACATGTGAGAATTTCTCACGCTGCAGGAGCCAGTTTTTTGTCCACACTCTGCTCTTCCTTCTTTTTCTTCTTTTTTTCTTCTCTTCCTCCAAGGCTATTATTGCAATTACCATGGCTGCCATTTTCTGCTTTCTATTGTACCTCTTGAATGGCATTTTCTCAGAACGTATGAATGTGCAATGCGCGAAACGACCGCTCGTTTCGTACTCGGCGTGACCCGATTTTGTACAGTAGGGGGTGTGGTTAAAAGGTTAATAAATATTACATCACTTCCTCTATTGTCAAGAAAACATAGTGTTTTAACGTACGATTTTCGTACTTAATTGATGGCACATTCGGATGTTGTTGTGAGTGCCGCTTTCGTTTATCGCTCGACGGGTCGTTCGGAATTCGCATCGTGTATGGCCGGCATTACGAGCAGTAGTTTTACCTGAACGAGCGCTTCCGTGTCGGAATTTGAATCTGAGCATGCGTGGCACCTTGTTTGTCTGAAAATATTTCCAGCAAGTTGGAAAACTTGGTCCGACAGATATTCCAACGGAATCAGTCCGATGCATACCACACACAGTCGGATTATCCGACAACACGGTCCGATAGGACACATTCCAACGGAATCTCTGACCGTGTGTACAAGGGCTTACTGTTATACTGCAATGTTTGTTTTATTGTTAACCATCATTTTATTAGCAGGTACACCATTCAGCTGCAGCATGGGTTTATTTATTATGACAGCAACAGCGTTTGCTCTCACGATACGTAAATCAGCAAATCCAGCACTGTAGGAGGTGATTTCGCCACCACAGTTAAAAAAAAAATGGTGCATGTATGCCCATCATTAAAAGTGGGTGGATAGAGGGCGGTATTCTAATGGTGGGCATACCCACCAATCAATTTATTTTTTCGTTCAGCCCACAGGCTGCATGAAAAAAAAAACATTGCAATATATGCACAACAAGGACCAGCAACGTACTGGTATGTTGCTAGACTTTTATACCAGAGTATTTGTACCAGAATTAGGGATGAGCCGAACACCCCCCGGTTCGGTTCGCACCAGAACTTGCGAACGACCCCCGCGTTCGGTACGAACGTTAGAACCCCATTGAAGTCTATGGGACTCGAACGTTCGAATTGGAAAGTGCTCATTTTAACGGCTAATATGCAAGATAGTGTCCTAAAAAGGGTTTGGCGACCTGCCTCCTGCCTCAGGGGACATGGGTCACTGCAAAAAAAAGTTTTAAAAACTACCGTTTTGGCGGGAGCACTGATTTTAATGACGATTAAAGTGAAAAAAAAAGTGAAATATTCCTTTAAATATGGTGCCTGCGGGGTGTCTGTAGTATGCCTGTGAAGTGCCACGTGTTTCCCGTGTTTAGAACAGTCCCTGCACAAAATGACATTAAACGGAAATAACACCATTTAAAACTGCTTGCGGTTTTAATGTTATATCTGGTTCCTGCAATATGGTTGAAAATCATTGAGAAACATGGCATGGGTAGCCCTCCCTGCCCATTACCAGCCTATTTGGGTCTTGTACGCATATTAAGGGGAACCCCGTACCCATATTAAAAAAAGGAAATGCGTGTGGCCCCCAGGCCCTATATACTCAGAACAGCAGTATACAGGCGGTGCAAACAAGACAGGGACTGTGTAGGTTTGTTGTGTTAAGTTGAATCTGTTTGTCATTTTCAACCGGTACATTTTTAAAGTGTAGCTCCAGTCAAAAAAACTATCTTTAAGCTTTTTGGAAAACATAGGGAAGGGTTATCACCCCTGTATAATTTGTTTTGTCGTCCATCTTTTTTCATCTCACTTGCTGCTGTCTCCTTGCGTTTGCAAGTAGGAGAGGTTTGTAAGTTGGATGTTTGAAAGTAGGGGCCTGCCCTATATTATAGCGGTATGTACTGGGTACAGAGCACGCAGACAGCACGCACTATCTCCTAACACTACTGACTGCAAGCTCTATTATTAACCCCTTGTTAGCCCAATGTTTGCATAAAGTGAAAGATGAAGTTATGCTGAGTAAATAGATATCAAACATGTCACTCTTCAAAATTGCACATGCCCGTGGAATGGCACCAAACGTCGCTACTTAAAAAATCCCCATAGGCGACGCTTTAAATATTTTTTTACTGGTTACATGTTTTGAGTTGCAGAGGAGGTCTAGGACTAGAATTATTGCTCTCGCTCTAACATTCTCGGCGATACCTCACATGTGTGGCACATGCGAGCACATGGGGACATGGGCGCTTTAATTTTTATTTTATTTTTTTATTGTTCATTTTACTTTATTTATTTTAGTTTGACATTTTTTTCCCCAAAAATATATTTTTGATCACTTTTATTCCTATTACAAGAAATGTAAACATCCCTTGTAATAGGAATATGGGGTGACAGGTCCTCTTTACAGTGAAATCTGGGGGGTCAATATGACCCCACATCTCACCTCTAGGCTGGGAAGCCTGAAATAAAAAATAAAAAAAAGATTCTGGCTTTGATCGTACTGGCGAGTTGGTAGAAGCACCGGAGGGCGGTGAGGGGTGGGGGGCGTCTATGGCTGGGTATTTCAGGGTATCACCGAGTATGGCTGGGTATCTCTGAGTATGGCTGGGTATGGCAATTTATGGCAGGTTATTACAGAGTATTGGCGGGGTATTGGCGGGGTACTACAGAGTAATAGCAGGGTACTGCACTGCAGAGTAATGGCAGGGTACTGCACTGCAGAGTAATGGCGGGGTACTGCACTGCAGAGTAATGGCGGGGTACTGCACTGCAGAGTAATGGCGGGGTACTGCACTGCAGAGTAATGGCGGGGTACTGCAGAGTAATGGCGGGGTACTGCAGAGTAATGGCAGGGTACTGCAGAGTATGCACTGGTATTGCAGAGTATTGGCAGGGAATTGAGGGGTTAAATTCGGTGAGCAGCGATGTGGGCACTGCAGATGCAGCCCACATCGCTGCTGACACCGATCTCTTTCCCCTCCGCTGTACCGATCGGTACAGAAAGGGGAGGGAGGAACAGGCGTCATAACATGACGCCGGTTTGTTTCCAAGTGATCACTCCGTCATTTGACGGAGCAATCACGTGGTAAACGGCCACTATGAGCGGCCGTTTACCGTGATGCGCCGGGTCCTATGGACCCGTCGGTCACGGATGCTCTCGAGTGCGCACACCTCGGGGCACGCGAGAGCAGAATTCTGGGAGGCCGTTAATTAACGGCCTCTCTGAGTTAAACAACCGCCCTGAAGCCGTTAATCGGCAATGGGCAGTTGTTAAGTGGTTAAAGCTAGATCACTAGCTATATAGGTGAGGTGAATATAGTGGTGTATACTGCAGTCAGGGCACAGACAACAACCACTACACAGCAGCAAGATAGGAAATCAGCCAAAAACGATTGGTGTGTACTGTGTTGAAGGTACACAGAACACCCACTGCTTCAGATGCAAAGTAACACACTACAGGAGGCCGCCTTAAAGGCGGCCTTATATAGTGTGGGGCGTGCACTACACAGCCTGAGCTATGATTGGCCACAGGCAGGATGCCTGTGGCCAATCATGGCTCTCCTCGCTGCCGGCGCTGCGATTGGCCAAGCATGCGGGGTCACAGTGCATGCTTGGCCAATCATCGGGCAGCAATGCACTGCGCCAACGCAGTGCATTGTGGTCCGCGCGCGTCACTCGAATTTTGACGCGAACGGCCAAAACGTTCGGAATTCGCCGAACGGCCGAACACGAAGCTCATCCCTAACCAGAATGATGCCTGCAAGTTTAGGTATCATCTTGGTATCATTTTTTTTGACCAGCAGTCAGTTTTCATATAAAAGCAATCCTAGCCTCTAGACTGCTTTTACAATCAGTGGGAGGGAACATCCCCCCTCCCACCGTCTTTCATGGTTTTCTCTGGCTCTCCTGTCCCAAAAGGGAATCTGAGAATGCAGCCATGGTTCTGACAGCTGACCATAGAGCTGATCGGAGACCAGAATGGCTCCAATCATCTCTATGGTCTAAGAAACTGGAAGTGCTCACTAGGGATGAGCCGAACACTCCCTGGTTTGGTTTGCACCAGAACATACCGAACAGGCAAGAAATTCGGCAGCACACATGGAAGTCTATGGGATGCGAACATGAATAATCAAAAGTGCTAATTTTCAAGGCTTATATGCAAGTTATTGTCATAAAAAGTGTTTGGGGACCTAGGTCCTGCCCCAGGGGACATGTATCAATGCAAAAAAATTTTTTAAACGGCTGCTTTTTTGGGTGCAGTGATTTTTTTAATGCGTAAAGTGAAACAATAAAAATATTCCTTTAAATATCGTGCCTGGGGTGTGCCTATAGTATGCCTGTAAAGTGGGACATTTTCCCATGTTTAGAACAGTACCATTGTAAAAATTGTCATTTAAAACTGATCGCGACTGTAATGAATTGTGGGGTCTCAGCAATATAGATAAAACACATTGAAAAAAAGAGCATGGGATCCCCCCGTCCATTACCAGGGCCTTTGGGACTGATATGAATATTAAGGGGAACCACAAACCAAAATAAAAAAAATTGAGTGGGGGTCCCCCTAAAATCCATACCAGGCCCTTCAGGTCTGATATGGAAATAAGGGAGAACCCTGCACCAAATTAAAAAAAAATGCCATACCAGACCCTCCCCGCAGGTGGAAGGAAACCTCAACTGCAACAACAAAAGCAGTGCAGTGGAGGCACAGAGGAGCTCCTCCCCACTTTGGGACCATGGAAACACAAGAAAGCCACAATATGCATAGGAAAACAATCATATATAACAAAAATAAAATACAATAAATTAAAATAGAATAGGTTTAAAATATCAAATGAAGGAAAAAAAGAAAAAAAAATGGAGGAAAAAAAAAGAAGGGGGAAAAGAGGTTGAGTTCACATCCTCCTTATGAAATCCAGGGAGAAAGGGCTTAAAATCAAATGCCTCATTTAACCCAGGTGGTGAAGTCACCTGGAGGTCAAAGATCCACCTAAGTTCACATTGTAATATGCATGTATTAAGGTTGCCTCCCCTTAAATTAATGTGAACGCGATCGACTGCTAGAAAGTACACTTTGGGGATTGAGTTTGCATTAACGAGAGCCATGTTTCGACCAATGGGTAGAGATGGGTCTTCTTTGTGTATACTTAGGAGATGTCGGTAGATGCGTTTCCAAAATTCATTCACTGGTTCTTGAGTTCATAGTTCATGTTCATAGTAACATCCACACTCACAAGAGAGCAGATACACTATGCCAAGAGTCCTACAGTTCACATAGTGTTTAGGATGAAACATACATCCATTGAGCAGTTTGATATTTTTACGTCTGTCCATGTATTCACATTATGTGCAACCTCCACATGCAAAGGTGCCCAACATTTTGCATGCATCACCTCTGGTGAATTTAAACTTATTCAAAATATATTTAATCTGTTTGTGTTGTGTAGAGTATGTGGTGATAATCCCACTAGGAATGTTTTATTTATTTTTTGTGACTGTTACCAACTTTGTTTATATTTCAGAAGTCAATCACCCAGAAATTAAAAAATCCCTGAAAAAGGAATTTACAGTAGCAATTCCGAAATATGATGGGTGATTCAGGAAACCTATATGGACTGACCAATGCATGAATCTCTTATCGCGATTATCAATATTATATGTACATGCATATCTTGTTTTATTGATGCAGGGCTATGCTTACCTGTCTTTTTTTTACCCTTTGCATAAATAAAAGTGGTCTTTTAAACATAATTTACTGTCTATCACATACCTGTCTGCTTTTAAAGTCCAAGGGGATTATTCCAGTGCAATTTTGCATATGTTTTCTTATACCTGAAGGATAACACATAAGGCTAACAATTCTGATTTGTAAAGTTATCAGTCAGAACACTATAGTCAGAACTCTGCTAAGATTGTGAAAACAAACCAGCTTTCAAATTGACAAGGCCAGATGTGTGATTTGCCATATTGCTATCATGTGATAAGTCTGAGAGAAGTAGTTCTTTGATGCTCCTTTAATGTTTCTTGCTGTTGGTGCTGCTTTTTCTACCACTCAAGATGTTTTTTTTTTTTTTTGGAAGTGGCACTGATAAGTTGTTTCCCACAGCCAGATCTGCCAGCTTTTTTGCTTGCTGACAATCATATTTTTAGATGGATGGCTTCTTCCCAAAATTGACAGTAATGTTATATACAGTTTTAACTTAACTGACAGCATGCATGAAAGGTACTTGTTGCTTCATGACTCAGGCTGCCAGAGAAATATCTTTGTCATATTCCAAGTATATACACTAAACAATGGAACATTTTAGCTTTCTTTTGTTAGAAATGGAAGAAAAAAATGAAATGAATTAGGGGATACTGCTGCCCCATAACAACATGTTATTCATGATCTATAGAACTAGCTATATACAAATGTAAAAATATATATAAATACATTTTTCTTTTTTTGTTCACTTACCACAATGTGTGTGCAGGATATTGAGGGTCCAATTGCCAATATCACTAAAGCCTGCTTTGTTTCACCAACTTTAGGATAAAAATACATCTTAAAGTTGATCCAGGGAAAATCCGTTTGCCTCTCGGGGCATCAGGAAGGAATTTTTTCCCCTTCTGTAGCAAATTGGAGCATGCTTTGCTGGAGTTTTTTTGCCTTCCTTTAGATCAACTGTGGGTGTAGGTTTGTGGATATAGGATTGTGGGTTTTTTTTTTTTGTGGTTGAACTTGATGGTCTTGTGTCTTTTTTCAACCTGACTAACTATGTAACATGCTCAGTAGTTTTCAGCCAAAAGAACAATAGAATCATTGCAAGTTACAATATCTAAAGTGAATCTGTGCAGTTCAGGACAAATTTTGATACAAGGAAATTGATTTTCTCATCTCTATTCCTTATGTATTAGCTTCAGCAGCCCATTTCACGTTGAAAATAAAATAAGAGGAATTGGCAATCTGTTTATAGTCTTTGCATAGCACTGAATCAGCTTTTGACAGCAAGGATGCAAATTCTTTTGGCTTTTAGCCTACAACAAAACTGGCTATGCAGAGTCAGGGAAAAATTCTGTAGCATGTTTTATTCATGACAATGGATTACTTAATTGTTTTCAAGATGATTTCCGATGCAGATTGTCATGTTTTATTGAACAATGAAAATAGCCAAGAATTTAAAAATTAATACAAAATTTGCAGAGGTGAAACGATTTCAGGATACAATAATGTTGAGCACAATCTGACTAGTAGAAGTAGGCCAGCGCAGCCTTCTTGTTTTGCCATTTCTTTAATTACTGTATAAAGGTGTTCAGCTCAGAGTCAATCCTCTATTTTTGCTTATCTATAAAATTTCCAACAACTTAATTACTGGATGGTGTTTTGACATCACACTTTGTTGAATAATCACTTGTTCTGACCTTTACAAATTAAGTGCCTTTGCCTCTTTCTCATAAGCATAGTGCCCTTACCCTTTTTATAGAATAAATTAAGTCATGAAAAGGAAAAAGGTACTTTGAATATAGAGAAAACCAAAAAAAAAAAGTAACAGGACTTTAAATATGCCTTTTTTTTCCTTTTTTCCTTTTTTTTTTCTTGAATACATTTTTAATTAAGATTTTCAAATATGCATACACAAAAGAGGGATAGGGCCATAGAAAGGTAACTGTAACATAGCCAAGTTTACATTACAATATAAAGCAGAAAAGAAAAAACATTAAAATGTTATATTAACATTTCTCAACATGGTAATAAACAAAAAGCGCTCATATGTGCCCAGCCAAGATCGTTAACCACAGGAGAAAGAAAACCTCACGGCAAACTCCTCGCAGTAAGTTTAACCCTTGGTCTCAATGATTCATATAATATGTAGCAACATGGATCAAATAAGAGAACAGAGGACCATAGAGTAATAACGTATGGATATAGAATTTATTAAAATTAGAATAGTACTCAAAATGTATCAAAAGTTGGCGAACATATAAAATCAAAACGCCGGCCGGCATTCAGGAGCCCTTCCTCCTTCCTAGAACAATGCGGTGAAGTCACTGCACGTCCTGCCAGACGTGTTTCGTCATCAAACAGACATTCTCAAGAGAAGAAAGACCATAAACATATTATAGAACAAGTACACATCATAATAGATAAATATATAATTATCAAATTTAAACAAATTGAATAAGCTTTAATGGTTTGCTTAGATGAGAGAAAGAAAAAAAAGTATATATCTATACATATCATGTGCACACATAAATATATGGATATACCCATATTTGCACAAAGACATAGGATGGAAAATCATCATATCTGTTTATTCATAATTTAATTACACAAAAAATATAATAAAAATAGACCTTACCTGTAGTGATAAGCAGGGCGCACCACAGCATGGTGTCCACATTAAAAGAAAAGCAAAGTCTCCAGGTGTCAGCATGCCTTCCACCCCATGGGACTCATCCAGTACCTATACAGGCCAGCAAAGTAAATTGTATATAAAAGGGGGGGAGTGGATCAGGACAAATAGATTCTTGTATTCCCATATATGTACATTAAGGTCTCCGGCACAAAGTTGGTGTACACAATCGATAACCAGGGGGTTCAATGGTGACCCAGACAAGTAAGATATACTTAGGACATATTCATAATTGGGCCAATTCCCATATAAAGGTTGGTGGAAACGGGGGGGGGGGGGGGGGGGTAAAATGAAATATCAAAAGTTAGGCCCCTCCTGAAATCAAAGTACATGTCCATCTAACTTAACCCTAATTGGGATGGAAAGGATAGATAGAGGCTTGCGCTGCAACACATTCCAGGTGGGACTGGATGTAGTCGTGGTGACTCTAATGCTGCTTACACGTGACCGGACTTTCCGGCAGACTAGGTCTGACAGAATCAGTCCGTGGGACAATCCGATCGTGTGTGGGCTAATCCGGTGATTTTTCTTTTAAAAAATGATTGGCCAAGTCCGTTCAATCGGAAAGTCAGTCGGAACTCCGCCAAAATTCAGTAGGAATGGCTGTCGGACCTAGTCTGCCGGAAAGTCCAGTCGTGTGTACGTGGCATAATAAAGGTAAAGTGGGTGTGTCCGGAGGCCGCCCCTGCTATGGGCAGTGTGTAAAGCTATGTAGGTGTGTAAAGCTGTCCTCCAGTCAGGGTGGGCCTCTTCATGCTAAACTACAACCAGGATCTGGTTGATTACCACTGCCCCAGCTGGTACTAAGCCAGCACATTAAGCCCCAGGATCACAGGCAGCAATGGTGGCCCAGGTTGTCTGCACGCCTGCGCGGACCTGACATCAGTCCGCCAGTGCAGGCCAAAAAAGTCCATGGCACAATGGTGGCCGAAGACCTGGCTGTCCATGAAAATAAGCATTTACACTGGTTGGCATAGGAACATGCGTGGTCGCAATAAAACCCTGCAACAGTGCAAACTAAACACACAGGCCTGCGTGATTTCTGAAGGGACCTAACTTTTAATTAGAGCTGGGCAAATGGTTCGGTCTGAGCATGAGTTCGGGAAGAACATTGGCTTGCCCCATTTAGGAAATTTCCAGGTTATTCACCCCACCAAATGCCCTGTAATGCACTGTGCACTGCACAGTGCATTTTGCACCCTGATTGGGCAAAGATTTGCCTAATCAGAGTGCAGTATAAGCTAGTTTTTAGGGAGTGGGGCCAGCAAGCCAGCCACAGTATCCTTAAAGCGTAGCTCCACCCAAAAGGGGAAGCTCCGCTTATCTGTCTCCTGCTCCCTCCAGTGTCAAATTTGACACTTTTGGGGGGTAGGAGCGAGCTGGTACCTGGTTCTCCTTCCCCTGCCGCCAGGCCATTGAGAAAGCGCAGCGCGCTTCGCACATGCGCAGTACGGAACCAGCTGTGAAACCACAAGGAAGGTAGTGGCAGCACCCAAAAGCCAATGGAGTGGGGTGCTGACATTGCTGGATTCCTAGACAGGTACTATAAGTGTACTAATATTAAAAGTCAGCAGCTACAGTATATGTAGCTGCTGACTTTACATTTTTTCTCAAGGAACCTGGACCTCCTTTTTAACAACTGAGTCATCAGCATTCAATGAATTTCCCTGCTGCCAGCTGAGCAAAAAAAGAAATAAAAATTGCTGGTAAAAAAAATGTCCACGTCAAAATAAAAATAAAAAAACGGCGTGGAGTTCCCCTCAAATTCTATACCAGACCCCTATCCAGGCATGCAGCCTGGCAGGTCAGGAAAGGGGGGGACAAGCGAGCGCCCCCACCTTCTGAACCATACCAGGCCACATGCCCTCAACATGTGGGGTGGGTGCTTTGGGGCAGGGGGGATAATTATGGGGACAAGGGCCTCATCCCCACAAACGTGGTTGGGGTGGTCTGTGGGCAGGGGCTTATCGGGATCTTTTATCAAGGGGGACCCCAAGATCCCGGACCCCCTATGTGAATGAGTATTGGGTATCTACAGTAGTACCCCTACCCATTCACCAAAGAAGTGTCAAAAAGTAATAAAAACACACACAGTTCCTGACAGTTCCTTTATTAAAAAATAAAAAAAAGTGCCCCTTGATGTAAATCCATCATCAATCATGCCGCTCACCGCACGCGAAGAAAAAATTAAGATGCTCATGGCTGCCTACTGTAGACTCTGCTCCCTACATTTCTTATATATGTAGGGAGCAGGGCCACCTGGCTATGTCACCTGATGGCACCGCCCCCTTCTGAGGTCACAGACAGTTGCATGCTGGATCTGTGGTGTCAGAAGGAGTCGGTGCCACCAGGTGATGTAGCCAGGTGGCCCCAACCCTTACCTATAAAATAACTGTCAAACAGCTTAGCCTGCAGTTGGCAGCCAGCCTTCATTTCGGTGGTAGCATTTCCATTTTTTTTATTTTTAGGGTGCAGCAGGTGGCATGATTGATGATGGATTTAAATCAGGGGACACTTTTTTTCTTATTTTTTATTTTTTAATAAAGGAATTTTAAAAACTGTCTGTTTTGATGCTTTTTTGGTGAATGGGTAGGGGCACTATGTACCTGATACTCATTAACATGGGGTGGCTGGGATTTGGGGGCGCCCTTGATAAATGGAGCTTCCAGATTTTGATAAGCCCCCTGCTTACAGACCCTCACAACCCATGGCCATGGTTGTAGGGATGAGGCGCTTTGGGGTGTGGGGGCAGAGCCCTCCCTGCCCCAAACCACCCACCCATCATATTGAGGGCATGTAGTTTAGAATGGTTCAGGAGGGGAGGCACTCCTTCCCTTTCCTGCATGCCTTGATAAGGGTCTGGTATGGATTGGGGGGGAGGAGACCCCACATATTTTTCCTTTTTTTTTTCAACAGCCGAATAGCTGAATGCCAGGAATTACAACCGCGTCACTTTAAACGTGATTTGACTCTTTTTTTGTTGCAGCATGTTCTATATATGCTACAGACACGCCACTTACAGGCAGACTAAGGGGACCCCCAGTCACCAAATTTAAAGGAATTTTTCATTATTATTGTTGCACTTTAGGCATCATTAAAATCACTGCTCCTGAAAAAACAATACTTTTAAAAACACATTTTTGCATTAATACATGTCTCCCAGGGCAGTACCTGGACCCCTATACCCCTTTTATGCCCAATTACTTAGATTTGAGTAGAGATGAGCGGGACATTTTTATTTTTTTATAAATAAAATAAAATAAAGGACTTGTCCCAAGCTGTTTCTTGTCTTTTTTACCATTTTTGACACTTTCTTTGTGAAATGGTAGGGGTACCCCATTACCAATTCATACGGGGGCAGGGATCTTGGGGTCCCCTTGTTAAAGGGGGCTTCCAGATTCTGATAAGCCCCTCCCACTAGCATACTCCCACAACCACCGGGCAAGGTTTGTGGTCAGACCCCAAAGCACCCTCCCCATGGTGAGGGTATGTGGCCTTGTACGGTTCAGGAGGGGGGGGGCGATATCTGCCCATGGAGGGAAAAACAGAAACTATTTGCCTTCCTGGCCAAAACTATCACCCCCTTGATCACAAGGAAATATGTGTTTTTTTTACCATAAAAGGATAAAGAGACAGCTTGAATAGTTCTGTCCACCCTTTACATATGTATGTATGTATGTATGTATATGTATATATATATATATATATATATATATATATATATATATATATATATATATATATATATATATATATATATATATATATATATATACACATACAGTGCCTTGCAAAAGTATTCACCCCCTTGGCTTTTTAGCTATTTTCTTACATTACAGCCTTTAGTTCAATGTTTTTTAATCTGCGTTATATGTGATGGACCAGAACACAATAGTCTAAGTTGGTGAAGTAAAAACCTATAATTGGCATGTGCGTATGTATTCACCCCTTTGTTATGAATCCCATAAAAAGCTCTGGTGCAACCAATTACCTTCATAAGTCATATAATTAGTGAACTGATGCCCACCTGTGTGCAATCTAAGTGTCATATGATCTGTCATGACATATACAGATCTTTTTGAAAGGCCCCAGAAGCTGCAACATCTAAGCAAGAGGCACCACTAACCAAACTCTGCCATAAAGACCAAGGAACTCTCCAAACAAGTAAGGGACAATTTTGTTGCGAGGTACAAGTCAGGATTAGGTTATACAAAAATATCCAAATCTTTGATGATCCCTAGGAGCACCATCAAATCTATCATAACCAAAAGGAAAGAACATAGCACAACAGCAAACCTGCCAAGAGACAGCCGCCCCCAAAAACTCATGGACTGGGCAAGGAGGGCATTAATCAGAGAGGCAGCACAGAGACTGGAATATCTGTACATAGGAGGACAATAAGCTGTACGCTCCATAGAGTTGTGATTAATGGCAGAGTGGCCAGAAGAAATCCATTACTTTCAGCAAAAAACAAAATGGCACATTTTGAGTTTGCGAAAAGCCATGTGGGAGACTCCCAAAATGTATGAAGGAAGGTGCTCTGGTTTGATGAGACTAAAATTGAACTTTTTGGCCATCAAAGAAAATGCTATGTTTAGCGCAAACCCAGCACATCACATCACCCAAGAACACCATCACAGTGAAACATGGTGGTGGCAGCATCATGCTGTAGGGATGTTTTTCAACAGTTGAGACTGGAAAACTGGTCAGAGTTGAGGGAAAGATGGATGGTGCTAAATACAGGGATATTCTTGACCAAAACCTGTACCACTCTGTCTGTGATTTGAGGCTAGGACAGAGGTTCACCTTCCAACAGGACAATGACCCCAAACACACTGCTAAAGCAACACATGCGTAGTTTAAGGGGAGAAATGTAAATGTGTTGAAGTGGCCTAGTCAAAGCCCAGACCTCAATCCATTAGAAAATCTGTGGTCAGACTTAAAGATTGCTATTCACAAGCGCAAACCATCCAACTTGAAGGAGGAGCAGTTTTGCAAGGTGGAATGGGTAGAAATTCCAGTGGTAAGATGTGGCAAGCTCATAGAGACTTATGCAAAGTGACTTGGAGCTGTGATAGCCGCAAAAGGTGGCTATTCAAAGTATTGACTTTAGGGGGGTGAATAGTTATGCACATTGACTTTTTCTGTTATTTTGTCCTATTTGTTGTTTGCTTCACAATAAAAAAAAAACATCTTCAAAGTTGTGGGCATGTTCTGTAAATTAAATGATGCAAATCCTCAAACAATCCATGTTAATTTCAGGTTGTGAGGCAAAAAAACACGAAAAATTTCAAGGGGGTGAATACTTTTACACACAGAGTATATATATACATAATTTAGGTACAAAAAAAGAAACACAAAACAACCTCCATGCACTCACTACCAGAAGTAGTCCCTTGAAACCAGGGCCGAAGATGTAGATTTTGTTGGACCAACCTCTGTATTTTGAGTCTACCTGAGGGGGCAAAGAGCTGGGACCCTGTTGACTTTGCTGAGCTATGTTCACTATGTCTCACTGCTGAAACTAAGATTAAGATTGACCTTCCTCATGAAAAAATGTTTGAGCCCCTTAACCACTACAAACGCACACGTACAAATGCAAATACAGGTGTTTGGGATGTCTACAGATGAAAAATGGAGATTGCAATAGACGTGTTACATATCTCCAATTACAGTGAGTGAGAGCAATAATTATAGGCCCACTATTCACTATTAACTCTAAACTGATGATCTGTAAGGGCTTTTAAATTGTTGCCTGTGGAAAATATAGGGTATTTTTTTTTTGTCTCCGTTTTACAGAAACACGCAATTTTAAGTATTGACTTGCTTGGGTATCTATTTGCTCAGTGCAACCTCATCTTTCATATTTTACCAAATTAAAGAATATTTATCTATTTATCTGCAAGACATATATACACAATAAATAGATTATGGATGGCAAAAAAATGAAATCTTACATAAAATACTAAATTATTTACAATGCTTGCTACTGGGTTTTGACAATTAATGGGGTTAAAATTAAATTATTAATACATCCTTGTGTCCATAAAAACCATATATTGTATATATAATTAATTATCAGACAAAAAAGTCAGTGATTTGTGTAGCCAACAGTTACTCATCTGCAGTTGGAATAAGAGTCAAACTATGTAAGACAGGTAAGCTACCAGAACATCAAACAAAAGATTTAGTTTAAGAAAAACTGAAATGGCTGTTACCTTTGGGGGATAATAATGAGCACTCAATAGTCAGTATTTAAATAATCAATGACAAAATAAATATAACAATATAACATATTTACCCTTCCAAAATGGCTGCTGGCTCACAATGGTCATTACTAGGGATAAGCTTGGTGTTCGAGTCGAACACATGTTTGACTCGAACACCAGCTGTTCGCACAATCGTCGAATACCGAACGCTATGGGCCGTTCATGCCAAACTCGTGTGCACTGTGACCCCGCATGCTTGGCCAATCACAGTGCCGGCAGCGAAGAGAGCCATAACTGGCCACAGGCAGGATGCCTGTGGCCAATTATAGCTCAGGGGGTTTAGTATACGCCCCACACTATATAAGGCCGACAGCGCGGCGGCCTTGTGTAGTGTGTTCCGGTGTGCAGGGAAAGAGCAAGAAAGGCAGGGACAGTGTGTTCTTTTCTCAGGCATCTGCAGGAGTTAGTGGGTGGTGTCTTCCTCCACCACAGTATACACCTGCATCTACCCTTTATTGCTATTGTTCTCTAATACAGGCATCTGCAGGAGTTAGTGGGTGTTGTGTGCCTCCAGCACAGTATACACCTGTATCTACCTTTTATTGCTGTTGTTCTCTAATACAGGCATCTGAAGGAGTTAGTGAGTGTTGTGTGCCTCCAGAACAGCATACACCTGCATCTACCCTTTTTTGATGGTGTTCTCTAATACAGCATCTGCAGAGTTCATAGGCATTGTGTGCCTCTAGCACAGCACAGTATACACCTGTATCTACCCTTTTTTGCTGGCGTTCTCTAATACAGGCATCTGCAGGAGTTAGTGGGTGTTGTTTGCCTCCAGCACAGTATACACCTGTATCTACCTTTTATTGCTGGTGTTATCTAATACAGGCATCTGCAGGAGTTAGTGGGTGTTGTGTGCCTCCACCACAGCACAGTATACACCTGTATCTACTCTGTATTGCTGGTATTCTCTAATACAGGCATCTGCAGGTGTTAAAGTGGGTGTTTTGTACCTCCAGCACAGTATACACCTGTAGTTACCCTTTTTTGCTGATGTTCTCTAATACAGGCATCTGCAGGAGTTAGTGAGTGTTGTGTGCCTCCAGCACACCACAGTATACACCTGTATCTACCCTTTTTTGCTGGTGTTCTCTAATACAGGCCTCTGCAGAAGTTTGTGGGTGTTATGTGCCTCCAGCACAGCACAGTATACACCTGTATCTACCCTTTATTGCTGGTGTTCTCTAATACAGGCATCTGCAGGAGTTACTGGGCGTTGTGTAACTCCAGCATAGTATACACCTGTAGCTACCCTTTTTTACTGGTGTTCTCTAATACAGGCATCTGCAGGAGTTACTGGGCGTTGTGTAACTCCAGCATAGTATACACCTGTATCTACCTTTTTGCTGGTGTTCTCTAATACAGGCATCTGCAGGAGTTAGTGGGTATTGTGTGCCTTCAGCACAGCACAGTATACACCTGTATCTACCCTTTTTTGCTGGTGTTCTCTAATACAGCATCTTCAGGAGTTAGTGGGCATTGTGTGCCTCCAGCACAGCACAGCATACACCTGTATTTACCCTTTATTGCTGGTATTCTCTAATATAGGCATCTGTAGGAGTTAAAGTGGGTGTTGTGTGCCTCCAGCACAGTATACACCTGTAGCTACCCTTTTTTGCTGGTGTTCTCTTATACAGGCATCTGCAGGAGTTAGTGGGTGTTGTGTGCCTCCAGCACAGCACAGTATACACCTGTATCTACCCTTTATTGCTGGTATTCTCTAATACAGGCATCTGCAGGAGTTAAAGTGGGTGTTGTGTGGCTCCAGCACAGTATACACCTGTAGCTACCCTTTATTGCTGGTGTTCTCTAATACAGGCATCTGCAGGAGTTACTGGGTGTTGTGTGCCTCCAGCACAGTATACACCTGTATCTACCTTTTTTTTGCTGGTGTTCTCTAATACAGGCATCTGCAGGAGTTAGTGGATGTTGTGTGTCTCCCGCACAGCACAGTATACACCTGTATGTATCCTTTTTTGCTGGTATTCTCTAATACAGTCATCTGCAGGAGTTAAAGTGGGTGTTGTGTGCCTTCAACACAGTATACACCTTTATCTACCCTTTTTTGCTGGTGTTCTCTAATATAGGCATCTGCAGGAGTTACTGGGTGTTGGTGCCTCCAGCACAGCACAGTATACACCTGTAGAGATGGACGAACTTCCGACGGGACGTTTCGCAAACAGCAAACGCGAATGCGGCCAAAAGTTTGCGAACCCCAAAGTTTGCAGTGGGCCCCGTTGACTTCAATGGCAGGCAAACTTTAAAAACCTACAGGTCATATTTCCAGCCACAAAATACTTACTAGCTGTGCACACATAGTCCCACCACATGGCCACTGACATAACACATGTATGAAGTGAATCTGGGTTTTGAAATCTGCAAGCATTCTTTTTTTATCTGTGAAATTTTGACAATTCAGGACTCAGGAGCGCATAATAGCAATGGAGGAGAGGAAAGGTCAGGGTAGGCTATGAAGAGGGTACAGGAGATGATCACCAGAACCATGATATAGAGCACTGACACCAACACTGTGACATAGAGCACTGACACCAGCACCGTGATAGAGTGCATGGACACCAGCACCGTGATATAGAGCACTGACACCAGCACTGTGATAGAGTGCACTGACACCAGCACCGTGATATAGAGCACTGACACCAGCACCGTGATAGAGTGCACTGTCACCAGCACCATGATAGAGTGCACTGACACCAGCACCGTGATATAGAGCACTGACACCAGCACCGTGATAGAGTGCACTGACACCAGCACCGTGATATAGAGCACTGACACCAGCAGTCAGTCTGCTGAGTGGCGGTTGTTGCTACCTCCTCTTCCTTATCCAATGCCAAGAGTGGCTGCCCATCAGAAATGTCTTGATATGGATCGGAAAATAATTCCTGCGACTCAAGTGGAAGGTATATGGTGGTGGTGTTGGTGGTAGTGTCTTTGGGGGTGCACACAGCAGAGAGTGAAGAAGAGGGTGCAGATCGAGAGGATGAGGAGGGTGCAGAAGAGTAAGGCTGAGTGAGCCACTCAACCAAGTCTGGTGCGTCCTTTGATGTAATCGCACGCACCTTCTGCAAATTGCCACTTTGGCTCAAGCCTGTTGCTCCTGCCCTACCCCTACCACCCCTGTGGAAGGGCTTGCCTCTTCCTCTGCCTGTCATTTTTTAAATGACCCTGTGACAAAAGTCTCTAGAGAAGTGCAGTATGTATGTGGAAGAATGTATATAACACCCCGCTTCAATCTGTCGTTTTTGGGGGCCACTGGTCTATCACACCAGTTATAATACTTTTTTTTATTGCGTTTGTCACTCTTTGTAGTATCGCTGCAGAACTGCTCAGCAGTCACAATGCTGCACAGTGGAAACGCACTATACTATGCTTTCTATATGTGCAAGTATTTTATATGTGTATTACACACCTATATACTGCACACCAAATAGTACACCTATACCAGTCCTTACAAGGACCTTTGTGGACCTAGTAGCTAGTGATTTGCGGACTGTCCCTCAGTCACTACACTGATAAAGGACTGCTGCAGAAAAGGCAGTAATCTGCAGCACAGCCCTGCACCAGCACCCTATATATTGTACACCTATACCAGGCCTTACAAGGACCTTTGTGGATCTAGTAGCTAGTGATTTGCAGACTGTCCCTCAATCACTACACTGAAAAAGGACTGCTGTAGAATAGGGCAGTAATCTGCAGCACAGCCCTGCACCAGAACCCTATATATTGTACACCTATACCAGTCCTTACAAGGACCTTTGTGGACCTAGTAGCTAGTGATTTGCAGACTGTACCTCAGTCCCTACACTGATAAAAGACTGCTGCAGAATAGGGCAGCATTCAGCAGCAGTGCACCACAACCCTATATATTGTACACCTATACCGGTCCTTACAAGGACCTTTGTGGACCTAGTAACTAGTGATTTGCAGACTGTCCCTCAGTCACTACACTGATAAAGGACTGCTGCAAAATAGGCCAGTAATCTGCAGTACAGCCCTGCACCAGCACCCTATATATTGTACACCTATACCAGTCCTTACAATTACCTTTGTGGACCTAGTAGCTAGTGATTTGCAGACTGTCCCTCAGTCCCAACACTGATAAAAGACAGCTGCAGAATCGGGCAGCAGTCAAGTTTAATATTCTTTCTATATTTGGAAGAAAGTATATTATACGTGTATAACCCTATATACTGTAGACTTGTGCACAACGGAAAATTTTGTTTAGTTTCGGTCCGTTGTCATTCGTAAAATACATAATTTTGTTCTGTTATATTCGTTATGTTACATTAATACGTTTTCGGATAATTCGTTATTATTCGTAGAGTGACGAATTCATTCGTTCGTATTCGTTGAAATTCGCTATTTATGTATGTGTAGACATTTGTGATAATGATTCGTAGTTTGGAAAGTCGTTTGTTTATTGAATCTTTTAACACACACAATGACAATATCTCTTCTCCTGGGCTCAAATACAATACAACACCCTTCTAACTCAGTTCTCAGGAATGCACTTTGCCAGTAATCCAACACAAAATTAATTAGCTGATTGGACTATAAGATTTACTTTGAGCTGACCTTTTGTTTCATTAGATCTTTAAAGAATTACCAAATTTATTTGAATTCATTCGTTATATTTCTTTCGTATTCGTTGTTATTCGTTATTTTTTTTAATCGGACATTCGGATGCATCCGAATGTCCGAAAGATGCAAAATTCGGCCGAATTTCGATTCGTTACGAAACGAATTGCACAAGCCTAATATACTGTACACCTATACCAGTCTTTAAAAGGACCTTTGTGGACCTAATAGTACTAGCTAGTGATTAAACTGACTGTCCCTGCTCCACACAGTGTCCTGTCCCTACACTGACAAAAGATAGCTGGAGAATCAGTCAGCAGTGCACTCAGCAATCACCAGCACAGCAGTGCACCATAACCCTATATACTGTACACCTATACCAGTCCTTAAAAGGACCTTTGTGGACCTAATAGTAATAGCTAGCTAGTGATTAAACTGACTGTCCCTGCTGCACACAGCATCCTGTCCCTCCCTACACTGACAAAAGACAGGCTGCTGCAATAACCAGCACAGCAGTGCACTGAACCCTATATACTGTACTACACCTATACCAGTCCTTAAAAGGACTTTTGTGGACCTAATAGCTAGTGATTTGTGTCACTACATTCTCTCCCTGCTCCACACAGTGTCCCGTCCCTAAACTGACATAAGACAGAATGTAAAATGGCCACCAGATCAGGTCTATTTATAAGGTAGGTGGAATGTCCAATTGTCCATGTGCTGAAATGTCTCAATTGGCTGTCCTGTACCCCATGATGGATGTGTCATCATGGGTCAAAGTTCTTTCACACTGTAAACACATATGTCTGCCGGGCGAACAGCGGCAATAGTCCACTGATCGGGCGAATCGCAAACACGCCAAATTCACCGCGAACCGACCGCCGGGCAAACAGTTCAGCCATCCCTAAACACCTGTATCTACCCTTTTTAGCTGGTATTCTCTAATACAGGCATCTGCAGGAGTTAATGGGTGTTGTGTGCCTCCAGCACAGTATACACCTGTATCTATCCTTTATTGCTGGTGTTCTATAATAAAGGCATCTGCAGGAGTTAGTGGTTGTTGTGTGCCTCCAGCACAGTATACACCTGTATCTACCCTTTTTTGCTGGTGTTCTCTAATACAGGCATCTGCATGAGTTAGTGGGTGTTGTGTGGCTCCAGCACAGCACAGTATACACCCGTATCTACCATGTATTACTGGTGTTCTCTAATACAGGCATCTGCAGGAGTTAAAGTGGGTGTTGTGTGCCTCCAGCACAATATACACCTGTAGTTACCCTTTATTACTGGTGTTCTCTAATACAGGCATCTGCAGGAGTTAAAGTGGGTGTTATGTGCCTCCAGCACAGTATACACCTGTATCTATCCTTTTTTTGCTGGTGTTCTCTAATACAGGCATCTGCAGGAGTTAGTGGATGTTGTGTGCCTCCAGAACAGTACAGTATACACCTGTATCTACCCTTTTTTGCTGGTGTTCTCTAATACAGGCATCTGCAGGAGTTACTGGGTGTTGTGTGCCCCCAGCACAGTATACACCTGTATCTACCTTTTTCTGCTGATGTTCTCTAATACAGGCATCTGCAATAGTTACTGGGTGTTGTGTGCCTCCAGCACAGCACAGTATACACCTGTATCTACCCTTTTTTGCTGGTGTTCTCTAATACAGGCATCTGCAGGAGTTAGTAAGTGTTGTGTGCCTCCAGCACAGCACAGTATACACCTGTATCTAGCCTTTTTTGCTGGTGTTCTCTAATACAGGCATCTGCAGGAGTTAAAGTGGGTGTTGTTTGCCTCCAGCACAGTATACACCTGTATCTACCCTTTATTGCTGGTGTTCTATAATAAAGGCATCTGCAGGAGTTAGCGGGAGTTGTGTGCCTCCAGCACAGTATACACCTGTATCTACCATTTATTGCTGGTGTTCTATAATAAAGGCATCTGCAGGAGTTAGTGGATGTTGTGTTCCTCCATCACAGCACAGTATACACCTGTATCTACCCTTTATTGTTGGTGTTCTCTAATACAGGCATCTGCAGGAGTTAAGGTGGGTGTTGTGTGCCTCCAGCACAGTATACACCTGAATCTACCCTTTATTGCTGGTGTTCTCTAATACAGGCATCTGCATGAGTTAGTGGGTGTTGTGTGCCTCCAGCACAGCACAGTATACACCTGTATCTACCCTTTTTTGCTGGTGTTCTCTAATATAGGCATCTGCAGGAGTTAGTGGGTGTTGTGTGCCTCCAGCACAGCACAGTATATACCCGTATCTACCCTTTATTACTGGTGTTCTCTAATATAGGCATCTGCAGGAGTTAATGTGGGTGTTGTGTGCCTCCAGCACAGTATACACCTGTATCTACCCTGTATTACTGATGTTCTCTAATACAGGCATCTGCAGGAGTTAAAGTGGGTGTTGTGTGCCTCCAGCACAGTATACACCTGTATCTATCCTTTTTTGCTGATGTTCTCTAATACAGGCATCTGCAAGAGTTACTGGGTGTTGTTTGCCTCCAGCATAGTATACACCTGTATCTACCTTTTTTTTGCTGGTGTTTTCTAATACAGGCATCTGCAGGAGTTACTGGGTGTTGTGTGCCTCCAGCACAGCACAGTATACACCTGTATCTACCCTTTTTTGCTGGTGTTCCCTAATACAGGCATCTGCAGGAGTTAGTGTGTGTTGTGTGCCTACAGAATAGCACAGTATACACCTGTATCTACTCTTTTTTACTGGTGTTCTCTAATATAGGCATCTGCAGCCTTTACAGTGGGTGTTGTGTGCCTCCAGCACAATATACACTACGTAATTGCTGGTTTTCCCATCTCTCTGCAGGCCATTACTATGTCTGGATGGCCAACAAGGAGAGGCAGTCACGAGCCAATAAAAGAGGTCAAAAAGGGTCTGTGTCTAGAGACAACAGTTCTGGTCGTGGACGAGGTGCATCGTCATCAGCACGTGGCCATGGGACACGTTTGCCCTTATTTATGGCAGCTGGACGTGTTTAGCTGCATCATGTCAAAAACTTGGTAGAGTGGATGACCAAGCCCTCTTCATCCTCCTCATCCTCTCTTACCCAGGCTCAGGTTATTAGCAAAGCAGCTGCCAATGCATCCTCTTCCCTCGTCTCAATGTCATCAGTCACTCCTTCCCTAGACCCACCATGTCTGCCTGAGGAGTCCCCCGAACTGTTTGAGCACATGCTCTAGGATCTGATGATGATACCCAGCTAGAGGAAGGCAGTAGCGTGAGCGCAGAGAGACGGGATGCTCAAGAAGGACAGCAATCTGGCAGTCATGTTACACCAGCTGCAGCATACTGCCAGGTTTGCTCCAGTGATGAAGAGGGAGGGGATGATGATGTCACTGAATCCACGTGGGTGCCTGATAGGAGAGAGGAGGAGGAGGCACATCTCCAACAAGGCAGGATGCCCTCCAGGGGTCAGCTTAGGGGCAGCATACCGACTGAATCACATCCCAGAACTCTGCCTGTGCAGGGCGCTGCCTCTGCATGTTGTTCCAAAAGTTCTTTGGTGTGGGCCTTTTTTGAGACCAGTGCATCAGATCACACCGCTGCTGTTTGCAACATATGTCTCAAGCATATCTCGCGTGACCAAAACATCAGCCGCTTGGGCACCATACGCTTGACCAGACATATGTTGACCTGCCATGCAGCTCATTGGCAAGCATACCTGAGGGACCCACACCAAAGAACAATGTGGACCTCTACTTGCTCCTCATAAGCTGGGATCTCCACCCCCACTAGACCTTCATTCCTCTCTGAAACCTGCACTGAAAGGAATGAAGGTGTAGAATTAGATGTGTCACAGCCAAGTATTTGCGGGCACTCTGCTAGCAGTACACCCACGTCTGATTGTAGCAGGCAAATTTCCCTGCCCCAGCTGCTGGATCGTCCAAAGAAGTTCACTCCCAGCCATCCACATGCCCAGTGGTTGAATGCTAGCTTGGCTAAATTGCTAGCACTTCAACTGCTGCCTTTTCAGTTGGTAGACTCAACCCCCTTCCGTGAGTTTGTGCAATGTGCGGTTCCTCAGTGGCAGGTCCCCAAATGCCACTTTTTCCGATTCCGGCTCTCTACTGGCATGTGGAAGGCAATGTCCATGCCTCGCTGGAAAAGGGCAGTCAGCGGTAAGGTGGATATTACCGCTGACTCATGGTCCAGCAGGCATGGACAGGGACATTACCTATCTTTCACTGCCCATTGGGTCACTCTTCTGGCAGCTGGAAAGGATGCAGGACAAGGTTCAGTAGTGTTGGAGGTTGTTCCGCCACCACGCCTCCAAAATGCTTCTACTGGTTGTGACACACCTCTCTCCTTCACCCCCCCCTATTCTTCTTCCTCCATGGCCTCTTCCAGTGCTCTGTCCTCGGAACCAGCGGTGCTCCATAGGCGTTCAAGGGGCTACGCAAGCACACAGGCAAAAAGATGCCATGCCCTGCTTGCACTGGTTTGTTTGGGGGACAGGAGCCACACTGGGGCAGATATTTTGTCAGCTCTGCAGGGGCAGGCCAAGAGGTGGTTGAGGCCCCCTTTATCCAGACAGTGTTCCTGCTGTCCCACCCATCACACAGGAAGAGGAGGAGGAGGAGGTGGAGGCTTGTGTCAGCATGAAGGTTAGATCCTGGCACTCAGCATCAGCAGCAGCAGTCTCTTAGGGATGATTTACAGTCCCAAGAAACACATGGACTTGTAGGTGGCTGGGAGGAGGTGGCTGTGGATCATGTCGTCCTTAGTGACCCAGAGGACTCCAGCCCAAATGCCTCAGCTAACCTACGCTGCATGGCCTCCCTGATCCTGCAAAGCCTGCGGAAGGATCCTCGTATTCTTTGGATCAAGGAGAGGGACCATTACTGTCTGGCCACTCTACTTGATCCACGGTACAAGGATAAGGTTGTGGACCTTATCTTGCCATCGCAGAGGGAGCAGAGGATGAGACATCTCCGGGAGGCCTTGCAGAAAGTTTTGTGCAATGCGTTCCCAGAGACTGGGAGGTTACAAACTCCTGCTCCTGGACAACGTTTTGCTGAGGCTTTGGTCAGTCACAGAAGGAGCGGTGGAGAAGGTCAGCATTCAGACAGGTATGATCGGTGCCAGCAACCATTGCCAGCGTCTGATTTATATGGTGCAGGAATACCTAGGGGCAAGGTCAGACTTGGACACCTTTACCACTGAAAATCCTCTGGCTTACTGGGTCTTGAGGATGGATCACTGGCCAGAGCTTGCACAGTATGCAATTGAGCTACTGGCCTGTCCTGCATCCAGCGCTCTTTCGGAATGCACCTTCAGTGGTGCTGGTGGCTTTGTAACCGATCACAGGGTGCACCTGTCCACCGACTTGGTTGATAGACTGACTTTCTTAAAGATGAATCAGTCTTGGATCACCACCAGCTACCAGCTGATGTAACCAAATATTTTTTTTGAAATATCACATGTCCTGTTATGTTGACTGACTATCCTCTTCCTCCTCAATGATCCTGCTGATATCTTGGAAGAACATTTTTGGTTCTGGGTGATGCCACCAGCCCAATTTTTCAGCCCATTTAACAGGGGCGTGTAATTAAAATTTTTGATGCAATGCTTTGCAGCAGGGCTCATTCCTGCACTCCAACTAGAATGTATGGGAGAGATTGCAGTGTCGTGGCACCAGCACCAGTGCCTAAGGCCCAATTTTTCAGCCCCTGTTTAACAGGGGCATGTAATGCAATTTTTGATGCAGTGCTTTGCAGCAGGGCTCATTCCTGCACTCCAACTAGAGTATATGGGAGAGGTTGCAGTGTCGTGGCACCAACACCAGTGCCTAAGGCCCAATTTTTCAGCCCCTGTTTAGCAGGAGCATGTAATACAATTTTTGATGCAATGCTTTGCAGCAGGGCTCATTCCTGCACTCCAACTAGAGTATCTGGGAGAGGTTGCAGGGTCGTGGCACCAGCAATCAGTGCCTAAGGCCCAAATTTTCAGCCCCTGTTTAACAGGGGCATGTAATTACAATTCTTGATATAATATTTCACAGCAGGGCCCATTCCTGCACCCACGGAGAGTAACTGTGAGGACTTATAGTGTTGTGGCACCAGCACCACCACCACCACCACAACCACCAAAGGCCCAATTTTTCTACCACTGTTCAGCAATGGCATGTAATTAAAATTCTTGATATAATAGTTCACAGCAGGGCGCTCCAGCGCCCACCAAGAGTCACTTTGAGGGCTTACAGTGTTAACTTGTGGCAACACCAACACCTTAGGGCCACATTTCTGCAAAGCATATAGGGTAGGCCCCTACTTTCAAATATCCAACTTACAAACGTCTCCTACAACAGGAAGTGAGATGGAAGTGAGATGAAAAAAGACGGACGGCCAATAAAAATTATACAGGGGTGATAAACCTTCCCTATGTTTTTCCAAAAAGCTTAAAAATAAATTTTTTGACTGGAGCTACACTTTAAAAATGTACCAGTTCAAAATTACAAACAGATTCTACTTAACACAACAAACCTACACAGTCCCTGTCTTGTTTGCACCGCATGTATACTGCTGTTCTGAGTATATAGGTCCTGGGGGCCTCACACCTTTCCTTTTTTTAATTTGGGTATGGGGTTCCCCTTAATATCCATACAAGACCCATAGAGGCTGGTAATGGGCAGGGGGGGCTACCCATACCATTTTTCTCTATGATTTTCATTCGTATTGCCGGAACCAGATATTATATTAAAACCGCAAGCAATTTTAAATTACTTTTTTTCCGTTAAATGTCATTTTGTGCAGGGATTGTTCTAAACACAGGAAACTCGTGGCACTTCACAGGCATACTATAGACACCCTCCAGGCACGATATTTAAAGGAATATTTCACTTTTTTTTCACTTTAATCAGTGCTCCTGAAAAAAATGGCCGTTTTTAAAAACATTTCAGGCATTGACCCATGTCCCCTTGGGAAGGAGCCTGGTCCCCAAACCCTTTTTAGGACAATATCTTGCATATTAGCCATTAAAATTAGCACTTTTTATTTCAAACATTCGAGTCCCATAGACTTCAATGGGGTTCTAAAGTTCGCACGAATTTCCAGTCCGTTTGAAAGTTCTGGTGCAAACCGAACCGGAAGGTGTTCGGCTCATCCCTAGTCATTACAAGAGTCCCCTAAGATGGCTGCCTTTTTCAAAATGGTAGCCTGTTAAGGAGGAGCTTGCATCTTGAGTCCTTAAAATTTCAGAGTATGAGGCGTTATGAAATATTATGGATTAAGTGTGTGTGGGTGAAATTCTTAAGAGTGATGAGGTGTATGAAGTGTGTTGATGTGTGAGGTGTATGAAGTGTATGCAGTTATGAGTGTGATAAGATGTGTCCTAATGGCTTCCTATCTTGATCCTATATATTGTTCTGGACAAAAAGCTCATACAAATTATAATAAAGATATAGGCAGACCAGAAGGTGTAACTTCCTCCCATTATGGGAGCCTCTTTAACCACCAAGTGTCATCAGAGGGCAGAAATATCTGTTCTGAATTATCCTCATACTGAATTATTCTCATAAAGGATCTGTTGTAAGAATGTCCATTTTCTCATGGTAGAGGTGTGGCCATGTGATATTTCTAATATATATCTGTCATGCCGCGTACACACGGTCGGACTATCCGGCTGACTTAATCCAGTGGATAACCCGCCAGACTTTGCAGCTGATGTCCGCCAGACAAATGAGCGGATCTGCCCACACACGACTGGAATTTTCCTGCGGACTAGGTCCGGCTGACAATCCGCCGAACTATGGCGGGAGACCGCCGGACTTTTGAAATGAACTTGCCCACACACGGAGAAAAGTCATTTAATTTTGAAACATGGCTCCAGGTAGACAGAACTAGCAAAGGAGGTCAATGTCGATAGCAGACCCTTATACGAGCATGCAGCCCGGCCGGTCAGGAAAGCGGGTGGGGACGAGCGAGCGCCCCCCCCCCGAGCCATACCAGGCCGCGTGCCCTCAACATGGGATGGTGCTTTGGGGGTAGGGTGGCCCTGTGACAATGTCACAGTCCTGGAGGATGCTGGGACTGTGACATCATAAGTGGGCGGGGTCGCCATGTGACATCATCCGGTGACCCCGGGCCCTTATACCTATATAAGCCGCCGCACAACGTGTCCCTGCTATTGTGGCCAGAGAGAGCATTGTGTCAACATCGCAAGGAAGAAGAAGAAGAGAAGAAGGCAGCGGCGACAGAAGACCGGGCCAACACTAGTAAAAGAGCTATAAGAAGATAGCGGAGGCCTGACAGAAGAACCGAAGAGCGGGACAAGACCCCAGAAGAGCGGGACAAGACCCCGAAGAAGACTCTAAAGAAGACCCCCGGACGAAGGCGGTGACGACAAAGAAGAAAGCTGAGCTCCTCCGCTAGTAAAAGAGCTAGTAAAAGAGCAGAAGATAGCGGAGGAGTACGGCGAGAAGACCCCCCCCCCCCCAAGATGGAAGAAGACCACCGGAGATGTCTAATAAATTATTTTAAAAACTTGTGTTTTTCTTTTATTTACACTTTTTTTCTCCAGGTGAATGGGTAGGGGTACATCGTACCCCTACTCATTCACATTGGGTGGGGGGCCGGTATCTGGGAGCCCCCTTATTAAAGGGGGCTCCTGGATTCCAATAAGCCCCCTGCCCGCAGACCCCAACAACCAATGGTCAGGGTTGTGGGGAAGAGGCCCTTGTCCTCATCAACATGGGGACAAGGTGCTTTGGGGTGGGGGGCCGCAGGGCCTCCCTTCCCCAAAGCACTCCCCATGTTGAGGGCACATGGCCTGGTATGGCTCAGGAGGCTCAGGCTGTGTGCTTGGATAAGGGTCTGCTATAGACTTTGGGGGGACCCCCACGCCGTTTTTTCAGCGTAGGGGTTCCCCTTTAAATCCATACCAGGTGACGGGGCTAGCGAGGTGTCAATCTTGCTGATGAAGGCAGCGACATTGACCTAATTCGCTAGTTCCATCTACCTGGAGCCACGTTCAAAATGAACAGACTTTTCTCCATGTGTGGGCAAGTCTGTTCATTTCAAAAGTCCGGCGGACTAGCACACAGACGGGTGGATTCAGCAGTCAGTGGACAATTTTGAGTCAAAACTTCTTTCTAAGTCCGCCGGACTTTTGGGAAGAAAAAGTCCTTCGTAGCCCACACCGCCAGATAGTCCGATCGTGTGTACGCGGCATCAGTTTCCATATATTATAAGTGATGTATTAGCTAGATTCCTAAATGGTTTAGGAATTTTGAGGAGACAATACGGATATTTACTAGCTTTGTCTGTTTACCAACTCTTAGAAGTGCCCAACTAGGTACAAATTTCCCCCAAGGCTTTCTTGTGAGATCTCATATGAACACAGCATATCGCACCTAGGAGAAACAATTGAGGTTGCTGTGCTTCCAAAGTTGAAAGATGCAAGGTGTCTCTGTTTGAAACATTCTCGTGACTGTTCTGAACTTCAGCTCTGTTTTAAGGCCTATTCAATCTTACATCTCTATATGAACTTTATAAAAATATGTCTATTTCTTTATCATAATTCCCCCCCCCCCCCCCCCCGGTAAATGGGTCAAATTCTGTAGCCGCTTCAGAAAGACTCTTGAAGAAATAGGGTTAAATTTGGGCCTTGGAAGTCTTGTTTAAGAAGATGGTTCCGAACTGTGGATATGGAATGTTTAATCGGATGTAGACATCTGCAAATAGGTCTAGTTCCTGCGATAGAAAAATGGGTTTCTGATCAATGTGTGCATACAAGGGCTGTCATCCATTACTGGTGGGAAATGGATCACTCCGGGCACCTTTGATAGATTTTACTTCACCACAAATCCACTCCTACTTGCTTACCAGGGCTTTAATTCCCATCAACAGAGAGGGCCAGGAGGTGGGAGCAGAGGACTACACTTCCCTCACCAGGAAGGTGTTCATGTCCGTTGACACCTTTTGAAACATTATGCCCAGTAGGGATGAGCCGAACACCCCCTTGGTTCGGTTCGCACCAGAACTTTCGAACGGACCCCAAATTCGTACGAATGTTAGAACCCCATTGAAGTCTATGGGACTCGAACGTTCGAAATTAAAAGTGCTAATTTTAACGGCTAATATGCAAGATACTGTCCTAAAAAGGGTTTGGGGACCTGGCTCCTGCCCCAGGGGACATGGGTCAATGCCTAAAATGTTTTTAAAAATGGCCGTTTTGGCGGGAGCACTGATTTTAATGACGATTAAAGTGAAAAAAAAAGTGAAATATTCCTTTAAATATGGTGCCTGGGGGGTGTCTGTAGTATGCCTGTGAAGTGCCACGTGTTTCCCGTGTTTAGAACAGTCCCTGCACAAAATGACATTAAACGGAAATAACACCATTTAAAACTGCTTGCGGTTTTAATGTTATATCTGGTTCCTGCAATATGGTTGAAAATCATTGAGAAAAATGGCATGGGTAGCCCTCCCTGCCCATTACCAGCCTATTTGGGTCTTGTACGCATATT
The DNA here is from genome assembly GCF_037356315.1 of Lithobates pipiens. Classification (NCBI taxonomy): domain Eukaryota; kingdom Metazoa; phylum Chordata; class Amphibia; order Anura; family Ranidae; genus Lithobates; species Lithobates pipiens. The sequence continues at coordinate 400,429,636 of NW_027507903.1, read as the reverse complement.
AAGGGGAACCCTGTACCCATGTTAAAAAAAGGAATTGCGTGTGGCCCCCAGGCCCTATATACTCAGAACAGCAGTATACAGGCGGTGCAAACAAGACAGGGACTGTGTAGGTTTGTTGTGTTAAGTTGAATCTGTTTGTAATTTTCAACTGGTACATTTTTAAAGTGTAGCTCCAGTCAAAAAAACAATTTTATAAGCTTTTTGGAAAACAGAGGGAAGGGTTATCACCCCTGTATAATTTGTTTTGTCGTCCATCTTTTTTCATCTCACTTGCTGTTGTCTCCTTCTGTTTGCAAGTAGGAGATGTTTGTAAGTTGGATGTTTGAAAGTAGGGGCCTGCCCTATATGCTCTGCAGAAATGGCGGAACAAGGTGTTGGTTTTGCCACAACATTGTAAGCCCTGAAAGTGACTCTTGGTGGGCGCTGGAGCGCCCTGCTGTGAACGATTATATCAAGAATTGTAATTACATGCCATTGTTGAACAGTGGTAGAAAAATTGACCTTTGGTGGTTGTGGTGCTGGTGCCACAACACTATAAGTCCTCACCGTTACTCTGGGTGGGCACAGGGACGGGCCCTCCTGTGAAATATTATATCAAGAATTGTAATTACATGTCCCTGTTAAACAGGGGCAGAAAAATTTGGCCTTAGGCACTGGTGCTGGTGCCACCACACTGCAACCTCTCCCATATACTCTAGTTTTAGTGCAGGAATTAGCCCTGCTGCAAAGCATTGCATCAAAAATTGTACTTAAACGCCCCTGTTAAACAGGGGCAGAAAAATTGGGCCTTAGGCACTGGTGCTGGTGCCACCACACTGAAACCTCTGCCATATACTCTAGTTTTATTGCAGGAATTAGCCCTGCTGCAAAGCATTGCATCAAAAATTGTACTTAAACGCCCCTGTTAAACAGGGACAGAAAAATTGGGCCTTAGGCACTGGTGCTAGTGCCACGACACTGCAACCTCTCCCATATACTCTTGCCACCAGCAGCACTGAAGGTGCGTTCCGAAAGAACGCTGGATGCAGGACAGGCCAGTAGCTCAATTTCATACTGTGCAAGCTCTGGCCAGTGATCCATCCTCAAGACCCAGTAAGCCAGAGGATTTTCGGTGGGAAAGGTGTCCAAGTCTGACCTTGCCCCTAGGTATTCCTGCACCATGTAAATCAGACGCTGGCGATGGGTGCTGGAACCAATCATACCTTGGGGCTGCGGACTAAAAAATTGTCTGAAAGCATCAGTCAGACGGCCACCTTCTCCACCGCTCCTTCTGACCGATGCCTCAGCAAAACGTTGTCCAGGACCAGGAGTTTGTAACCTCCCAGTCTCTGGGAACGCGTTGCACAGACCTTTCTGCAAGGCCTCCCGGAGATGTCTCATCCTCTGCTCCCTCTGTGATGGCAAGATAAGGTCGGCAACCTTACCCTTGTACCGTGAATCAAGGAGAGTGGCCAGCCAGTAATGGTCGCTCTCCTTGATCCGAAGAATACGAGGATCCTTCCGCAGGCTTTGCAGGATCAGGGAGGCCATGCAGCGTAGGTTAGCTGAGGCATTCGGTCCAGAGTCCTCTGGGTCACTAAGGACAACATGATCCGCAGCTACCTCCTCCCAGCCACGTACAAGTCCACATGTTTCTTGGGACTGTAAATCATCCCTACAAGACTGCTGCTGCTGATGCTGAGTGCCAGCCTCCACCTCCATGCTCACACAATCATCCTCCTCCTCCTCTTCCTCCTCCTCATCCTCTTCCTGTGTGATGGGTGGCACAGCAGGAACACTGTCTGGATAAAGGGGGCCTTGAGAGGCAAGGAAGTCCTCCTCTTCCTGCCTCTGTTCTGCCTCAAGTGCCCTGTCCATTATTCCACGCAGCGTATGCTCCAAGAGGTGGACAAGAGGTACAGTGTCACTGATGCATGCACTGTCACTGCTCACCATCCTTGTGGCCTCCTCAAACGGTGACAGGACAGTGCATGCATCCCTGATCATGCCCCACTGGCGTGGTGAGAAAAAACCGAGCTCCCCTGGCCCTGTCCTGGTGCCGTAGTCGCACAGGTACTCATTGATGGCACTCTGCTGCGCGTGCAGCCGCTGCAGCATGGCCAACGTTGAGTTCCATCTGGTGGGCATGTCACATACAAGGCGGTTCTTGGGCAGGTTCAACTCCTTTTGGAGCTCAGCCAGCCGAGCACAGGCATTAAATGATCAGCGGAAATGCACACAGACTTTCCTGGCCTGCTTCAGGACATCCTGTAAGCCGGGGTACCTGCCCAAGAACCGCTGCACCACCAGGTTAAGGACGTGAGCTACACAGGGCACATGGGTCAGTTGTCCCTGTCGGAGGGCAGAGAGGAGGTTGGTGCCATTGTCACAAACCACCATTCCTGGCTTAAGCTGGCGTGGCGTCAACCACCTCTCGGCCTGCCCCTGCAGAGCTGACAAAACATCCGCCCCAGTGTGGCTCCTGTCCCCCAAACAAACCAGCGCAAGCACGGCATGGCATAGTTTTGCCTGCGTACTTGCGTAGCCCCTGGAACGCCTACGAAGCACCGCTGGTTCTGAGGACAGAGCACTGGAAAAGGCCATGGAGGAAGAAGAAGAGGAGGGGGTGGAGGAGAGAGGTGTGTCACAACCAATAGTAGCATTTTGGAGGCGTGGTGGCGGAACAACCTCCAACACTACTGCACCTTGTCCTGCATCCTTCCCAGCTGCCAGAAGAGTGACCCAATGGGCCGTGAAAGACAGGTAACGTCCCTGTCCATGCCTGCTGGACCATGAGTCAGCGGTAATATGCACCTTACCGCTAACCGCCCTGTCCAGCGAGGCAAGGACATTGTCTTCCACATGCCGGTAGAGAGCCGGAATCGCCTTCCATGAGAAAAAGTGGCGTTTGGGGACCTGTCACTGAGGAACCGCACATTGTACAAACTCACGGAAGGGGGCCGAGTCTACCAACTGAAAAGGCAGCAGTTGAAGTGCTAGCAATTTCGCCAAGCTAGCATTCAACCGCTGGGCATGTGGATGGCTGGGAGTGAACTTCTTTCGCCGGTCCAGCAGCTGGGGCAGGGACATTTGGCTGCTATAATCGGACGTGGGTGTACCGCTAGCAGAGTTCCCAGAAGCACTTGGCTGTGACACACCTAATTCTACACCTTCATTCCTCTCAGAGCAGGTTTCAGAGAGGGCTGAAGGTCTAGTGGGGTTGGAGATGCCAGTTGATGAGGAGCAAGGAGAGGTCCGCTTTGTTCTTTGGTGTGGGTCTTTGAGGTACGCTTGCCAACGAGCTGCATGGCAGGTCAACATATGTCTGGTCAAGCATGTGGTGCCCAAGCGGCTGATGTTTTGGCCACGCGAGATACGCTTGAGACATATGTTGCAAATAGCAGCGGTGCGATCTGATGCACTCGTCTCAAAAAAGGCCCACACCAAAGAACTTTTAGAATAACGCGCAGAGGCAGCGCCCTGCACAGGCGGAGCTCTGCGGTGTGATTCAGTCGGTGTGCTGCCCCTAAGCTGGCCCCCGGAGGGCATCCTGCCTCGTTGGACATGTGCCTCCTCCTCCTCCTCCTCCTCCTCCTCCTCTCTCCTTCCAGGCACCCACGTGGAGTCAGTGCCCTCATCATCCCCTCCCTCTTCATCGCTGTAGCAAACCTGGCAGTATGCTGCAGCTTGTGGAACATGACTGCCAGATTGCTGTCCTTCTTGAGCATCCCCTCTCTCTGCGCTTACGCTACTGCCTTCCTCTAGCTGAGTGTCATCATCAGAGCCCACAAAACACTGGGCATCCTCCTGGAGCATGTACCCAACACTGTGCTCAAAGAGTTCAGGAGACTCCTCAGGAGGACGTGGTGGGTCTAGGGAAGGAGTCACTGATGATGACATTGAGAGGAGGGAAGCGTTGGCAGCTGCTTTGCTACTACCCTGAGACTGGGTGAGAGAGGATGAGGAGGATGAAGAGGGCTTGGTCATCCACTCTACCAAGTCGTTGGCATGTTGCGGCTCAACATGTCCAGCTGCCGAAAAGAAGGACAAGGGTGTCCCATGGCCACGTGCTGATGACAATGCACCGCGTACACGACCAGCACTGTTGTCTCTAGACACAGAGCCTGCTTGCCCTCTTTTATCGGCTCGCGCCTGTCTGCCTCTCCTTGCTGGCCTTCCAGACATGGTAATGGCCTGAAGGGAGTTGGGTAAAAAAGTAGTTGGGTAGTGTATATTGTGCTAGAGGCACACAACACCCACTAACTCCTGCAGATGCCTTTATTATAGAACACCAGAGATAAAGGGGTATATACAGATGTATACTGTGCTGTGCTGGAGGCACACACAACTTCCAATAACTCCTGCAGATGGCAAGTGGTCTCAAATAGAGAAGAGCTATGTAGGTGGATATAGCGGTATGTACTGGGTTCAGAGCACGCAGACAGCACGCACAAGCTCCTAACACTACTGACTGCAAGCTCTATTATAAAAGATAGATCACTAGCTATATAGGTGAGGTGAATGTAGCGGTGTATACTGTGGTCAGGGCACGCAGACAACAACCACTACACAACAGCAAGATCGAAAATTGTCCAAAAACGATCGGTGTGTACTGTGTTGAAGGTACACAGAACACCCACTAACTCCTGCAGATGCCTTTATTATAGAACACCAGAGATAAAGGGGTATATACAGATGTATACTGTGCTGTGCTGGAGGCACACACAACTTCCAATAACTCCTGCAGATGGCAAGTGGGCTCAAATAGAGAACAGCTATGTAGGTGGATATAGCGGTATGTACTAGGTACAGAGCACGCAGACAGCATGCACAAGCTCCTAACACTACTGACTGCAAGCTCTATTATAAAAGATAAATCACTAGCTATATAGGTGAGGTGAATATAGCAGTGTATACTGCGGTCAGGGCACGCAGACAACAACCACTACACAACAGCAAGATCGAATATCGGCCGAAAACTATCGGTGTGTACTATGTTGAAGGTACACAGAACACCCACTGCTTCAGACGCCAACACACTACACAAGGCCGCCGCGTTGGCGGCCTTATATAGTGTGGGGCGTGCACTACACAGCCTGAGCTATGATTGGCCACAGGCATCCTGCCTGTGGCCAATCATGGCTCTCCTTGCTGCTGGCGCTGCGATTGGCCAAGCATGCGGGGTCACAGTGCATGCTTGGCCAATCATGAGCCAGCAATGCACTGCGCCATCGCAGTGCATTGTGGGCCGTGAGCGCCACACGAATTTGGCACGAACGGACCAAAATGTTCGGACGAACAGCCGATGTTCGAGTCGAACATATGTTCGTATGGTTCAACAACCATTTATATGATGTGAAGCCAAGCTACCGTTTTGTTTTACAGACAGAGGAAAACACTATATCTAGGTTAACCTAGAAACCATAAAAGTGGTTCTTATATTGGTAGTAAATATTACACTTTGTGGCCTTATTTGTAAGGGAATTGCAGTGGATCAACACAGTGTCATCAGTAAGTAATGGGGCAGCCATTTCCCCAAATGAAGTATGCGTCCTTTACATTTGCTTCATATAGCCTGTTTTTTAGCCAACTAATACAGATACAGAGCCTTTTTCCCGCCTACCTCATATTTTTAAGCCAGTTTTAGTTCAACAAATAATTTCCAAAAGTGTTATTATGCATTAATCGTGGCTAGTAATTATTCAGAAAGTTTCTTGAGAACCCGCAGTGCTTGTAACTAATTGGACATGACTATTATCCTTGATTTTAATATTTATTTATTTTTGACTAAAAAAGAAAGTTATCCATCTCACATTTTTCACCTAATCATTATCTTTTAATGTAGATTGATTAGGCAATAACCATAAGTTTTTACTTAAATTGCGAGGAGACATTTTGTAACCTTTATCGGTGGATGTAAATCTGCAGGCCCTGAGGAACTGCCTCCTGGAATGGCCGTCCCTTTATTATCAGTAAAAAAAAGCACTGTGAAACAAATTATATGGTTCCAATGCTTTTCAGAATATGTCTTTAACAATTTTACCATTTCATGCTGAAAACAGTGACATTCAAATAATTAATGGACTCTTGGGAACATTCTACAGTGAATTTAATTGTATCATCGCCCAAATTTGCCACCTCTAGCATTCTGTTGAAAATCTCCTCAGGGCTTTTCCAGCATTGCAGAACATCATTGACAAAGCTGAAATAACCAAAAATAAAGTCTGTATAATTAGGATTATTATGATTTCCACTCCAAATCAGGCAAAAAAGATTAGCAAAGGATGGTGTTGCTGGCTAGTCATGTTGCTCCTATATGTGAATATAGAAAATATCCTTCCATCAGAATGAGTTTACTAAGATTCACTCTAAACAGGTAAAAAGTATGTGCTATACTGTTTCAGACTCTTATGTAAAAATGTCCCCTAATGGTATACATTAATTAGTCTATTATCATCAAAATCACAGACAACAATATTATCACAGACAACAATCTTATCCTGTCATACCTGTGGTGTGATTTTAATGCTTCAATAAAGATACCAAGGAGTGCAGCAATATTCCCGATTTTGCATGTTACTACATTATCAGATACAGAGTTAACATTTAAAACTCATAAAGGACATTTCTTTGTATATTTTAAACACATGTGTGGCACCGTCTGTAAAAGAGCTAGAAGAAGGTGCGGTGGCCCGGCAAGAAGAACCGAAGAGACCCCGAAGCCGGAAGAAGAGGGCAGCGGCGAAGAAGAAAGCCGGGCTCCTCTGCTAGCAAAAGAGCTAGCAGAAGATAGCGGAGGAGTCCGGCGAGAAGACCCCCGAAGACAGAAGACCCCCGGAGCTGTGCAATAAACTATTTTAACCCTTGTGTGTTGTGTTTTATTTTTACTTTTTTCCACAGGTGAATGGGTAGGGGTACATTGTACCCCATACTCATTCACATAGGGTGGGGGGCCAGTATCTGGGGGCCCCCTTATTAAAGGGGGCTCCCGGATTCCAATAAGCCCCCCGCCCGCAGACCCCGACAACCAATGGCCAGGGTTGTCGGGAAGAGGCCCTTGTCCTCATCAACATGGGGACAAGGTGCTTTGGGGTGGGGGGGCCTGGTACGGCTCAGGAGGGGGACTGCTCGCTCGTCCCCCCCTTTCCTGGCCAGCCGGGTAGCGTGCTCGGACAAGGGTCTGATGTGGACCTGGGGGGGACCCCCACGCCGATTTTTTCGGCGTTGGGGTTCCCCTTTAAGTCCATACCAGGTGGCTACCTGGAGACGCTCTCAAAATGAGCGAACTTTCCTCCGCATGTGTGGGCGAGTCCGTTCATTTCAAAAGTACAGCGGATAGTCCGGCGGACTTAGTGTGCCGTATTAGTCCGCTGAAAAAGTGCCGTGTGTGGGCAAGTAGCCCGTTCGGAAAGTCCGGCGGACAGTCCGGCGGGAAGTCCGCGCCATTAGAATGTAAAACATTTCTTTAGCAAAAAATGATATCTTGAAAAACATTTAAAACATTTATGAATTTCAAAATATTCAGATCAAGGCAACTTTTATGCCGAAAATACATTTTTCAATTTAGACATTATGTGAAATTTTTAGTTATGTTCACTTGAACAGCATTTTTTTTTTAACTTAAACTGTCTGAATGAGTGTGATCTATACTGAAAAACAGAAGTGCTCATGGGCATAAATTAAAACTTCAAATAAAAGATGCTGATTGAACAGGTAAACCCCAATGCAATTCCAGATAATGACACATTGAACTTTGTAGCTTCACATTTTGGCTATAACCAACTGTATTATATAGTATATTACAGTTAGCTGAACATATTCATTTGGGCTTTATTAATAAGGCAGTGCAGAGAATAAGACCCCATACACACTATTATATTTTCTGCAGATTTTTGTCTTCAGATTTACCAAATCCATATAATATGAAGGTCAAACCTTAAAAGAGAGTCTCTCCTCTCTGATCCTCCATGCTCACTGGAGCGATGAACTGTGGAGGGGCAAGGAGAGGCTGTCTCAGTGTCTCAGCGGCTAGCTATATGGTGCTTAAGCCCACTTACTGTGACAAAGTACCCCATTATTAGTGGGTCCTACACTACCCATAGATTGGGAGATCCTGCTTCTCTGAACCATGAGAGAAATACAGTCCTCTATATGGGAGAACTAAAGTACTCCTCCTATAACAAAGATGGACACTAATGAGAGGCAATAATGAAGGAGTGGGGTGCTCCAGCCCAAAAGGATTTGGTCATAATCCATACAATAGACAAAAAAATATTTGGGGGGCACACCCTAAAAAATGCATTAAAGATGGTGCAGCCATAAGACCATAAAACAGCACAAAATATTACAGCGCACACATGCAAAAAAAGACATTTAACAAGGCTATATAAACATTTGTTAAAAATATGGGGATTTGGGGGGCGTGGCCGGATGTGAACCAGGGAGGACGCAGGGTGTATGAGCTCCAGAAATCCTTCCTAAAATCCTGCTCCATCCTCTCTGCTAACGGACCCGGGGACGCTGCTGGACTCCTCCTCACACCACAGGCCATCCTCGGAACCGGCTGGGCTGGTTATTTTGGAGCTCGGCGGTGTTTTGGAGCTCCGGCCGGCTGCGGCCTAGCTGCCTGGTGGAGACTGGCCGCCATCTTTGAGGCCTGTGAAGCCTCCGGGACGGCCGCGGTGGAGTGTCGCGCTCGCGGAGCGCAATTACAAGCGGGCTGAGAGGGAGTGGATCAATGCGGACGAGCACTGGGGGCTGTGGCCGGGACCCCTCACCGCAATTGACGCAGCCGCGTCCGGATCGTGCTGAGGCTGCAGCTCTCCTGGAGCGTGTGGAGGCTGAAATCCAGGCAGGAAGGGAGGTGAGCCTTGGAGTTTGGGGTCAGCTGCAGGGTGTCCCAGGACTAGGACTGAGGGAGTGAGGTGGTGGTCTGTGTCAGCTCTTATCAGCACTGTTTGCTCTCACATGCTGGTATTTGGCTGGACTTTCTTAAAGGGACATATCCTGATCTCTATGCACCCTGCTAGACTGTGTCTTTTCTTCTGAATCCTCCTGCAGAACTTGGACATTAGGAAAATTATAGCACTGCACTGTTACTCATCCTAGCTGTTTGTTTGATCACTCTGTGGCTGCACTATTTTTAAAGGGGCGCACCTCACTGCCTGTATACCACCCTACATACTCTCAGTGTGTCTGCCTACTCCTCCATGCCCTCCAAAGGCAAGTCTGCTGCTAAGAAGGCACCACAGCAGCCTGCACAGTGCCCTAGTGATTTTTTGAACCAATTCAAGGCGCTGATGGCAGATATGGAACAGGCGGCACCGCAGGCAGCCGCTCCGCCCGTGCCTGCAACCCCTCAAGCCAATGATACCACTGTTATTCTTGCGGCAATTGAGCAAAGCAGAACATCATTGCTGGTCCGCATAGACCATCTGGCGGAAGAATGCAATCTTATAAGAGCTGATTTGGACAAATTTAGGGGCAGACTTTCTGAAACCGAATCACGAATCTCGGCAACGGAGGACGCCACAAATCGCCATGATGAAGCCATTCATGCTTTGCAGTGCACTGTTCAGAATTTGGTGGCGAAAGCCGACGACGCAGAAAATCGCATGCGGAGGAACAATGTTAGGGTTCTGGGCCTCCCGGAGGGAGCTGAGGGGGAGCGCCCTGCTGAGTTTGAGGAGGGCTTCTTTAAAACACTCCTTCATTTAACCGAGGTCTCCCCAACATATGTGGTGGAAAGGGCTCACAGGGTACCCACTGGCCGAGGTCCACCTGGGGCTCAGTCTAGGCCATTCCTGGTACGATTCCTCAATTTTAGGGACCGGGACTGTATACTGCGCGAGGCGCGCAAACACCAGACCCTGCCTTTTGAGAACACGGTGGTGCATCTGTATCCTGATTTTTCGGCTGACTTGCAGAGACGACGCAAGACCTTTACGGAAAAAGATTTGAAATACTCCATGCTCTATCCTAGTCGGCTGCGGGTACAACACGGAGGTTCGGTGAAGTTTTTTGATACCCCTGCTGAAGCAGATGCCTGGCTCCAGTCGCTGTGATAGGCGAGGCCGGGCATGTTTTAATCACTATGCAGCGGGTTTGGTTCTTCTTTTTTTCCTTTTTGCCTTTTTGCCTTTTGCTACGGCCCCCTTCAAGAGTTTGGCCGGTCTGCTCCTTGGGGGTTGAGTTACCCGCTGTGCTACCATAGGGTTTACCTGCCATGGAAGTTTGCTCCCTCAGGCTTGGGGTGGGGGGGGAATTCGAAGGTTGCTACCCCCTCCTCACAAGTACATTTCTATGAACACATTGTTAAGAGCAGTGCCCCTTCCTCTCAGTATCTGTTTGGCTCTCCTGTTGGACACATTGAATCCTGGGAACTGAGGGCGGCATATGAGGTCTGGATGTGGCAGCAAAGGCGGGAGGGTCCTGAAGCGGAGTTGGGAGCTCCGGGAAACCGGACACCGTGTTTATGACAGTTCATTTTTGTAACACTTTGATACCCTCTTTTTTGTTTTTTAGGGGGGTGTCAACTTTTTTCTTTTTATGTCTTCTGGTCCTTTTGGCCTCATAATGGTCATGCCCTCAAGGACTGTTTTAGGACACGGTTTGGGGACAAGCTGTGTGTACCTGTTTTTTTGGTTTGCTACACAGCAGCAGGGAGTTTATGGGGGTCAGGGGGTGGGGTTTTTAGTAAGTGCAGCCCTCCAAGTCAGTTTTTTTATTTTTCATACGCTTGGTTACACGTATGTCCCACATGGTCAACTGTATTTCTTTCTGTTAATTTATGTATTGTGTCTCCTGCCGGACAGGTTTAATGGGGGATGATGGCGGGACAAATGTTTAATGTGGTCTCCTGGAATGTCCGAGGACTAAATGACAAATTCCGTAGAGCTTTAATGTTTCAATTCTTAAAACCGCTTAGTCCTCATGTAGTGTTCCTGCAGGAGACGCATCTGGGTGGGAGCAGGGTGCTGGCCTTACGCAGAGCCTGGATACAACGGGCGATACATGCAATATACTCTACTTACTCCAGGGGGGTGTCAATTTTAATCAGTAAGGCGGTACCCTGCACCATACATCGTGTGATCTCGGACCCAGGAGGAAGGTATCTGATTGTAGTTGCTGATATTAGCACTTACAAGGTGGTCTTGGTTAATGTTTATATTCCGCCCCCCTTCTAGATTCAGATTTTGTATGATCTTTTGGGTAAATTGGCACCCTACATGCACCTCCCTCTCCTTATTATTGCTGGGGATTTTAATGCCATACTCTCTACCGCTCTGGACTCCTCTAATGCGTCTAGAGTGGCATCAGCTGACCTTTCTGCCTGGGCGGCTACGGCTTCCCTGACAGAATTGTGGCGGTGGAAGAACCCTACTACTAGAGGTTACTCGCATCTTTCCAAAATGCATAGATCCTCCTCGAGGATTGACTTGGCGTTCGCAAATGCATCAATGTTGCAGCTGGTGGGTGGAGCTACATATTTAGCGGGTGGTTTATCTGATCATACACCAATGTCAATACATATTGGTCTCAACTCAGGCTCTAGGGAGGGGGGGGTTGGAGGCTCAACCCTGGCTGGCTGGAGGTGGAAGAGGTGTCCACTCAGGTTGCGCCACACTTTAGTAATTATTGGGAAGATAATGTAGGGACTGCCGACCCAACCGCGGTGTGGGATGCGTTTAAAGCTTGCATGCGCGCATGCTAATAGCCATTCGGATGTCACGTATGGTGAACTTCTGGAGGCGAGGCGCGTTTTGGCACTCCACTATACCGAATTAGCTCACACGTCTAGGACAAAGCTGGCTGAATCCCTTTTTAAGCAAGGGGACAAAAATGGCAAGTTGCTTGCTATGTTGGTAGCAGAACAGAGAGTTCAGACTAACATACCTTGCATTAAAAACGATCGGGGGGACATTCTCACAGATCCTGTGGATATCTTGGACACTTTTGTGGAATACTACAGAACCTTGTATGCTCCCATCCCGGCCTACAGTTCACTAGAATTAGACGGGTTGTTGGCGTCCCTGGGTGTCCCCAGTGCTGTCTGTGGGGGACAGGGACATTTTGGACGCTGATATAACTGAAGAGGACATTGAGAGGGCCATTAAGTCCTTCCCTCCACATAAGTCTCCGGGTCCTGATGGTTTCTGTGTTGAATGGTATAGATCACATTTGGAGGACTTGGTACCTAGACTAAAGTGTCTCTTTCATTACTGTATTGAACACAAGTGTCTTCCTGACTCCTTGTTAGAGGCGCAGGTTATTCTGCTGCCAAAGCCGGGCAAGGATCCCCTGTCATGTTCATCTTACAGGCCAATAGCACTGCTGAATCAAGATTTGAAAATCTTAACCAAAGTTTTGGCTACCAGACTTTCCCAAGTCATCACTACCTTGGTGGACATAGATCAGACGGGTTTCATTCCGCAGAAGTCTACGGACACCAACTTGCGCAGGCTGTTTACTCATCTGCAGGTCGAACATGACAGGACGGGCGCGAGAGTAGTGGTCTCCCTCGACATGGCTAAGGCCTTCGATTCTGTAGACTGGCAGTATATGCTAGCAGTTCTGCGGCACATGGGTTTTGGGGAGGTTTTTGTGACTTGGATATCTCTACTTTATAGCAATCCTCAGGCGGTTATTAAAATAGGTGCCTTGATCTCCTCTCAGTTTAAAGTGGGCAGGGGCACGCGTCAAGGGTGCCCGCTGTCTCCATCCTTATTTGCGTTAGCGATAGAGCCCCTGGCTATAGCTCTGCGGAGGTCCCCTGAGGTTGGAGCTTTGGAGGTAGGGGGTATCAAGGAATGCTTAGCGTTATATGCGGATGACATGCTTCTATTTTTGCAGGACGCAGGGCCTTCCTTGGAGGCTGTGTTTAAGGTGCTTGACAACTTTGCCACATACTCTGGGCTTCGGGTTAATTGGGAGAAGTCAAACATTATGGCTATTGACGGGGGGGCGTGCTTTGGCGACCGCTAAGGTTCCCATTGCATGGGTGCAGGAGTTCAGGTACTTGGGTGTGAGGGTGTCCCCAAGAGTAGGTGACTATATGTCTCTCAATCTTCTTCCATTGCTGGCCAAGGTGAAGGTACAACTGGATGCATGGAAACATTTGCCGCTGTCCCTGATTGGTAGGGTTAACCTACTGAAAATGAAAGTTTTACCAGTGTTCTTATACTTTTTGCGAAACACGCCAGTTTGGATTCCCTGCTCCTTTTTCAGAAGGGTGAACAGTCTGTTCAGTTCGTTTTTGTGGGCCACTGCACATCCCAGGATAAGTCTCCGTGTTTTACAGGAGCCCTGGGGTCAAGGTGGCTTGGCATTACCGGATCGCCATGGTACTAGAGGCAGCCCTTATGGGCTCGTATGAGAGTTTATCCTACCTGGTGTATAGGGGTCCAGGGGCCTCTCCTTCCCTGGCGGTCTCCATGTGAGCAACGGTGAGAGCTTGGGACAGGGCACAGGTCTTGATGAAGAACAGAGGGGGGTGCTGGTCGCCAGACACTCCTCTCTGGTTTAATCCCAGACTGCCGCATTTTGGTGCGATTCCTGACCCAGTGATATGGGCCAGGGTTGGCATCAAACAACTCATGTACATAGTGGGGGGGCAAGGCTTTATACCTTTGACCAACTGAAAACGAAATACAATCTACCGAACTGGTATTTGTTTCGCTACCTCTAGTTGAGACACGCCTTCCTCACTCAGTTCGGTTCTGATGCTTTGGAGCTGGGCGTGTCTCCCCTGGATAGTGTGCTGCGGACGGGGGACCTGTTGAAGTCCTTGTCCGCGGTCTACAAAGAGCTGTTCGTTGACAGACCAAGTGTGGTACAAAAATGTAGGGACACATGGAGTGCTTTGGTGACAGACTTTGGGGGGAGGACTGGGACGACATGTGGGCCTATCCGTTTCAGACTCTGGTATCAGCCAGAGATAGACTTATTCAATTTAAAATTCTATACAGGGTACACTATACACCTGCAAGGCTAGCTGGAATGTATGGCACGGGTGCGGCAGGGTGCTGGCGGTGTACGGAGGACTGAGCTGGCTTTGATCATATATTTTGGCAGTGCCCACAGATTAGAGACTTTTGGAGGGGAGTGACGGACACCATACAAACAGTCCTCTTGGTGCCGATTCCTCTTACGGTCGCGGTTTGTTTGCTGGGGCTGGTGGAGGAGTTGGCTCCTAGAGGGGCACAAAGGACTATGATATCTCTGTCTTTGTTCTATGCGCGTAAAGCCATCCTGTTATGTTGGAAGAAGCCTGAACCACCTACTGTGTCATATTGGAAAAGCCTGATTAACAAAGCACTTCCACTTTACAAGGCCACGTACCTAAGTAGGGGATGCTCCAAGAAATTTGAGAAAGTGTGGCAGGGCTGGCTAGACGCCAAAGATACTTTGAATTAATTTGCTGAGTGGGGAGAGGATTCCTTGATAGCCAATAGGTGCACGGGGCAGGTTGATGCTATGAGCTCTATGGGTCTTTCTGTTGTGCCTTCAGAGTCAGGGTACATCATTACTTTTTGGGGAGCTAGTTTTTATCGTGGGATACGGCTGATGAACATGCTCTGTGATCTGTTATCGACTGGGGGGCTGCACAGGGGTATGGGAGGGAGGGGGGGGGGGGGGGGGGTTCTGGGTCATGTGTTTGTATGTGTTGTTTGTGTTGAAAAACTGTTAATAAAAACAAATTTACAAAAAAAAAATATGGGGATTTGGTCACACCATATTGCTATATGGTGCTTAAGCCCACTTACTGCGACAAAGTACCCCATTATTAGTGGGTCCTATGCTATCCATAGAATGGTCTTATGGCTGCACCATCTTTAATGCATCTTTTAGGGTGTGCCCCTCAAATATTTTGTTTGTTTGGAAGTCGGGTTGGTGCATTGCCTCAACTGATGGCAGTGACGTCAGCAGAGTGCAGACTTCAGACCACTCTCTGCTGAAAACGGATCACAGGGGTGCAAAACTACTTGCACTCCTGTGACCCATAAGAGAAACCCAGCCTAAAAAGTTCAGTCTGGACTTTTCCTTTAAGAGTTTCAATTTGTATGCAGTCAGGTAAGCCCTTACACTACATGGTTTTGGTAAATCTGAAGACAAATATCTGCAGAAAATCAAATAATGTGTATGTGGCTTTAATGCTTGCAGCACCTCAGACTTCAGATTTTAGTTTGCTGCAATATCATTGCTGTTTAATACGATTTTTTCTTGCAGTAATGTTAACAGTTTATTGTATAACTTAAACCTTTGTTCTTAAATGATGACAGCTTTTACAGTAATATATGCACACTCAGAGGATTATTCCCCTTTGCTGTTAATTTTAGCTTAGTAAATTCACATAGATTCTGTGTTTTGTATCCTTTCCAAGTCATATTTTGATCCTGTAATTAATTTGTCAGCTGTTTTCCCTCAGCTGTTATATAAATATTTATACGTGAACAAGTCATCTTTAGGTGCTAATTGATCCTATATCCAGCAATATATATATACACATATACATACATACATACACACAGTATACAGTATCTCACAAAAGTGAACACACCTATCATATTTTTGTCAATATTTTATTATATCTTTTTATGTGACAACACTGAAGAAATTACACTTTGCTACAATGTAAAATAGTGAATGTACAGCTTGTATAATAGTGTAAATTTGTCCCCTCAAAATAACTCAACACACAGCCATTAACCTCTTGCCGACCAGCGCATGCTGATTCACATTGGCAGAATGGCCCTGGTGGGCAAAAGGGCGTACAGGTACGTCCCCTTTAAGAAGTTAGAAGTTAGTAAGTTAGATTCACTCCCTAGGACACACTTAACCCCTTCACCGCCCACTAGTGGTTAATCTCTTCACTGCCAGCGTCATTTACACAGTAATCAATGCATTTTTATAGCACTGATCGCTGTATAAATGACAATGGTCCCAAAATAATGTCAAAAGTGTCCAATCTGTCCACCATAATGTCACAGTCCCAATAAAAATTGCAGATCGCCAGCACTAATAAAAAAAATAATAATAAAAATACTATAAATCTATCCCCTATTTTGTAAATGCTATACATTTTGCACAAACCAATCAATATACGCTTATTGCGATTTTTTTAACCAAAAATATGTAGAAGAATACATAATACATAATACATAAACCGAGGAAAAATGTTTTTTTTTTTTTCACATCAATAGCTTTTATTGCAATAATAAAATATGAGTAGTACAAAAATCAAAATCACAACAGCACGGTTGATTTCGTCTCTACAGAGCAACACTTATGATAAACAATGAGATTCCACCTTCGCCTCGGATCCCTCCTTCAGATAGCAACCGGCCCGCCTCAGATTTGTTACATTAATAATTAAAGTGTGCGGTGCGAACAAAACCTCTCTCCAGTATCAGAAACTTTGCCTTGGAGAGATCCGAATCAATTGTACCATGCGGTCAAACAAACTATATAGCCAGAAGAGATCTGGCAACTTCTGTAAGAAAGAAGTGTAGCAAGATCAAAAGGAGAATAGCAAGCGTTCCCCCATTGTGAGTCCGTAATCTGTCTGCCGAGCTCACGAGTCCACTTACTCCTAAAGTTGTCCTCAGAGTGTTTGGTTAAGTTTTGCAGCCAGGAATAGGCCATCGAGGTAGTCTTAATCTGTCTCTCGCCAGACGCACACACTGCCTCAAAGTCTGTCAAAGGTCTTGTAAATTCTCCCCTATGTTGTGAGGAGTTAACATAACTCCTGAGTTGGAAGTATGTCCAAAGAGGAAGGCTGGGCACTTCCCAGTCCCTCCTAAGAACGGATAGGTCTTTTAGCCTGTCCCTGAAGAAGCAATTCTTTACTACTCTCGGGGAGTCCAATGTCTTATCAGTGAAAATAACATTACCCATTCCTGGTAGGAAGTCAGGGTTATCCCTTAACGGAGTCAGGGGGCTATACAGGGTCGTCACTGCTGAGTGTTTAGTAGTTGCGTGAAGTAATGCGAGTGTAGTCTCAGTTAGGGGGTTTAAGCTAATCCCCTCTCTGAGTTTGGTCAAGGGGATCCATGGAGAGAAGCGTAACCTATTCTCAATCAGCCTTTCTTCTAATCGCACCCAATCCTTGTCATCCCTGTGGCAGTGCCAATCAACTATTCTGGTCAGGTGCGCCGCTATATGATAGTTCTTGAAATTTGGTAGACCCATCCCTCCCTTATCTTTGGGTTTCATTAATAATGCGAATTTAATCCTTGCCCTTGTTTTTGTTCCACAAGAAATTTAACGCCAGCGAATTTAATTTATTGAAAAAACTTCTGGTAGCGCCCTAAATAAGTATATTAGTCTAGGTAAGATTGACATCTTCAGAATTGCTGCGTGCCCAAACCAGGAGAACCATCCCGCACCCCACTTGCGCAAATCCTCTTCGACCGTTCTCAACAATGGGGTGTTTTTTTTTTTATATAATTTTGGGGGATATTTATTATAGCAAAAATTAAAAAAGAATGTGTTTTTTTCAAAATAGTCACTCTTTTTTTGTTTATAGTGCAAAAAAATAAAAACTGCAGAGGCAATCAAATACCACCAAAAGAAAGCTCTATTTGTGGGGAAAAAAAGACGTAAATTTTGTTTGGGTGCAATTGCCAGTTAAAGTGACACAGTGCTGAATCGCAAAAAGTGCTCTGGTCAGGAAGGGGGTAAAATCTTCTGGAGCTGAAGTGGTTAATGTCTAAACTGCTGGAAACAAATGTCAGTACACCCCTAAGTGAAAATGTCCATATTGGGCCCAATTAGCCATTTTCCCTCCCTGGTGTCATGTGACTCATTAGTGTTACAAGGTCTCAGATGTGAATATGGAGCAGGTATGTTAAATTTAGTGTTATCGCTCTCTCTCTCATACTGGTCACTGGAAGTTCAACATGGCACCTCATGGCAAAGAAATCATTGAGGATCTGAAAAAAATAATTGTTGCTCTACATGAAAAAGGTCTAGCCTATAAGAAGATTGCCAAGACCCTGAAACTGAGCTGCAGCACAGTGGCCAAGACCATACAGCGGTTTAACAGGACAGGTCCACTCAGAAAAGGCTCACCATGGTTGACCAAAGAAGTTGAGTGTACGTGTTCAGCATCATATCCATAGATTGTCTTTGGGAAATAGATATATGAGTGTTACCAGAATTACTGCAGAGGTTAAAGGGTGGGGTGTCAGACTGCCAGTGCTCATCAGACCATACACCACACACTGCATAAAATTGATCTGCATGGCTGTCATCTGAGAAGGAAGCCTCTTCTAAAGAGGATGTACAAGAAAGCCCCAAACAGTTTGCTGAAGACAAGCAGACTAAGGACATGGATTACTGGAACCATGTCCTGTGGTCAGATGAGACAAAGATAAACGTTCAGATGGTGTCAAGTGTGTGTGGCGGCAAACAGGTGAGGAGAAAAAAAGACAAATGTGTCTTGCCTACAGTCACCCATGGTGGTAGGAGTGTCATGGTCTTGGGCTTCATGAGTGCCGGCGGCACTGGGGAGGTACAGTTCATTATGGGAATCATGAATGGAAACATGTACTATGACATACTGAAGCAAGCATGATCCCCTCCCTTCAGAGACTGGGCCGCAGGGTAGTATTCCAACATGATAACAACCTCAAACACACCTTCAAGATGACCACTGCCTTGCTAAAGAAGCTGAGGGTAAAGGTGATGGAATGGTCAAGCATGTCTCCAGACCTAAACCCTATTGAGCATCTGTGGGGCATCCTCAAATGGAAGGGGGAGTAGAACAAGGTCTCTAACATCCACTAGCTCCATGATGTCGTCATGGAGGAGTGGAAGAGGACTCCAGTGGCAACCTGTGAAGCTCTGGTGAACTCCATGCCCAAGAGGGTTAAGACAGTGCTGGAAAATAATTGTTGCCAGGGGTCCAGACATTAATGGCTGTGTGTTGAGTGGTTTTGAAGGGACAGAAAATATACACTGTTATTCAAGCTGTCTAATTTACATTGTAGCAAAGTGTAATGTCTTCTGTGTTGTCACATGAAAAGATATAATAAAATATTTACAAAATGTAATGGGTATACTCACTTTTGTGAGATACTGTATATTTGCTGTATATTGCTATTATAATTTAACCTTTATGAATGTAACCTGGTAAAGAAAGTGGGATTTATTTATTACAGGTGGTGCTGACAATTGGAAGCAAGTCCTCAAGGAGCTAAACTTATTATCTCACAGTACACATACACATACATGAGCTACTTTAGAGAAGACAATGTTTTATAAACCCCTACCCCTATCTATAACTATTGATGTTCCATCACTATCTGAGAGTTACTAACACTATGTTGTGTTTCTATCTTGTGTCTAGATATGTGCAGCGCTCCCATTACTGCATATTAACCCTCAAAATAAATGAAAGTCCCTAATGAACCATATGCATAAACATATTTGTATACATGTGTTCCTGTATTCAGCGGCTAAAATAAGTATTGAACATGTCACAGTTTTTCTAGGTAAATATATTTCTAAAGGTGCTATTGTCATAAAATTGTCACCACATGTCGATAACAGCCCATGCAATCTATACATACAAAAAAATAAAAATAAATACGTTCAGAAATTAAGTTATGTGTAATAAAAGGACATGACACAGGGAAAAAGTATTGAACAGATGAAGAAAGGGAGGTGCAAAAAGGCATGGGAAACCAAAACACCAGCTGAAATCTATTAGTAATTAGAAAGCAATCCTGCCCCTTGTCAGTGCAAATTAATATCAGTTGGTTCAGTCTCAACTGATGGCCTAGAAAAAGCTGGCTCATTACCAAGGTGTCACACAAGAAACATTTCATGATGGGTAAAAGCAAAGAGCTCATAAGACCTTCGCAACCTTATTGTTGTAAAACATACTGATGGCATAAGAAGGTATTCTAAACTTCTGAATGTTCCAGTGAGCACTTCTGGGGCCATAATCCAGAAGTGGAAAGAACATCATTTCACCATAAACCAGATTGTTTGACAGAGGTACTGTCACGTACCTGGTCAGTGAGCCTGACTTGTAGATGAGATTCTCTCTTACCACATTGGCTCGGGGGTTACTGATAATGAGACAGCAACCACAGGAGCACGGTGACATAGGAGCGCCTGTGATCAGTCCAGTAGTCTGCGTGGTAGGCAGTTAACAGGTGGATCTGCAGCAGGCAGGCTGGTGGTAGTCCATAGTGCAGTCAGTTTAAATAGCCCAATTGACACCAGCACTAGTAACAGAGGCGTGCGTGCCAATGCGTGAGTAGGCATGTGCGCGTGCCGATGCACGGGTGTGCATGCAAGTGTGCCATATAATTCTTCCTGCATGGACATGCATTCCCTGACATTACCCCCTCCCTACGGGCAACCACCAATTGGCTCCTCTTTTGTGGGTGGCTATGAAAGAATGCACAAATCAAGTCCCTTGCGTGCACATTGTGTACTGTATAGGTTCCCAAGAGTTTTCTTCTGGGCCATAACCCTTCCAATTGATCAAATATTGTATTTGACCTCTTCTCCTGCAGTCTAAGATGGCCTCAATCTCAAATTCCTCATCCACATTAATGATTATAGGTGCGGGGGTCTAGATCTGCAATCAGTGAGTGCATCTGGCACTGCCGATTTCAGCAAGGATACATGGAACATTGGGTTCACTATAATGCCGCGTACACACGATCAGACTTTCCGGCAGACTTGGTCCGGCGGACCGGAATCCGTCTGACAATTCGATCGTGTGTGGACTACAGCGGACTTTTTCTTCCCAAAAGTCCAATGGACCTAGAAATCAAACATATTTCAAATCTGTCCGATGGACTCGGCTTTCTAGGATGCAAACCGTTGGTCTGTGTGCTAGTCCGGCGGACCAAAAATGACGCATGCTCTGAAGCAAGTACAAGATGGAAGCTCTCGGTGTGGTATTGAAGCTAGCACATTCCTTACACTGCTAATTCTGTGATCTTTTAATATAGCGCATTATTTTCTTCTTTATAATGCTAGAAGAATGACGTTGTTTTGCTGCTTATAGTCACACAGAGTTCTCACAAACTTTCTTCATTATTTATCCTCATCTCAAGACTAATATTCTAGTTTTTAAAAGCCACATCTCCATAAATAATGTTTACAATTCTTTTTTAGACTCATCTTTTATAATTTTAGATTTCAACAATATATATATTTTCCAATTTTGCAAAAAAAAATAAAAAATTCTAGTGATTTCCATTTTCATTTTTTTGGGGAGTTTCAAGTTAGCACAATAACATTATTATCTTCTATTTTTTATGACCCTTAATGAGGTTGTTGTCCCTTGTTAATTTGATATAGGGGGTTATTTACAAAAGGCAAATTAATTTAGCACTACAAGTGCAAAGTGCACTCGAAATTGCACTGATAGAGCACTTGGAAGTGCATTTGCTGTGGATCCAAGGAGCACATGCAAGGGAAAAAATAATTTATACATTTTAGCTTGCACGTGATTGGATGATAAAATCAGAAGAGCTTCGCCTCATTTCAGATCTACCCCTCATATTTACAGTGATTGCACTTCCAAGTGCACTTACAGTGCAATTTCAAGTGCACTTTGCACTTGTAGTGTGAAATGAACTTGCCTTTTGTAAATAATCCCCATGGTCTTTTTGATATGTACCTGCCTACTCACAAACAAACTGTCCTTTTTGAATAAAAACACAAAGCCTTTTGTCCCCCAGGGCACACACCAAGTCAGTGGCCAACAAAATTGGGATCTTGTGGAGACAATATAATAGGGAGTACAATCTGGTCCAGGACTCCCAGAGATCAGGAACAGCAGCAGATGATATCTATGTCCCCAGGCTGTGGTACTACCTCAGCCTGCGTCTTCTGTGAGACCAGACTGAAGCCAGGCAATCACTTCCGACTCTTCCATGCAGCCTTCGCTCCATGCTGCCCTGCAGCCTTCCCTCCAAGCTTCTCTGCAACCTTCCTCTGAGGCTGTGCCTCTGGTGGTGTACTTGTGGCAGGAGGAGGAAGAGGAGTAGGGGCTTCATTATAAAGATGAGTGGTTTCTGTAAGCTTGCCCCTCAAACCCTTCTAAAGGGCCTCAGAAAAAGGCCCCTCACATAAGCGTTGAGCCTTCTCCAGCTCCATCAACCTGGTGGACAAATATGTACCATAGGCCTCTTCAGTATTAGGGGGGGTAGTGAGGAACTGGCTGGCTTCCCAAATGAGGGCAAGTGATTCCTCCTCAGTTCTTGTCATCTTCCTGGGCCTTCTGGTGGGAAGGCGGAGGGGAGGCATCTGGCATTCTGTGAGGCTCCTACTGCTTGCCACTGGTTTAGGCCTCCTCCTCTCTACCACTGGGCATGGCCTCCTCCTCTCTACCACTGGGCACGGCCTCCTCCTGGCTGAGCTCATCCTGTGTAGAAAAAAAGGGACATAGTTGTATTTTTTGCTTCATCAATCACACACAATTTTCAGCTTATGACTTGCAATTGAATTTTAAACAAATAGAAAAGGCTATCATTTTGACCCCAGCGTTTTTCAAGCTGTTCAGCAATATTTTAACAAAATTTTTGGCCACTACTGTCTAGTGATATGTATACATAATTTTTGTGATTAAATCATTGATTTGTAAGCAATTCAAACATTTTAGTTTACATCATTAATATTAGGACAATCAATATTTCCCCCCAAAAAATATACCTGGCTCCAGCTCGGCGCATCCACTTCTTAAAGGATGGAAGGGCCTGGTTTTTCCTGGGACGCCTCAGGGTGGAGGGAAGTGTTGAGGGAAGAGTGGAGGGAAGGGTCGAAAGTGATTGCCTCACTTCAGTCTGGTCATATGGAAAATGGAGTTTTGTTGTAGTACCACAGCTTGGGGACATAAACCTTATCTGCTGCTGCTCCTGATTTGAAGGACTTCTGTATCTTGTTGTGCTCCTGCCTATACATATTACGCAAGATCCCAATTTTAAGGTCCACAAACTTAATGTCTGCCTGGGGGAGTCGAGTCTTCACAAACTCCAGAAGTATCCTCAGTGTTGCCTTCCTTGTTTATTGAAATACAAGGGGTGTTTGACCTCCCACAGGTTTCTGTTAGCTTCATATAGGTCAATAAAATTACTCATAAATTCCTTAGCCCGAGCCCACCTGAGGGTCTGAAGGAAGGAGAGGTGGAGGAAGTGTGTGAGATGTGCACCCCACCAGGTAAGTGTCTGACACCCCAGATTAAGGTAATCTATTTATGCCTACATATTTCTAAATACATATTTTTTCTTAAATTTTAGGGATGTTCTGGTTGTGGAAGGGCAAGCTGTGGGCAGATCATGGCATTGAATGGGCACATTGATGAGATGCGCAATCAGATAGACAGCATGAGAACTCGGCTGAACACCATCCACCGGGAAATAAAGAACTTGATCGATGTTTTGGGGAGAATCTAATCCCTTTTTCCCTAAAACCCAATCGATCATGTTCTTCATTTCCTTTGTATATTTTTACTATTTTAAACGCTAAATTTTGAAGATGCACACTGTGTGTCAACATGTGCTATCTGCCAACAGAGGATCTCAATGTACACGTTTTGTGTTTGCAACCCCTTCCTTATATTGCTAGTAGGGGATAGGAAGGGATTGCACCCACAAAACACATCCATTGATCCCCCATTATGGGAGATAGCACATGTTGACATTACCCATTTGGACTCCCAATTTGTGTGCGTCTTCAAAATTTGGCTTTTACATGTTGAACTTTCTAAGTTCCAGAGTTGGGTATGTTATAGTTTTTTTATTTTTTTTAAAACCCTGTTTTAAAATACAAATAAAAAAAAGTAAAAAAAAAATAATAATGCAGAAAATACCAAAAAAAATATTGTTTACAAAAAAAAGTTATATTGAGTAAAAAAATATAAAACCCACAAAAAACAAAAACAAAAAAAAAACAATGAATGACGTTTTTAAAAAAACGCACATGTTTGAATGTGCACACAGTAATACAAATTTTAAAACGACAACAATGTGTGTGCCTTCTTCTTTCAATACTCAATACCAGTTTTGTAATTCATTTTGTGCTTTCTGTGACAAAGGGGCTTATTTACTAAAGGGAAATCCACTTGGTACTACAAGTGTACTAGGTGAACCTAGGAGACAGCCAAAAAGCAAGAAAAACTCGAGATTTTATGATAAAAAAATATTTTTTTATTAATCGAAATGTTAAATATGTTCTGGCATTGCAATGGCCCCCCTACCATTAAAATAATTGACATATCTGTCCCACACTTGACGGGCGGTTTGGGGGGCCAAGCCAGTATGGCCAGTATCCAGGCCTGTGAGTACAGATTCAGACCAGGTTTAGGCCCAACTGAAGTAAGATATGTTTGAGAATGTATGTGTAAAAAATTATGGAGTATGCAACAGCATAGGATTATGTGATTTATTTTGTAGTCCACCATATTGATGGCTGAGAGAAACAAACAGAATCAGCTGGCCATTATCCCGAAGGTATTCTCTACAACTCTTCTCGCTCCGGCCAGCCGGTAGTTAAAAACCCTGGGTGAGGGTCCTTTGGGGGAACGGCCTCATCAGGTGCTCGCCCAGAACGAAGGCTTCATCTGTGATGAAAGCAAAGGGAGTCCCTAAACATTCTCGGCATCAGGTGGCAATCCCAGGCCACCAGTCTGGAGACGCTGGCAGAACTCAGTCTGGGTGAAGACTCCTCCATCCGACATCCGCCCGTTCTTCCCCACATCCACGTACATAAACTCTTGTTGTGCCGACACCACCGCCATCAACACTACACTATGGAACCCCTTGTAAATGAAGTAGTAAGTGGTGGCACAATGCAAACATGCTTCCCGTCGATCGCCTCTCCATAGTTGGGAAAGTCCCAATGGTCAGCGAACTGGGAGGCCACAGTCTGCCATTCCTGTGGCGTGGAAGGAAACTGTGGAGTCAAACAAGAAAAAAAAATGATAAGTACTTTTAAACCTAACTTTGCAAACAGATTACACAAAAATATTTTTGTACAACAGCAGTATAACATTTTTTTAGGAGTAGTATTTAAAAAAAAATATATATAAGGCCCACTTATCAGATTGCTCACTCCCTCTGATGGCCCATTGAAAAAATTGTATGGGGGGCGGGTGGGGGAGGATTGTAAATGATTTTAAGACCACACATTACACTTGAAGACATTTGAGGGGGTGGGGGAGGGTTCTAAATGATTTTAAGACCACATATTACACTTGAAGACATTTGAGGGGGTGGGGGAGGGTTCTAAATGATTTTAAGACCACACATTACACTTGAAGACATTTGAGGGGGTGGGGGAGGGTTCTAAATGATTTTAAACCCACACATTACACTTGAAGACATTTGATGGGGTGGGGGAGGGTTCTAAATGATTTTAAGACCACACATTACAGTTGAAGACATTTGAGGGGGTGGTTCGGGGAAAGCAATACAATGGAGCTGACAATATACATTGTTAAAGGGACTAATCTATAGGTGTATATGGGCCCAGGATTGCATGCTGGGGAGGTTAGTGAAGGCAAATATGCATGTAGACCACAAAAGGAGTATAAAGGAAGCAAAGGCATATGCGAGAATTAGTTAATTAGTTATGCTGGCGCAGCCAATTCTTCGTCCATGAACTCATCCTCGCCCTGTTCATGGACTGGGCTCGGGTCAAAGTATTAACTCCAACACCAAGCACCCACACAGCACGAACTCGAGAACGGGTACGTCCATGCACCCTGGCTTCAAAACGGTTGGCTGGTCAAACAAACAAACTTAACCAAACGCACTGAAGAACAGCAAGGCCTTTGAAGAGTGACCTGAAGAACAGAAACAAGCGGACCAGAACAGCCTAATATAAAGGTACGAACTGAGCAACACGCACTGAAAACCAGATGCAAACCTCACAAGCTAAAACTGAATTGCGGAGGGGCGCCAGACTGATTTCATTATAAATCATATATTTAATAAGAACAAGTAGTAACTCACAGGTTAAATTAGATGAGTTCAGTATGTGGTGAAAATCGCCAGCCCTGGAGTCTCATAAATGTCTTCCCTTTGCAGCCTGGGGCACTGGTGTGATCTTACAGGGATCCAGAGAATGCTGGGAACCAGGAGGCAGGAAACAAGAAGCAGCTGGTCGTGACTTCACAGGAACAGGAAATGTGATTATTCACAGTGGCAAGGAAAGGTAATGCATTTCGAAGCTACATCTTCTTCATCAGACCATGATTGGCTGGCAAACTTGGCAGTCTTATATTACACAGGAAATAGAAACAGAGAGATCTGATGGGCTGGCCAGTCCGTCAATCAAATAGACAGATTTAAAGAGGTAGATGGTTGGAGACTGAAGTGAATGTAAATATGAGTAAGAAGCTTGCTGATTAATAGTGGAAGATGATACGTTTATGACGTTTGCAGAAATCGATCAAATCATTAATTGATTAAATACATAAATGTAAAATGTATAAATATACCTCAGATTTAAAATGAATAAATTTTTATGAGTAAATTAACTAAAAAATCTATTAAGAAAATTATTAGCAATTGGAAATCATTTGATTATTATAAATTATAATGAATTAATAAAATGGTAAGAATGGAGGAAGGAAAGAACTTAATATTAAGGTTCTAAGTTATATCATGACCAAAAATAACAGCTCATGCATATACATACCCACATACCTGCACATACGTGCAGTTGTAAACATGTACATGTGCAACAAACGCATTTCTATACGTGAGTATATACAAACATATTTCTTTTTTTTTTTTTTTTTTTCACAAAAGTTTTATTAAAGAAATGCAGAAAATTACAGTCGACAATACATCGCACAGTAAAGGTAGCATAAAAAAACATTGTTACAGGTAGTTACAGAGGTGTATAAACAGTAGCTTGAACTGTCAAGATATAAGTGACAATCGTCAGTAGACCATTAATGACTATTCTGTGATTAATTTAACAATATGGATAGGATAGAAATCTTAAGCAAATATAATGATAAGTCTGGATCACTCGTATATATAAAAAAAAAAGGGGGGGAGAGAGAGAGAGAAAGAGGAAAAGGGAAAAAAAAAAAAAAAAGCAAGGAAAAGGGTAAGAAATTAGTTTAATATAGTTACAGAAGAAAGGAGTAGGCAAGGAGAGTTCCCAAGCAACGGGCCAGCGCTGTTGGGTCCTCGAAAAAGTAACCTATATAATGAAGGTTCAACAGCAGTCATTACTAAATGAAAGACTTATATTCCTGCGTATCTTTGAATGCAAGCCATTTCGACCAGGTTGAAGCAAAGTTTAACATTCTTTCTTGTGAAATACTTATAAGTTCCTCAATGTTTTCAATAAAATTAATCCTTCTTAACCATTCTTTTTTCATAGGGAGTGAGGGTGACCTCCAATGGCAAGGGATACAATGTCTCGCTGCGTTTGTCATGATCATGGTTAGGGATTTCAAATATTTTTTTGGGGGGATTTTGTTGTGATGCAGTAGGAAGTGGGCTGGGTTGAGATCTAATGTTTCTGATGTTATTGATGAGATGGTTTCGTGAAGCATTTTCCAGAAAGGCTGAATAAGTGGACATGACCACCAGATATGAAATAGCGAGCCCACCTCCCCACTGCACCTCCAACATTTGTTGGAAATCTGGGGGTAGAATTTATGAAGTGTACTGGGTGTTCTATACCATCTTGTTAAAATCTTAAATCCACACTCCTGTGTGGCAACGTTTAGTGAGCCTTTATGAGCGCAAGTGAAGATATTTTCCCATTCTTCATTGGAGAAGGAAAGATTGAGGTCATTTTCCCATGCTAGACAAGATGGATAGGAGAACTCTAAACCCTCTTTAAATAGTGAGTTGTAAAGACATGAGATAATATGTCTCTGTGGGGATGTGTCTGAACATAAGATCTCGAGGGTTGTGAGAGATTTCGATCTAAGGGCTGCCAGTGCTGCTTTGGAGATATAGTGTCTAATTTGGAGATATGTCCAGGGGGATATCAGTCTAGGAACGCTGTCCTTATTGATTTCCTCGAGGGATAAAAATATCCCCTTGTGGAGAAAGTGTTTAATTAGCACCGTTTTGTGGGGCCAGTTAACCAGGAAAGAGTTTGAGGTGTTTCCTGGGGGGAAATCAGGGTTATTCCGAAGAGGCGTTAAGGGACTAATCCAAGGGGTGGGGTCTCCAATCTTGTAAGTGTCGTGAAAGATTGCTATCGTGGGTCCAATAAGGGGGTGTGATTTAATTTCTTTTTGAAGGTATTTAGGGTCTATCCATGGTAGATGGGTGATTGAATATGGAAATTGGGCCTGTTCTAATGATACCCAATCTTTGACAAATTGATGTAAGTTCCAATCTACAATTCGCGTGAGTATAGTTGCTTGATGGTATTTTTTTAGATCAGGAAGCGCAATTCCTCCTTTGTTTTTTGGGAGGATCAGTCTGGCATATTTGATTCTGGGAGGTTTACCCCTCCAAATAAAGGTGGAACAAGCTTTGCGGAAGGAGGCAAAGAAGGAGGACGGCAATCTAATGGGGATCGTTTGCATGGCATAAAGGAATCTGGGAAGAATGGTCATTTTTAATAGAGAGGCCCTCCCAAACCATGAGATGTTTAGAGAGTTCCAACGTTTAAGGTCTTCTTGTGAGTTCCTTAGTAGGGGTAGAAAATTAAGTTTGAATAAGTCTTTTAGGGAGGAGGGTATCTCTATTCCAAGATATGTAATTTGGTTGGGGGACCAAGTGAATGGGAAATTTTGTTTGCATAATTCTACATCTTTGAGGGGCAATGAAATATTTAGTGCTACCGATTTGGAGTGATTAATTTTTAAATTAGATAATAGTTGGTATGTTTCAAGTTCTTTAACTAGATTGGGTATGGAGACTAAGGGTTGTGATAGAAAGAGTAACATATCGTCCGCAAAGGCGGCTATTTTGTAGGAGCGGTCTTTAATCTCGATGCCTTTAATATTTGGGTTGGATCTGATTTTGTTTAAGAGCGGCTCTAAGGTGAGGACAAAAAGCAACGGGGACAGGGGGCAACCTTGTCTCGTTCCATTTTTAAGGTTAAAGGCGTTCGACAGGTGGCCATTAGTGCGTACGCGTGCAGTTGGATTAGAGTACAATGCAGCGATATATGCTCTCATCCGGGGCATTATGCCAATATTTTTAAGGACTGCATCAATAAAGTCCCAGGCCACTCTGTCGAACGCCTTTTCTGCATCAAGAGACAGAAAGAAGCCCTGTTTTTTTTTAGAAGTTAACCAATTATGTATGTTCAAGGCCTTGATGGTGTTGTCTCGGCCTTCTCTGCCGGGGATGAATCCCACCTGGTCAAGGGAAATTAAGGAGGTCAGTAGGGGTAGCAATCTATTGGCCAGAATTTTCGCGTATATTTTGATATCTACATTTATTAAGGAGATTGGGCGATAGTTTGTTACAAGTGATGGGTCTTTTCCTTCCTTGGGAATTACTGTTATATGCGCTTCCAGGAGCTGTTTGGGGGGATTTTTTTCTGAGTGTAGTGATTGGAAGGTTTGCAAAAATTTGGGTTTGAGAATGTCGAAAAAAGTTTTGTAGTATTGTAATGGGAGACCGTCTGGACCGGGGGCTTTGCCTACTTTCATGTCTTTCAAGGCCTTATCGAATTCATCGCCATTAATGGGGGATTCGAGTTCCTGGGCAATATTTCTTGCGATTTTAGGTGGACTATGTTCCTCCAGATAACTTTGAATCAATTTTGATCTGGCTTCCGCGTTACGGGGGGATTTAGGATTGGGAGGGATATTATACAGAGTTTGGTAATATTGTTCAAATTGGGTGGCTATCTCCTCGTTCGAAGAGTACGACTTTCCTCGGTTGTCAGTTATGTGATGTATGGTGGATGAGGCTTTCTTACTCTGAACTGCTCTCGCAAGCATTTTCCCACTTTTATTACCTTGCTCGTAATAAATTTTATGTCGTAGTATATATTGTCTTTTAGCCTTAAGATTCAATTCTTCCGTAAGAAGCTCTCTAGCTCTAGTCAACTCCTCGAAGGCGGAGACAGCCACGGTCTTCTTGTGTTGTAATTCAAGCACATGGATGCGATCTATTAAGGATTTTATTTTATTTTGTTTTTCCTTTTTGAGTTGGGTAAATTTCTTTATGAACTCACCCCTAATGACACTTTTGTGGGCTTCCCATTGGATGATCTTAGTGGTGTCTGCAGTGTCATTACGGGCAAAATAGTCACTAAGTGTATCTCGAAAGCGATCAATGTCTATTGGGTCCTTCAGTACGGTGGTGTTTAGTCTCCACGTTTTAGTTATAGTGTTTTTTTCTGGGAAAGTCAAGGATAGTGTGATTGGGTGATGATCCGATAGAATCATGGGCTCTATTGTCGTGTTCGTGATGAGTGAGAGGTCAGCTTGTGTAATATAGAAATATTCAATTCTCGAATACTTTTGATGGATTGCTGAGAAATAGGTATAATCTCTGGCTTGAGGATTGAGGGTTCTCCAGGTGTCATGTAATGTTAGTGACTGCAATTGGAGTTTGATTTGTTTTAAAGCCCTGAAAGGAAGACTCGAGGAGCCATTTGAGGTGTCAGCCAAAGGGTTGAGGGGGACATTAAAGTCTCCGCCAAGTATTAGGATGCCTGAAGCAAAATTTGTTAGTAGATCCTTAATTTTGCGGAAGAAAGTAACCTGTTTTGAGTTGGGGGCGTAGATATTGGCGATCGTGATCGGATGAGATGACACTACGCCCTTGAGAAAGATAAATCTTCCCTCAGGATCAATCATTGTATCTTTTATCTGAAAAGGAGTATGTTTTGATATAAGGATAGAAACTCCTTTTGTCTTCCCCTCAGGGTTGGTGGAGTGAAAAAACGTGGGAAATCGGCTATCTGAGAATTTAGGTATATTATTGGATTTAAAGTGTGTCTCTTGAATACATACTATGTTGGCTTTGTATTTATGAAATTCATATAGGAATTTGGTTCTTTTAGGTGCGGTGTTAAGTCCTTTAGCATTAATGGACAGTAGTTTAAGGGAAAGGGGTGAAATTTGCGGTCTTTGAGAAGGCATGTCGAGAGAGAGAGAGAAAAAAAAAAAAAAAAAAAAGTTTAAAGAGGGGTGAGGGGGGGGGGGGGTGTTAGAGGGTAGGTGTAGTACCTAGAACAGGTACAAAGAGTACAAACCGGAGGGAGGGTTAGACCTGCTAAGCCTACCTATATATATATGCCGGTAAGGTCAAGGAGGGGTGAAGGGAACCACTCCTTGTGTGGGTTCTATGACCATATGAGGTACAATCCGGTGATTAAAAATTGTATCACAAAGTGAGAAGTTTCTTATCTGTTGGGAGGGCCCGGCGCCCAGGGAGTTCTTAAGGGCATAATAAATTTATAGAGGACAGGGTTAAGGTGTAGAGATATGGGGAAAGGGATGATGTAACTGTATCTTAGTTTTTGCGAATAGACGGCTAGAGCTATCGCTATATAAATGAGGTGTGGGAGAGAATGATCTCCTGTAGAGAGACTGAAAAGGAATTAATACAGTGCGGGCCTCTGATCTAGAAACATGAAACCACTATGAAAGTTTTTAACAGCAAATGAGCTGACAGATGTAACCCTTTTACCCATGGATGGGTAATCCTAATTAGGAGTATTATTTAACCAAATTGTGCGGTATATTAGGTCAGTAAGGAACCATTCCAGAAATATTCATTCACATCTTAAATGAAGAAGAGAGGTGGCGTATCGAGAGTCCCCCCAGGCCGCGGTAGGATCAGCTCTGAGGGTGAGCGACCTATAGTTTTTATCCCCCATTATGGAGTATTATGAGCTACACTGGGATAAAAGGGTGTAGCTGTATCTCTAGCAAACAGATATGTATTGGTTTTTCTGGATCCAATAAAAGTGTGGACCGGAAGGACTCTCCACACGCCCGACCATCTTAAGTACTAATAAGGAATTAGTGACTGTAACTCCAGGTGCTAACCATTCACCAACATCCACCTGGTTAACAGTATTGATAACTAAGACAGAAATTTTGTTAACAGTGAAAAACATGAAACTTGAAAAGCAGAGAAACCTTCAAAAAATGAACATTTTGAGGAACATTAATCAGATTAAAAGAGCTCCCTCAACGATGCTATTACATATGCATTTCAAAGAACGGGTCCCGTGGGATAAATACCGCTTTAGTAAGCAAAGAGAGTCTTAACCCATTAAGGCATTAAAATAGAGAGTGCTGAAGCAAAGAACAAAAAAGGGGTTAGAGGCCTATACATAACTCAAAAGAACCAGGCCTGACAACTAAACCCAATACAAGTTTAAACCTTGTCTCTATAAAGGACTATTATGTCCATAAATGTGTAGGGGGTAACGGGGTTGGAGCCTTGTATTGGCAATACACTTGTGAAAGAAAAAGTGGTAAGAGTTACTCAGGTCAGACTTGCCCTGGATCAGCATATACGATGAGGGTAGCGAAGTGGCTTCACATTTGTAAGCTTGTAAGTTGGCCAAGAGTACTTGCAACAGATTGTCATCAGTTCGACCCATAAAGATACAAAATATATGCAGAGATGGGACTCCAAAGCACCCCAAAGGGGCCTTACCTTTCAGTGTAAAACTGGATCATTCAATTACAGAAAGGGGGGTTGAGGGGTGACTAAGTAGGTTTACTCACTGTATACAGAGTGTATGGTGGCGGTGGTAGACCAGGAGTAGATAGGTAGCGGATGAGATGGAGTTGTTTGAGAGAGGCATGGAGCAGCCATCTAGGTGTCCATTGAATCTTGCCTGTCGATACGGTCTCTCCTTCTGGGTGGAGAGATGACTGGACTTCCTTGGTCTGCTCTTCTTCCATGGTGTTGTGCTGACGGAGATCTACGACGTCGATCTCTGTTTCTTTGCGTTCTGGGAGTCATGTTGGTTGCCACTTCAACCCATGTGTCATGGATCTGGAATGAATTGTACCAGTCAGGTACATCTGTTACGGGGAGGTTGAGCGATTCGCAAAATGATTGCAGGTCGTCGGGAGTGCGTAAGAACTCTGTGTGGCCTCTCCATGTTGCAGATAGGCAGAAAGGGAATTTCCACCTATAGGGGATGCCTCTGGTCCGGAGTTGGTCAAGTAATGGACGCAGGGCCCTGCGTTGCTGTAAAGTAATGTTGGAGAGGTCTTGGAATAGTTTGATTTCATGACCATTAAAGAGGACTCTATTTCTTTCTCTGGCTTTTTTTAGAATGGCTTCCTTTAGCGGAAAATTTACCAGGCAGCAGACTATATCTCTCGGCGGGTCAGTGTCCCTTCCCCTTGGACGGAGAGCGCGGTGGGCCCGTTCAAAATCAATTGGGGAGTCTGGGGGCCTCTCCAGCAGCTCATTGAAGATGGCGGTTGCCGTCTGTATTACAGGGATTTGATCTGTGGTCTCGGGGACTCCGCGGATTCTGATGTTATGACGCCTGCCCCTGTTGTCAAGGTCTTCAATGTGGCGATGCATCTCTATTAAGTGACTCAAGTGGTTATCCGAAGCTCTTTGTATTTGTTTCAGGGCATCAGAGTGGCGAGATGTAGTTTGTTCCACAGATCCCATTCTTGCTGCCACATGCTGTATGTCAGCTCTCAAGTCTGTGATGGCAGCAGACAGGGTAGCTTTTATGTCCAGAGCCACTGCCTGTAGATCAGCCAGACTGAGGGCTTGAGGGGCTAGGGAGGCTTGGGGGGATAAAGCCTGAGGCAGTGGGGGGAAATTGTCTCTGTCTGTGCCCTGCGGGCCGTTCGTGCCGCCCCCCGCGCCTCCGGAGGCGCCGAGCGGGGTGGCCTGTTTAGGCGAGGCCGAGGCTTTGGGGCCTTCACCTTGCGGCGGACGGAACATCGCAGGAATATTGGCCAGCGGTGACAGACCTGTCTCGGCGGCGTCCCGGGATCCTGGAGCGCTTCTGTCTCCCTTTCCCATGGTCGGATGGATGGATTGGAGCCCTGTGAGCGGCGAAAATTTCCCCTGAGCGCCGGAGGAGATAGATCAAGCGTCCATCGCTGTCCCCGGTCCGGCCACGCCCCCATCTTTCTATCCCAATACTCTCTAGAGGGAACACAATATTGTACAAAAAAATCTGAGGTATATTTATACATTTTATATTTATGTATTTAATCAATTAATGATTTGATCAATTTCTGCAAACGTCATAAACGTATCATCTTCCACTATTAATCAGCAAACTTCTTACTCATATTTGCATTCACTTCGGTCTCCAACCATCTACCTCTTTAAATCTGTCTATTTGATTGACGTAGAAGGAGAAGGATTATTAGCAGATAATTAGCAGAAGGAGCCCAAAAGGTGGCGTACTGGGGCTTGAACTTCCTTTTTCTAGTTCTGTCGTACGTGCTGTACGACATCGTGTTCGAAATTGGCAGACTTTTGAAGTGATCGAGTGTGGGCAAGTCCGTTCGTTTGAAAGTCCGGCGGACCTCCGCTGCAGTCGGAAAGTCTGGCGGAAAGACTGTCGGACCTAGTCTGTCGAAAAGTCTGATCGTGTGTACGCGGCATAAGGCATTCTGGTAGTGTTAATTCATAAGATACATCATTAATTTTTCTCCTTACCAGAAATGGTCCTATGAACTTTGGTGCCAACTTCTGAAGGGCAAGTCATCCTCAAATTTGTTGTGGCAAGCCATACCTGGTCCGGTGACTGTAACATAAGCTTTTCTTGTCAAACATCCTCTTGGTGTCCTGTGCCTTTGTGATGGATTCCTGTAACAACATGTTAGTATGAGAAAACAATCTAGAGTACTCTGGACAGCTGGAACAGAAGATTCAGGGATAAGATCAGGTAAGAAGGTAGGATGAAATCAATAGTTAGCAAAAAATGGAGACTGCTTAGTGCTAGAATGACTGACATTGTTGCAAACTCTGCTAGCCGTAATAGTGGCACCCAGTCGCCCTCGACAAAGGACGTGAAACATTGAATGTATTGCTCCAGGGTTTGATTAGTTTGCTCTGTCTGCCCATTGGTCTGGGGATGGTAAGCTGATGATAGGGATAGCTCAATCTTCAAAGACAAAATGCTTTATAAAACCTTGATGTGAACTGGACCCCACGGTCTGACACGATGTTTACAGGAACTCCATGAAGTCTGAAAATTTCCTTGACAAAGAACCGAGCAGTCTCAACAGCAGATGGCATACTTTTCAGGGGTAAAAAATGTGCAATTTTTGATAAGCGATCCACTACCACAAAGATAGCAGTAAAATCTCCAGATGGTGGAAGCTCGACTATAAAGTTAATGGCAATCATCTTCCAAGGTCTATCAGGTACAGGTAACGGTCTGAGCAACCCCTAAGCTCTAATATGGGTATTATTTCTCTGAATACAAGTGAATACAAGTGATACATGCTTTTACATAAGCCCTGCAATCTTTCTCCAGCCCAGGCCACTAGAATGTGTGTTGCACAAATTCCATGGTCTTGTGAATCCCAAAATGGCCTGCCAAGGGGTGATCATGACAGAATCCCACTTTGGTGGCTTCCAGGGAAAATGTCCTCAGCTGAAGAGCAAAGTAGAGCTTACAGGCATTGCCGAATGCTCTCAACATAATCCAATCACCGGAGAACCTCTCGGGTGCTTGTACTCATGGTTCGGGGTGGAGGTTAGTGATGATAGCATCACTACTGGAGGGCTTGCAGGAGTTGATGTAGCAGGTACAGCTGAAGTTGAAGCCGCAGCAGGAGTAGTTGTTGGTGTGGCCAAGGACTGAACACGTTCCTCCAGTCAAACATAACCCTCTTGCAGGGATGTAACTGCTTGAGTAAGTGAAGTGAGGTGCTGGCAGATCTCATCTAATGGAGAGGGTCTACTTGCAGGCTCTGTCATGGCTGTTTGATACTGTCAGCAGGGCCACTGATAGAAATCATGGGGCCCCGTACAGCCTACCTGATGGGGCCCCCTTCAGCCTCACCCCTGGTCCCTCCTACAGCCCCACCCTGGCCCCGCCCCTATACAGAGAGGCTAGGGTATACATAAAGGCTAAATTGTGGGCGTGGCTATTTTAAAAATATGCGCTACGCAGAGCTGGAAAATGGACATGGTTTAAATTATGCTTAATTATTAGGTGTGGTTAGTGTACTGTGCTGCGTTCATAACTACACTGTTCAATTTTTCACAGTCAAACAGTTCTACATGAAGAAGATGCCACGTCAGCTAAGCCCTTTAAAAAAAAAATCTAAACTTTTAATGAGAAGTAATATGTCTAAGGGAGCGGTTCACACCATGGCTGCATCTGAATTGCGAAGAAATGTGCTGTGGATTCCTGTAAGGCCGCGTACACACGCGCGGACTGTTTGCCCAACCTTGTTCGTCAAACAGTTTCGGCAAACAGTCCGCTCAAAATTTGCATGAGCGGACTTGCCCACACACGAGCGGACTGTTTCAGCGAACTGTTTGCCAAACAGTTCGCTCAACTTTTGAAATGAACGGACTCGCCCACGTAAGGAGGAGGCAAATCCGCCCATTTCGAGCGCGTGTACAGGTAGGCGGGGCCCGCGAAGGAGACGTTGCGGGCTCCGCCGCCTGGAATGGGCTTAAAGGGGAACCCCAACACCGAAAAAAATCGGCGTGGGGGTTCCCCCAAAGTCCACACCAGACCCTTGTCCGAGCACGCTACCCGGCCGGCCAGGAAAGGGGGGCGAGCGAGCGCGCCCCCCCTCCTGAGCCGTACCAGGCCGCGTGCCCTCAACATGGGGGGGTGCCTTGGGGAAGGGGGGGCCGCGCGGCCCCCCCACCCCAAAGCACCTTGTCCCCATGTTGATGAGGACAAGGGCCTCTTCCCGACAACCCTGGCCGTTGGTTGTCGGGGTCTGCGGGCGGGGGGCTTATCGGAATCCGGGAGCCCCCTTTAAGAAGGGGGCCCCCGGATACCGGCCCCCCACCCTATGTGAATGAGTATGGGGTACAATGTACCCCTACCCATTCACCTGTGAAATAAAGTACAAAAAAAAACACAACACAGGGAAAAAATATTTTATTGCACAGCTCCGGGGGTCTTCCGTCTTCGGGGGTCTTCTCGCCGGACTCCTCCGCTATCTGTGTGTAGCTCTTTTACTAGCGGAGGAGTCCGGCTTTCTTCCTCCCCGCCGCCGGCCTCTTCTCCCGACTTCGGGGGTCTTGTCCCCCTCTTCGGTTCTTCTGCCGGGCCACCGCGCCTTCTTGTAGCTCTTTTGCAGGCGGTGGCCCGGTCTTCTGTCGCCGCTGCCTTCCGTTCTTCTGTCGCCGCCTTCGGTTCTTCTGCCGGGCCACCGCGCCCTGACTCGATGAGCTCTCCGGCCGGAATGCCAGAGCCGCGCTGTGCGGTCACTTATATAGTGACAATGGGGCGGTGTCACATGGTATATGTCACATGGGTTGGTCACATGGGTTGATGTCACATGGGGACTATGACATCGTAAGGGGGCGGGGTCACCATGTGACCAACCCATGTGACATATACCATGTGACACCGCCCCATTGTCACTATATAAGTGGCAGCGGAGCGTGTCCCTGGCATTCCGGCCGGAGAGCTCGTCGAGTCAACATCTCCAGGAGAAGAAGAAGAAGAACAAGAAGAAGAACAAGAACGGAAGGCGGCGGCGACGACAGCGGCGACAGAAGACCGGGCCACCGCCTGTAAAAGAGCTACAAGAAGGCGCGGTGGCCCGGCAGAAGAACCGAAGGCGGCGACAGAAGAACGGAAGGCAGCGGCGACAGAAGACCGGGCCACCGCCTGCAAAAGAGCTACAAGAAGGCGCGGTGGCCCGGCAGAAGAACCGAAGAGGGGGACAAGACCCCCGAAGTCGGGAGAAGAGGCCGGCGGCGGGGAGGAAGAAAGCCGGACTCCTCCGCTAGTAAAAGAGCTACACACAGATAGCGGAGGAGTCCGGCGAGAAGACCCCCGAAGACGGAAGACCCCCGGAGCTGTGCAATAAAATATTTTTTCCCTGTGTTGTGTTTTTTTTTGTACTTTATTTCACAGGTGAATGGGTAGGGGTACATTGTACCCCATACTCATTCACATAGGGTGGGGGGCCGGTATCCGGGGGCCCCCTTCTTAAAGGGGGCTCCCGGATTCCGATAAGCCCCCCGCCCGCAGACCCCGACAACCAACGGCCAGGGTTGTCGGGAAGAGGCCCTTGTCCTCATCAACATGGGGACAAGGTGCTTTGGGGTGGGGGGGCCGCGCGGCCCCCCCTTCCCCAAGGCACCCCCCATGTTGAGGGCACGC
The DNA here is from genome assembly GCF_037356315.1 of Lithobates pipiens. Taxonomy (NCBI): domain Eukaryota; kingdom Metazoa; phylum Chordata; class Amphibia; order Anura; family Ranidae; genus Lithobates; species Lithobates pipiens. The sequence goes on along the minus strand of NW_027507903.1, from coordinate 400,391,425 downwards.
GGCCTGGTACGGCTCAGGAGGGGGGCGCGCTCGCTCGCCCCCCTTTCCTGGCCGGCCGGGTAGCGTGCTCGGACAAGGGTCTGGTGTGGACTTTGGGGGAACCCCCACGCCGATTTTTTTTCGGCGTTGGGGTTCCCCTTTAAGCCCATTCCAGGCGGCGGAGCCCGCGACATCTCCCTCGCGGGCCCCGCCTACCTGTACACGCGCTCGAAATGGGCGGACTTTCCGAGCGGGAACAGTTTGCTCATTTCGAAAGTACCCTACACACGGGCGGACTGTTCGCTCAAACACAGTTTCAGCGGACAGTTTTTCGGAATTTCCGAAAGACTTTGTCCGTCCTACTGTCCGCTGAAACTGTCCGCTGAAAGCCCACACACGGGCGGACTGTCCGCCCAAACACTGTTCAGCGGACAAGGTTGGGCGGCCTTAAATACAACCTGCATGCAAAATGCACTGTTTTTGTGATCTGCACCAGGTGTCAATAAAAAGTCAATGAAACCTCAAACGCAGGTTTCCAAACGTAGTGTGTTTGCCCTGCCCCTACCAGCCCTGGATCATGTGATCTGGTTGCATTGCATTTTAAAAAGTAGTGCATACACTACACTACATACACTACACTACTTTTTGCACTACTTTTGGTGCATTGCAATTTTAGCCCATTCAAAATAAATGAGCTTGAAATTGCACTGCACAGACCTGCATGTGAATTGTACAGGAACGCACAGTGCGTTCCTGTGTGATTGAGCTCCAGGCATGGTGTGATCCAGTGATTTAAATAGAAAAAAAGTGGGGTTTGCTGACATTGATGGCATCTCCTTTTTCATGCAGCACTTCTGTGAGAAATATGGCAGTGCAGTATAAAACCCAATTTCTGACAGTCAGGACAGCTGTGCTACATGAAAAGCAGACATTAGACTTTACATTGCGGTTAATGTGACTGGGCTAACCTGCAGTCCCCTGAGAATCCAGATCCACTGCCACCATAATAAGCTCATGTGTGCACATCAGAAGAAGCCAGGAACGATTATCCTCCAAGCCGGCCACTCAAACTACAAGATCTCACAGTCAGGCTCCACCTTTCTGCCTCTGAGATGTGTAGCCCCAGTGAGTGCTCATTGAAAGTGGTTGAAGCTGCTGAGGGAGGAGCGGAGGGGGGAGTTGGAGAAAGACTTTATTTTTTCTTTCTTCTGCAATCTATTCAGATTGCTCGGGCCCCCTGGTGGCTGAGCTCGGTATAACAGGGCCAGTTGTACTGGCTTATCAGCGGCCCTGACTGTCAGGTACCTGGTCAGTGAGCCTGACATGTAGAGGAGAGCCTCTCTCTTACCATTCGGTTCGGGGATTACTGATAGTGAGACAGTCACAGGAGCACTGTGACATAGGAGAGCCTGTGATTAGTCCAGTAGTCTGCATGGCAGGTAGTTAGCAGGTGGATGTGCAGCAGGCAGGCTGTTGGTAGGTGAGCTGGGCCAGAACTTGGCAGACTGTAGTGGACAGCTGTAGCAGACAGGATGAGCAGGTGCAGGGTCAGACAAGCTGGGTTGGTAACATTCAGGCAGATTAGGCATAGACAGCAGACAACAGGATGGTGGGGGGTCACAAGCCAAGTCAGTAATGGAGGCTCAATCAAACAGAGACAGGAGGCAGAAGCGAAGTCCAAGACAAGCCAAGGTCATGGTACCAAGCAGACAAGTGTTAGCCAGAAGAAGCCGGATCAGGATCAGAGGTCAGCACAGGAAACTGGAACAGCACACAGAAGCTGAACACCAAACAGCCATGAGTCCATAGTGCAGTCAGTTTAAATAGCCTGATTGGTGCCAGCATTAGTGACAGACGCGCGCGCAGATGCGAAAGTGCGAAAGTGCGCAAGCGCACGCGCTGTGAAATTCTTCCTATATGGGCATGACTTCCCTGACAGGAGTGAGAAGAATTATCAGAAGAGTTGTCCAAGAGCAAAAGACCATTTGTGGAGAGTTTCAGAAAGACCTGGAATTAGCAGGTACAATTGTTTCAAAGAAAACAATAAGTAATCACTTAATCGCTATGGCCGTTATGCAGGTTCACCAAGTAAGACTCCACTGCTGAAGAAAAAGTATCTATAAGCTTGTTTAAAGTTTGCTATACAACATTTAGACAAGCCTATGAAATATTGGGAGAATATAGTCTGGTCCGATGAGACCAAAATTGAACTCTTTGGATGCTATAATACACACCATGTTTGGAGGTCAAATGTAATAGTAAAGAATGAAGTTACGCACTCTATATTGTAATGTGTATCGCAAAATCATATACAATATATATACACAGTGGTGTAAACATATAAATGTGCATATCTATAAAGCAGTCCATCAGTAAGTGCAAGTGAATAAGGCCCCTTTCACACGGGGCGGATCAGTAATGATCCGCCCCGTGATGATCCGCTCGCTCAGCGGGGATCGCTCCGTTGTCCCCGCTGAGCCGGCTGCGGACAGGGCGGTCTCCGCACACTGTGCGGGGACCGCCCTGTCAGCTCTCCGCTCTCCTCTATGGGGATCGGACGAGCACGGACCGTGTGTCCGTGTTCATCCGATCCGCTCTGCAGACGGACAGAAAAATAGGATTTTCCTCCGTCTGCAGAATCGGACATTTGCGGAGGCGGACAATAGCGGGTGTCTGCGGATGCTCATCCACAGACACCCGCTATCCCATAGGGATGAATGGATGTCCGTATTTCATCCGCAAACGGATGGATGAAGTACGGACATACCATCAGCATGTGTGAAAGGGGCCTAACTCTCAAAATATGTGACAGTTCATTCTCCAGCGGTGAAGTGTCTGAATGATAGGGATGAGCTTTATGTTCGGGTCAAACATGAGTTCGACTCGATCATTGGCTGTTCGATCGTTCATCGAAATACCAACATCATGGGGCGTTTGCGCCAAATTCGTACATCGCGTAACTCCATAATGCACTGCGACATCACAGTGCATTGCTGTCTGATGATTGGCCAAGCATGCACTATGACACGCATGCTTTGACCAATCACAGCGCCATCAGCATATATATATATATTTATATATATATATATATATATATATATATATATATATATACTGTATCCAGTTTAGCTAGATCTGACTGCAAGCCATTCCTGGTGTACTGTTTCTAATATACTCAGGCAGGCAGGTGATTCAGTTAGCTTCAGTGTATATATATATATATATATATATATATATATATATATATATATATATATATATATATATATATATATATATATATATATGTCAGTCTCATATATATAAATATCCACTACATACAGTTAAGCTATATCTCACTGGGGGCCGTTCCTGGTGTACTGTTTCTAATATACTTCTGGCAGGCAGGTGATTCAGTAAACTGCAGTGAATAAAAAAAAACACACACACATATATATATATATATATATATATATATATATATATATATATATATATATATATATACACTCTCCTAAATATATTAGTCCACTGCATTCCAGCCTAGCCAAGCCTATATCTGAATGCAGGCCACACTTGGTGTATGTTTTCAAATATACTTTCAGGCAGGCAGGCAGGTGATTCAGTGATCTGCAGTGCATAAAATATATATACAGTCTCCTGCATATATGTATCCACTGCATTCCAGTCTAGCCAATCCTATATCTGACTGCAGGCCATTCCTGGTGTACGCTTTCAAATATACTTTCAGGCAGGCGGGTGATTAAATATATATACAGTCTCTCTCTCTCTCTCTCTCTATATATATATATATATATATATATATATATATATATATATATATATATATATATCCACTGCATTCCAGTCTAGCCAAGCCTATATCTATTGCAGGCCATTCCTGGTGTAGATTTTCTAGTAAACTTCAGGTGGTGGTTTGCTAATAAAATTTTTACTGGGTCTTGAGGATGGATCACTGGCCAGAGCTTGCACAATATGCAATTAAGCTACTGGCCTGTCTTGCATCCAGCGTTCTTTCTGAACGCACATTCAGTGCTGCTGGAGGCTTTGTAACCAATCACAGAGTGCACCTGTCCACAGACTCAACCAATCAGCTCACCTTCATAAAAATGAATCAGTCTTGGATCACCAGCTACCAAGCTTCTGATGCTGATGTAACCGATTCATTTTTCTATGAATGTGAGATACCTTGAAGACTGCCTATGCTGACTGACTATCCTGTTATGCTGAGTGACTATCCTATTCCTCCTCAATGCTCATGTTGAGCTTCTAAGAACATTTTTGTTTCAGGGCACCACCACCAGTGTCTAACAGGGGTGAAAAAATTATAATTTTTGCTGTAATATATTTCGCAGCAGGGCTCATTCTTATGCTTATGCTCAACTAGAGTATTTGTGAGGGCTTACAGTGTTCTGGTACCACCAGCAACTAAGGCCCAATTTTCTGCAGGGTATATAGGGCAGGCCGTATAGTATATACAGGCGGTCCCCTACTTTCAAACATCTGACTTACAAATGACTCCTACTTACAAATGGAGGGAGACAACAGGAAGTAAGAGGAAATCTACCCCTAGGAAGGGAAATTCTCTCCTGTAAGCCCTTGTACACACGGTCGGACATTCCGACAACCAAATCCATTGGATTTTGTCAGACGGATTTTGTCCGAAACTGGTGTTGCATACACACGGTTGGACAAAGTTGTCAGAAAATCCGATCGTTCAGAAAGTGATGACGTTATTTCATTACTATGGGACTACGTTCAGGCTAGTAGCCAATAGCTTTGGTCTAGGAATTTGATCTGAGCATGCGTGGCACTTTGTCCGATCGGAATTCTGTACAAACGATCGGACTCATGTTGTCGGAAAATTTTATAGCCCAGCTCTAAAACTTTGTCGGTCGGATATTCCAAAGAAAACAGTCCGATGGAACCCACACACAGTCGGATTATCTGACAACGCGGTCCGATCGGACCTTTTGTGTACAAGGGCTAAGAGTTAATATGGGAAAAGGTGTCTCCACTGATGCTTTATAACCAATCTTTTTTTCCCTAATAACCCCAAATTTTCAAAATCCAATTGTCATTGGGACAGAAAGTGTGGTGAAATCTTCTGAACAGGGACACAGACAGCAAAACAAATGTTACAGGGGTGATAACCATTCCCTATGTTATCCAAAAAGCTTAGAAATAGATTTTTTGGCTGGAGCTACACTTACAAAACGTACCTGTTCCAAATTACAAACAGATTCAACTTAAGAATAAACCTACAGTCCCTGTCTTGTTTGGACTGCCTGTATACTGCTGTTCAGAGTATATAGGGCCTGGGGGCCCCATGCCTTTTCTTTTTTTTTATTTGGGTGCAGGGTTCCCTGTAATATCCACACAAGACCCAAAGGGCCTGGTAATGGGCTGGGGGGGTGGGTGGGTACCCATGATGTTTTTCTCAATAATTTTCATCCATATTGCTGGAACATTACATTACTGCCGCAAGCATTTTTAAATGACTTTTATGCCTAAATGCATTAGAAAGACCAGGAACTGAGCTGGAACTGGTGGAACATTCCCCTAAGCACCAATAGGATTGGTGGAACATCACTCTGAGATCCTTAGTAATCAAAAAGTGCATTTGATTACTCACTAAGGTGAGAGTTCTGCTGGTTACTTTGCGGTATAAGCAAGGAAACTCAAACCTCTGCAGTGTAAATGTGCTTTTACTATACAAAAATGCTGTACATACAAAACTGTTACAATATTAGGAATACAAGACTGACAGATGTCTGTAACAAGCAAAATGCCTAGCAAATAAACAGCCTATGGTATGTAACAGTAGAAATACACTTAAAAGTTACTTAGCTCCAGTTACTGTGTTCACGATTTCTATTGACAATGAGGCTTCTGGAGATCAGGCACCTTCTTGTTCGCTTATTACAGATGAGAGTATTTTGGTGTTAATCCATGCTGAGTGCCTCTTTTTAAGGTATCATCAGTCCTTTTATATGTCAGCTTGTTCACAATGGTTACAAACTCGATCACCTTAACAACCAACAAACCTACATGTTGGTAGCTTCAATTTGAAAGGCACTCTCTTACTTGTTTACTGTAGTTATAGAGACAATAGACTGTTCTCAAACTGCCAACGAAATACAACAATGGTATCTACATTCCCATTGTATCCAACAGCATTTGTTTGCGAAATCCTGTGTCTGTGAAACCAGAATGCTATGAGTCTTATAGAAAAATTATATTTTATATCAAATGTAACAAATTCCGCCCTTGATTTTTCTCTCAGACTACACACAGAAAATCCCTTTATTACTAAACTCATTCTAAACATAAATTTTCCTTGAATGCAACCCCTCCCATATTTCTGTCACTGAGAAGATGGTTCAGTCTTTGGCTAAAAGCTCATTAGAAAGTAAATTTTAAAGTTCTTTAGAAACAAGTCGAGGCTCGTAATACAACTCTCCACATCGCTAGCGGTCTTCCATCATTCTGTCCATCATGTAACCACTTTTTGCTGATCTTCCTATGGATCAAATCGGAGACAGCCTGTGGAGTGGAAAACAAAGCAGATTATCTGTACCTTCTAATGATACATAAACAGTAGATCCCGACCCTTCAGCTATACTCTCTACCCTCCCAAAGAACATCAATGGGGAGGAGAGGAAATATACTGATATTTCCCAGAAGATCATGGTTATTTATTTTGGAAGGTTTGATGTTATGTAGCCTCACTTTCCACTCTTGCTGAGAAGTATCCTCTAAGCAATCAGAGTCCCAGCCACTGTCTTGAAGCTCATCTGCCAATGCAAATATGACTTCAAACCTTCCTGCCAGATTCCCTCTCATTCCTAGATAGGCTTTAGCTTCAGATACGTTACTCTTGGTTTCTATAAGGTGGGAAGCAGTAACATGGTATCTGCTAAGCTCTGTTCTTTCAGGAACCTTACAAAAATACTGAACTCTGCACTCCAACTTTGGAATCTGTGCCCCAGCCCCTACTATCCTCTCATATGGTGTGCTTTTGGCTATTGGCCTAGAATTTAACAACATGACAGCCTGTGTGAGGACTCAATCCCACCCCTTAGTGTATTTGTGGGTGTAAGCTTGCGTATATGGTCCTTCTATAGCCTGTCATATCTTTAAATCAAACCAGCTGCCTGTGAATGCTATGGGATGTGGCAAAATCAGTACACTCCAGAATCTTTGGCCCACTGCTGTATTGCTGATCTGGTGAAGTGTGAGCCATTATCACTTTGGACTTGTTTGGGACAACCATAAGCAACGACAAGTTTCTGGAGCAGTTGAAGCGTTGTTGCTTGATTTGCACGTTTGCAAGGATGAACAAGCAAAAGTCCTGGATAGGTGTCCACTACAGTACAACAATATGTCAGCCCATTGCCCTGAGGACTGATGAAGTCAATCTGCCAGATTTGGAGTACATTTGCAATGGCCATTGTCACACTTCTCTACACACTGTACATTTCCTTATCAGTCTTTATCATGTCCATGGATATAGGCAAGTGTACATATTCGCCAGCACACCATGGATCGACAATTTCCATACAAAGGTTTCTTTTATTGAAATATATCACATCACAGAAATAAGTGCAACGTTTCGGAGCCATGCAGGGCCTTTTCATTAGGCATGTGATATGCCTGACGAAGGGGCCCTGCGTGGCGCTGAAACATTGCACTTATTTCTGTGATGTGATCGCTTTCAATAAAATAAACTTTTGGATGGAAGTTGCTGATCCATGGTGTGCTCACGAATATGTACACTTGCTTGATTTTTCAGGACCCAACTGGTAATCGCTGCAGCACCCACCCTTTCAAGAGCCTTACTTCCAGGAGGAATATTGACAACATGGATATAGGCATTCCTCTCTGCTGTGCCCATTCATATGTTGCTTTCTGCCCCAAATGTCTAGATTGCTTTCAGTCTCCCTGCCTCCAGTCTTCATTCTCGGCTCCCCACTCTCCATGCTTGGCTCCCCGCTCTCCATGCTCGGCTCTCCAGTCTCAGCTCCCCATTGAATTTAGAACTCCCATTCTCTGCCTTTTACCTGACTCTGCCCTCTGAGTTCTCTGAGCCAGAACTACAGAGAACGCATCGGGTATCAATGCTCGCTGACTGTTCTCACTGTCAGCATGCATTGGGAACACTAAAAACAACATTGGGAGGATATGCATCTGCCACATTGTTGAATCGCAGTGGAACCCCGGTTGAGAAACACTGGCTTAGATTGTAGAGCAGACGGAAATAAAAGTGTCACTGTGCAAAATTAAAAGTAAAAAGGTGATTCAAAAAAATTGTGTTAATGATTATTATGTCAGCTTCAGCTAAAGTGTTTTTGCTACACTGTGAAATATCAAACAAACCTAATATAAATGTAGATAGCCGCACTACGAAACTAAGTTACATCATCTTATCAAAATAAATAATCACCACTGTATAACGTGCCCATAAATGAGTTTAAAAAAAAGTTCATTCATGCAAAGATATATAATTGCTGGTGTGTAATCACTCTTCTGTGATTTATTATCCCAATTCAGTGCCTTACATGCTATTCACCACCAGTAGAGTGTGCAATCCTCCACTGTCCAAACTACACACGCATAAGATAACCATCAATAATAGGCATTATTAACCACTTGTTGCCTTATGAGTTTCTGTGAAATCTTCATTATTATCTGTAAAATATTGTAATTATGAATAGATCTCATTTGGCTTGCATCTATGAAAGCCAGGTAAAATGCCTTCCACCAGACGCTTGTTAAGAGCAGACAATGCGGGCCGAGACTTGTATATACCAACAATGGAGAGCCAATTCCATTGTTCTACACCTAATCACTTCAAAGGACCCCATGCTGGGGTATGCAATGAAGGGAGGCAACCCATAATTAATACCTAAGTTCCTGGGGAAATCCAATTAAATCTTCTGCCCAGAATAGTCACAAGGATTTGCATGAAAGGGGGCCGACTTATGTAGTAAGCCCTCCAATCATGATCCAAGCTAAGGCAGCCTATGGGGCATCAGCATGAAGGCATATACTCAGAGCAAAGGGGAGGTAACAGTTCTCTTTTTGGGAAACCAGCCCTCAGAGTGGAACGTTGGTAAGGATGGGTAATTATGGGAAAGGTATGCCCTATTACTTGTAACTAAATATGCTTGTAGATCACTGTCTTACAGAATATACTTTGTATTCCTTCATGTAAATATTATATTTCAACAGAGTATTTTCTTCCTTGATGTAAGACCATAGATAGAGATTTGTGTGTTAGGTAGACTTTCAACTACTTTTAATAAATGTTATTATATTTAAAGCTTTTCCTCCTTGTCCTTAGAATTCTCATTTAACCCATATCATATCTTGTGATTAATAAATCAGAAATATAAATTTTAAAGGTTAACACACTCCACCAGGGATACTGTATCCACTATGATCATCAATTACAAATGTGATCCTCCAGGGTTCCTGTGTGCTATATTGCACTCCTCGTTTGCTCAATCATATAATAAAAAAAAAAATGCTATCATTGTTTATTCACTATAAAAAAGTCCAATAAAAAAACCAAATGCCAAGTCACATGTAAAAGTACCCTTCGACCGGCACTACATTTATCCAGCAAACCAAGTTTGTAAATGTCACTCCGGTCCGTGCACTGAAGCTGGCATGCATTTCAAATCTCAGCTGTGCTATTAACCAAAGGCAGGAACTGATATGTCTGTCATGTCACTATGTTTGCTGCATGTTTTGCATGCTCAATGCGTCATCAGGAAGCATCATTTACATGCACAACGCATCTGTTGTTTTGGGGAGGAAAAGCTGGAGTTCTTTAATGGCCTGTTCACACCATTGCATGTGATTTTTGCTTTGCAGATCACATGTGATGTATTAGTGATGCGAATTTCAGCTACAGAAGCTATATGGCTGAATTTGCATTGCATTTGGACCAAACTCGTGCATGACCCTGTTTTTGGTCCGCCCCAGAATCAGATCGTATGGGTGTTCACACCCATGTGATCTGATTCTGCAAATCACACTGCATTTTGCAAACTGATTGTGGGATATCTTTAACTTAACATACACTCCACAATAAGTTTGCATGAACAGGGTTGTGATTTAGGTGTGAATTTGCAGCGTACTCGCTGTGAATTTGCACTGCATCTAGTGTGGACCAAGCCTAAAGATGAAAAATAGGAATAAAAACAGTAACATGCAACAAGAAACATGTGAATGTTTTGTATGCAAGAAACAAGGTCATTTAAAAGCAGCTTGCAGGATGGAAAGCTAGGATGCAAAAACAAACAAAACTAAAAAAGGCCAAAAGTGTGAAGAAAACAAATGATTTTGTTTCGGATAGTGTATATATTTTTCTTTACAAAAGTCGCACCTTATCTTTGCAGGCATGGTGTGTTGATTCAGGAGCTAGGGGTTACATGAGAAATTACAGAAATTTCTTTATTCTGCTTGAGTAGAGTAAAATGGAAATAATCACCACCCTGATAATGGGCAAATAATGGAATAAGAAGGAATAGAAGATGTTTTTCTTTACTGTCCTATTTCCCAGAGTGTCATCAGAAAGATACCTGTTAAATATGCATGTCCCTGCTCTTGAAACAAATCTTTTGTCAGTGAAGAAGCTGACAACACAAGGCAAAGTCGTGACTTTCCAAGATGACAGTTGTGCCATCACAAAATTGGATATCTTGCTTGTGTAGCACAACCCCAGCAAGGGCTGGTAGTAACTGGATCCCCTATTCCTGAAGGTACAACCAGCCCTCCTGGCTGCTCCAAATATCTCCCAGGGCAAAGGATAAAGGGTAAGCACAGTGCAGTCCTTTGAAAGTTTGCTATATGTGGCAGTCTCTCTCTTTGTGAATCCCTGGGTGTGCTGATGTACTCACATTGTCCATAATGCTCCATGCTGCTCTTTAGAAAGATTTCTTCTCAAACCAGATTCTGAAAGGATTCTTCCAAGCCAGCCTGAGCCCAATCCTGGAGGCAGAACCCCCCTAGACCAACAACAGCCTCCTCAGCACTCCATCTTCCATCTGACTCCCCTGATGGCTAGGCTCTCCCATATTTAAGGGCTGATCCATCCACCCTGCCAATTCATTTTGCCTGGGTATTGGTCAGACTCCCCAAAGTATGCATATCGGGACCTCCTGGCCTCAGCCAACTAAATTGCAGAGGCTTCTCCAAGCTTCTAGCCCCAGGGGGAGGTTTTAGAGACCTGCACTGTAGAGCCATCCAGCCTGACCTGTAGAAACCCAACCCAATTTCAGACTCGCATAACTTACCACGAGTGATAAATCTAAATTTACCTACACTAACATTAGTAGCACGCTAGAGGGTACTATACTTGCAAAAGTTAAAATTACAGATGAACTGTATCAGCTTAAAGAGGAAGTAAACCCTTACAAACCACTTTGACCTACAGGTAAGCCTAGATTAAGGCTTACCTGTAGGTCCAAGAAATATCTCCTAAACCTATATGGTTTAGGAGATATTTGCCCGAAAACGGGCACCGCTGTCTACGGCGCATGCGCCGTAGACAGCGGCGTGCAGGCGCACTAAACGCGGCAGTTCCAAGAATGGAGCTGCCGCATTTGTCGACTCCCGTGCGCATGCGCGGGAGTGACGTCATCGCGGCTTTGCCGAATGACAGCGGCGGAGCTGCGAGACGCCACTCCCGTGCGCATGCACGGGAGTGACGTCATAGCGGCTTCGCCGCTGTCATTCGGCGGAGCTGCGAGACGCCACAAGCAAGATGGATGCGGTGGACTACAGGGGACAGCGGCGACTTCGCTGGCTCCTGTGTCAGGTAAGTGACACATAATGGGCTACTATGCGATGCATAGTAGTCCATTATGCTTTACCTTTGCAGGGAAAAAAAGAGGAAGTAAACTCATCAGGGTTTACTTCCTCTTTAACTGCAATGAAGTGGTTAATACTGCAGAGGAGGAAAAACATTTAACCTGTATTCACAGATTACTTGGGCACAGAAGTCCTGACATAATAAACAAATTAACTTAGAATGACTAAGCAAGTGGAATAAAAATTTGATCATGTGAATATTTGATCATCACCATGTGCTTAAAGCGGGATTGCACTGTGGAAAAAAATATTAAAAGTCAGCAGCTACAAATACTGCAGCTGCTGACTTTTAATAAATGGACACTCACCTGTCCGGGGGTCCAGCGATGCCGGCAGCCGAGGCCGATCGATCGCTTGGCTCTCGGCTGCTGCCGTCACCATTCTAGGTGAGGGAATCAGGAAGTGAAGCACTGCAGCTTCACTTCCCGGTTCCCTACTGCGCATGCGCGAGTCGCTCAGCGCAATAGGAATTGTCCGTGCTGTCTCTGGGACCCGTGTGTGTCCCAGCAGACAGCGCGCAGGGACAGGAAGAGGCATAGACTCCCGTGGGAGTCTATGCTCGGAAGTGGGTGTAAATATCTGTCTTTGACAGGTATCTCCACCCCCTCCCCCTGAAAGGTGCCAATTGTGACACCGGAGGGGGGGGGGGGGTTCCGATCAGCGGAAGTTCCACTTTAGGGTGGAACCCCGCTTTAAACAATGAAATGCACCAACTGTATAAAAGGAAACATGACAAGGAAAGCCTTTCCAAAGCAGAGTAATAGCAGAACTAAGAAACCTCTGGACTTAATTCATTCAGATCTTTGTGGTCCAATGGAAAAAATGGCACCAGGAAAGAAGTGGCATTTTCTAATTTTTTATTGAGGATTGCTGCAAGTATACTACACTATGGGGGTTATTTACGAAAGGTAAATCCACTTTTCACTGCAAGTGCACTGCAAGTGCACTGCAAGTGCACTTGGAAGTGCATTCTCTGTAAATCTGAGGGGTAGATCTGAAATGAGGGGAAGCTCTGCTGATTTTATCATCCAATCATGTGCAAGCTAAAATGCTGTTTTTTATTTTCCTTGCATTTCTCCCTCGGATTTACAGTGACTGCACTTCCAAGTGTACTTGTAGTGAACAGTGGATTTTCCTTTCGTAAATAACCCCCTATATCTATTACACAGCAAAAGTGAAGTACAAGAGAAACTTGAACAGTATTTGGCTCAAAAAAGCAACAGATTTGGCAAAATGCAGAGTGTATTGCACACAAACAATGGAACTGAATATACAGGTGATAACACACAGGCAATTGTCATCCTCATCTTATTCTCAGCATGGTATACCATTTCAAACTACTGTACCATACAACCCAAAACAAAATGGGGTTGCAGAAACAATGAACCACACCCTATATGAGAGTGGAAGAACAACGCTGTTTGATGCAGATATGCCAGCCACATGCTGGTTGGTAGACATGTGCGATTAGTTTCGTACGAATCGCAAATTTGTACGAATTTACCCAAATTCGTACGTTCGGGAGGATCCGAAATATGAATTGCCATGCGTCCAAATTTTGGACGCAATACGAACTTTTGTTTACGAATTTCGGATCAGTTGTCGTCGAATCGACGACTCAGTCATTTTGCTTATTATGAGGGGCTCCCATCATCCTTGTGCTATGCTGACTTCCTCCTAGGGCTGTACCTCTGCTGTGCTCATTATGAGGGGTTTCCACCATTCCTGTGCTGACATACTGAGCATAGCAGGGGTACAGCCCCAGGAGGAAGTCAGCACAGCACAGGGATGGTGGGAGCCCCTCATAATGAGCACATGGCTGCCATGCACAGCTGCTTTTGTTTTTATACCCCGCACTGTAAGGGGTCAGCGGGGATATGCGGGGTCACTGGAAATTGTTTGGTGTTACCAAGCATGTGCTCTCCGCACATCCCCGGTGACCCCAAACAGTGTGGGGTGATCAGGCGAAAACTGGAGCAGCGATGCATGGCAGACAATCCGCTTCTCTCTTGTATTTTCAAATCTTAACGGAACAAACTGAAGAGAAGCTGATTGGTTGCCATGGGCAACTGCTCCAGATTCTGTTCGCTTCAAGCTTGATCAATTTCCCTAAATGTCTTTTTATCTGTTCTAGCAGTCATATGTGTAAATGAGAAGAACGGTGGGGGCACATCAGGGCACATTGGAGCACATCAGGGCACATTGGGGCACATCAGGGCATATTGGAGCACATTGGGGCACATCAGGGCACATCGAGGCACATCAGGGCATATTGGAGCACATTGGGGCACATCAGGGCACATCGGGGCACATCAGGGTATATTGGAGCACATTGGGGCACATCAGGGCATATTGGAGCACATTGGGACACATTGGGGAACATCAGGGCACATTGGGGCACATCAGGGCACATTGGAGCACATCAGGGCACATTGGGGCACATCAGGGCATATTGGAGCACATTGGGGCATATTGGAGCACATTGGGGCACATCAGGGCACATCGGGGCACATCAGGGCATAGTGGAGCACATTGGGGCACATCAGGGCATATTGGAGCACATTGGGGCACATCGGACACATCAGGGCATATTGGAGCACATTGGGACACATTGGGGAACATCAGGGCACATTGGGGCACATCAGGGCACTCTCTTCTCGTCCATCCCAGATGATGTCACAAGCAAATAGGGGTAGATGAGAAGCGAGGGGAGGGATTGTGTGGAGGAGGGACAGGGACCAACTACTAAGATCAAATGGCCATCTCTGCTGCAGACAGTCAGTTCAAGGAATGTTCAGAGTGAGGGAGGGGTACCCCAGCTTTGGCAAATTGATTTTCAAAAATGCTAACTGCTCCATTAGCTGGGGGGATAACTGGGATCTTTGGGTGACAGGATGTTTCCCGTCACAGAAAACACCCGCTCACTCTGGACACTTGTCGGAGGGCAGGACAGTAGCTCCTTGGCAATATCTGCGAGGGCAGGCCACTCCTCGCTCTTTCCCTGCCAAAGAAAATTGGATCTGTGGTGGGGTGCACTGGTGGGGCTGACAAATAGCACATGACAACCTTCTTTGCTGATATGGGTTTCTTGGGGTGCACTATGTTGGAGGTTCCCATTAGGGTGTCAAGTGCCTCAGCCAAGACAGAAGATGCTCCGCTGGCAGGAGCTCTGCTCACTTCACTAGATGTAGATGATGCATGGGAGAGGGGGGGGTCTTCAATATCTTCTTCCTCCTCTTCCTCTTCTCCCAGACTTACCATCTGCCTTTCCCTCTGACGCACCCTGTCGATTAGTCTGTCCCGCCATGTTGTCAGAGCACTACACTGCACAGCCATTTTGCCCTTGATGCAAGGGTCACACATGGCAGCCAGCATCAGTTCTGGGCAAGAGGCGGTCAACTCCTGTGTGCGCCTGCCCAACTCCATCAGAAATGTGTTTAGCAGAGCCAACACATCAGGTTGAGGGCCACCACCAGGCAAAGGTTCCTCAGCCGACTTGAACAGCTCCAATTTGCTCTGAAGGTGGTTGAAGAGTGGGAGCACATGACCAATGCTGGCATCCTCGCGGCTTAGGTGTTCTGTGACAGAGAGGAAAGGCTTGAGGACTGCCACAATCTGCCCAATTATGGCCCAGTCCTCCCTGCCTAAAGGTCTCTCTATGCCAATGTTATGATCACAGGCCATGGCATGGAGAGCCTTCTGCTGCTCAAGCCTGCCTTCCTCTGTTCCACCCTGAGGAGGTGGCTGTCCCTCACACTCCGATGGAAGTGGCCAGCCATCTTCCGACAAGAGTCCACCACTTTGGACAGCCTTCCATCGCCACCAGAAATGGTCTCCACCAACCGAAAACTGTCAGTTACCACCTGGTGGAGAAGGTGGGCTGAGCAGCGCACACCCACAAAGCTGCCATCCCTTACAGCCTTGACCATGTTGCTGCCTCCATCAGTGACAACATAGCCAATCCGGTAGTTGCTGTCTGCCTGTCCAAACCACTGCAACCACATTTTCTGCAGGGCTTGCAGGATGTTTCGCGCTGTGTGATTTTCATCAAGCACCTCAGCGTGCAGGAGGAAGGAATGGTGCCCATGTTTGTCAACTACTGACGAGGATCCAGATGTTTGAACTACATCATGGAACACCTTGGCCTGCCACCAATGTGCCGTCAGGGACAGGAAGGCATGCTGGGCACTACACGCACTCCACAGTGCACTGCCTGTCCACCTGCCCTTCCAATCTCCTCCTTAAGCACCCCGACACAAGACCTGTATAAGGCAACAGCCTGCATCAATTGCTTGAAGGGCTCACCTTCCACCATGTTGAAAGGTGCTCCTTCAACTGCAATGAGCTGGCCAATCAGGCGTGTTATTTTATGCACCTGCGCCCGAGACATACCCTTACTCTGAAAGCCACCAAAATCTTCCAGGGTGGCCTGGCTGGTATGGATTGGATGCGGGATGGTGGCTGTGGCGGTGCCACTATTGGTTCCCCTTTTGGTGTTTGGAGGAGTGGCCATGATACTTTTCTCCCCTAACAGCACTGCATGGTGGTGCACACGCATGTGCTGGTTCATGCCACTGTTACTGAGATGCCCTATGTCTCGGCCCCGGCTGACCTCCCTGCCACAGTGATTGCATTTGGCCTTCTGACCGACACCAATTCTTTGAAAATGCTGCCAAATGCTGGAACGGCAGCCACCACCTCGGACACTGCCTTATGGAATACCTTCCACTGCAGTGGTCACACTCTCTTTCTGAGGTTCGGCAGGAGCGGGAGGAAGAGACCTGAACATCCCAAGTATATAGGGTGCTGTGATGGATTGAGGTCTAATGGTTGCATTGGCCCATTCTGATGCTGGAGGCTTAGAAAGCACTTGGGCAGGGGTCTTTTCATGAGAAAAAAGTAGTGGGGACTTAGGGCCGGTTCACACAGCGGGCGATGCGAGGCGACACGACTCGCCTCGCCTCGCTCCCGCAAATCGCCCCCGTTCTGTACAATGGAACCGTTCTGAGAGGAGCGACTCGAGTCGCTCCGACTCAGAAAAAAGGTTCCTGTACTACTTCTGGGCGACTTCGGGGGCGACTTGCATTGACTTCTATACAGAAGTCCTCTGCAAGTCGCCGCTGAGGTCGCGGCGAGGCAAGTCGGAGACGCCTCGCCGCGCCTGCAGTGTGAACCGGCCCTAAGGGGAGATACTTTCTGGGCTGTCGGTGGTGCCAACATGGGTAGAAGGCTGGAAATTACATTTGTCTACAACAATGTCAGGAAAGCCTGCTTCCACCTCTTTCACATTGCCAAGGGAACAGTGATCATTAGAAGCAGTAAACTCTGTCTCCTTGCTGACCACTGCCAAGCTCCCTGTAGTGCTGATGGTGATGGCACTGGCAGCAATGGTGGTGGTGACATCATCATGAGCCTCGGCCTCCTGACATGTTTCCTGCTGCATGGCCAGGATCTCCAGCTTTGGCTGCACAAATGTATGTGCATTGGGAACCCCTTTGGCCTGCTCTCTTCATAAAAGGTACCAATGGGCAGCATGTTACCAGCAGCAGTGGCAGAGGTGGTAGCGCCACTTTTGCTATGAATTGTGCTGCTGGTTCTCGGAGGTAAATCCTGGAACAGCTGGCGACATGCAAATGTCTGCTGTTTGCCAGGCTCTTTACCACCAGCAGTCGCCTCAGCTTTATGGGAGGTGAGCTGAGCTCAGAGGGCGCAGAGACAGAACGTCCCACCTGCTGCTCATGTACACGGCTCATAACTCTCCCTCTCCCAGCAGCACTCTTACTGCTTTTTTGGCCTTGTTTGCTGCTCATTTTTCCTTTAAAAGTTAGAAAAATGTAGACAAAAAAAAAATATGATTTTGATTGCAGCAAACTAACACCAAAATCACCAAATGTACAAAAAAATATTATACCAACAGAAAATAACAAAATATTAACTAAATGAAACAAGAAATGAAAAAAAAAATGATCTCTCAAAACCAACCAAAAAACGAATAAAACCAGAAACTAAACACTAAGAGATGATGCACTTGCAAACTACAACTGATATAAACTAAAATGAACAATGAAAAGCTAAGGATTGCAAAGATATTCGCTCAGATGCACAGAGAAATAATCGTGTGATCTGCTCCACTACACTAACTAACCCACAAAGGGAAGTCACACGATCGGGCCTGCCCTGTAGGCCTCAGCAGCAGAAGTAAACCTCTGATTGGTCAACCAAGTCACGTGTTGTTTCTGTAGTAACGAAATTTGGACATATTGTCATATTGAGGTATATATTTTTTCCTTTAAATTCATTGTAAAGAACGTTCGTACAAGTTAATGAACCTAACGACAATTCGTATTTCGTACGAATTGAAATTGAATTTCGGACACGAAATACGAAGTACGAATTCATTCTAACATGAACTGGAACGGAACGGAACGAAACAAATTTATTGACGGCGCTCATGTCTACTGGTTGGGGTGGAGAGGGGAGATTATGGCTGCATGCTATCTCCAAAATTAACTACCAGAAAAATCAACTGAGAAAACTCCTTTGAAACTGTGGAATTGAAGGGCCCCAATTTTGAACCATCGAAAAAAAAATTGGAAGCAGAGCCTTTGTGCACATCCCAACAGAAAAATTTACAAAATGGGATTCTTGTGCAAAGAAAGGTGTACATGTGGGGCACCATGAATCACAAACGAATACAGAATTCTACACCAGACACAAAGTGGGTAACCATCAATAGAAGTGTAAATGGTGATTAAACTTTTTTTTTTTTTAATTATATATTCTTTACTTATTTTCTTCATTCTTTACAAAAATACATACATATAAATATATATCAAAAACTGGAAGATAGACATTTTCTTATATCTTTATGTTATCTAATTTATCCCCCAATCCCTTTTCCTTCTTTTCTCTCCCACACCCCTTTCCCCCCATTCTTTGTCCTAGTATATATTTTTAATATTACCCCGTTCCTCATAGGCCTTCCTTCATTACTCCTACCCTGTATCTTATGTAGGGCATCCCATCCTCTCCATCCATGGTTTCCCCATTTTTTCAAATTCTTTAAAGTTCCTTCTCTTTGTATAGACTACCTTTTCCTTCCATACCGTTTCTGTTACTATACTAATCCAGTCTTTTATTAATGGGGGCTTCTCTGCTTGCCATCTCTGTGCTATTAATTTTCTTGCCTGGAAGAGGCATCTCATCACTACTTTGATTGTACTTACTGTTCCACTTATTTCTTCTCCCAGGCCTAAGATACACAGTCTAAGGTCCATTTCCAACTTGGCTTCGTATATCATATTTATGGTATCAAGAACCCCAGGCCAATATCGAAATAGTTTAGGGCATCTCCATACCATATGTGGCAATTCCCCTGTATCCAGACATCTGGGGCAACTAACAAATATTCTCTGTCCAAACTGAAAAAGTCTCTTGGGTGTATAATATGCCCTGTGTATCAACATCAGAGATGAGACTTTCTGTGCGGGTGAGACCGATACCAAGTGCCCCCTCTCTAATATCCTCCTCCATTGCCCTTCTGTAATTACCCCTAGATCTTCTTCCCATTTTCCCCTACTTTTGAGAAGTTCCAGGCCTTCAATACTTCCATTGTATATGTATGGATATATTTCTGATATAAATCCCCTTCTCTTTCTCAAGCCATTTATTTTTTGAAAAATAGGGGTTTTATTCAAACTAGGCTTCCAAGGCATGTCTTATTTGTAAGTATTTATAAAATGATTGTTTGAGTATACGTATTCTTCTCTCATAGCTGTAAATGTTTTTAAACTTTAGTTTCATCACAATCTTGGAATACTCAATAAGAGGATAGTATGCGACTGGTCTAAACTACGTGGCATGTTCACCAATGCCAGGAGCCTGGCAGACAAGATGGGTGAACTAGAGATACTCTTGTACAAGGAGGATTTGGATTTTGTGGGAATTTCAGAGACCTGGTTCAACAGCTCTCATGATTGGCTGGCAACCATTCAAGGGTATACCTATTAGCGCAGGGATAGAGAGGGTAAAAAAGGGGGAGGGGTATGCCTATATATAAAGAATAATGTACGAATGAGATGACATCACTAAGGGAGCTGGGGAGGTGGTGGAACCCTTATGGGTAGAGCTCCAAAGGGATGAAGCTAAGGGGAAAATATTACTGGGAGTATGCTATAGGCCCCCTAACCTGAGGGAGGAGGGGGAGATGGATCTCCTATCACAAGTTGGATTAGCAGCATGGATGGGAAGTGTTATCATAATGGGGGATTTTAATTATCCAGACATAGAATGGGTGGAGGGTATGACACATTTGTCTAAGACTCACCAGTTCCTAAATGTCTTGCAAGACAATTTCAAGGTTTAGATGGTAGACACACCAACTAGAATTAAAGCATTACTGGATCTACTGATTACCAACAATACAGACCTGATCACGGATGTGAAAATACGGGGTAATTTAGGAAACAGCGATCACAGGTCAATTGGCTTCAGTATAAATCTCACAAATAAGAAACATCAGGGGAATACAACGACACTGAATTTCAAAAGAGCCAAAAAGATAAATAAAAAACTTTTCAAACAGCCACCATTGTACTCTATTTTAACCCCGTGCTTCATTTAAAGTCCCGACAAACCCTCTCTTTTAATTTTTGCTTAACAGTGACAGGGATGGAGGTGCATGGCCTTATTTAAAGTCCCAATTTTCCCCACTCCCCTTTCCCCAATTATTACATTTATAAAGAATGCACCAAGAAATGTAAGGGTGCACTAGGGCAGCTAAGATGGAACACGAAAGACAAAAAGTGGAGGAGAGCAAAAAAATAAAAAATATCCCAAGAAATTCTTGTTAACAGTAAAAAAGGAGGAAAGACCATATTGGCCCATAAAGAATGAGGATCTGGTTACAAAGGGTGGGGAGATGGTGAAGGTATTGAATTTATCCTTGTCCTCAGTCTTCACAAGGGAATCGGGGGCTTCAGTAACCAAAACTGCAGTGTTTATCCTTATGAAACATCGCAGGAAGCACCTCCATGGTTAACAGAGAACAGAATTAAAATTCAACTTGGGAAACTTAACATTAATAAATCACCGGGACCAGATAGCTTTCTTCCGAGGGTACTTAGTGAACTCAGTCAAGTTATTGCCAGACCATTATTCCTAATTTTTACTGACAGTCTACTGACTGGAATGGTACCAGGTGACTGGATTAAAGCTAATGTTGCACCAATATTTAAAAAGGACCCAAAATACATACCTGGGAATTACAGACCAGTTAGCCTATCATCAATAGTATGCAAGTTCTTGGAGGAGATGATAAGGGACTATTAAAAGATTTTAGTAACGAGAACTGTATCATTAGCAGTAATCAGCACGGATTCATGAAGAATCATTCTTGCCAAACCAACCTCTTAACCTGGTGAGTTGCCACGTATATAAAGGAAGGCTCATAGACATGGTGTATCTGGATTTTGCAAAAGCATTTGACAGTTCCCCATAAAAGTTTACTGTACAAAATAAGGTCCGTTGGCATGGACCATGGGGTGAGTAAACAGATTGAAAACTCTTTACAAGGATGAGTTCAGAGGGTTGTGATAAATGGGTAGTACTCAAAATGGTCAGAGGTGGGTAGTGGGGTACCCCAGGGTTCTGTGCTGGGACCAATCCTATTTATTTTGTTCATAAATGACCTGGAGGATGGGGTAAACAGTTCAATCTCTGTATTTGCGGACAATATTAAACTAAGCAGGGTAATAACTTCTGAATGTGGAAACCTTGCAAAAAGATCTGAACAAATTAATGGGGTGGGCAACTACATGGCAAATGAGATTTAATGTAGAAAAATAATGCATTTGGGTGGCAAAAATATGAATGCAATCTATACACTTAGGGGAGAACCTCTGGGGGAATCTAGGATGGAAAAGGATCTGGGGTCCTAGTAGATGATAGGCTCAGCAATGGCATGCAATGCCGAGCTGCTGCTAACAAAGCAAACAGAATATCAGCATGTATTATGCTCTACAAGACTCTGGTCTGGCCGCACCTAGAGTATGCTGTCCTGTTCTGGGTACCAGTCCTCAGGAAGGATATGCTGGAAATGGAGCGAGTACAAAGAAGGGCAAATAAGCTAATAAATGGATTGCAAGCACTGAACTTATTCTCTCTGGAGAAGAGACGCTTGAGAGGTGATAGGATTTCAATTACTAAATACCGTAGTGGTGACCCCACAATAGGGATAAAACTTTTTTTGCGGAAGGCAGTTTAACAAGACACGTGGCCACTCATTAAAATTAGAAGAAAAGCAGTTTAACCTTAAACTACGTAGAGGGTTTTGTAAGAACGGCAAGGATGTGGAATTCACTTCCAAAGGCATTGGTCTCAGCGGGGAGCATTAATAGTTTCAAAAAGATATTAGATAAGCAGCTGAACGACCTCAACTTACAGGAATATACAATGTAATACTGGCATATAATCACACACATAGGTTAGACTTGATGGACTTGTGTCTTTTTTCAACCTCACCTACTATATAACTATGTAACTATGTGTTCAAAATTTTATGAACTACTAATACAAACACTTCAAACTGAAGGGAATTCAACATTGGTGTCACATGAAGACAAGCAACAAAGTAGCACTGGAAATAGAAATGAATATAGACAATCTTAATCCTGTAAAAGAAGAAACCAGGCCACAAGAGGCTACAATCAGGAAATCCACCAGAAGCAATAAAGGCACCCCAAGCAAACTCCT
The DNA here is from genome assembly GCF_037356315.1 of Lithobates pipiens. Lineage (NCBI taxonomy): Eukaryota > Metazoa > Chordata > Amphibia > Anura > Ranidae > Lithobates > Lithobates pipiens. Next base: position 400,368,811 of record NW_027507903.1, on the reverse strand, counting down.
GTCTTATGTTGCTGATGCAGCATTAAAACCAGAGCCAGATTCATGGGATGAGATGAATTCCAATTCCAATTCATGAGAAACAAAAGTGGATCTTTGACTAAACCACTTACAAGAAACTGATTCATTGATTCATTGAACTAAGATCTGAAATGGGACTAATACAAGGAGTAGTTGTTGAGTGGAGGTGATGGAATACATTCTTTGTGTATTTTTGTGCAACATCTATAGAAATATTCTTCAACTGGCTATATACAGAATTTAACAGTTTATAATGAAATTATTAATTTTAACTTAAAGTTGGTGTGTATTTCTTCCTGAGGTTGAATTTGTAAGTACCTTGAAAGCCCCTTTTATGTTTGTTTACATTTCCAGCCCTTCTGCCTCTAATGGATTACTTGTATTTTTCCTAAGCTCCAATCTCTGACCTGACCTTTTCTATGCCTTACTTTTTGGTAATCCACCTGTTTTCCTGTCTATTCAACAGCTGTCTTCAGTAGGGATGGGCAAACGGTTTGGCACGAGAATAAGTTGGGGCCGAACTTTCTTTGTAAGGTCGTTCGATGAACAGCTGAACAAATCGGTAATTTGACCTTTTTTTCAGCCCCCCGAACCGACCACAATGCATTGCGGGGCTGAGCAGTGCATTGCAAGCCCTGATTGGCTGAAGCAGTGAAAGGTTCAGCCAATCGGGGCACAGAGCACTGTCAGAGTCACGATTAGACACTCTCATTTTGACTTTATCCAAGCATGGCTCACCACAGTATAAAAGTATTTTTTCCATGACAGCCATTTTCAGTGTGATTTCGGGGTGGAGAGAGATAGAACAGGGCTCTGATTGGTGCTATTAGTTAGTTAGTGTACTACACTGTGCTATTTTGATTCATTTGTCAGTATTGAATGTTAGTTTAGTGTTAGTCTAGGGATAGTGTGAGTGTAGTGAGGAGGACCATCATTCAGTTTTGCATAGTGTCCAGCTAGAGTATGGACAGCTCAGATAGTTTCAATGTAGTGTAGTGAGGCCGTGTCATTCATAGATACATTAGTGTAGAGACCATGTCAGTAATCTTTACATTAGGTTATAGCTAACGCAGGGACAGTTTAGATAGCGTCGGTGTAGTAGATTGTGCTACTGCCAGTTTAACTCCATTTACTTCTGTGTGCGTTACTGCCAGTTTAATGCCATATCGTTTTATGTGCGTTACTGCCAGTTTAATGCCATATAGTTTTGTGTGTTATTGACAGTTTAACGCCATATAGTTCTTTGTGTGTTACTGCCAGTTTAATGCCATATAGTTTTGTGTGCATTACTGCCAGTTTAATGCCATATAGTTCTGCGCATCACTGTACGTTTGGAGCATTATATTGCAGTATATTATAGTGTATCTGTGGAGTGTGTCTGTGTAGTGTGAGTACTCAAAGTGCACCAAACACCTCTTTACATTGATTAAAGTGCATCTACGTGCATCTTGCTTATAAGCACCGCCCCCTCCCTCCCAATCATGTCTGGGAGGACAACAATGAGATGCAGATATTCCCTTGGCCTGTAAGAGGGCCAGCAACAAATATGTCCACAGGCAAAGGTGGACAAGGTGGTCAGTGCTCAGGCAGGGCATCATTTCCCCTGTTTAGTGAGTTTGACCTTGCTATCCAGCCACAGCATGCAGAGGAGGTGGTGGACTGGCTTACTAAACCTTCCTCACCCTCCGCTACCTCTGTCACGCAAGCAGAGACAAGTGTGCAGTCCCCTGCAGTTGCCAGAGTGGATAAACCTGCCTCCTTGTCCACATCTGTTCCTGCATTAGCCCCAACATCAGCTACTGAGGAATCAGTTATTTGACCACAGCATCAGCCACTTGTTCCTTGATGATGCCCAGCCATTATTGGATTTAGCTGTTGGTTCTGAGGTTGAGGATAACAGGAACATGAGCCTAGAGAGAGGGCGGAACACTGGTAGACATATTGGCAATCATGTTCCCCAATCCGCAGCATATTGCCAAGTTGTCTCCAGTGGTAATGATAAAGATGGAGGAGATGGAGATGATGATGATGATAATGATGATATCACTGATGCGACCTGGGTGCCAGATAGAGCAGAGAAGGAAACTGAAGGTAAAGCGGCACAACGCCAAGGAGGCCGACATAAAAAAAAGTGAGAGCAGCCACCCTATTTCATCCCATTCTGCAGCTTTTATCTCCCGGCCCACTCCCCAAAGCTCAGCTGTCTGGTTCTTTTTCAGCACATCTTCAGCAGATCACACTGCTGCTGCACATCCGCAAACCGTGTCTCAGGCACATCAATCGTGGAAAAAACACCAACCATTGGGGTACCACATGCTTAACAAGGCATTTAATGTCCAACCACTCAGCCCCTTGGCAAGAGCACCACAAAGCCACACAAAAGGGGCACAAACCTGTCCCTCCTCCTCCTCCTTACCCACTTCAGTCTGCCCCTGTGATACTGAGTCATTAACTCACAGCTGCCTCCACTGACAGGGATGTTGGTATAGCACTGGGTGTCCCAGGTCCTAGCAGCACATCTGGCAGCAGCACACCACCAGCTGTAGACTGTAGCTGGCAAATTTCTCTGCCCCATCTGCTGCAGCATAAAAAAAAATACAGTCCCTGCCACCCACATGCACAGCGTCTGAATGCAAGCTTGTCAAAGCTGTTCACTCTCCAACTTCTGCCTTTCAGCCTGGTAGATTCTACCCCCTTCTGTGAATTTGCACAATGTGCTGTACCACAATGCCAGGTTCCCAGTCGCTACTACTTTTCACGTAAGGCCACTCCATCTCTCTACCATCACATGAAAGGAATGTTCTGGCATCGTTGGGCAAGGCAGTCAGCCATAAAATCGACCTTACTGCTGACATGTGGTCCAGCAAGCATGGACAGGGACGATATATTTAGTTCACAGCACACTGGGTAACACTGCTTGCAACTCGAAAGAATGCAGGACATGGCTCGGTGCTGCAGCTTGTTGTGCCCCCGCGTCTCCATACAGCTGCTGGTGATGATGCCAGACCTGTAAGCTCTACCCCCTCCTCCTCCTCCATCACCTCCATGCCCTTCTCTGAAGAACTGTCCAATGAACATCAGGTACGCCTTAAGCGATATTCCCAGAGCCAGGTAAAAGGTGCCACGCAGTGCTTTAGCTGGTGTGTTTAGAGGACAGGAACCACACCGGAGCAGAGATTCTTGTAGCTCTGCAGGGACAGGCCCAGAGGTGGTCCACACCACACCAGCTGGAGCCCAGAATGGTGGTGTCCGATAATGGCTCTAACCTCCTGTCCAGGGAAAATTCACACATGTGCCATGAGTGGCACATGTCCTCAATTTGATGGTGCAGCATTTCCTAAGTACGTACCCAGGATTGTAAGATGTACTAAAGCAGTCCAGGGGGGCTGATCTAGCAGCTGACACGTGAGCAGCACTGGGAAGGAGCTCCGGCCGGGACGACGAATCCTGCCTAAATCCTGAGTGTCAGAGACACAGATCCTTCACAGGACAGATACCCTGAGATTCCCTGGACCTGACAGAATGTGCGGGCATGGTGAAATATGGGCCAGCATCCATGGAATCTGCCGCTGACCGCCTATCCCGCTATGCATGGGGATCCCAAGATGGAGACGGCCATGCGGCAGAGGAACAGGGCCCAAGCAGTGCACAGTGGACCGGAGCCGTTCACTCACCCACACAGTCAGGGAAGGTAAGCCCGCTACCCCGCAGATCTCAGGGCAGGAGAAGGGGCTCATCCCTGGATAGATGTCCCCCCAGGGATATGGGGGAGACGGAGCTGGCTGAGGGCGAAGAGGAACCCTCACCAAAGCAAATTATGGAAGCCATATACACATGCCAAACTACCCTGACTGAACATATTGATGGGATGAGGGCAGAATTTTTTTTTCTTAAACAAGCTGTACAGACTATCAGAGAGTGGGCCTCAGAAGCCAAGCAACGGATTAGTGATCTAGAGGATGTAGTACGCCCCATGGAAAATAAAGTGCAAACCCTGCACAGAGATGTCTGTGCTCACACTGAAAAGTTGGGAGACATGGAAGACAGACAGAGGAGGAACAACCTCCGTTTTGTTGGTTTCCCTGAAAAAGCGGAGGGTAAACAGACTGAGGATTTTCTAGAGCTATGGCTTAAAGATAATATGGCTGACACCACATTTTCACGTTTATTTGCCATAGAGAGGGCCCACAGAATCCCTTCTAAACCACCTCCTCCTGGAGCACACCCTTATTGCACTTCAGAGACCGGGAAAGTATCCTTCGTGCAGCCTGTACAGGGGGTGAATTACAGTATAATGGGAACCACATTTCCATATACCCGGATTTCTCTGCAGTTACGCAGAAGCAGAGAGACAGTTTTGTTCATGTTAAGAAAAGGCTTCAGGAATTACAAATGCCATACAGTATGCTCTACCCAGCAAAATGGCGGGTGGTGGATAGAGGTAAAGCCTTCTTTTTTAATACACCTATTGAAGCTTCACGCTGGCTGGACACTAGGGGACGTCGCAGCCCAGAGGCCCGGTGAGGTTATTGCAGTTATATATGGACCACAAGCGCCGGCAATCACAGGAACATCTTCATATATCATCTTGTTACTTTTGCAATACTATCTGACACTTCAACAGTTTGGAAAAATGTCCCGCCATGGTCCACGTGTTTTTTTTTTTTCTTTAGAACATTCTACAACAGAGAGAGAAGACAAGGAGTGAGGAGAGGAAGTCCACAAATCTAAGGGAGCTGCTCCTCTTTTGGGGGAGAGGTTGAGGGGAGAGCGAGTGAGGGGTTGTTTTGTTTTTTTTGGCATTTTTATTTTTTCCCTTGCGTGTCTCGCACATGTTTTTGCATTTTTTCTCCCCAATGTGGTTTCTGGGTTTTGATGGACTACCGCATTGGACACTGTCTACCTCTTTCAAGTAATGCTGCCTAGACATATGCAGTGTTGTTTTGAATAGCAGAGACCTATGAACTCCTGAGGTCGTTTACACTATATTTCAGTTATGGGATTCAGGCACACACCAGGTTGGGGCTGTGTGCAGGGTGGGGTTAAAGTTGTGTATAAGTTTGTGCTGTGTGCTGCCGGTGTTTTTTTTTTTGCTCTGCTCTCCATAGGACGAAAGTTTCTCAGGTGCTTCCACACAAGGGGCTTCCCGTAGACATACGGTGCATATTCTCTCTAAGCACAAATGTTGGGGAAGATAAATTTGATATCATGGAATGTACGTGGTCTGAACTCGAAAATTAAGATGTCCTTTGTATTTGACTTTCTCAAGAGGTATAAACCTCACATTGTCCTGTTGCAAGAAATGCATTTACAGGGCTCCAAGGTAATGGCTTTTAAGAAGGCCAATATTATGAGGGTACTGCATGCTGAATATGCCACTTATTCGAGGGGAGTAGCCATTTTGATCACCAAGAAAGCTTCAGCACATATCTTGCAGGTCAAATTAGATCCAAATGGCAGATATGTCATATTAGTGTGTCAAATGTTTAATGTTTGCCTGACATTGGTGTGTGTATACATCCCACCCCCCTTCTCTCTCCGGATATTAGACAAAATATTGCAAGAAGCTGTATTAATCGCACAGGGTCCGTTATTACTAATGGGAGATTTTAACGCAGTGTCAGATGGGGATCTAGATAGACATGGATGTATATCTAACTTTCATTATATTCTTTCTTCCTGGCTAGAGAGCTATGCTCTCACTGATGTCTGGAGACAAAGACACCCTGGAACAAGGGAATACTCCTGTCACTCAGAGACCCATAGGACACTGTCTAGGATAGACGTGTTACTCTCTACCCTAGATGGCCTCCCGCTCATTAATGGTGTTAGATATCTCCCTAGAGCCATTTCGGACCATTCTCCACTGGAGGTTACGCTGGATCTTAATGGCCCTCGGGGAAGATGACACTGGCATATGAATGTATATTGGCTCCAAGACTAATTAATTACTATAAAATGCAAAACGAATATTGATAATTTCTGGAGAGAGAATGGGAGGAAAACACAGATTGCTAACCAGTGGGATGCCTTTAAGGCAGCTATGAGAGGGGTATTCACTGTGGAAACTAGAGATTTTTCCAGAGCTCTGAACTCTGAAGTAAAAAAAGCAGAGTCCGAGACCTCGGAGGTGGAAAGTAATTACATTCAGGGCCCATCCCCTAGTAAGTACCAAATATGGCAAGACCGAACCAAACTATATAAACTACTCCTGACTGAACGTGCTACAAAAAAAGCAACTACACCAATCTAGGTCCTTTTTTGAGTTTGGAGACAAAAGTGACTGCCTATTAGCTTTTTTAGCAAAGCCACTTTATACTCCGACCTCGGTATTGCAACTTAGGAGCCCCAGGGGGGAAACAGTGAGAGAATCTCCCGAGATCTTAAACACCTTCGGAAACTTTTATGAAACTCTGTATCAGACTCAGACTCGACATACTCAACAGGAACTGAACACTTACCTGGACTCCCTTACTTTACCCTCATTGACGCAGGAGGATAGTGTAGCTTTGGACATACCCATAACACAGGAAGAGATATCTGGAGCTATTTCCCCCTTTAAAACTGGTAAGTCTCTGGGCCTTGATGGGTTCCCGGCTGACTGGTATCAGCTGCACAGGGAACAACTGGTCCCTTTTTTGCAAAAAGTTTTTATTGCAGCAGAAAAGGACGAGATACTTCCAGACTCTATGAGAGAAGCGCTGATTGTGGTGATCCCCAACCCCGGGAAAGATCCCCAAGAATGTGAATCATATAGGCCAATCTCGTTAATAAATTCTGACGTCAAGATTCTGGCCAAGGTCTTAGCCAGTAGATTGCTGTCGGTGGTTCTCAAACTAATAAATTCTGATCAGACAGGATTCATACCTGGCTGCTGTACACAAATTAATCTCTGTAGATTGTATGTTAATTTGCAGACTCGACATATTAATACGGGCAGGAGAGTGATTGCCTCTCTAGATACAAAGAAGGCGTTCGATTCTGTAGAATGGGACTATCTATTCTCCATCCTGGATAGAGTGGGATTTGTCCAGAGGTTTATCTCATGGGTGAAATTATTGTACAAGGACCCAAGAGCGAGCGTCAGAGTAAATGGACTTAGACTCTTTCCAGATCCATAGGGGAACGAGACAGGGGTGCCCCCTGTCCCCTCACCTGTTTGCTCTAGCTATTGAGCCGCTAGCTTTTAAACTCAGATCTCATGACATGATTAGGGGGTTTTTGGTTGGGGAGTTAGAGGAACGTGTGTCATTATACGCTGATGACATGCTCCTATATCTGGGAGACCCTGATGCTTCCTTGTCAGCTGCGGTCTCCCTAGTTCAGGTATTTGGTGACTTTTCCGGTTTCCGCATTAACTGGACTAAATCAGTCCTTTTTCCTCTGGATCCACAACCAAACCTGTCCTTTCCCAAACAATGTCCCTTAACCACAGTCTCACAATTTAAATATTTGGGAATAAAGATCCAACTCCCAGTGGACTCATTTGTTGTGATGGTCTTATGGCCCATAATTACAACCTTCCAAGATAGGATTCGGAAGAGGAAAGATTTACCACTTACACTGTTTGGAAGGGCCAATTTATTTAAAATGATTTTTCTCCCCAAATTCCTCTACCTCTTTTCTAATGCCCCAACTTACATCCCGAAGAAGACATTCAGACAGATTAATTCTCTACTAACCTCTTTCCTGTGGGGCAACAGGGTGGCTAGAATCGTGCTGGAGCTTCTACAACTACCTGTGGGGAGGGGTGGCTTGGCAGTACCTGACCTCCGCCTATATTATCTGGCTTCGCAAACTAGTACATATTCACTAGCGAATGCTCCCACAGCTGAATAATGCAGCAGTGGCAGTTGAGGCGGCTGTAGTGACTTCTTATGAAACTCTACTGAATTTCTTCTTCAGGGGGTGAAACCCACCGAGAGAGGAAAGGAGATGCTTAGCTCTGCTAAGTGGATTCTGGGGATCTGTATAAAACATATACTGGACACTCCGCTTCAGCTGTCACCTAATGCCCCATTGTGGTTTAACCCATGCTTGAAGGAGTTTTTCCATTTGGAGGATGGATATAGGTGTGCCAAATTTGGACAGACCTACTTACACCAATTATATAATGATAATGGGGATTTGAAGTCATTTGTGCAACTGAAAAGAGATCTGGACCTTCCAGATACATGGGAATACCAATTTACCAGACTAAAACATGCTTCTCGGGCTCAATTTGGAGCAGAGTCAGTATCTCTTGTAAACTCCAAAATGTAGAGACTCCTCACGCATCCGGAGCACACAAAACAAATCTCCACCTATCATAACACTCTTGTTGGAAAAGTATACCCAAAAGAAAGGAAACTTAGGGAGAAATGGACTGAGCTTACACCAGAAATTACAGAGGATCAATGGGAGGAGGTACTGGCTTCATATCTACCTATGGTTATATCTGCCAGAGACAAAATGATACAACTCAGATACCTGCATCAAATGTATTACACCCCACTTAGACGATATAAAACTGGAAGGAGAGACAACCCCATTTGTCATAAATGTTCCTCTGCGGAAGGTTCCTTTATACATATGGTCTGGGAATGCGATAGAATAAGGCCACTATGGTCTCAGGTGACCCAATTCATAGTTGACACCTTGGATCTGCCTAACATTTGTAGCCCACGTCTGGGACTATTGGGAATTATAGAGGATGAGGTTATGAGTAATAATACAAAACTACTATTAAGGCTACTATTTTATTTTGTTAGAAAGCTCATCGCTCTTAAATGGATTAGTAGTGACCACCTTACATTGAAAGCTTGGAAAGGATTAGTCAATGCTAATGTCACCATGTATAAAATTACATATGACTCCAGAGGCTGCCCTAAGAAATTTAATAAAGTCTGGGGTAAATGGATTAAATCAACTGAAACTGCACAATCTTACATTTAATGGGAAACATAAAATATATGATAAAATGATGAGACCTGATAGAGGGAGAGCGGCAGCACACGGCACAAGAACTAAAGGTTAACAGGGAAGTTCCCCTGGAGTGTTAATTTTAATTTTATTTTTATTTCTCTGATACCTTATGTTATTGGAAACGGCATGTTATGTTTAACGTAGTATATTATATACTGTTTCTTTAAAAAAAAGAGGAGGGGCTAATTGTACAATTTAAGATCTACATGGAGATGTCTTTTTATTAATGACTACCTACATACTACTTATCTGGTTGAAATCCGTGGAATATACTGTATTTAAAATGTTATGTTTTGAACTTGACATGTATATACATTTGGCAAATAAAAACCTTTAAAAAAAAAAAAGCAGTCCAGAAGAGTCTGTATCCATATCAGGTGGTCATACACAACCAGTGCTCGGTTGCTGAAATTCAGCAGGAATTCCAGCTGCCCGCAAACCGCCTGATTTGTGACATGCCCCTCAAGTGTAACTCAACTTTGGGAATGCTGCAGCGGCTATACATGCAGCAGAAGGCCATCAACGAGTACCTGTGCCAGTGTGGCACGAGGACAGGCTCAGGCCGCCTCTGCTTTTTTCCCCCACACCAATGGCTGACCATTAAGGATGCATGCACTGTGGTGTCACCATTTGAAGCGGCCACAAGGATGGTGAGCAGTGACAGTGCATTTATAAGTTACACAATCCCTGTTGTGTTCCTGCTGAAGCAGAATCTGTGTGGCATTATGGACAGGGCACTGAAGAAAGAGCAGCAGGAGGAAGAGGAGGACTTCCTTTCCTTTCAAGGCCCACTTTATCCAGACATCCAGAGGGGAGGAAGATGGCTTTCCAACCCCAGGACCCTTGGGAGTAGTACATGGCATGGAGGAGGATGTTCCAGATGCTGTCATCCTGAGTGACCCCGAGGAGTCTGCTTCTCAATCCTCTGCAAATTTGTGGCTCATGGTGTCAGGGCTGGACTCAGCTCTTCCTTCTTTGAGCATCTCTCCACAGGTACTCTGCTGTTGATGATATCCTGCTTGTCAGTCTTGCCCACTTAAGCCATCCAGCCCAGAGGATCTCTGCTTTCGCCTTAGTCAACATCACAGAGACGCTCTCCTGCTTTCCTGTTAAAGACTTGCTTGTCTAACATCCCTTCTGACTGCAGATCCTGCTTGCTGTTTTACTGCACTCATCCCCAGCTCCCTGACACGTGGCTTGTCTGACTATCCATTCAGTTTCCTGGCTATGTTTTGACTACGATTTGTTCTTTTAACTTTTACTATTAAACAAGTGTGATTTAACTGTACTTCTGTCTCGGTCTGATTTAATGGTTTCTGACAGTAGGCGAAGACCATAAATTCAGAAGATACAGTCAATCCACTTGTTGGTAATATTTTTCCCAGATTGGATGAGCAAGATCACTGCATGGATCAGTTTGCCATAGCATTACAAACACTCCTGAGTCACACGGCTCACCTGGAATCTCCCACTACGGCTGCTCCAGTACAACCTGAGTTTCAAGATGTTGCTGCTGCTGCGCCAGTCTCTGTTCAGGCACCCGACTTGAGAATTACCTCTATAAGAGGTATGCCTGGGTTCGCTCTGCTTCCCCAGTGATTTGGGGGGTGATCCAGTTCAATGCAGAGGGTTTCTCAACCAGGTTGAGATATACCTTGAGACGCTGCCCCAGGCATTTCCCACGGACAGAAGCAAAGTAGGTTTTACGCTATCATTGCTTTCTGCGAGAGCCTTGGCCTGGGTAAACCCTCTATGGGAGATGCAAAAACCTGTTGTCTTGAATTACCCTGAGTTTGTGGCCTCCTTTAACCACTTGCTTACTGGGCTCTTAAACCCCCCTCAGTCCCAGAGCAATTTTCAGCTTTCAGCGCTGATGCACTTTGAATGACAATTGCGCGGTCATACAACACTGTACCCAAATGAAATTTTTATCATTTTTTTCCCACAAATAGAGCTTTCTTTTGGTGGTATTTAATTACAGCTCGGAGTTTTATTTTTTGCTAAACAAACAAAAAAAATAAAAAAATAAAAAAAAATCATGTTTAAAAGTTTGTTATAAAATTTTGCAAACGGGTCATTTTTCTCCTTCTTTGAAGTGCGCTGATGAGGCGGCACTGATAGGCTGCACTGGTGGGCACTGATGGGCTGCATTGGTGGGCACTCATAGGCTGCATTGGTGGGCACTGATAGGCTGCACTGGTGGGCACTGATAGGCATAGTTAAGGCGGCACAAATAGGCACAGATAAGGCAGCACCAATGGGCACAGATAAGGCGGCACTGATGGGCAAAGATGGGCACATAAGATGGCACGGATGGGTGGCACGGATGGGTGGCACGGATGGGCACTGATAGGTACCACTGATAGATGGGACTGATGGGCACTGATAGGTGGCACTGATAGGTGGCTCTGATAGGTGGCACTGCTGGGCACTGGTAGATGACACTGATGGGCACGGATATGTGGCACGGGTGCAGCACCTTTGTTAAGGCAGATTGTGGGCACTGCTGGGTGGCACTGTGGGCACTGCTGGGTGGCACTGCTGGGTGGCACTGTGGGCACTGCTGGGTGGCACTATGGGCACTGCTGGGTGGCTCTGACGGGGGGCACTTACTTTTTTTATTGTTGCACTGGCAGGGGGCAGGTGGGCACTGACAGGGTTGCAGGTGGGCACTAGCAGTGCTGGCCATGATCGGGACTGATGTCCCGATCACGGCCGCCGGTGATCTGCTTTTTTTTTTCTCCTCGCGCTGACAGCGCGAGGAGGAATAATAGCCGATTACCGGCTCCGTTATATCACATGATCAGCTGTCATTGGCTGACAGCTGATCACGTGATAAGGGGTCGGGATCGACCCCTTGCACGGATCGGTGATCAGGCGAGTCTCGTAGACTCGCCGATCACAGAACGCGCCGCACGCGCCCCTCAGGGGGCGCGCAGGCCGCTCGTGCACGGGACTACGTCAATAGATGTCGTCCCGGAAAAGGAGATCCGCGCTGTAGCCGTCAATTGACTATAGCGCGGATCTCAAGTGGTTAAATGGGTATTTGACATTCCTGCACATTCCGCTTCTGTTGCTAAGTGCCTCCCATCCATCAAACAGAGTATGAGAACTGTTGCCGACTAGGCCATTGAATTCTGTACTCTGGCAGCAGAGGTTGCTTGGAACAATGAGGTCCTCGTGGCTGCTTTTTCTCATGGTCTCACAAATTCCATCAAGGATGAGATAGCAGCCTGAGATATGCCCACTGAGCTGGAGAAGTTTATCACGGTTGCCATCCTCATTGACTCCAGACTCAGAGAAAGACTCTGTTTTAAGGAGCGCTTGCAGAATCCTCATGCATGGTTTCCTCCAAGCTTTGCAGTCCCACCCATGCCTCTCTCACCTCCCATGCCTCCCGGTACCGCGTCCGTCAGTGAAGATGAGTCCATGCACTTGGGCTTCACGCGTCTCTCTCTGTGGATGAGAGAACCTTTAGGAGGAGGGGAGAGATTGTGCCTTTATTGTGGCCAGGCAGGTCACATTTTGAAGTCTTGTTCTACCCGTCCAGGGAATGCCTGAACCTTGAGGTCCTGTCACAGACAGACCTTAGATGGCGTTATTTTAACCCCAGTTATCCAGAAGGATAAGCCCCTCGTTTAAGTCAACCTTCTTGGGCGTTGTCCGTCAAGATACAGGCTCTAATCGACTTTGGGCCTGTTCATTGATGCTGCCTTTGTATCAAAGCACTCAAATCCATTGCAGCTGCGTGACAGTCCACTTGCCATTGAGGCTCTTGATGGGAGACCCCTACAGCCTGCCCATGTGACTCATGAGATGGTTCCATTCATCGCCGATGGGGGTCTTCACCATGAGATAATCCAATTCCAAATTATTTCCTCTCCTAATTTTCCGTTGGTTATTGGCTATCCTTGGTTACAGAGGCACAACTCCTCTTTTGATTGGCTCTGCTGAGGTTCTCTCCTGGTCGCCACAATGCATAAGACATGCTTCCAGAATGTAGCCAAGGTCTTGTGCACCTCTTCACTCTCCTCCCTGGTGGAGGAGCGCCACGATTTTAACAATGTCTTTGACAAAGGTCCAGCCAGTAGTTTGCCTCCACTCCGGCCGTATGATTGTGCAATTGACCTTCAACCTGGTGCCATACCCCCTCGTAGCCGTGTTTACCCTTTGTCGGTCTGGGAGAATAAGGCCATGGAGGAATATGTTGCAGACGCACTTTCTCAAGGTTTCATCCACAAATCCTGGTGCAGGTTTCTTCTTTGTGAAGAAGAAGAGTGGTGAACTGAGACCTTGTACTGAATATAGGGGTGTCAATCATTTCACGATTAAGAATGCCTAACCAATTCTGCTGATTACAGAGTTATTTGACCGCCTCAAGAAAGCAACGGTTTTCACAAAGCTTGATTTGAGAGGGGCATACAATCTCATGAGGATTAAGGAGGGCGACGAGTGGAAAACTGTGTTTAATACCAAAACAGGCCATAATGAATACATTGTAATGCCTTTTGGCCTTTGTAACGCCCCGGCATTAACAATGTCCTCTGAGATTTGCTGCAGTTATGTGTGGTGGTTTATCTCAATGATATTCTCATGTTATCCAAGTCCCTGGAGAGCCACCACCCAGATGTCTGTCGTATGCTTCAGTAACTAAGATAGAAAAATCTCTATTGTAAATTGGAGAAGTGCGAGTTCCATCGTGAACAGGTTAAATTCCTGGGTTATGTAATTTCCACTGCTGTTTTTTCGATGGACCCAGAGAAACTTTCTGCAGTCCTACAGTGGCCTCGACCCATGGGTTTACATCCTCTGCAGCGTTTCTTGGGCTTTGCCAACTATCATCGGAAGTTTATCCATAACTTCTCATCTCTGGTCAAGCCCCTGACTGATATGACCAGAAAGAACGGTAACCCACAGAGTTGTTCTCCGGAGTCCATTTGAGAGTCTCAAAGCTGCCTTTGTTTCTGCTCCTGTATTGACACATCCTGATCCTACGTTACCTTTTTTTTCCTTGAGGTTGATGCTTCTGAGACTGGTGCTGGCGCCCTTCTTTCTCAACGTCCTACCTCTGAGAGAACTTTGCATCCTTGTGGCTACTTTTTCAATTAATTGTCATCCGCGAAGTGCAATTACGAGATTGGTGAGAGAGAGCTGTCAGCGATCATTTTAGCCCCGAAAGAATGGAGACATCTCCTCGAAGGTACCACTGTGATGGTTCTCATTCTTACTGACCATAAGAATCTCGCGTTCTTGTCTGAGGCTAAATGCCTCTCTCCCAGAAGGGTGGGATGGGCTCTTTTTCTTGTCAAGTTTCAATTACATTGTCTCATTCTTACCCGGCACTAAGAATGTAAGGGCTGACACCTTGTCACAACAATTTTCCTCCACTTCCAAGTTGGATTCGGTTCTGGTTCCTGTGATTCCTCCTGATCGTATTCTGGCTATGGTTCGCACCAGTCTCACTTCTCCTTTGGGTGACAAATTTCTTGCTGCTCAGGTCCATGATCCTCCTGAGAAACCTTGTGACCACTGCTTTGTCCCAGAGAGTCTCCGTAATGCCATGCTCCAGACTTACCATTGTCCCAAGGGTGCTAGCCACCCTGGGAAGAATCAACTCTTTTGGGCCATTTCCCAGCAATTCTGGTGGCCTAGTCTATGTGCTGATGTAACCACCTTTGTAGCTGCCTGTTCCATGTGTGCTCAGACTAAGACTCCACAATGTCCTCTAGTGGTCCTCTAGTGGGCCTCCTGTGGGCGGCACAGTGGTGTAGTGGTTAGCACTCTCACCTAGCAGTAAAAAGGGTTGCTGGTTCGAATCCCAACCACGACACTACCTGCCTGGAGTTTGCATGTTCTCCCTGTGCCTGCGTGGGTTTCCTCTGGGTACTCCGGTCTCCTCCCACACTCCAAAGACATGCAGGTAGGTTAATTGGCTTCTGTCCAAAATTGGCCCTAGTATATGAATGGGGACTTTGGATTGTGGGCTCCTTGAGGGTAGGGACCAATGTAAGTGTGCAATGTACAGGGATAGGGATAGACACTCACTCAGGTTGAACTGGATGGACTGGTGTCTTTATTCAACCTTACTAACTATGAGAGAGGCCCTGGACCCACTAGTTTATGGATTTCATTGTGGAGTTACCCAACTCCCAGAGCAACACAGTTATCCTTATGGCAGTTCTCAAAAATGTCTCATTGTATTCCACTTAAGAAGTTGCCCACTTCTAAGGAACTGGCTTACATTTTTGCTCGGGAGAGCTTTCGCTTACATGGGCTACCGAAGTTGATTGTCTCAGACAGGGGTAGTCAGTTTGTGTCCCAGTTCCGGCGAGCCTTTTGTGCACAGTTGGGAATTCAGCTTGCTTTTTCCTCTGGGTATCACCCACAGTCTAATGGGGCCACAGAACGAGCCAATCAGTCCTTGGAGCAATTCCTATGTTGCTATATTTCTGACGAGCATAACAACTTGTCAGACATATTACCGTGGGCAGAGTTTGCTCACAACAGTGCCTTGAATTCTGCTTCCCGATTGTCCCCGTTATGGCGAACTATGGTTTCCAACCTTCCATGTTGCCTGATTCTTTTGTTCCGCATAGTATTCCTGTGTTAGACGAGCATCTCCGTGGGTTTTGTTCCACTTGGGCACAAATCCAGGAGGCTTTGCGACATGCTAATGATAGGTACAGACTCCGCGCTGACCGCAGACGCCTGCCTGTGCATTCCTAACTAGTTGGGGACACGGTCTGGCTTTCATCTCGCAACCTCCGACTTTGTGTTCCTTCACTGAAGTCCGCACCTTGGTTTATTGGGCCTTGCCATATTCTTCGCAGGATTAACCCAGTGGCTTATGCGACCTTCCTTCTAACATGCTGTCAGGAAAGGTTCCCTCCGCTGGTAATATCAATCATTTGGCATGCAGTACTGCGATCCACCAGCAGGTGTCTCCTGCTGGAATTATGTCATCTTTGGTCCGCAGTACTGGTGTCCACCAGCGGAGGGATCCTGGCAGTATGGAGCAGGTATTGCCTTCTGCAGTCAGGCGTCACATGACTGACAGCAGCCATTATAAATACCCGGCAGGTGCACACACACCTCGCCTTGGTATTGTTCCCTGTGCCCTGACCTGCTGCTTGTGATCCTGATTCTGTACCTATTCCTGTGCCCTGAACCTGTGACCCGTGGTTCTTATCCTGTTTCCCTGTCCTGGTCCCTACCCTGTCCCACCTGTTACCATTATCCCTGTCCTGCAGTCTGATCCGTCCATCCTCTCCCTGTCCTGTGTTCCTTACCCCATTTACTGATCTCCCGTGTATGACCTTGGCCTGGCTTGTGACTCTGATTCTGGACTGCCCTTGTTTATCTGCTGATCTCCCTGTGTATGACCCTGGCCTGCCTATCGTTTACGGTCCTTGCATTTCCCATTTATTGTACATATCTGTCTGTTGTTGTTTGGGGGTCTTTGTTGGTTGGTTTATTGCACTGTGTGGTTGTATTTATATTATTCACTTTCTTTAATAAATCATATTTCACTTATACACGTTTGGGTTTCCTCTGTTGCAGTCCACACAGTTCTGGTCTTATCTGATACTTAACACATGCGTATTTTGAATGTATTTCAGTTCTCCTTATTAACCTCCTCGCGCCCGCCCTATGGCCGAATGACGGCCGTAGAGCAGGCGCCTTCGTCCGGGTTGCCGTCCCTGGACGGCGTGATGTTTACTTCCGCAATGCGCGCCGCCGCGGGCGCGCATCGCGGAAGTTCTGTGTTCGCCGTGTCCCCCGGGGACAGGCAAACACAGATCGCTGTAAACGGCCAATCACAGCGGCCGTTTACAGTGTGATCGGCGTGTCCAATGGGAGATGATCTCATATGTTTACATATGAGATCATCTCTCAGCGCCGCTCTCCTTCCTCGCACAGACAGTGCGAGAGGGGAGAGATGAACGGCTGCAGCGACCCTGGACGGCGTGATGTTTACATTTCTAAAGTAAAAAATTTAATTTAAAACTGATCGTGGATGAAAATTAAAATCATTGAAAAAACGACATGGGTCCCCCTCATTACCAGGGTCTTTGGATCTGATATGAATATTAGGGGAACCTCGAACCAAAATTAAAAAAAAAACTTGCATGGGAGTCCCCCCAAAATCCATACTAGGCCCTTCAGGTCTGGGTATTTGTTTAGCAAAAAAAAAACAGTGGCGGCGGAGCGCACGCAATGGCACTTAAAACTCACCACATCTGAGAGTATGTGTAGGTCAGTGGTTCCCAGCAGCAAGCACCAGCAGTGTGAGTACTGCTTGTGACTGAATGTTTAACCACCTCACGCCCGCCCTATAGCCGAATGACGGCCGTAGAGCAGGCGCGTTTGTCCGGGTGGTCGTCCCTGGACGTCCTGATGTTTACTTCCGCGATGCGCGCCGCCGCGGGCGCGCATCGCGGAAGTTCTGTGTTCGCCGTGTCCCCTGGGGACAGACAAACACAGATCGCTGTAAACGGCCAATCACAGCGGCCGTTTACAGCGTGATCGGCGTGTCCAATGGGAGATGATCTCATATGTTTACATATGAGATCATCTCTCAGCGCCGCTCTCCTTCCTCGCACAGACAGTGCGAGAGGGGAGAGATGAACGGCTGCAGCGGCAGCCATTCTGCCTGTGAGAGAAAAAAAAGTTAAAAAATAAAATAAAGTGCCATCCTCCCCTAGCAGTGCCATCCTCCCCCAGCAGTGCCATCCACCCCCAGCAGTGCCATCCGCCCCAGTGCCATCTGCCCCAGTGCCATCTGCCCCAGTGCCATCCGCCCCAGTGCCATCCACCCCAGTGCCATCCACCCCAGTGCTACCTGCCCCCAGTGCCATCCACCCCAGTGCTACCTGCCCCCAGTGCCATCCACCCCAGTGCTACCTGCCCCCAGTGCCATCCACCCCAGTGCTACCTGCCCCCAGTGCTACCTGCCCCCAGTGCCACCTGCCCCCAGTGCCACGTGTCGTCAGTGCCACGTGTCGTCAGTGCCACATAGTGCCATCTGTCATCAGTGCCATGTATCAGTGCCATTTGTCATCAGTGCCACCTGTCAGTGTCACGTGCCATCTGTTGTCAGTGTCACGTGTCATCAATGCCACTTATCAGTGCCATCTGTCATCAGTGTCACGCGTCATCGGTGCCATGTATTAGTGCCATCTGTCATCGGTGGCACATATTAGTGCCACGTATTAGTGCCATCTGTCATCAGTGCCACGTTTCAGTGCCACGTGTCTTCAGTGCCACGTATTAGTGCCACGTGCCATCAGTGCCACGTATAAGTGCCATGCGTCATCAGTGCCACATATTAGTGCCATCTGTCATCAGTGCCACATATTAGTGCCATCTGTCATCAGTGCCACCTGTCATCAGTGCCACGTATAAGTGTCATCATTGCCACGTATCAGTGCCATCTGTCATCAGTGTCACGTGTCATTGTCCTGGTGCTTCAAAAGTGTAATAAATAGTCAACAAGTTAGATGTGTAATTTATGTTCCTAGAACACATGATGGCGCTACCTGCATGTTGGGCCTCTCTATGTGGCCAGGCTGTGAAAAAGTCACACACATGTGGTATTGTAATACTCAGGAGGAGTAGCAGAATTTTTTGGGGGGTATCATTTGTGGTATACACATGCCACGTGAGAGAAATAACCTATTACAATGACAATTTTGTGGAGAAAAAAATAAATAATGAAAAATCTTAATTTTGCAAAGAATTGTGGGAAAAAAATGACAACATCAAAAAGCTCACCATGCCTCTTACTAAATACCTTGGAATGTCTACTTTCCAAAAAGGGGTCATTTGGGGGGTATTTGTACTTTTCTGACTTGTTCGGGTCACAAGAAGCGAGATAGGCCACCAGTACATCAGATGTGATCAATTTTGTGCGATTCGCACCACAGCTTGTAGACGCTCTAACTTTCACAAAGACCAAATAATATCCACTAATTTGGGTTATTTTTACCAAAGATATGTAGCAGTATAAATTGTGACCAAAATTTATGAAGAAAAATTTATAATTTGCATAATTTTGTCACAGAAACAAAGAAATATGCGTTTTTTTTCAAAATTTTCGGTCTTTTTTCATTTATAGCGCAAAAAATAAAAACCCCAGAGGTGATCAAATACCACCAAAAGAAAGCTCTATTTGTGGGAAAAAAAGGACAAAAAATTCATTTGGGTACAGTGTTGCATGACTGAGTAATTGTCATTCAAATTGTGAGAGCACCGAAAGCTGAAAATTGGTCTGGGCAGAATGGTGTTTAAGTGCCCAGTAAGCAAGTGGTTAAAACCTTTGGTCTGAAACCGCTTTACCCCCTCAGTGCCACATCCTCACTCTATACATGTTGAGAACCATGGGGACTATGAAGTACAGCCCATTGTTGACTCCCATAGGTTCCATGGGCGCATACAGTAGCTAGTGCATTGGAAGGAGTACATTCCAGAGGAACACTCTTGGGTCTCATCCTCGGATGTACATGCCCCTGTCCTCCTCCGTGATTTCCATAGATGTTTTCCTCTAAAGCCTGGTGGTCCTCCGAGGGGGAGGGGTCATTGAGGAGGGGGTACTGTCAGGGCTGGGCACAGCCCTTCCTTCTCTGAGCTGGCCGCTGGTCAGCTGATTGCCAGTTCCTATCTCTCCACATGTACTCAGCTGTTGATGATATCCTGCTTGCCATTCCTGCCTTCTTAAGCTGTCCAGCCCAGAGGATCGCTGCCTTTTCCTTGGTCAACATCACAGAGACACTCTCCTGCTTTTCTGTTAAAGATATGCTTGGCTGACATCCCTTCTGGCTCTAGCTCCTGCTTGCTATTTTACTATTCTCATCTCTGGCTCCTTGATGTTTGGCTTGTCTGACTATCTGTTCCAGTTCCTGAACTCTGGCTATGTTTTGACTACGTTTTGTTCTATTTACTTTTATTATTAAACAAGTGTGATTTAACTTTACTTCTGTCTCGGCCTGATTTCATGGTTTCTGACACATGGGCAACCTCATGCTTCAAAGCCTTCAAAAGGATCCAAGAATATGTGGCATAAAGGAGCAGGAGGATTACTGGTTGGCAACCCTCCTTGACCACCATTATAAGGGGAAGGTCTCAGAACTCATCCCATCCCCACACAGTGTGCAGAAGATAAAATCTACTGAGGAAAAGTTAAAGAGGATTTTTTTGAACATTTATCCTGACTCCGGTAGGTTACAGTGTTGTGGAAAACTTAGTTTTGAGTCTTCTGTTGGTCAAAAGAGGATCGTTGGAGAAGGTGTCCACCTAAGTAAGGCATTTCTGATTTTTTTTTTAGTCCTCACTACTCAGGACTTCAGCTTCCACATCCCATCAGCAATGTCTGCATTACATGGTGGACAATTACCTCTGGGCCAGAACAGAGATGGAGACCTTTCCAGCTGATGATCCACTGACTTACTGGATCATGAGAATACACCACTGTCCAGAACTTGCCCAGTTTGCTATTGAGTTGTTGGGCTGCCCTGCATCCAGGGTGCTGTCAGAATGGGCATTCAGTGCCGCAGGAGATTTCATTACTGATCATAGAACGCATCTGTCCACAGACTCCGTGGACCGTTTGAATTTTATAAAAATGAATCCTTCCTGGATTACCAGCTATAAAGCCCCTGATGCTGATGTCACTGATTAAGCCTTTTTGGAATATGGAATCTCTACGGGACTTTGAGGGTGTTCAATCATTTCATCTGGAAGAATGTTTTTGGTAGAGGTTTCATGGGCATAATTAACACCCAAAGACCAATTTTTCAGCACCTGTTTGACAAGTGCATATCATCGCAATTTTTTACAGCAAGGCCAATTCTTGGTTTCATCAAGACTACCTCTATAGAGTAATGGTGGGAAGGAGCCACTGATGCCCAAAGACCAATTTTTCTGCACCTTTTACTTCTATCCAAAAACTCTAATCTTGTTACCAGTGCAATACATTGTGGCCTCATCATACACACTGGCTCCCCAGTTGTTGCTGAGTAAAATGAAGGCAGCTTGCAGGGAAAATTACTTTTTTTGGCTTTATAAATGCAATTATTGCTGCAGCAGATTCTAGACACGGTACAGATCTGCCACCTTACATGTAGACTAAGCAAAAAAGGAGGGGAATTTTGGGACTTTAAATGAAGCACAAGTATGTGCCTCCATCCCGGTAATCGGTACGTAATAGAGGGAGTTTGGGACTTTAAAATGAAGCACTAGGATAATGGAGGTAGGTTTTAACCAAATTGAAAAAAATATATATAATTTTTTATTGATTGTTCAGTAACAGATCATAAAAAATAATAAAGATCGAATTCATAAAGTATATAGGCATAAGTACAGTAGAAGCATGATATATAGTATTCACATATAGCAGCACATAGTAGTAATAAATAAAATAATTGGGTAATATGGCATGGTAGTGCCTATGACAGCAAAACCGACATCAGCAAGTACATCCACATAATACATATGCATCCACTAGATGTAAAACAAAAATAAATTTAGTATGTAGTTAAAAAAGTAAATTCATAACAAATTCATAAAGTATATAGGCGTAAGTACAGTAGAAGCATGATATATAGTATTCACATATAGCAGCACATAGTAGTAGTAAATAAAATAATTGGGTAATATGGCATGGTAGTGCCTATGACAGCAAAACCGACATCAGCAAGTACATCCACATAATAGATATGCATCCACTAGATGTAAAACAAAAATAAATTTAGTATATAGTTAAAAAAGTAAATTCATAATAAAATAAATATAGTTCCATATAAAGTATAACTGGGACATCATTTCAAAAGCTCGACGCGTTTCGTGGGTGTCTCCCCACTCATCAGGAGCTGATGCGACCAAAAAATTCCTATGGAATAGAATAAAGAATAATATAATATACTAACCATATAAATAAAAATAAATTTATGGGGATTTAATGCGTGTAAATGGTTAGCCAGGGCAGACTCACCAATCCGGATGGAAAGTGCAGTGTGCGGCAGTGGGCGTAGGGTGGGCCATGGGCAAGATCCCTCCCCGGGAACTGAGGCGGCATAGACATGGATGCGATATCAGGCGAAACCAAAAAGATACAGCAGTGTTGAAGAGTATCAGATATGGAATGTGTGGCAATTGTTGAAAACATATCTAAAAACAAAATGTTAATAGTATGTATGATTAATGAAAATAATGTGATGCAAAAGTAATTGAAAATTGATAGCGACCCTCAAAGAGTACAGAGAGAGTGCTGGCCATAAGCCAAGTATATACTATGTAGTAAGTATATGCAGATGAATGTAAACAGTGAATGGTGTGCAAAAATTAAAGAAATGTAATAGTGTAAAAAGAAAGTGTGAGTGTGCAGTTTAACAAAAAGTGAAGAAAATTGATGAAGGGGTGTACATAGACCATGATAGACAAGGAGAGTGACAGAATTACCAGTCAGCAAGAAAAGGTGTGAGTAGTAGGAGAAAAAAGATTTTTCACCTAAACATCACTCCTAAAACACCAGCAGACAAGATATTAGGATGAGAGATCCGTCCAGCCGGCGTCCTGCCAATAAGGTCTGCAGACACCGGTCAGGGCGGCTCTGATAATAAAGGCCCCTTTAACTATCCACAGCTGATACTGATTGCACAACCAGCATGGAGAGAAAAAAAAAATATATATATATATATAAGGTAAACTTTAATGATAGTAATGGTAATATTTATAAAAGCTAGTATAGTGGCTTAAGACAAAAGGTAGTAACCATGAGCATAGGCAGGGTCAAGTACAATCAGAACAGAGATGAAGTGTGAGTAGAAGGAGAAAAGAGATTTTTCACCTAAACATCGCTCCTAAAAACAACACCAGCAGACAAGACGGCCAGTGTGTGCAGACTCCATGCAGAGACCAGCCGCACACACAGCTATCTCCGAGTGGGGTTTAAATATGCCGCCAACGCCACGTGCGTGAAACATAGGGGGAGGAGCCCCACCTAACCTGGATAAAAAAACCAGCGACAGGCGCGCCAGATCCCCCCCAATAGAGACACGGAGACGAGAATCACTAAAACGTCGGCGTGATGACGTCAAAGGTGACGTCACATGCACGACGTAGGACGCGTGGCGCCGATGCGCAAAGTAGAGTCCACCCGAACCTCCCAATCAGATGTGAAGGGGGAGGAGGGGAGGACTAACTGGCGCATCGCAGTTCCCGCAAGGAAAGAAAAGAGCCCAGCAACACCCAAATACCCAACCGCCCCACACATAACAATAACTGCAATCGGCCAGCGAGTGTGCACTGGACCCTATTAATTAGATATCCAGGTGGGACGTTTATACGGTGTCGGTAATGCTGTCAATGTACAACATAAACATGAATAGAATAAATGTATGTAGGTACATAAAAAAATACTAAAGACATCAGCAATATATAAATGGACCTCACGCCGGGAAGATAGGGGGACACTATCAATCCCGTATATCCAGGTACTTCCATCCCGATATATATGCAAAAAAGGAGGGGAATTTTGGTTGGTTAGTATATTATATTATTCTTTATTCTATTCCATAGGAATTTTTTGGTCGCATCAGCTCCTGATGAGTGGGGAGACACCCACGAAACGCGTCAAGCTTTTGAAATGATGTCCCAGTTATACTTTATATGGAACTATATTTATTTTATTATGAATTTACTTTTTTAACTATATACTAAATTTATTTTTGTTTTACATCTAGTGGATGCATATCTATTATGTGGATGTACTTGCTGATGTCGGTTTTGCTGTCATAGGCACTACCATGCCATATTACCCAATTATTTTATTTACTACTACTATGTGCTGCTATATGTGAATACTATATATCATGCTTCTACTGTACTTACGCCTATATACTTTATGAATTTGTTATGAATTTACTTTTTTAACTACATACTAAATTTATTTTTGTTTTACATCTAGTGGATGCATATGTATTATGTGGATGTACTTGCTGATGTCGGTTTTGCTGTCATAGGCACTACCATGCCATATTACCCAATTATTTTATTTATTACTACTATGTGCTGCTATATGTGAATACTATATATCATGCTTCTACTGTACTTATGCCTATATACTTTATGAATTCGATCTTTATTATTTTTTATGATCTGTTACTGAACAATCAATAAAAAATTATATATATTTTTTTCAATTTGGTTAAAACCTACCTCCATTATCCTAGTGCTTCGTTTTAAAGTCCCAAACTCCCTCTATTACGTACATGTAGACTAAGGGGACCCCTCAGGCACTAAATTGGAAGTCATTTTTCACTGCTCATTTAAAAATTATGTTTTTCAAAAACTTTTTTTTATTACTACATATCCCCCAGGGGAGCCTATAACCATTGTATGCCCAATTACTTCCATATAAGCCTTCAAAATGGGCACCTTTGATTTTTGACATGCGGGTCCCATTGACTTTAATGGGGTTCAGACTTTTGAAAGTTCTGGTGTGAACCGAACAAGGGTCCGTTCGGCCCATCCCTAGTCATCAATAAAGCAAGCCCAAGGGCCACAACCTCAAGGTAAAGTCTAAGTCTAAAGTCTACTGTGACATGTTTGATTTTCCACTATACATTGCACTAATAGCATTATAAATTTAAATAAGCAGCTAATACTATTTATAATGATTATTTTTTATCCTGCTTTGAAATATAGCACTTGACAGAAAGCTAGTAACAAGGTACGGTTTTAACTGGACTTCTTCAAACATGCCATACTTGGCATAAACAAAATGACGCTCACTTTACAAATAACTAACTTCCACTTAGATCAAGTCAGAGGTGGAAACACATATGTTTGGGAGTACATTATTTTTTGATTGCAAGTTAAAATATCTAACTAGCCATTCGCTTCTCCCCTTTACTGCAAACATTCCTTTTTTAAGGGTCCAAAATGTTTTCTACCACTAATATTTCATAGCATTTAATAAAAATGTCAAACTGATTGTAGCATAGCAAGGTTTACTTCATCATTTATCAAGTAGGGAACATCTAATATAACTGTGCTTTGTATATTGCTACAATGAACAATATCAATAAATAATATATGAAAAATGTACTCATTTCAGTAGGTCAAAAAAGTAATTTGCTGAATCTGATCAGAAAGAAGAAAAGTAGAAAAATAAAAAATGAAGCTTTGTCTTCTAATATTATAGTTTACTTGCATTCAGAAACACTGAATATGATCTTAAAATCAATAAAATGTTACATATGAGAAAGCTATATATAATTTGCATTCATATTTGAAGTTAAGGTAAACATGTCAGAATAGCTTCAGGATGCAACAAAATGGTAAGGTACATTGTTTTCTTCTGCTAACACGAACTTATAGTTGTCCCCCTCTTTCCCCAGAATACTGCAGAGAAGGACCACTGCTCTCTGCAAAGAAGCAGTAGTCTCTCTGCAGGGGGTTGACATGCACCCTGCTTTACAATCAGGAGGTAGTGTGACCACAGCGCTTTATTTCTAACTCAGCAATGACAAAGGAAAAGGGAGGAGTTACACAGTAAAAAGTATGAATGGAAGTGGAAGCATCATACACTTGCTTATGCACAACATCTTGAAGATCAAGGCATCATGACCTTTCAGTTAGCTCTCCTCCAGTGCTGACAGCCCCATTGTGGCCACTGCCATTGTCTCTGCTGCTTCTTCCGCATCCAATGTTTTCTCGTTTCTTGAAGATGTTCACTAGAACTTTGTTGTTGTTGAGAATTACAACTTGCTGACTCTCTTCCTAAATCTGGGCAAATGAAAGTACCTGGATATGAAGCTTACTAATAAATACACAAGGGAAACCTATAAAGAACTAAAGGTCAGCTCTGAGTATGTATGCCCTTTATAATATAATTAGAGTGGGTGACTGGGGACAAAGAGAAGGCAATATTATTAAATACCTTCTTCATCTCTGGGTATATAAAGGAGCATGAGGGAGCCATAAAGGGATGATATTGACATAGCCCCAAATGAACCACTATGACTCAAAATTGATATGATCCAAAAATATTTAGACAGAATAAAGGTGAAAAAAAACACCTGAACCAGATTGCATATACACACATGTTATAAAAGAATTGAGCTCTATCATTTCAAGCTGTTGATTCAAATTTTTAGGGACTCTTTGATGACTGCCATAGTACCACTGGAATGGTGTAAGGCCAATATGGTGCCAATATTAAACCACTTCAATACCGGGCACTTAAACACCTTCCTGCCCAGACCAATTTTGAGCTTTCAGTGCTGTCGCACTTTGAATGACAATTGCGCGGTCATGCTACACTGTACCCAAATTAAATTTTTATAATTTTTTTCCCACAAATAGAGCTTTCTTTTGGTGGTATTTGATCACCTCTACGGTTTTTATTTTTTGCGCTACAAATAAAAAAATACCGAAAATTTTGAAAAAAAAAAGTTTTTTTTTGTTTCAGTTTCAAAACTTTGCAAATAAGTAAGTTTTCTCCTTCACTGATGGACACTGATGGGGTTACACTGATGGGCAATGATAAGGCGGCACTGATGGGCACCGATGAGGTGGCACCAATGAAGTGGCACTGATGAGGTGGCATTGATGGACACCAATATGTGGCACTGATAGGTGGCACTGATGGGTGGCACTGATGGGTGACACGGATGGGCACTGATAGGTGGCACAAATTGGCACGAATTGGCATGGATGGGCATGGATAAGTGGCACAGGTGGGCATGGGTTAGGCGGCACAGGTGGGCATGGGTAGGCGGCACGGGTGGGCATGGGTAGGCGGCACAGGTGGGCATGGGTAGGCACTGATAGGCGGCACAGATGGGAACTGATAGGCGGCATTGTATTATAATATATTGCACTAATGGATGCCAATCAGTGCCAATCAATAATGCATGCCAATCAGTGATGCCCATTGTGGGCACTGATTGGCATCCATTATGGGCACTGATTGGCATCCATTGTGGCACTGACTAGAATCCCTGGTGGTCTAGGGTGGCATACCTTGTCCTTGGCATCCCTGGTGGTCTGGTGGCGTCCCTGGTGGTCCAGTGTGGGCATCCTCGGGGGGCTGTGCTGATAATCGATCAGCACAGACCCCCCCTGTCAGAGGAGCAGCCGATCGGCTCTCCTCTACTCGCGTCTGACAGACGCGAGTGAGGAAAAGCCGATCACCGGGTTTTCCTATTTACACTGTGATCAGCCGCGATTGGACACGGCTGATCACGTGATAAAGAGTCTCCGTCGGAGACTCTTTACCGAGATCGTAGTTGCCGGGTGTCAGACTGACACCCCGCAACAACGATCGCCGTGATGCGCGCCCCCGGGGGCGCGCATCGGCTCATAATCCTGATCACGTCATATGATGCCCGGTCAGGATTATGCAACCACTTTGCTGCCGTCTATTTGCTATAGGGCGGGAGGCAAGTGGTTAACAAGGGATCAAATTCTTTACCAAGTAACTAGAATCCTGTTTATTTAACTTCCATAGTTGGGAAGTTACTGGAGAGTTTAATAAAAGACCACATAGACAAGTTTTTGCTAGAAAAAAAAAGCAATAGCCAGCATGAATTCAGGAAAGACAGAAGTTGTCAAACAAATCTGATTTAACTTAGACAAAGGAGTGGTTGTTGAAATAGTATACTTGGATTTTGCAAAAGTGTTTTACATAGTTCCCCACACAGGACTAATGTGTAAGGCAAAGTCTACAGGCTTGGAAAAATCAGTTTGCAAAAGGACGGAAAACTGGCTAAAATACCGTATCCAGAGAGTTCCCCAGTTACAAACAGGTTAGGGACTGCCTGTTTGTTCTGAAGTTGGATTTGTTCGTAATCTGGATGTGCATGCGCAGAACGGCATTTCTGCTGTTTTCAGCCGTTTTCCGATGTTTTCCAACATCGTTTTCCAATGTTTTCTGATGTTTTCCGCTGTTTTCCAACGTCGTTTTCCAATGTTTTCCACTATTTTCCAATGTTTTCTGCTGTTTTTCAGTGTGCCCGCCGGCGCCGCCTGCCGTTCGTAAGTAGGAGTCGTTCGCAAGTCGGATGATTGTAAGCCAGGGACTCCCTGTAGAGGTTAATTAATGGTCTAAGGTTATTAGTAGTGTACCCCAAGGTTCAGTATTGGGACCCTTAGCTTTTTAATATATTTATAAATGATATAGAGTCTGGGATTGAAAGTTCCATTTCAGTCTTAGCAGATGATGCCAAGCTATGCAGTCCTTACACGATGTTTCCAGCTTAAAAGCCAACCTTAAAGTAATTGTAAAGTCTTTTTTTTTTAAATAACAAACATGTTATACTTACCTTCTCACTGCAGTTGGTTTTTCACAGAGCAGCCTGGATCCTCCTCTTCTTGGGTCTCTCTTTGCTGCTCCTGCCCCCTCCCTCCTGTTGAGTGCCCCAACAGCAAGCAGCTTGCTATGGGGGCACCTGAGCCAAGCCACAACTGATTTTGATTGACAGCCACAGGAGCCAATGGCACCACTGCTATATCTCAGCCAATCAGGAGGAGAGTCCCAGATAGGTAAGACATTTGTGGAAATTGCTGGGGAGAGATGGGGCTCAGGTAAGCAATTAGGGGGTGCTGGGGAGGCTGCTACACATAGTAGATCACAGGATTAATAATAGCATGCAATGCCAAGGTGCAATTACCAACAGCATGCAAACTCCTTTATTGTATTAAAGAGGTATGTTCTCCCCGGTACAGATCATTAGTAAGACCTCACCATGAATATGGAGTTCAGTTTTGGGCACCAGTTCACTTAAAGAAATTGAAGAAAGTGCAAAGAAGGGCAACCAAACTGATAAGAAGCACTGAGGATCTCAACTATTTGAATTTATTCTAATGCATTTATTTATTTATTTATTTTATTTTTGAGATTAACAGAGGATATGATCAGTATGTAGAAATACATTTGTGGTCCATATAGTGAACTTGGTGTAGAGGTATTTACTTTAAGATCATGACAGAGGACAAGGGGGGCCTCTTTACTAGAGATGCCCTGATCAGTGAACTCTATTGAAGTCTACGGGAGCTAAACATGAGAAATCAAAAGTGCCCATCTTGAAACCTTATATACAAGTAATTGACCATAAAGGGGTATGGGGGTCTGGGTACTGCCCTGTATCAATCAAAAAAATTATTTCAGGAGTAGTGATTTTAATGATGCCTAAAGTGCAACAACAAAAATAAAAAATTCAGAGAGGGGCGTAGTGAATGAGCTCCAATATGGCCGCTTAGCCAAGGAGCTCTGCCAGAGTGTCGGGAAAACCCCCCTCTATCGGAGCACCACTGCCACACAGCCAGCTGCATCCAGTTTTGGACACTGTAATAAAGGACATGCTGATGTCCCTCAGATCATCTCTACACAATGACATGATCTCTACAGTCAAAAAATGTCAGCAGCAGGTCCAGATAATAGGGGAGAGAATATATCACGTAGAGCAGACCACGGGAGAGTATTCCACTTCTTTTCGTTTCAAATAGTTTTATTGAAGAGTCAAGTAAATCACATAGGGATAAGCAGAACAGTTTACATTGGTAACAGTAACAGATAATAATCAAATGAGCTGCTACCTAATTTTGCAGAAGCAGATATTCCAGAAAAATCTAAAGCAAGCTCATGGACCCTTCACATAAGTAGTATGGCGGACATGTAACATCCGAGAAGGGGGTCAGATAAAAGCAAACTAACGGTTTCCAGAGGAGGAAAAACATTTAACAAACATTGCTGTAGTGGCAACTATTACCACGAGTAATGGCAGAGAGAAGAGTTCCGCTGGATACATTTTACACATATAGAAAAGAGAAAGAGGGGGGAAGAAAGAAGGAAACAAGGAGAGGGGTGAAGAGGAAAATAGGAGTAGAGACACAAAAAAGAAAAGGAAGCGAAAAAAAGGGGGGGGGGTATGGTCGGAAGGCCCGCGAGAACCACGGACCCCAAACTGACGCCCGTTTCGGGCTAAGGGGCCATAAGACGAGTATCAAAGTCCTTCGGTAGAAAGTGGTCCACCCAAGGTTGCCATATTCTATTAAATAACGGGATTCTATCTAGAACGACTGCCTCTACCTTAGCATGAATCATTGCCTGTGTGATTCTATGTTAAGTTTCAATTATATTCAGGGATGGTGTCCTCCAGGCTCTCGCTATTGTTTGTTTAGCTGCAGTTGTTATTTGAAGGAAAAGTCGATTTTGGGCTTTATTAAGATCTTGAGGTAAACAGTTCAGCAAGGCTATTGCGGGGTCAGGAGTTATGGGGTATTGCAACAATTTAGTTAGCAATTGGAAGACCAAGGACCAGAAATTTGCCACGATGGGACAGGTCCACCAAATGTGGAGATGAGTGTCCCGATCTTTACAACCTCTGAAACAATCGGGTGGATAGTTAGGTACAAATTTGGAGATTCTAGAGGGGACCAGATACCACCGCATCAGGACCTTATAATTCGCTTCAGACGCCACAACATTTTGTGAAGAATTTTTAGTATTGGTCCATATATCAGTCCATGACTCTGCATTAAGTTTAAGAGACAAATCTGTGGTCCATGCGGTAGCGTAAGGCGGGAGGTCCTCAGAGATATTTGAGAGGCAAGAATATAGACATGAGATAATGCCCGGGGCATGTGGATCAGAGGAGCATATGGATTCAAATTGGGACATGGAATTAAGATTAGAGTTAAAATTAATATGTGCTCGAAAGAAATGGACTATCTGCAGGTAGCGAAAACATTCTCTAGGGGACAGTTGGGCCTGTGTCTGCAGGTCAGAAAATGTTGCAAGGGATCCACCTGAAGAAAAGTCACATACTCGGGTAAGGCGTGCACGGGACCAGGCCGAAAAAGTGCCTGGCTCCGCGCAGGCCGGATAGAAATTCGGGTGACCCATAAACGAGAGCAAGGGGAGATGTGGGGACAATAGTTTAAAAGGAGTACGTACCATGTGCCAAATTTTAAGGGAGTGACTTGTAACGGGGTTAGTAAGTGACCTGCATGCTTGTGGGGGGAGCCAAAGTAAGTTGGAAACAGATACAGGGTGAGCCTCCACTGCTTCCAAACTGACCCACAGTGGGATTTCAGACACAGCGTGGTATAGGGTCATTTGTGATAGCTGAGCTGCATAGTAGTAGTTTTTAAAATGTGGAATTCCCAGGCCCCCTTGAAGTTTATGCCTAAAAAGAACAGACTTAGAGACCCTGGGTCTTGTATTACCCCAAATATATTTGAAAGTCCGACTTTGGATAGCTTTATGAAAGTATGATGGAACCATGACCGGGAGTACTCTATATAAATATAATAATTTGGGCAACAAAGACATTTTAACAGCCGCAATACTCTAGTTTTATTGCAGGAATTAGCCCTGCTGCAAAGCATTGCATCAAAAATTGTACTTAAACGCCCCTGTTAAACAGGGGCAGAAAAATTGGGCCTTAGGCACTGGTGCTGGTGCCACCACACTGCAACCTCTGCCATATACTCTAGTTTTATTGCAGGAATTAGCCCTGTTGCAAAGCATTGCATCAAAAATTGTAATTAAACGCCCCTGTTAAACAGGGGCAGAAAAATTGGGCCTTAGGCACTGGTGCTGGTGCCACCACACTGCAACCTCTCCCATATACTCTTGTTTGATTGCAGGAATTAGCCCTGCTGCAAAGCATTGCATCAAAAATTGTACTTAAACGCCCCTGTTAAACAGGGGCAGAAAAATTGGGCTGATGGCATCAACCAGAACCAGAAATGTTCTTCCAACATATCAGCGGAGGAGGAAGAGGATAGACAATCAACATAACAGGACAGTCACTCAGCATCAGCATAGGCAGTCTTGAAGGGATGTGATATTTCAAAAAAAATTATTCTGTTACATCAGCTTCAGGTGCTTGGTAGCTGTGGGTGATCCAAGACTGATTCATCTTGATGAAGGTCAGTCGATCAACTGATTCGGTGGACAGGCGCACCCTGTGATCGGTAACAAAGCCACCAGCAGCACTGAAGGTGCGTTCCGAAAGAACGCTTGATGCAGGACAGGCCAGTAGCTCAATTGAATACTGTGCAAGCTCTGGCCAGTGATCCATCCTCAAGACCCAGTAAGCCAGAGGATTTTCGGTGGGAAAGGTGTCCAAGTCTGACCTTGCCCCTAGGTATTCCTGCACCATGTAAATCAGACGCTGGCGATGGGTGCTGGAACCGATCATACCTTGGGGCTGCAGACTAAAAAATTGTCTAAAAGCATCAGTCAGACGGCCACCTTCTCCACCGCTCCTTCTGACCAATGCCTCAGCAACACGTTGTCCAGGACCAGGAGTTTGTAACCTCCCAGTCTCTGGGAACGCGTTGCACAGACCTTTCTGCAAGGCCTCCCGGAGGTGTCTCATCCTCTGCTCCCTCTGCGATGGCAAGATAAGGTCGGCAACCTTACCCTTGTACCGTGGATCAAGGAGAGTGGCCAGCCAGTAATGGTCCCTCTCCTTGATCCGAAGAATACGAGGATCCTTCCGCAGGCTTTGCAGGATCGGGGAGGCCATGCAGCGTAGGTTAGCTGAGGCATTCGGTCCAGAGTCCTCTGGGTCACTAAGGACAACATGATCCGCAGCTACCTCCTCCCAGCCACGTACAAGTCCACATGTTTCTTGGGACTGTAAATCATCCCTACAAGACTGCTGCTGCTGCTGATGCTGAGTGCCAGCCTCCACCTCCATGCTGACACAATCATCCTCCTCCTCCTCTTCCTCCTCCTCATCCTCTTCCTGTGTGATGGGTGGCACAGCAGGAACACTGTCTGGATAAAGGGGGCCTTGAGAGGCAAGGAAGTCCTCCTCTTCCTGCCTCTGTTCTGCCTCAAGTGCCCTGTCCATTATTCCACGCAGTGTATGCTCCAAGAGGTGGACAAGAGGTACAATGTCACTGATGCATGCACTGTCACTGCTCACCATCCTTGTGGCCTCCTCAAATGGTGACAGGACAGTGCATGCATCCCTGATCATGCCCCACTGGCGTGGTGAGAAAAAACCGAGCTCCCCTGACCCTGTCCTGGTGCCGTAGTCGCACAGGTACTCATTGATGGCCCTCTGCTGCGTGTGCAGCACGCTGCAGCATGGCCAATGTTGAGTTCCATCTGGTGGGCATGTCACATATAAGGCGGTTCTTGGGCAGGTTCAACTCCTTTTGGAGCTCAGCCAGCCGAGCACAGGCATTAAATGATCGGCGGAAATGCACACAGACTTTCCTGGCCTGCTTCAGGACATCCTGTAAGCCGGGGTACCTGCCCAAGAACCGCTGCACCACCAGGTTAAGGACGTGAGCTACACAGGGCACATGGGTCAGTTGTCCCTGTCGGAGGGCGGAGAGGAGGTTGGTGCCATTGTCGCAAACCACCATTCCTGGCTTAAGCTGGCGTGGCGTCAACCACCTCTCGGCCTGCCCCTGCAGAGCTGACAAAACATCCGCCCCAGTGTGGCTCCTGTCCCCCAAACAAACCAGCGCAAGCACGGCATGGCATCGTTTTGCCTGCGTACTTGCGTAGCCCCTGGAATGCCTACGGAGCACCGCTGGTTCTGAGGACAGAGCACTGGAAGAGGCCATGGAGGAAGAAGAAGAGGAGGGGGTGGAGGAGAGAGGTGTGTCACAACCAATAGTAGCATTTTGGAGGCGTGATGGCGGAACAACCTCCAACACTACTGCACCTTGTCCTGCATCCTTCCCAGCTGCCAGAAGAGTGACCCAATGGGCCGTGAAAGACAGGTAACGTCCCTGTCCATGCCTGCTGGACCATGAGTCAGCGGTAATATGCACCTTACCGCTGACCGTCCTGTCCAGCGAGGCAAGGACATTGCCTTCCACATGCCGGTAGAGAGCCGGAATCGCCTTCCGTGAGAAAAAGTGGCGTTTGGGGACCTGCCACTGAGGAACCGCACATTGTATAAACTCACGGAAGGGGGCCGAGTCTACCAACTGAAAAGGCAGCAGTTGAAGTGCTAGCAATTTAGCCAAGCTAGCATTCAACCGCTGGGCATGTGGATGGCTGGGAGTGAACTTCTTTCGCCGGTCCAGCAGCTGGGGCAGGGACATTTGCGTGCTATAATCGGACGTGGGTGTACCGCTAGCAGAGTTCCCGGAAGCACTTGGCTGTGACACACCTAATTCTACACCTTCATTCCTCTCAGAGCAGGTTTCAGAGAGGACTGAAGGTCTAGTGGGGTTGGAGATGCCAGCTGATGAGGAGCAAGGAGAGGTCCGCTTTGTTCTTTGGTGTGGGTCTTTGAGGTACGCTTGCCAACGAGCTGCATGGCAGGTCAACATATGTCTGGTCAAGCATGTGGTGCCCAAGTGGCTGATGTTTTGGCCACGTGAGATACGCTTGAGACATATGTTGCAAATAGCAGCGGTGCGATCTGATGCACTCGTCTCAAAAAAGGCCCACACCAAAGAACTTTTAGAATAACGCGCAGAGGCAGCGCTCTGCACAGGCGGAGCTCTGCGGTGTGATTCAGTCGGTGTGCTGCCCCTAAGCTGGCATCCTGCCTCGTTGGACATGTGCCTCCTCCTCCTCCTCCTCCTCCTCTCTCCTTCCAGGCACCCACGTGGAGTCAGTGCCCTCATCATCCCCTCCCTCTTCATCGCTGTAGCAAACCTGGCAGTATGCTGCAGCTTGTGGAACATGACTGCCAGATTGCTGTCCTTCTTGAGCATCCCCTCTCTCTGCGCTCACGCTACTGCCTTCCTCTAGCTGAGTGTCATCATCAGAGCCCCCAAAACACTGGGCATCCTCCTGGAGCATGTACCCAACACTGTGCTCAAAGAGTTCAGGAGACTCCTCAGGAGGACGTGGTGGGTCTAGGATAGGAGTCACTGATGATGACATTGAGAGGAGGGAAGACGATGCGTTGGCAGCTGCTTTGCCAGTACCCTGAGACTGGGTGAGAGAGGATGAGGAGGATGAAGAGGGCTTGGTCATCCACTCTACCAAGTCGTTGGCATGTTGCGGTTCAACATGTCCAGCTGCCGAAAAGAAGGACAAGCGTGTCCCATGGCCACGTGCTGATGACAATGCACCGCGTCCACGACCAGCACTGTTGTCTCTAGACACAGAGCCTGCTTGCCCTCTTTTATCGGCTCGCGCCTGTCTGCCTCTCCTTGCTGGCCTTCCAGACATGGTAATGGCCTGAAGGGAGTTGGGTAAAAAAGCAGCTGGGTAGTGTATATTGTGCTAGAGGCACACAACACCCACTAACTCCTGCAGATGCCTTTATTATAGAACACCAGAGATAAAGGGGTATATACAGATGTATACTGTGCTGTGCTGGAGGCACACACAACTTCCAATAACTCCTGCAGATGGCAAGTGGTCTCAAATAGAGAAGAGCTATGTAGGTGGATATAGCGGTATGTACTGGGTACAGAGCACGCAGACAGCACGCACAAGCTCCTAACACTACTGACTGCAAGCTCTATTATAAAAGATAGATCACTAGCTATATAGGTGAGGTGAATATAGCGGTGTATACTGCGGTCAGGGCACGCAGACAACAACCACTACACAACAGCAAGATCAAAAATCGTCCGAAAACGATCGGTGTGTACTGTGTTGAAGGTACACAGAACACCCACTAACTCCTGCAGATGCCTTTATTATAGAACACCAGAGATAAAGGGGTATATACAGATGTATACTGTGCTGTGCTGGAAGCACATACAACTTCCAATAACTCCTGCAGATGGCAAGTGGGCTCAAATAGAGAACAGCTATGTAGGTGGATATAGCGGTATGTACTGGGTACAGAGCACGCAGACAGCACGCACTATCTCCTAACACTACTGACTGCAAGCTCTATTATAAAAGATAGATCACTAGCTATATAGGTGAGGTGAATATAGCGGTGTATACTGCGGTCAGGGCACGCAGACAATAACCACTACACAACAGCAAGATAGGAAATCAGCCAAAAACGATTGGTGTGTACTGTGTTGAAGGTACACAGAACACCCACTGCTTCAGACACCAACACACTACACAAGGCCACCGCGCTGGCGGCCTTATATAGTGTGGGGCGTGCACTACACAGCCTGAGCTATGATTGGCCACAGGCATCCTGCCTGTGGCCAATCATGGCTCTCCTCGCTGCTGGCGCTGCGATTGGCCAAGCATGCGGGGTCACAGTGCATGCTTGGCCAATCATGAGCCAGCAATGCACTGCGCCATCGCAGTGCATTGTGGGCCGTGAGTGCCACACGAATTTGGCGCGAACGGACCAAAATGTTCGGACTTCGCCGAACGGACGAACAGCCAATGTTCGAGTCAAACGTATGTTCGACTCGAACACGAAGCTCATCCCTATTCAGCACCAACGCAGTCTGGCCACCATAACCAAAGCTCTATGCAACCATCATATTCCACACAAATGGAAATACCCTGAACTATTCTCTATTACCCACAATGGGGTCACCATCACTGTGTCCTCCCTAGACAAGGGTCTGACTACCCTTAGGCCAGTGGGGCATCATACTAGAACCCCCATTAGACTCCATCCAGGTGGATAAGCCTCCTAATATGCAAACAAATTGGCAGGTCATGTCTTATAAAAAAAAACTCACAGTGGCTCCTGAACAGCAGCAACCTGATACACTATGGATTTCCCCCAGTAATAGTCAAATATGAAAATCTTTTCTATTCCCTATTTCTTATGAACAACGCATATTGTTCACAATCCCTTTAGGTAATTCTCTTTTTATCAGTCTATTTTGTTTGCTTCTATTGCAATTTTCTCTTCTTTGTTCCTTCATATGTTCTGCCGGTATGAAAACAACTACCAGAGATAACCCCATGCTTGCTAATGATGTCCCCAAATGCCCCCACAATCAATATCCGCACATCTTTCTCTCTTGTGCCTCTGAGAAAACAAGGGGGTGCTTATAGTTATAAGAAATACCCTGACCTTTCAACTCAAAGAAGCTATTCTGGACAATGAAGGTACTATATCATTCATATCTGTGACATAAATGCACGGCCATACACCTTGGTGGCATAAAATTAGATTCCTCCGCAGACTGCTCAAACATATAAACTCAAACATATAAACCCAATGAAATATGGACATTTACTACTTTGTAGAGACTTTATTCTCATGTCTGTCCCCACTTGGACACTTCATCTGGTGCTTCAAACCGTAGAGCCTCACTACATAATTTCTTTCAGTTGTATGATGTCTGGAGGTGTCAACACACAAACGAAAAAAATGTCACCTATTTCTCCCCCAGACATCATACATACTCCTGCATTGATATGTTTATTTAACTGACAAGTGGTTGTTACAGAGGGTATGGTGCCATGAAAAAGTATTCATACCCCTTGACATTTTCCACATTTTGTCATGTTACAACCAAAAAAGTAAATGTATTTTATTGGGATTTTAAGTGATAGACCAACACAAAGTGGCACATAATTGTGAAGTGGAAGGAAAATGATAAATGGTTTTCAAAATGTTTTACAAATAAATATGTGAAAAAATGATAAATGATAAATGGTTTTCAAAATATTTTACAAATAAATATGTGAAAAGTGTGGCTTGCATTTGTATTTAGCCCCTCTGAGTCAATACTTTGTAGAACCACCTTTCACTGCATTTACTGCTGCAAGTCTTTTTGGGGATGTCTGTACCAGATTTGCACATCTAGAGTGACAGTTTTGCCCATTCTTCTTTGCAAAATATCTCAAGCTCTGTCAGATTGGATGGACAGTAATTTTCAGGCATAGACACAGATTCTGAATTGGATTTAGGTCTGGATTTTGACTGGGCCATTCTAACACATGAATATTTTTTGATCAAAACCATTCCTTTGCAACGCTGTATGTTTAGGGTCATTGTCCTGCTGTAAGGTGAACCTCTGCCCCAGTCTCAAGTCTTTTGCAGACTCTATCAGGTTTTCTTGTAAGATTGCCCTGTATTTGGCTCCACCATCTTCCCATCGACTCTGACCTGCTTATCTGTCAATGCTGAAGAAAAGGATAGTGTGTTCAGGGTGATGTGCAGTGTTAGTTTTCCACCACACATATAGCTTTCTTTCAATAATGGCTTTGTTCTTGCCTCTCTTCCATAAAGGCAAGATTTGTGGAGTGCATGATTAATTGTTGTCCTGTGGACAGATTTTCCTACCTGAGCTATGGATCTCCTCCAGAGTTACCATGGGCCTCTTGGCTGCTTCTCTGATTAATGCTCTCCTTGCCAGGTCTGTCAGTTTAGGTGGACGGCCATGTCTTTGTAGGCTTGCAGTTGTGCTATACTCTTTCCATTTTCAGATGATGGATTTAACA
Source organism: Lithobates pipiens (assembly GCF_037356315.1). Classification (NCBI taxonomy): domain Eukaryota; kingdom Metazoa; phylum Chordata; class Amphibia; order Anura; family Ranidae; genus Lithobates; species Lithobates pipiens. The sequence goes on along the minus strand of NW_027507903.1, from coordinate 400,330,506 downwards.
ATGCTCCGTGAGATGTTCAAAGTTTGGGATATTTTTTTATAACCTAACCCTGCTTCAAACTTCTCCACAACTTTATCCCTGACCTGTCTGGTATGTTTCTTGGCCTTCATGATGTTTCATGACTTCGGAAGGAAATTGGTTCCACTAGATTTTAGGGGTATCAGAGTAAAGGGGGCGGAATACAAATGCACATCACACTTTTCAGATATTAATTTGTAAAAAAAAAAAAAATGAAAACCATTTATCATTTTCCTTCCACTTCATAAGTATGTGACATTTTTTGTTGGTCTATCACATAAAATCCCAATAAAATCCATTTATGTTTTTGGTTGTAACATGACAAAATGTGGACAATTTCAAAGGGGATAAATACTTTTTCAAGGCACTGTATCTTCTTCCCAAATTCATAATATAACCTGGTCTGATCATGCTACTGTATCTCTTGTTATTGATGAACAGGGTGCTCCCTCCTCAATCCTAATCTGGTGTTGTAATGTCAGGTTACTGCAAGAGCCTGTCAGCTCAAATTTTATTACCCAACATCACAGGGACTTCTTTGTAATTAACGCTGAGTTGGTTGAGGACTCATACACCCTGTGGAATGCACAAGAAGAGTACTCATACAACAAGGAGCCAGAGCCAAGAGATGCTATGATCTACACCTAAACAACAATTACTACTAAACTTCATAGATTAATAAGAAAGGAATGTGGGAATTTAAATGATACAATTGACTTGTGGAGGTACAGTAGTTGGTAAACATAGTTTATTTAGTAACAATAGCATGAAATAAGTAAAAAAGTATTTTCATATATATACATACACATGCACACATGGTATGAGCATGATGGATACAAATGTTTCAGCTTGGCAGCACACGAGAAGTATTTGAATATTGATAAAAAAAAAAAAAAAAGTAACATATCATGAAAATAGCTGCAGCCGTTCATCTCTCCCCTCTCACATTGTCTGTGTGAGGAGGGAGAGCGGCGCTGAGAGATGATCTCATGTGTTTACATATGAGATCATCTCCCATTGGACACGCCGATCACGCTGTAAACGGCCGCTGTGATTGGCCGTTTACAGCGATCTGTGTTTGTCTGTCCCCAGGGGACACGGCGAACACAGAGCTTCCGCGATGCGCGCCCGCGGCGGCGTGCATCGCGGAAGTAAACATCAGGACGTCCAGGGACGACCATCCGGACAAACGCGCCTGCTCTACGGCCGTCATTCGGCTATAGGGCGGGAGCGAGGTGGTTAAACATTCAGTCACAAGCAGTACTCACACTGCTGGTGCTTGCTGCTGGGAACCACTGACCTACACATACTCTCAGATGTGGTGAGTTTTAAGTGCCATTGCGTGCGCTCCGCCGCCACTGTTTTTTTTTTGCTAAACAAATACCCAGACCTGAAGGGCCTAGTATGGATTTTGGGGGGACTCCCATGCAAGTTTTTTTTTAAATTTTGGTTCGAGGTTCCCCTAATATTCATACCAGATCCAAAGACCCTGGTAATGGGGGGGACCCATGTCGTTTTTTCAATGATTTTAATTTTCATCCGCGATCAGTTTTAAATTAAATTTTTTACTTTAGAAATGTAATTTTACTGTGGTACTGTTCTAAACACATGAAAACTGCACCACTTTACAGGCATACTATAGACACCCCCCAGGCACAATATTTAAAGGAATATTTCATTTTTATTGTTTCACTTTAAGCATTATTAAAATCACTGCTCCTAAAAGAACTGATGTTTTTAAAACTTTTTTTTTGCATTGATACATGTTCCCTGGGGGAGGACCAAGGTCCCCACACATATTTATGGCAATAACTTGCATATAAACCTTTAAAATTAGCACTTTTGATTTTCCATGTTCGTGTCCCATAGAATTTAATGATGTTTGTGCGTTCATCCAAATTTTTTGCCTGTTCGCAAGTTTTGGTGCAAAGTGAACCAGGGGGTGTTCTGCTCATTCCTACTGCCTTTACACGCACATAAACTTTAATGGCACCCTAGTCTTAGTCCATAAGGTTCAGTATTGAGTTGGCCCACCCTTTGCAGCTATAACAGCTTCAACTCTTGTGGGAAGGCTGTCCACAAGGCTTAGAAGTGTGTCTATGGGAATGTTAGACCATTCTTCCAGAAGTACATTTATGAGGTCAGTCATTGATGTTAAATGAGAAGGCTTGACTTGCTGTTTGCGCTCTAATTCCTCCCAAAGCTGTTCTGTTGGGTTGAGGTCAGGACTCTGCGCAGGCCAGTCAAGTTCCTCCACCCCAAACTCACTCATCCATGTCTTTATGGACCTTGCCAGTTATCGCAAATGCTTGATTACAGTTGTTGCCGCCAATGGTGGCACAACCAGCTTTTTAGGTTTAGGGGGCAATTTATTTTTAATAAAGCCAGGCAGGTTTGGACAGCTTTTTTTCCTCAATAAATTAAACCATCATTTAAAAACGGCATTTTGTATTTACTCGGGTTATCTTTGTGTAATAATAATATGTTTTTTTGATGATTTGAGTCATTTAAGTGTGCCAAATATGCAAAAAAGAAAAAACGGAAATGGGGCAAATACTTTTTTACAGCATTGTAGATATATTTTATATGTATATATATATATATATATATATATATATATATATATATATATACATATACACACACACACAGTATCTCACAAAAGCGAGTACAACCCTCACATTTTTGTAAATATTTTATTATATCTTTTCATGTGACAACACTGAAGAAATTACCCTTTGCTACAATATAAAGTAGTGTGTAGTGAGTGTACAGCTTGTATAACAGTGTAAATTTGCTGTCCCCTCAAAATAACTCAACACACAGCCATTAATGTCTAAACTTCAGGCAACAAAAGTGAGTACACCCCTAAGTGAAAAATGTCCAAATTGGGTCCAAAGTGTCAATATTTTGTGTGGCCACCATTATTTTCCAGCACTGCCTTAACCTTCTTGGGCATGGAGTTGACCAGAGCTTTACATCTTGCCACTGGAATCCTCTTCCTCTCCTTCAAGGCGACATCAAGGAGCTTGTGGATGTTAGAGACCTTGCGTTCCTCCACCTTCCTTTTGAGGATGCCCCACAGATGCTCAGTAGAGTTTAGGTCTGGAGACATGCTTGGCCAGTTCATCACCTTTACTTTCAGCTTCTTTAGCAAGGCAGTGGTCATCTTAGCCCTTGTACATACGGTCGGAGATTCCGTCGGAGATTCAGACCGGTTTGTCGGGTATTCCGACTGTGTGTAGTCTACATCGGACTGTTTCCATCAGAGTATCTGACGGACCAAGTTTTCCAACTTGTTGGTAAAATTTTCCGACAAAATGCTCCGATCGGACATACTCCGATCATGTGTAGAGAATTTCGATCAGACAAAGTGCCACGCATGCTCAGATCAAATTCCTACAACAAAGCTATTGGCTACTAGCGTGAACGTAGTCCCGTCGTAATGAAATAACGTAATCACGTCGGATTTTCCGACAACTTTGTCCGACCATGTGTATGCAACAGTTTCGGACAAAATCCGTTGGACAAAATCCGATGGACAAAATCGGACAGATTTGGTTGTCGGAATCTCCGACCGTGTGTACAAGGGCTTAGAGGTGTGTTTGGGGTCAATATGTTGGAATACTGGTCTGCGGCCCAGTCTCTGAGGCAAGGGGATCATGCTCTGTTCAGTATGTCACAATACATGTTGGCATTCATGGTTCCTTCAATGAATTGTAGCTCCCCAGGGCCAGCAGCACTCATGCAGCCCCAGACCATGACACTCCCACCACCATGCTTGACTGTAGGTGAGACACACGTCTTTTACTCCTCACCTGGTGGCCCCCACACACGCTTGACACCATCTGAACCAGATAAGTTTATCTTGGACTAATCAGACCACAGGACATGGTTACAGTAATCCATGTCCTTAGGCTTGTTGTCTTCAGCAAACTGAGGCTTCCCGGATGACAGCCATTCAGACCAATTTGATGTGTGCAGCGTATGGTTTGAGCACTGACAGGCTGACCCCCCCCACCCTTTCAACCTCTGCAGCAATGCTGGCATCACTCATACCTCTATTTCCCAAAGACAACCTCTGGATATGATGCTGAGCATGTGCACTCAACTTTTTTGGTCGACCATGGCAAGGCCTGTTCTGAGTGGAACCTGTCCTGTTAAACCGCTGTATGGTCTTGGCCACCATGCTGCAGCTCAGTTTCAGGGTCTTGGCAAACTTTTTATAGCCTAGGCCATCTTTATGTAGAGTAACAATATTTTTTTTTGCCATGAGGTGCCATGTTGAACTTCCAGTGACCAGTATGAGAGAGTGAGAGTGATAACAACAAATTTAACACACCTGCTCTCCATTCACACCTGAGATCTTGTAATACTAGAACACTATCGAGTCACATGACACCGGGGAGGGAAAATGGCTAATTGGGCCCAATTTGGACATTTTCACTTAGGTGTGTACTCACTTTTGTTACCAGCGGTTTAGACATTATTGGCTGTGCATTGAGTTATTTTGAGGGGACAGCAAATTTACACTGCTATACAAGCTTTACAGGCACTGCTTTACATTGTAGCAAAGTGTAATTTCTTCAGTGTTGTCACATTTAAAAAATCTAATAAAATATTTACAATATTATATATATATATGAAGTCCCATGGTGATATTTGGAGCTTTTTGCCCACTTTCACTGGAATAACATTATATATATATCATACTATCACTTTATAAAAAAAATACGTTTATTGTTTATTTAAGTTTTTCTTTCTTTTTTTTTTCATAAAAAGTTTTATTAGGAATAAAGAGAGCAAATATAATTTAGAACAGGTAGCAAAATTACATACGTGCAAATGTCTGTTGTAACCTCTACATACAGTGTTGAAGATGACAAGAGGTCATAAAGGTATAGAACATTTAATGTTGAGGCTTATCAAGGATGGTCAACAGGTCCATCGCTAATTGAAAAGTTACATGAATATTGTAGGCGTCTCTAGGTAGTCGAAGAAGATCTACTGTATAGTGAATGGATCCACTAGTAGTAGTGGTTAGCACTCTCACCTGTAGTGGCTAGCACTCTCACCTAGCAGTAAAAAGGGTCGCTGGTTCGAATCCCAACCACGACACTACCTGCCTGGAGTTTGCATGTTCTCCCTGTGCCTGTGTGGGTTTCTTCCGGGTACTCCGGTTTCCTCTCACACTCCAAAGACATGCAGGTAAGTTAATTGGCTTCTGTCCAAAATTGGCAATAGTATATGAATGGGGACCTTAGATAGTGGGCTCCTTGATGGTAGGGACTGATGTGAGTGTTCAATGTACAGGGATAGGGACAATTGTAGACACTCACTCAGGTTGAACTGGATGGACTGGTGTCTTTATTCAACGTTACTATGTAACTATGTAACTATGTAAGTATTCCATTACTTTGGGATGGGGTTTTAGTGTTATCTTAGAGGGCCAATTTCATTGATGGACTAAGTAAGTCTATATATTAAGGATGAAATGGATATCTCTAAGTATTCATAATGAGCAAAAAGGTATTAAGATTTTAAACAGGGTTTGGCATAGGCCGGTGGGAGTGGAGGAGCCTTGAATATGTTAAGAAGGCCCGATAAGCCTTTATGCAAGGTAATGTGGTCCATGTTGAAAGTGAGTTGAGGTGAGGTGAGTATTGTATGTCAGAGGGGGCGTTAGATAAAAAGAAGGATAGAGGGAGAGTATCAAGGTGGGAAGATGGATGCAGAGGAGAAGGTGGCAAGGGAGGGATGGGAAGGGGGACCAACCATATATCGCTCCCTTGATCGGTTTGCATAGTTACGTTTTTTATTTACTTCCTGACTTAAAATTTTTAATGTGTAATCTAAATTAAAGAAAATGTGTATCCATGGCTGCTGTGTACATTATCAAAAAACAATAGTTGTTACATTTATATGTGAAGGGCATAAAATCATGTTCCAGTAACACTAATCCCCATTATATGTTGATCTCATATTTACATGGTATAGGATAATCTTATCAATAGCCATGCATTCTGTGCATTGTTCATAAAAAGGAGGTGATAACATTTGCAAGGTCTATAAATATGTGACTATAGGTTCATACTACTGCCAACAATTTAAATAAAAACAGAATATAAAGGGTTATTTTATGATGTATGCCACAGATAATCACTTTAGGCATTATTAAAATTCACAGGAACTAATATTAAATTGATATATACAAAATATAAAGTTTAATAATTAAAAAAAAAACTATATTTAACAAGCCTTTAAAAGCATTCAAGCAAATTTACATGAAGATTTAAGAATTTATTTTGAACCTGCTTTAGAAGATCAAAAGCATGAATATGATAGCTTGCCTCTGGCAACCTATACATTACATAAATTATTTTCATTAGCCTTTTTTGATAATGTTGTGCCTTTTTAGATTGACCTATAAGACATGAAGTTATTGAAGGTGTTTGTGTTGGCCACAACAATCAACAAAAGCATTTATTTGACACTCTTCGGTTTATATTAGGACTTTTTATTAAAACCTTATTGTAAGTATGTTTTTGGCTTTTTAAAAATGTGTTATGGTGTTGGAGGTAATGCACTATCAGGGATATGCAATTAGTGGACCTCCAGCTGTTACAGAACTACAAGTCCCATGAGCATAGCAAGACTCTGACAGCCACAAGAATGACACCCAGAGGCAGAGCATGATGGGACTTATAGTTTTTCAACAGCTGGAGGTCCGCTAATTGCATATTTCTGCACTAGGTGTTTGTGCCCTCCTTTGTTTCTTTATAGTGCTTTGGAGTGTCCCAGCTTACAGATAGCAGCATGGCTTGGAACACTGCCTTTGTAGCATTGGATGTGAGACAGAGTGAGTGATGAGGCTTGTCTGTATTAGGTTTCAGATGGGGGAAGGTTAAAATGTAGGGTTTGAATAACAGCCAGAGATATGTCAGATGTTGTTTTACATGTTTTTTGGCACCAAAAGCTCTGGGCCAGGATCATTGGGTTTCGGATGCAAAACACCTATTTACCACTTGCTCTTAGTTATGCTCATTTAAGATATAATATAAATTATGCATATCCCTTCAATCAAAAAAGTTGACATGTTCATAGGTTAGGTTTTCAAATAACCATTGAATGAGTGAGAGAATACATTTGTGGATGGACAGTTGTCTCCATGTTAATCCTTATTTACACATCTAAGGAACCAAGTATTTTTATGCATGAGTTTTTGGAATTATAGTTTACCCTTAAAGGGCCAATAAACCTCAATTATACCTTGATTCCTACAAAGATGCAACCAGTTTAATTTTACAGTTATGCTTGTCAAATTATTCTAGGAGCTTATCAAGATTTAAAATGAGACAAAGCTGTTGTTGTGGTAAAAGCAACATGTTTTGATGCACATCTGACTTTATCATTCCGGTATTGATAAGACTAAAAAGGAAACACAAATGAAAAGGCAAAATAATTTTGTTTTCCACAGATTTAGCAATATTTATTTATTTATTTGTTTATTTTAAATGGAATGTGTAGACTGTTGGACTATATAATTTAGGAGTAATGGCTGTGATTTAAAATGTAAGTTTACATATACAACCGCTAGATAATTCAGGACACTCAACTCTCTGTTCTTTTCCATTGAGATAGGCTTTATTGAGATTCCAGACTCAGAGAATTATGCAATGATAGAAAGAGTATATCAAAACAGTTGGATAGGTTTTTTTTCTTCATCTAAAACATCCATCATTCAATAACACATGAACACCCGTTGCTTAAATGACCATTCATTTTGGCCATGTATGTATTTTACAATCTTATTGTACTAATAATTAGATAGTTGAGGGCCTACATAAACATTTCATTCAATTTATATCCCATTAGACTGGCTCTTGCGTTGCATAGTTGTTGTTAAATCCAAGACGATTACACAATCAAATTATATTTGTGACCAGTTTCAAGCTTAGCATAGGCAAGCAGATGTCTCTCAAAAATGATAGGCATTGAGGCATCTGTTGTCCTATGTAGCACCAAGGGCTTTCCTTCTTTCAGACTGAGCATTTGTCTTGTGTTTAATCTTATAAGAATATGAAGTAAAAAAAAAAAAAATGTGTAATACATCTTTCTCAGTTTTCATTTTTTTTCCTCAAAAAAATTGTTTAAAAAATAAATTACTTCTGCCTTAATTTAATTACTTACCCCCTGAATATTTAATATGAACAACAGAAATGTATTAGAAAACTCTTGATTTCTATCCTCTCCGGGCATAATTACGAAAGAGTTGTATTCAATGAAAGGCTAGATCATATATAAATAATTTTCTTTAAGCGGCAATTAAACACAGGTTGCTAAATGAGGCTTCACCTTTACCAAGAAAACAAGTGGTTATTCTCTCAAACATCTTCTGCTTTCCATCCTGCTGCTGAAGTGCTCTTTAATTAGTTGTTACAAGATGTGCTAGGTAGTAATCCAACATTTTAATAATCAGTTCATATCTAAGAAGGAATACTTTATATCTTCTCCTGAAAAACCCCTAGGGAATCTTTTTTTTAATACACCAGCAGAAACAGCTGTTATATAACTGTTTAAAGCTACAGAAGAAAATGACTGCTGACACCAGCATGCCCCACATCTCACCGATGCATGAAAACGTAACTTCAAGGCCAACTGAGACTATGCTCAAAAATCTATTGAACATTCTAAATATGATACACTAAACTCTGCATCTATAGTTTTAATATACCTGGATTTAAAGAGATTTAGAAAGATTTTAATAGAACCAAGCAACACTTTAAATACATTTGTCATTAGATTCAGAAAACCACTATATGTTCTTCACTGAATTTGCTCTTTAAGTCCACATCTATGCGGTTGATACTTTTTTCAGTCGCATTTTTGCGGTGCATTTTGTATTTTTAAGTCCATGTTTTTGTTGTGTTTACATGCAGTTTTCATGTATTTTGCATTTTGCATTTTTTTTAAACACACTGTATATAGCTGGTTGCTAAGGAGTGGGTTGGGAAGTAGGCTGCCACATCCTTAACAACCGATGAGTCATCAGCTGTCAGAGAGGTTCCTGTCAGGGACCAGAACTAAGCAGAGTCATACCCAAGGAAGGTAAAGACCCTACTCAGACAGCCCACTACAGACCAATCTCACTTCTTAACTTAGATATTAAGTTTTTGGCAAAAAATCATGGTAGAGAAGCCCGAGACAACACCATAAAGACCATCGGTCTACATCACCTGCTTACTTCCACTGCACAAAAGAGCTTCTTTCTCTTATTGGACACAGAGAAGGCATTTGACAGGGTGGCCTGGGACTATATGTAAGCCTGAGTACTCATCTCCTAAGCTTTATCATGTCCCTTTATGCTAATCCTACAGCCAGGGTCTGGGTCAATGACCTCCTGTCAAATGCCTTCTCCATTTGCAATGGGCTACCCCCTATCCCCTATCCTCTATTTTTGTCCTTACCTTAGAACCCTTACTTCGCAGTATTTGACATAACCCCGATATCCAAGGAGTCCGCACAACATCTAGGGAATACAAACTAGCCACATTTATGGAGGACATTGTACTCTCTCTCACAGTACCTCATATTTCACTTCCTGTCCTACTAGCCAAATTTCACCAATTTTGGATCATATCCAATCTTAACCACTTGCCGACCAGCGCACGACGATGTAAGTCGACAGAATGGCACGGGCAGGCAAATGGGCGTACATGTACGTCCCTTTAAATTTGCCGCCCTGCCATCGGGAGCGTGCCGCCGCTGGCGCGCTCCCACGCTGGTCCAGACCCCCATGAGTCCAGTCGCGGGACCCCCAGTCTCGATCGCCGCGGGCATACCCGCGATCGTCTCATGGAGCGGCCAAATTAAGAAATGCCGTTGTAAACAGCATTTCTCCATTCTGCCTAACAACTAGTGACGCTGATCTCTGCTCCATGTGATTGGAGTAGAGATCAGTGTTCACTAAATGAAAGCCCAACCCCCCCACAGTTAGTAACACACCCCTAGGAACCCCTACACTGCCACCCACTGGTTAACCCCTTCACTGCCAGTGTCATTTACACAGGAATCATTGCATTTATATAGCAGTGATTACTGTATAAATGACAATGGTCCCAAAAATGTGTCAAAAATGTCCGATGGGTCCCCCACAATGTCGCAGTCACAATAAAAATCGCTGATCGCCGCCATTACTAGTAAAAAAAAATAATAATAAAAAATTATTAATAAAAATGCTATAAAACTATCCCTATTTTGTAAACGCTATAACTTTTGCGCAAACCAATCAATAATCGCTTATTTCGATTTTTTTTTACCAAAAATATGTAGAAGAATACGTATCGGCCTAAACTGAGGGAAAAAAATGTTTTTTTAATATTTTTGGGGGATATTTATTATAACAAAAAGTAAAAAATAATGCGTTTTTTTTAAAATTGTCGCTCTATTTTCGTTTATAGCGCAAAAAATTAAAACCGCAGGGGTGATCAAATACCACCAAAAGAAAGCTCTATTTGTGGGAAAAAAAGGACGTCAATTTTGTTTGGGAGCCACGTCGCACGACCGCGCAATTGTCAGTTAAAGCGACTCAGTGCCGAATCGCAAAAAGTGGTCTGGTCTTTGACCAGCAAATTGGTCCGGTCTGAAAGTGGTTAAAATTAACTTTACAAAATCATACGCACTCAACATCTCCCTCCCACCACAGATAGTGTCCCAGTGTCTGAAAAATTCCCCTTTCCATTGGAATGACGATGCCATAACCTACCTACAGTATCTCGCAAAAGTAAGTACACCCCTCCCATTTTTGTAAAGATTTTATTATATCTTTTCATGTGAAAACGCTGAAGAAATTATACTTTACTACAATGTAAAATGGTGAGTGTACAGTTGGTATAACAGTGTAAGTTTGCTATCCCCTCAAAAGAACACACCGTTAATGTCTAAAGCCCTGGCAACAAAAGTGAGTACACCCCCAAGTGAAAATGTCCAAATTGGGCCCACTTAGCCATTTTCGCTCCCCGTTGTCATGTGACTTATTAGTGTTACAGGGTCTCAGGCATGAATGGGGAGCAGGTGTGTTAAATTTGGTGTTATTGCTATCACTCTCTCTTACTGGTCACTGGAAGTCAGTGGCAGTACGTCCATTAACCGGTTACTGACCGGCTCGCGCACATTTACTGCAGCACAATGGCACCACTGTGAGAAATCCTGTACATATATGGGATTCCCTTTAAGAGCCACCAGAGGGTATGTGCTCACTGCCGAAGGCACGCGGTGTGGCGAGGAACCTGCGCAATCGTGTGCAGGAGAGCCAGCATGGGAATTTGTGTGTGTGTAAGCACACAAATCCCTGTTCTGTCAGGGGAGACATATCGTTTGTTCCTAGTAAGTAGGAACAATGATATGTCCCCTCCCCTAGTCAGTCCTATCCCCATACAGTTAGAACACACTGAGAGAACACACATTTAACCTCTTGATCACCCCCTAGAGTTAACCCCTTCCCTGCCAGTGACATTTACACAGTAACCAGTGAATATTTATAGCACTATCCTCTGTACGGCGGGGGAACCCGATGCGTGTGGCCATCAGTCATGATCGCCGCCGGTCATGATCGCCACCGGCCACGTGCGATCATGTGCACGAGAGCCAGCACAGGGATTTGTGTGTGTAAGCAGGGGAGAGGAGACATTGTTTGTTCCTAGTAAGTAGGAACAATGATATGTCTCCTCCCCTAGTCAGTCCTATCCCCATACAGTTAGAACACTTTAAGGGAACACACATTTAACCTCTTGATTGCCCCCTAGTGTTAACCCCTTCCCTGTCAGTGACATTTACACAATAATCAGTGCATATTTATAGCACTGGTCACTTTATAAATGTCAGTGGTCCCAAAAATGTGTCAAAAGTGTCTGATCTGTCTGCTGCAGTGTTGCATAACTGCTAAAAATTGCAGATCATTGCTATTACTAGTAAAAAAAATAATAATAAAAATGCTATAAAAATTGCATAAATCTTTCCCATAGTTTGTAGACGCTATACATTTTGCGCAAACAAATCAATATACACTTATTGCAATTTTTTTACCAAAAATATGTAGAAGAATATATTTTAGCCTGAACTGATGAAGAATTTTTTTTTTAAACTGGGTATATTATAGCAAAAAGTAAAGTTTTCAAAATTGTTGCTCTTTTTTTGTTTATAGTGCAAAAAATAAAAACCGCAGAGGTGATGAAATACCACCAAATGAAAGCTCTATTTGTTGGGTACAGCATTGCACGATCGCGCAATTTTCAGTTAAAGCGACACAGTGCCAAATTGTAAAAAGTGCTCTGGTCAGGATGGGGGTAAAATCTTCCTGGGATGAAGTGGTTAAGGGCACACAGGCACCACCCCCTCTCTCCTGGCACCCCCACTATGTAAAATGGATAGATTCATGGATTGCATGAATCTATCCATGGACGTTGTAGCCACCTATTCAAGCGTCCGGCCCCTTTTCGGACGCCAGGTGCTTGAATTACAGTGGCAGGGGTGTTTTTTAAGCACCTGATTAGAGCCATAGGCTTTAATAGGCTGAATATTTGCTTTGCTAACACTGAGCCATCTCTCCACCAATCCGGAGGAGCAGATCTAATACCAGTCACCTGATTGGCTGAAGGCAGAGGCAATCCCATTGGCCACCTAGCAGAACAGGAAGAAGAGATGCAGAGAGGACATAGGAGCCATCGCCTGACCCATGCTAAACGTCCCACAACTCGCCACCATCACCTGCTACCTGACCCACCACCACGATGGGGAATGGGGTAAGTGCCGGGCAGACAGGAGACGGGAGGAGGGGCACAGTGGCTGAATATGATAGGCACAGTTGACTGCATTTTCTGGGCACAGAGGCTGCATATGAAGGCCACAGTTGGCTGCATTTGCTGGGCACAGAGGCTGCATATGATAGGCACAGTTGGCTGCATGTGTTGGGCACAGTTGGCTGCATTTGCTGGGCACAGTTGGCTGCATATTATGGGCACAGTTGGCTGCATTTGCTGGGCACAATGGCTGCATATGATGGGCCCAGAGGCTTTATATTATGGGCACAGAGGCTTTATATTATGGGCACAGCTGGCTACATTCGATGGGCACAGTTGGCTGCATATTATGGGCACAGTTGGCTGCATATGATGGGTGCAGTTGGCTGCATTTTTTAGGCACAGTTTACCAAAGGTTTAACAAACCTTAAAAACTATTATCATGCATGTCACCTTTCCAGGATTCTAGGCTGGAACATTCATGATAAACTCAAGAATTGGGTCGAGCTTGAGGCCTCATTCACCCAACTTTCCCCAAACTCACTACCATGGCTTCTCCCCAGCCATATCCTGACAGAAATACGCACACATCCCCTAATCGGACTCACCATATGTTGCTTCAACAACATATGTAAATCCACCACTGTCTTTCAGGTCCTTTAACCCCAATTTGTATTAACCCAGACTTCTCCCGTGGCATGCACACCCACTTCTTAAAGAATAATTGGCCCCACTACAATTTACTAATACGCCACTTCTTTTCTTAAGGTAAGTTTCTATGTCATGATAACCTAACTTCTAAAGGGGATGTTACCTACCCTCATTGGACCTATATGCTCCTATCTCATTACATCCACTCCTTAGACAGAAAATTCTCTGTCTCCAGAGAAATCATACCTTTTGCATCTCTTTGCTTGATAAAAAGTCCTCAAAGTCACTTAATATCTACAACACATGCTCTCCTATTTGAATATACTCCCTCTAACCACGGGTCAGCCTGTGAAGCCTGGGAAAGGGACCTTTCCATACCTCTATCACCAGAAGACTGGGAACAAATTCATCTAAACATCCACAAGGGTTCAATAAATGTTTCCACCCAAGAAAACGTAAAGTCCAAGCACGGTGGTATAGAACCCCCACCGTACTACACAAATTCTGCCCAGACCTCCCACACACCTGCTGAAGATGTCAATCTGAATGGGGGATGCTGCTACACATCTGGTGGTCATGTCCACGTATCCAAAACTTCTGGTCGGATGTACTCCATATTATTGCCCAGGTGACTACCTATACTCTAGACCATTCCCTAGCCCAATTCCTCCTACATCACTCCACCCTCTCACATGATGCATATTTCAAATCACTTGCAATGCACATGGTAAATGCTGCAAAACAATGTATCCCACTCCATTGAGGCTCCACCCAACCTCCCTCAATCAAAGAATGGCTAACAAAGATAAAAAAAAATAGCAGAGATGGAATGCCTGATTAGCATATATAAATTGAGAACACAATACTTATAAACACTTTAGAATGGAGTCCTTCAATTTATTGTAGCAGTGCTCTTGTCAAAAGGATGAAATGACAAGCTCCCATGAACATTTCATATCACAAAGAGTCACCAAAAGCGAAGGAGATGAAATATAACTTGTGTTGTGATATAATAAGACCACCAAACACTTCACCACATGAGGTAAAACTCCCCTTTGAGGGTGCACTCACCAGACATATGGTAGTGACATGCCTTTGGTTATAAATATTTCTCCACTGCTGCCAACCAGCACTAGTCACGCTATATGGGGCTCCAGTAAAACCATATGGAAAAATAATAATAAGACACCCACATAACATAATACTACATAAAGTTTTAATAAGACCAATCCCCCCTTTAGCCAGTGCATTTTTGGAAAGGGTTAGGGACTTTTTTCCCAGGATTTGTGACAAATATATTTCAATAGGACCACACCAGAAATGCAAGTGTTGAGTTTGTGATGCAATTTTTAATGTGTTTTGCGGTTCTTATTTTACCACTGTATATAGCTGGTTTCTAAGCAGGGGGCCAGGAAGCTGGTTGCCACATTCTTAACCGATAAGTCATCAGTTGTCAACGGGGTTCCTTGCTGACAGCGGAATGTAAAAAAAAAAATGTGCAAAAAGAAAACGACGTGGGATTCCCTCCCAAGGCCATACCAGATCCTTCAGGTCTAGTACAGATTCGGAGGGGACCCCCCCCATGCCATTTAAAAAAAAAGTGGTGTGTGTTCCCCCCAAAATCCATACCAGACTCTTATCCAGAGCATTTCACCCGGCAGGTCGGGAAAGAGAGTGGATGAGCGAGCGCCCCCCCCCCCAACCATACAAGGTTGGGTGGGTGCTTTGGTGTTGATGAGGACAAGGGCAATCCTAACCGGTGGTTGTCAGGGTCTGCAGGCAGGGGGGCTTATCAGAATCTGGAAGCCCCCTCTAAGAAGGGGGCCCCTAGATCCCGGCCCCCCTTCACCAGAAAAAGCAGTGAAATGCAAAAAAAAAAACAAGAGCCGGTTTTTGACAATTCCTTTATTAATAGCTCTGCCTTCTCTATCTGTCTCCTCCTCGAGCTGTCTCTTCCTGCTGTCTTCTCCTTCCCGCCAACTCTTCCTATGTCTTCTCCTTCCTGCCGTCTCCTCCTCAAGCCATCTCTTACTGCTGTCTTCTCTTTCCCCTGTCACGAGCCATCTCTTCCCGCCATCTTCTCCTCGAGCAGCCTCTTCCCACCACCACCATTTCTGCCCGCTGCTGGTTAACCGCAAAAAAAAATTGCTCTTGTTTTTGTGTGTTCATCTGTTTTGCTGTCGCCCACTCTCTGATGACTCCTATATAGTCATGGGGCATGGCCATCCAATGACATCACCTGGGTAATGCCATTGAATGGCCACGCCTTAAATTTTGTTTGCCGGCAAATTTATTTTTTTACATTCAGCTTTCAGCGGGGAACCCCGCTGAAAGATGATGACTCATCAGTTGCTATTGCGGCTTCCTGGCCCCCTACCTAGCAACCAGCTATATAAAGTGTGTTTTACAGAGTGTTTAACCACTTTCAGACCAGACCATTTTGCAGGCCAATGACCAGACCACTTTTTGCGATTCTGCACTGCGTCGCTTTAACTGACAATTGTGCGGTCGTGCAACGTGGCTCCCAAACAAAATTTACTTCCTTTTTTTCCCACAAATAGAGCTTTGTTTTGGTGGTATTTGATCACCTCTGCGTTTTTTATTTTTTGCGCTATAAACAAAAATACAGCGACAATTTTGAAAAAAACACATCATTTTTTAATTTTTGTTATAATAAATATCCCCCAAAAATATATAAAAAACATTTTTTTGCTCAGTTTAGGCCAATACGTATTCTTCTACATATTTTTGGTAAAAAAAAACACAATAAGCGATTATTGATTGGTTTGCCCAAAAGTTATAGCGTTTACAAAATAGGGGATAGTTTTATGGCATTTTTATTAATATTTTTTTTTTTACTAGTAATGGCGGCAATCAGCGATTTTTATTGTGACTGCGACATTATGGCGGACACATTGGACATTTTTGACACATTTTTGGGACCATTGTCATTTATACAGCAATCACTGCTATACAAATGCAGTGATTCCTGTGTAAATGACACTGGCAGTGAAGGAGTTAACCAGTGGGTGGCAGTGTAAGGGTTAAGTGTTCCTAGGAGCGTGTTACTAACTGTGGGGGGCTGGGCTTTGTTTTAGAGAACACTGATCTCTGCTCCAATCACATGGAGCAGAGATCAGCATCACTTGTTGCTAGGCAGAACGGGGAGATGCTGTTTACAACAGCATCTCCTCGTTCAGCCACCCCGTGAGACGATCGCGGGTATGCCCGCAGCAACCGAGTGCGCGGGACCCGCGACCGGACTCACGTGGGTCCCGACCGGCACGGCCGGTGGCAGGGCAGGGCGGCATTTAAAACTGGACGTACCTGTACGCCAATATGCCTGCCCGTGCTATTCTGCCGACGTACATTGGTGTGCGCCGGTCGGGAAGTGGTTAAAGAGAAAAAAAAAACTTAAAATGCAAAATGCATAAAAACTGCATGCAAAAACGCATAAAAATGAAAAAATGAACTGAAAAAATGCCTGAAAATGCATCAAACGCAGCCACATAGATGTGAACCTAGACTCAATGTGAGAATGGTTGCATATACTCCCCACTGAAAACATATGCCATAATGTGACAGCACAGGAAAGCAATTGTGAAACAGGGACAGAGCATTGTCACCCCATAGCAAGTGCCTTAATAACAACCTTCATAAAATGATTATCAGATATTACCATATTTTATTGAAAGCATGTTAAAGATATTAGATTTTGGAGACTGGGTTTATATCTAGTTATCTAATGTAAGTGCATTATGTGACCATTTATGCATTTATTTTTATTATATGTAGTGTGTTTCCATGATAATTTTATTTGGGCTATGCTGGGATTTCTAATATGGGCCTACTGGCAAAAGGAGCGGTGTGTCATGTCTCACTCATTCAGCTATCGGTGTGTTTATTTTTTACTTTATTGAAAAGTCAGTATCACAGAGAAGACTTTTCTTTGTTTAGGAACAACTAGCTTTTCAGAATTATGGAGTATGAAATATGCCTTTTCACCCAAAAGACTATTTATTGAAATACAAAACTATTTTTTAAAGGTCAAATAATAATAATAAAAAAGGAAAGGCATAATAAAAATCTAAACAAATTGTCAGCAGTTATGAACACTTGGTTTCCCGTACATGTTTTAGACCCCTCTATATGAAGCTGTAGGGAAAAAAAGCAATGCAATTTCACCAGTACTCATCGTAAAGTCTACAAAGCTTGTTTCTTTTTAATGGAATGCTCTTTGTATGTTTACTTTTATGCCTTAAGCTGAAATCCCTCCACTGCTTTAGTTCTGTTAATAAATGGAGGTCTTGTTCACTTATTTCTGCAGGGTTTAGCAAGAAAACTCAGAATCATGTTACATTCACCTTTCCTTCTTCACGGATTCTAATTAACCTCCTTAGTTTAGTTATATTTAGATCATGACTGTCAGTGACAATTTATTCAGCAAAGTATTTGAAATACATATGTCCCTGGTGCAAAATCTGAACAGAGGACCCCTCATATAACCATTTTCAAACACCTCCAATTTCATATCTCCAAAAGGCTCTTACAAAAATCAGTAGTACTGTGTTAGGCCGCGTACACACGGGCGGACTGTTCGCCCAACTTTGTCCGCTGAACAGTGTTTGGGCGGACAGTCCGCTCGTGTGTGGGCTTTCAGCGGACAGTTTCAGCGGACAGTTGGACGAACAAGGTTTTTCGGAAATTCCGTAAAACTGTCCGCTGAAACCTTGTTTCAGCGAACAGTCCGCTCGTGTGTAGGCTTGTTCGTCAAACAAAGTTGCACGCATGCTCAGAAAGGATTTTCACGCAGAAAGCTATAATGCAGTGTATAGGACGTCGTATTTTTCGTCCCGTCGTACGTGCCGTTCACGTCATCGCGCACGGTTTCAGCAAACTGTTCGTTCGTCGTGTGTGGCCATGTCCGTCCATGCTAAGTTTGAGCGGACTGTTTGCCGAAACTGTTGGACGGACAAAGTTGGGCGAACAGTCCGCGCGTGTGTACGCGGCCTTAGTGGTAGTGCCACTTACATAGTTATTACATAGTAGGTGAGGTTGAAAAAAGACACAAGTCCATCAAGTCCAACCTACTGTATGTGTGTGATTATATGTCAGTATTACATTGTATATCCCTGTATGTTGTGGTCGTTCAGGTGCTTATTTAATCATTTCTTGAAACTATTGATGCTCCCCAATGAGACCACCGCCTGTGGAAGGGAATTTCACATCCTTGCCACTCTTACAGTAAAGAACCCTCTACGTAGTTTAAGGTTAAACCTCTTATCTTCTAATTTTAATGAGTGGCCACGAGTCCCGTTAAACTCCCCTCTAGCGAAAAAGTTTTATCCCTATTGTGGGGTCACCAGTACGGTATTTATAAATTGAAATCATATCCCCTCTCAAGCGTCCCTTCTCCAGAGAGAATAAGTTCAGTGCTTGCAACCTTTCCTCATAACTAATATCCTCCAGACCCTTTATTAGCTTGTTTTTAGAATTAAAAGTTATGTCGCGTACACACGATCAAACAATCCGGTGGAAAAGTCTGGCAAACTCAAGTCCGCCAAACAATCCCCCCGTGTGTAGTCTCCGGCATACTTTTTTGACCCGAAAGTACGGCATACTTAGAATGCCGTGTTGCACACCAATCTTCCCGGCGGACTCGCATTTCGGCGAACAATCCGGCCGTGTGTATGCCAGTCCGCCGTACTTTTGAAATGGGCGGACTTTTCCCACCCGGAGAAAAGTCTGATCATTTCGAGCGGGTCTCCAGGCAGGCGGGGCCCGCGAAGGAGACGTCGCTGGCCCCTCCGCCTGGTATGGACTTAAAGGGGAACCCCAACGAGCGAGCGCCCCCCTCCTGAGCCGTACCAGGCCGCGTGCCCTCAACATGGGGGGTGCCTCCCAAAGAACCTTGTCCCCATGTTGATGAGGACAAGGGCCTCTTCCCGACAACCCTGGCCGTTGGTTGTCGGGGTCTGCGGGCGGGGGGCTTATCGGAATCCGGGAGCCCCCTTTAATAAGCGGACCCCCACCCTATGTGAATGAGTATGGGGTACAATGTACCCCTACCCATTCACCTGTAAAATAAAAGTACAAAAAAAACACAACACACGAGATAAAATACTTTATTGCACAGCTCCGGGGGTCTTCCGTCTTCGGGGGTCTTCTCGCCAGACTCCTCCGCTATCTTCTTGTAGCTCTTTTACTAGCGGAGGAGTCTGGCTTTCTTCCTCGCCGCCGGCCTCTTCTTCCGACTTCGGGGGTCTTGTCCCCCTCTTCGGTTCTTCTGCCGGGCCACCGCGCCTTCTTATAGCTCTTTTACAGGCGGTGGCCCGGTCTTCTGTCGCCGTCGCCGCCGCCGCCGCCTTCCGTTCTACTTCTTCTTTTTCTTCTCCTTCTTCTCCAGGAGATGTGGACTCGACGATCTCTCCGGCCGCAATGCCAGGGACGCGCTGCGCGGCCACTTATATAGGGACAAGGGGCGGTGTCACATGGCTTTATGTCACATGGTTTTATGTCACATGGTGACCCCGCCCCCTTACGATGTCACAGTCCCCATGTGACATCAACCCATGTGACCAACCCATGTGACATAAAGCCATGTGACACTGCCCCTTGTCCCTATATAAGTGGCAGCGCAGCGCGTCCCTGGCATTGCGGCCGGAGAGATCGTCGAGTCAACATCTCCTGGAGAAGAAGAAGAAGAAGAAGAAGAACGGAAGGCAGCGGCGACAGAAGGCCGGGCCACCGCCTGTAAAAGAGCTATAAGAAGGTGCGGTGGCCCGGCAGAAGAACCGAAGAGGGGGACAAGACCCCCGAAGTCGGAAGAAGAGGCCGGCGGCGAGGAAGAAAGCTGGACTCCTCCGCTAGCAAAAGAGCTACAAGAAGATAGCGGAGGAGTCCGGCGAGAAGACCCCCCCCCGAAGACGGAAGACCCCCGGAGCTGTGCAATAAAGTATTTTATCTCGTGTGTTGTGTTTTTTTTGTACTTTTATTTTACAGGTGAATGGGTAGGGGTACATTGTACCCCATACTCATTCACATAGGGTGGGGGGCCGGTATCCGGGGCCCCCTTATTAAAGGGGGCTCCCGGATTCCGATAAGCCCCCCGCCCGCAGACCCCGACAACCAACGGCCAGGGTTGTCGGGAAGAGGCCCTTGTCCTCATCAACATGGGGACAAGGTGCTTTGGGGTGGGGGGGCCACGCGGCCCCCCCTTCCCCAAGGCACCCTACCATGTTGAGGGCACGCGGCCTGGTACGGCTCAGGAGGGGGGGGGGGCGCTCGCTCGCCCCCCTTTCCTGGCCGGTCGGGTAGCGTGCTCGGACAAGGGTCTGTTGTGGACTTGGGGGGGACCCCCACACCGATTTTTTTCGGCGTTGGGGTTGCCCTTTAAGTCCATACCAGGCGGCGGGGCCAGCGACGTCTCCTTCGCGGGCCCCGCCTACCTGGAGACGCGCTCGAAATGAGCGGACTTTCCTCTGCGTGTGTGGGCGAGTCCGTTCATTTCAAAAGTAGGGCGGATAGTACGGCGGACTTAGTACGCCGTATTAGTCCGCTCAAAAATTGCCGTGTGTGGGCAAGTAGCCCGTTCGGAAAGTCCGACGGACAGTCTGGCGGAAAGTCCGCCAGACTAAGTACGTCGGACATAGCGCTACGTGTGTACGCGGCTTTAGGCATTTTCTGTTGGCTGTAGCATCCAGTCAGCAGTGCAAGTAAATAGACATTCCCTTTTGTATGTATTGTGGACTGAGAAAAGTGGGCATGTGTGATAGTTGATAGTAGAAAACAACATTGTACATTTTATAATAAATTAAAGTGTTGGAAATTGGAAAGTAACTGATGCTGTGCAGCATGGCTCTATGCCCTTGTACACGCGGTCGGAGATTCCGACAACCAAATCCGTTGAAGTGATGTTGCATACACACGGTCGGACTAAGTTGTCGGAAAATTAAATTGTACATAACGTGATGACGTTATTTTGTTACAACGGGACTACATTCAGGCCAATAGCTTTGGTCTAAGAATTTGATCTGAGCATGCGTGGCACTTTGTCCGTCGGAGTAGGCTACACATGATCGGAATATGTCTGATCGGAGCATTTGGTCAGAAAATTTTACCGGCAAGTTGGAAAAATTGGTCCATCGGATATTCCGACGGAAACAGTCCGATGCAGACCATACACAGTCGGAATATCCGACAAAACGGTCCGATTGGGAACATTCAGACGGAATCTCCGACTGTGTGTACAAGGGCTAAGAGCTCTTTGTGTAATTTCAGTTTTTAAAATTGCAGGGTACCATGCAAGTGGCATTCAAGATCAGCATGCCAGGCTTTTACTGTCCATAAACATAGTGATAGCATCATTTCAACTTTCAGCAATCTA
Organism: Lithobates pipiens; assembly: GCF_037356315.1. NCBI lineage: Eukaryota > Metazoa > Chordata > Amphibia > Anura > Ranidae > Lithobates > Lithobates pipiens. The sequence goes on along the minus strand of NW_027507903.1, from coordinate 400,308,654 downwards.
GTGTATTGAATGAATAAGCTTTAGCAGCAAAGCTTACACTGGTATACATTTTTCTAATCTGAGAAGCAAACATGACAGTGTCTATGCCTCACACCACTCACCAGAATGTCTGTACATTTGTCAAAATGCTCACACAAAAAGCTGAGGAGGAATTTGTTGATCACTCATGCTCCCTGATGATTGGAGAGCTTTAGCTCTGGCTCATCAGGGCTTTTTTATGACCTTTGTTGAGAGACCATTGCTTCCACACAGAGGGCAAGGGTCCTTCTCTACTCCTCTTCTGTTGTCCCCCTCTGGCACTTCTGCTCAAACCCAGCTCTGTGAGTTGGACCATACTCCTCCACCACCACCATCAACACCACAGCCACCCAACCCACCACAGCAGCATGGAAGGAAGCATGAAAGGAAGCGTTGAGAGTGATGGCCTGGGTTTGGTGTGGTCTGGCAAAAAACGCAGGATGCTGTAAGACCACAGCCTCAGGACACATATTAAAGTGCATAATACTCAAGCGCTGGTGTGGTGAATAAATAATCAAAATTAAGAATAATAATGATAATAATAATAAAAGCTGCACCAATTTCAGTGAACCTTAACTTTTACAATACAAAAAGCTATATAAATTATTAGTGTGCTAATATCAATAATCAATATAATAATCTCGTGCCATAAAAATCAATAAATAAAATGATAAAGAACTGTGTAGATAAATAAATAAATTAAAATTGAAAGTGAGTTATAAATTAATCAATACTCCATAATTCATACACCGTGTATACACATGAATTAAAATGAAAAAATAATTGATGCAATCCGTGCATATACAAGTCTGCTCCTGATGGGATGGATGGATGGATCGAGGATCTGATCAACTACAACTCTTCTATCTAACTGCAATCTGAGCACTCCCGTGCGGTTATATCCAAGGACTCAGGATAAGAACCACAAAAAGACTTCTCATATAGTCTCATATATTTTGTGCGCATACACCATACCCAACAAGCTTTCATCGCTGTTCTGCATATGCCGCTTATCTCTTGCTCTTTAACTTTTAGTTTTCATTTACCATGAAAAAGAAAGGAGACAGGGAATAGTGTACTACTGAAATACACAAATAGACTTTATATATGCACGTCGATTCACTCACAAAACCTTTCCAGTCAGAGCATGGAATAATGGCAAACATCAGATTGTACTCCTCCTCACAGCCTCTCCATGCCTCTGAACACTGTGGGCTTGACATCACTTGCTCCTCCTCCCTAAGCGCTGCGTCACAGGTCACGTGACATTCTCAAGGGAAATGAGCCTGGTGACGCTCGTGGGGGATTTTAAAGCCGCCTTTTTTGTTGTGCGGTTGCCATAGTGACTATACAGGAATCATTGTATCATCATGCAGAATTCCTCAAAGCTCCAAACACAAGTTTTAGTATGAAAAAAAGATACAATCCACGCCACAAAGTATACACAAAAAGGATACAATCATTTTAGATGCCAAGATGTTCATTACATTTTGCCGTTCTGAACACAACATACAACATTTTAATATTAATTAATCATTAAAATACAAATAAAAAAACAATACGTGGGGCAGGGGAGCTTATTTTCTCGTGGACTTTATTATGTTTTTTAATGGTTCTTCAATGGACTTACCACCTGTAATTTGCACAGCAATAATTATATAGCAGTTTAGGTAGCACTAGCACTTTAAGAAAGTTGTTTATTCTACCACTGGTATTTTATATGTTATATGCATTTTATTAGCTGTTACAGGAGAGCGCCGTAGCTACCGCCTTAGCATTGACATTTCCTTCCAACCTATTAGGCTGGTATTATCTGGTAGTGGCAGCCTCCTTTCTCTACATATGTGATTTTTATATATATATATTTTTTGCCTCTTTCCTAAATTCTAAGTAGTCTTTCTTAAAAAAAAAATGGCTAGAAATCAGATATAAAACAATTTAAGTCAAAATCTATTTTTAGGCCCAAAGGCGCAAAACTATTGAGTTCGAAAATCCATCGGGATTCCATTTTTCTTAACTCCCTAATTTTGTGGCTTCCCCTCCAATGGAGTTTATACTTCTCTATAGCCCAAAACTTTAAATCAGCAGAATTTTTATTGTGCACTTCTGGAAAATGGCGAGAGACACTGTTCCCTTGAACCAGCTTTTATATTCTGTACGTGTTCACGTAGTCTTTTTCCAAAGAGGACGTTTAGTTCTTCCTATATATTGTAAGGAGCAGGAACATTCCAACATGTATACTACCCCCTCTGTGCGGCACGAGATAAAATCCTTTATGACATATTCCTTTGTAGTGTTATATATAATTGTATTGTATTTATTGTTATCAATATTATTTATTTATGGGTAAAAACCCTTTCCTTAGAAGAAAACCGCATTCTGTTTCTTTGGTGGATCCCGTATGTTTTTCACAATCAAATCCCTTAGTGTAGGGGCTCTTCTATAGATAAACCTTGGTTTTTCTGTTAAAATTTTACTTAATTCCATGTCAGCTCTCAAAAGTGGACAGTGCGTTATAGTTAAATATCATTGGAGGACCTTGATTTCTTTCTGATACCTTTTTCTCTTTATCCACAATGAGAGTTTCTCTTGGTGTTTCCAGTACCTTTTTGATTTTATCTTTTATGAAACCTTCATCGTACCCTTTTTCAATCATTTTTTTTTTCCAATTTGTTAAGCAAATACCTGTATGCTACTACAATTTCTTCTGATCCTAATCATTTGTCCTTTGGGGATATTAATGAGCCATGGATCATAATGGCAGCTATCTGTTGGAATATAGCTGTTTCTTTCTACTGGTTTGAAGTATGTTTTTGTAGAGAAAACATTTTTTCCAACATTACTTCCAAATCCAAAAATGTTACACTAGTGCTTCTAATTTCATACGAAAGTTTAATATTTTTTCGATTATTACTCAGGTTTTCAAAAAACTGTATTAGACTATCTTGGTCTCTTTTCCAGATGACAATACAGTCATCTATGAATCTCCTGAATAAAACCAATTGCTTGGGGGGTGGGGGGGGGGGTTGCATATAGCATTTTTTCTTCCCACATCCCCATGAAAATATTAGCAACACTCGGGGCGTATTTAGCCCCCATCCCTATTTCATTCAATTGGCGATAGTACTCCATATTGTGCCTGAAATAGTTGTGCTGCAAACCATACGCTAGGCACCTTAGTATAAATTTTTTTTGCTTAGATACCAAATTTCCATATGTGTCCATGGCCCATTTCGTAGCTTCTATGGCATCTGTATGCGCAGTATGTGTACAACGATATCACATCTGCTATTGCAATCAGATACTTTTCCTCAATATCATTGCCGGTATATGTACAAACAGGGGGATAGATGGAACCATTATGACCAGTACCAGTATGACAATAGGAGAAGCCCAATACATAGAGAAAATAGATATAAAGTACTGAGAGACTACAGAGAAGCTGCACCACGTTCATCTTTTTTTAGATCAGCGCAGGCGAGACAGGACCCCTCCATACAGAGAGAGAACCCCACTACGGAACAAAGCAATGGGCAATATAAGAATTCCAAGCAGAAGAGTGGATGCTGAGGAGGACTCAAGGCCAAAAAGAAAAAGAGAATAATTGGAGAGGGCATCTACAATATGAGTGGTCTTGAGCTCACAATATCAGAGTTAATAACATTGGATAAAGGTTTAAAATATGTCCCCAAGAAAAGTCTCAATAAATTCGAAACATATGTGGATCTGCAGAAATATGCTAGGAAATTGAACATTCAAAAATACCTGTTGAACAAAACAGTGGCAACATAGAGAAGGGATGCGGAAATTAGAAGAATTGTGGATGGAGGCCACGGCACCTGGCAGTATACTTGACATTGCACTATGAGCATATCTGCATTTGAGTAACCAAACTTTTATATAATAATGACATATGCAATATCTGTATTAGATATACTATGTGATACCATGCCTATTTTTTTCAAATTATAATTTTAGTTATATATCAAAAAAATATTTCTCTACTGGGCCTCTGTTGTTCTATATGACTCCATCCATACTGAGGCTGGTTTGGGTCCGGGATGGGGGGGCGCCCTTTTCTTGTCTTGATTCCGGAGCTGCGATGTGCAGCAATTCTTCCCTCCTGAGTAGGGATGGGCGAACGGTTCGCCCGGCAGTCGGTTCGCGGCGAATTTCGGCTGTTCGCGGTCCGCTCGATCGGCTGACTATTGCCGCTGTTCGCCTGGCGGACTTACGTATTTACTGTGTAAAAGAACTTTGACCTATGATGACACATCCATCATGTGGTACAGGACAGCCAATTGAGACATTACAGCACATGGACACTTGGACATCCCCCCTAACTTATAAATAGACCCGACCCGGTGGCCATTTTACATTCTTTTGTATGTCACTATAGGGAGAGGTTGCTGTGTGGAGCAGGGAGAGACTGCAGTTACCCAAATCGCTAGCTATTAGGTCCACAAAAGTTATTTTAAGGACTGGTATGGTATAGGTGTAGTTCAGGATATAGGTTTGAGGCACTGCTATTCAAGTCATTGTTGCAGCAGCCTGTCTTTTGTCAGTGTAGAGAGGGACAGGAGGCTGTGTGCAGCAGGGACAATCAGGTTAATCATTAGCTGTTACTATTAGGTCCACAAAAGTCCTTTTCAGGACTGGTATGGTAAAGTAGTACAGGATATAGTTTTGAGTGCTATTCAAGTTATTGTTGCAGCAGCCTGTGTTTTGTCAGTTTAAATAGGGACAGACAGGAAGCTGTGTGTGGCAGTAAGGGACAGTCAGTTTAATCAGTAGCTGTTACTATTAGGTCCACACAGGTTCTTTTCAGGACTGGTATGGTAATAAGGTTGTACACGTATAATATTCTTTCTTCCAAATATAGAAAGAATATTATACTTGACTGCTGCCCTTCTGCTGCAGTAGTCCTTTATGAGTATAAGGACTGAGGTACAGTCTGCTAATCACAACCTACTAGTTGCACAAAGGTCCTTCTAAGGACTGGTAAGGTATAGCGTACTAGAGTATATAGGGTTGAGTGAGGTACAGTCTGCTAATCCTTAAGGACTGGTATAGGTCCACAATATATAGGGTTGAGGTGTACTACTGCTGACTGTTGCCCTATTCTGCAGCAGTCCTTTATGAGTATAGGGACTGAGGTACAGTCTGCTAATCACAACCTACTAGTTCCACAAAGGTCCTTATAAGGACTGGTAAGGTATAGTGTACTACAGTATATAGGGTTGAGTGAGGTACAGTCTGCTAATCCTTAAGGACTGGTACAGGTCCACAATATAAAGGGTTGAGGTGCACTACTGCTGACTGCTGCCCTATTCTGCAGCAGTCCTTTATCAGTATAGGGACTGAGGTACAGTCTGCTAATTACAACCTACTAGTTGCACAAAGGTCCTTCTAAGGACTGGTAAGGTATAGCGTACTAGTGTATATAGGATTGAGTGAGGTACAGTCTGCTAATCCTTAAGGACTGGTATATCACGGTGCTGGTCTCAGTGCTTTATGTCACGCTGCTGATGTCAGTGTTCTCTATCACGGTGCTGGTGTCAGATCACTCTATCACGGTGCAGGTGTCAGTGCTCTATATCATGGTGCTGGTAAAGATCATCATCTCCTGCACCCTCTTCTTTGCCTACCCTGACCTTCCCTCGCCTCCATTGTCTCAAGAGTCCTGAATTGTCAGAATTTCACATATAAAAAAAGAATGCTTGTAGTTGTCGATTCCAGATTCACCTCATACATGTGTTATGTCATTGGCCATGTGGTGGGACTATGTGTGCTCAGCTAGTAATTATTTTGTGGCTGCAAATATGACCTGTAGGTTTGTAAAGTTCACCTCCTATTGAAGTCAATGGGGCCCACCGTGAACGTTACGGTTCGCGTTTCGCGTTCGTGAAACGTCCCGTCGGAACTTTGTCCATCACTACTCCTGAGTCTCCTTTGAGATATTGGCGGGGGGGCCCTCCTGCGCATTGGTGTCATGTTACGACCTGTTTGTGGCATCTTTTTTATGCCGCAATACAGAGATGTCTTTGGACCATCTCACGTCGGAGATGGGGTTGGCGTGGCTCCACTTTGGCGCCCATGCCGATGGTGGATTTCACTACCAATTCCCACTATCATTCGACGGCGTGCATGACGCTGGTCCCACCCCATACCTGGATTACATAAGCAGGTGAGCTTGCCTTACCATTTCACTATGTGTCTGACACCAGGGAGGTAACACACACACAGCCTATTCACTGGATACACACACACACATGTAAGTTATGCACATGTTCTCTTTTTTCCAGGCCTCTCCTTTTTCTTCTGACTCATGCAACATACCCACTTACTATTGTGTATGTGTGTATTTTTATACATACACGACACTCATTAAAATTATTATATATATATATTTTTTTTTTTTTCACATTTTCTTACTTTTCTTTCTTCACCTTTTTATACTGTTATGTACCGGATAAGACCAGAATTGTGTGGACTGCAACAGAGGAAACCCATAACCCATCACCTATAAGTGAAATATAATCATTTATTAAGGGAAGTGAATAATTTAAATGCAACCACAGCCAGGCCAAGGTCATACACGGGGAGATCAGCAGATGGGGTAAGGAACACAGGACAGGGAGAGGATGGACGGATCAGACTGCAGGAAAGGGATGACGGTAACAGGTGGGACAGGGTAGGGACCAGGACGGGGAAACAGGATCAGAAACACGGGTCACAGGTTCAGGGCACAGGAACATGATCAGAATCAGGATCAGAATCAGAATCAGGATCAGAATCAGGATCAGAGTCAGAATCAGACTCAGGATCAGAATCATGATCAGAATCAGAATCAGAACCACAAGCAGCAGGTCAGGGCGCAAGGACAATACCAAGGCAAACATGTGAGTGCTTGTTGGCTATTTATAGGCCTGTGATTGGCCTCAAGTGACACCTGATTGCAGGAGGTGCTGTCTGCTCAACACTGCCAGGGTCCATCCGCTGGTGGATGCCAGTACTGCAGCCCAAAGATGGCATAACATCAGCAGGGAAAAGCTCTCCTGACAGTTCCAAACTGCCAGGAGACACTTGCTGGTGGACCTCAGTATTGCTCGCCAAAAGACAGATATCAGCGGATGGAACATTTCCTGACAGTGCCCCCCTCAAAGGAGCGGCCTCTGGATGCTCCAACTGGATGTAATTGTCAATAGTCTATGGCATCATACAGAACAATGGATAGGGGTACATCAGGCTGGGAAACAGGCACTTCAGGCTGGGCATCAGGCACTTCAAGGCAGATAGCGGGTTCCGGGTTATCGAGCTGGGCGGCAGGCTCTGGGCCATTGAGCTGGGCGGCAGGCCCCGGGCCATCGAGCTGGGCAGCAGGCACCTTGAACTGGGCAACAGGCACATCAGGCTGGGCAGCCAGCACAGGTACATCAAGCGGGGCAGCAAGCACATCAAGCGGGGCAGCTGGAATGGGTACATAAAGCTAGGCAGCAGGCATGGGCACATCAAGCTGGGCAGCAGGCATGGGTACATCAAGCTGGGCAGCAGGCAGCGGCACATCAAGCTGGGCAGCAGGCCGCGGCACATCAAGCTGGGCAGCAGGCATATCAAGCTGGGCAGCAGGCACGGGCACTTCAAGCTGGGCAGCAGGCGATTTGAGTTGGGAAGCAGGCACAGACACATCAAGCTGGGCAGCAGGCACGAGCACATCAAGCTGGGCTGCAGGCACTTCAAGCTGAGAAGCAGGCACATCAAACTGGGCAGCAGGCACATCAAGCTGGGCAGCAGGCACAATGACTTCAAGCTGGGCAGCAGGTCACCACGCTGGGCAGCGGGCACTTCAAGCTGGGCAGCAGGCAGTGGCACATCAGGCTGGGCAGCAGACAGTGGCACGTCAGCCTGAGCAGCAGACAGTGGCACAGAAGGCTCGGGTCATCAGGCTGGGCAGCAGGCTCTGGGTCATCAGGCTTGGCAGCAGGCTCCGGGTCATCAGGCTGGGCAGCAGGCACGGGCACTTCAAGCTAGGAAGAAGGCAGGGACACCTCAGACTGGGCAGCAGACAGGAACACCTCAGGCTGGGCAGCAGGCAGGGACACTTCAGGCTGGGAAGCTGGCACATCAGACTGGGAAGCTGGCACATCAGACTGGGAAGCTGGCACATTAGACTGGAAGGCAGGCACATCAGACTGGAAGGCAGGCACCAGGACATCAGACTGGAAGGCCGGCACTGGGACATCAGACTGGAAGGCCGGTACTGGGATATCAGACTGGAAGGCTGGTACCGGGACATCAGAGTGAAAGGCCAGGATCAGGACATCAGACTGGAAGGCCGGCACCAGGAAATCAGACTGGAAGGCCGGCAACAGGACATCAGACTGGAAGGCTGGGACATCAGGCTGGACAGCAGGCACTGGGATGTCAGGCTGGACAGCAGGCACCAGCACAACAGAAATATCAGACTGGGGCACAGAAACTTCAGGTGGAGACACTGGCTGGATGGTAGGAAGAGGTTTGACAGAATCAGGTGGTTTATCAGGTTCAGCTGGCATGCAAGTAGACTGGAGCAGCTTGTGTTACTGACAGGATCAAATGGGTAGTAAAGAACTTGAGTTTCTTTTTAGGTTTAGCTACTGAAGTCCTGTAGGTAGCTGCAGTACTATAGGTAGGGGATGAAGCAGACTGCAGAGAAGGATTGGACTATGGCAGGGAAGAGGTAACAGTGGCTGGGGAAAGTTCTTGAGGGATAGTAGGCAGCGGAAAAGAGACAGGTGGATTAAAGGCAGGGTATATGCAGCAGGAAGAAACAGGGTATTGATATTTGGTGGGGAGTAGAGTATATTGGACTTAAACTGAGGTTGCCATAGGTGATGGAGGAAAAGACTCTTGGGCAGGCAGGTGTTTGGTATAAGAGATGGTTTGTTGTGGGCTGACTGTGGTTGATTGCAAAATACCAGACCATGCTAAAAGTAGTGGTTGCACAAACTGCGGGTTACACACTGCCTGTCTGACAAGGGATTGTACAGAATCAACACATTCTATTATCATCTGTTGGGGACAGGCTGTGTAATGCTAAAAAAAGTAAGGGGAATCATCTTCCAGAAGCCATACCAGTGATGTGACCTGATTAATACTGAAGGGGGGAGGGGGAAATCATCATGGCCCCCTGGGATGGAGGGCAGGGCCAGCTCTGTGCAGATTTCAATTAAAGGCTGAACATCACCAAACAGCATACAGCCATGATCAACCCAGGAGTGAGCTAAACAAATTGTTTCCAACAGCTGATCACTGGTCCACTCTTTCAGTGTATGGCGGAGATATTCACTACTCTCAGACGCCAGCAGAGCATAATAACGAACCACCTCTAAATTAATTTCAGTAAGCAACCTGAACCAAGATGGTTCCTCTGTGTAGCCACTTCTGGTCAGATATGGCTTTGGTATTCTGTCATGTAACAGATAAGACCAGAACTGTGTGGAGTGCAACAGAGGAAACCCAAACGTGAATAAGTGAAATATAATGATTTATTAAGGGAAGTGATTAATATAAATACAACCACACAGTGCAGTAAATCAACCAAACGAGATCCCCAAATAACAACAGACAGATATGTGCAATTAATGGGAATACCAGGATCATAAACGATAGCCAGGCCAGGGTCATGCACAGTGGATCAGTAAATAAACAAAGGGCAGTCCAAAATCAGAGACACAAGCCAGGCCAAGGTCATACACGGGGAGATCAGCAGATGGGGAAAGGACAGGGAGAGGATGAATGGATCAGACTGAAGGGTAGGGATGACGGTAACAGATGGGACAGGGTAGGGACCAGGACAGGGAAACAGGATCAGAAACACAGGTTACAGGTTCAGGGCAAACGAACAGGTTCAGAATCAGAACCATAACCGTCAGGGCGAAAGGACAATACCAAGGCAAACATGTGAGTGCTTGCCAGCTATTTATAGGCCTGTGATTGGCCTCAAGTGACACCTGATTGCAGGAGGTGCTGTCTGCTCCACACTGCCAGGATCCATCCCCTGGTGGACACCAGTACTGCAGCCCAAAGATGACATAACATCAGCAGGCAAAAGCTCTCCTGACAGTACTGCACGCCAAAAGACAGATATCAGCAGATGGAACATTTCCTGACACTAGGGATGAGCCGAACACCCCCCGGTTCGATTCGCACCAGAACTTTCGAACGGACCCCACGTTCGTTACGAACGTTAGAACCCCATTGAAGTCTATGGGACTCGAACGTTCGAAATGGAAAGTGCTAATTTTAACGGCTAATATGCAAGATACTGTCCTAAAAAGGGTTTGGGGACCTGGCTCCTGCCCCAGGGGACATGGGTCAATGCCTAAAATGTTTTTAAAAATGGCCGTTTTGGCGGGAGCACTGATTTTACTGACGATTAAAGTGAAAAAAAAAGTGAAATATTCCTTTAAATATGGTGCTTGGGGGGTGTCTGTAGTATGCCTGTGAAGTGCCACGTGTTTCCCGTGTTTAGAACAGTCCCTGCACAAAATGACATTAAACGGAAATAACACCATTTAAAACTGCTTGCGGTTTTAATGTTATATCTGGTTCCTGCAATATGGTTGAAAATCATTGAGAAAAATGGCATGGGTAGCCCTCCCTGCCCATTACCAGCCTATTTGGGTCTTGTACGCATATTAAGGGGAACCCTGTACCCATATTAAAAAAAAGGAAATGCGTGTGGCCCCCAGGCCCTATATACTCAGAACAGCAGTATACAGGCGGTGCAAACAAGACAGGGACTGTGTAGGTTTGTTGTGTTAAGTTGAATCTGTTTGTAATTTTCAACTGGTACATTTTTAAAGTGTAGCTCCAGTCAAAAAAACTATTTTTAAGCTTTTTGGAAAACATAGGGAAGGGTTATCACCAGTGGCGGTCCGCCCATAGGGGGCGCCCGGGCGCCGCCCCCCCTCTCCCTAGGTGTAAAAAAAAAAAAAGTAAAAAAAAAAAATAAAAAAAAACGGGCCCTTTAAGACATTTAAAAAAAAAAAATGTCCTTGCGGCGCACTGCAGAATGCCGACTAGCTTCCGCCCGTAAAATCACTGTGATTCTACGGGCGGGAGCATTGTCATTCTTAGACAGGCAGTCACTTCCGGCTTTCGGCTGCTTCACAAAACCCGGAAGTGACGTCGGCAGCTCCGTTCCTTAGCCCGAGCGGAGCTGCCAGACAGTGAGACAGGTGAGTCACCGCATAAAGGCTTTCTAGTTTCTACTTTGTTGAGAATGTTCATGCATTTAGCTGAATGAATGCAAAAAGCTTTCACAGCCAGAAAGGTTTCCCCAGGCCAGGCGACTTTTGCCGTGGCTAATCAGAGAATGAGCTCTGAAGGGGGAACTCCACGCCAAATTTCTGAAAAAAAAATTGACGTGGGTTCCCCCTCCGAGAGCATACCAGGCCCTTAGGTCTGGTATGGATTCCAAGGGGAACCCCCTACGCCGAAAAAATGGCGTGGGGGTCCCCCCAGATCCACACCAGACCCTTATCCGAGCACGCTACCCGGCCGGCCAGGAAAGGGGGTGGGGACGAGCGGGAGCCCCCCCCTCCTGAGCCGTACCAGGCCGCGTGCCCTCAACATGGGGGGGTGCCTTGGGGGAGGGGGGGCGTGCGGCCCCCCCACCCCAAAGCACCTTGTCCCCATGTTGATGAGGACAAGGGTCTGCGGGCGGGGGGCTTATCGGAATCCGGGAGCCCCCTTTAATAAGGGGGCCCCGGATACCGCCCCCCCCACCCTATGTGAATGAGTATGGGGTACAATGTACCCCTACCCATTCACCTGTGAAAAAAAAGTACAAAAAAAACACAACACAGGGTTAAAATATTTTATTGCACAGCTCCGGGGGTCTTCCGTCTTCAGGGGTCTTCTCGCCGGACTCCTCCGCTATCTTCTTGTAGCTCTTTTGCTAGCGGAGGAGCCCGGCTTTCTTCCTCGCCCGTTCTTCTTCTTCTTCTTCTCCTACTTCTCCAGGAGATGTTGCCTCGACGATCTCCCTGGCCGGAATGCCAGGGACGCGCTGCGCTGCCACTTATATAGGGACAATGGGGCGGTGTCACATGGGTTGATGTCACATGGGTTGGTCACATGGGTTGATGTCACAGTCACCATGTGACATCAACCCATGTGACCAACCCATGTGACATCAACCCATGTGACACCGCCCCATTGTCCCTATATAAGTGGCAGCGCAGCGCATCCCTGGCATTCCGGCCAGGGAGATCGTCGAGGCAACATCTCCTGGAGAAGAAGGAGAAGAAGAAGAAGAAGAAGAACGAGCGGCGGCGGCGTCAGAAGACCAGGCCACCGCCTGTAAAAGAGCTATAAGAAGGCGCGGTGGCCCGGCAGAAGAACCGAAGAGGGGGACAAGACCCCCGAAGTCGGGAGAAGAGGCCGGCGGCGAGGAAGAAAGCCGGGCTCCTCCGCTAGCAAAAGAGCTACAAGAAGATAGCGGAGGAGTCCGGCGAGAAGACCCCCGAAGACGGAAGACCCCCGGAGCTGTGCAATAAAATATTTTAACCCTGTGGTGTGTTTTTTTTTTACTTTTTTTTCACAGGTGAATGGGTAGGGGTACATTGTACCCCATACTCATTCACATAGGGTGGGGGGGCGGTATCCGGGCCCCCTTATTAAAGGGGGCTCCCGGATTCCGATAAGCCCCCCGCCCGCAGACCCCGACAACCAACGGCCAGGGTTGTCGGGAAGAGGCCCTTGTCCTCATCAACATGGGGACAAGGTGCTTTGGGGTGGGGGGGCCGCACGCCCCCCTCCCCCAAGGCACCCCCCATGTTGAGGGCACGCGGCCTGGTACGGCTCAGGAGGGGGGGGCCGCCCGCTCGTCCCCACCCCCTTTCCTGGCCGGCCGGGTAGCGTGCTCGGATAAGGGTCTGGTGTGGATCTGGGGGGACCCCCACGCCGTTTTTTCGGCGTAGGGGGTTCCCCTTGGAATCCATACCAGACCTAAGGGCCTGTATGCCCTCGGAGGGGGGAACCCACGCCAATTTTTTTTTCAGATTACATAAGGGGCGTGTTTATGAGAAGTGGGAGGGGGCAAAATGATGGGCGGGGTCATGATGGGCGGGGTCTGGCGCCCCCCCATCCAAAAACTTCACCAGCCGCCACTGGTTATCACCCCTGTATAATTTGTTTTGTCGTCCATCTTTTTTCCTCTCACTTGCTGCTGTCTCCTTGCGTTTGCAAGTAGGAGATGTTTGTAAGTTGGATGTTTGAAAGTAGGGGCCTGCCCTATATGCTCTGCAGAAATGGCGGAACAAGGTGTTGGTTTTGTCACAACATTGTAAGCCCTCAAAGTGACTCTTGGTGGGCGCTGGAGCGCCCTGCTGTGAACGATTATATCAAGAATTGTAATTACATGCCATTGTTGAACAGTGGTAGAAAAATTGACCTTTGGTGGTTGTGGTGCTGGTGCCACAACACTATAAGTCCTCACCGTTACTCTGGGTGGGCACAGGAACGGGCCCTCCTGTGAAATATTATATCAAGAATTGTAATTACATGTCCCTGTTAAACAGGGGCAGAAAAATTTGGCCTTAGGCACTGCTGCTGGTGCCACCACACTGCAACCTCTTCCATATACTCTAGTTTTTTTGCAGGAATTAGCCCTGCTGCAAAGCATTGCATCAAAAATTGTACTTAAACGCCCCTGTTAAACAGGGGCAGAAAAATTGGGCCTTAGGCACTGGTGCTGGTGCCACCACACTGCAACCTCTGCCATATACTCTAGTTTTATTGCAGGAATTAGCCCTGCTGCAAAGCATTGCATCAAAAATTGTAATTAAACGCCCCTGTTAAACAGGGGCAGAAAAATTGGGCCTTAGGCACTGGTGCTGGTGCCACCACACTGCAACCTCTGCCATATACTCTAGTTTTATTGCAGGAATTAGCCCTGCTGCAAAGCATTGCATCAAAAATTGTAATTAAACGCCCCTGTTAAACAGGGGCAGAAAAATTGGGCCTTAGGCACTGGTGCTGGTGCCACCACAGTGCAACCTCTGCCATATACTCTAGTTTTATTGCAGGAATTAGCCCTGCTGCAAAGCATTGCATCAAAAATTGTAATTAAACGCCCCTGTTAAACAGGGGCAGAAAAATTGGGCTGCTGGCATCACCCAGAACCAAAAATGTTCTTCCAACATATCAGCGGAGGAGGAAGAGGATAGACAATCAACATAACAGGACAGTCACTCAGCATCAGCATAGGCAGTCTTGAAGGGATGTGGTATTTCAAAAAAAATTATTCGGTTACATCAGCTTCAGGTGCTTGGTAGCTGTGGGTGATCCAAGACTGATTCATCTTGATGAAGGTCAGTCGATCAACTGATTCGGTGGACAGGCGCACCCTGTGATCGGTAACAAAGCCACCAGCAGCACTGAAGGTGCGTTCCGAAAGAACGCTGGATGCAGGACAGGCCAGTAGCTCAATTGCATACTGTGCAAGCTCTGGCCAGTGATCCATCCTCAAGACCCAGTAAGCCAGAGGATTTTCGGTGGGAAAGGTGTCCAAGTCTGACCTTGCCCCTAGGTATTCCTGCACCATGTAAATCAGACGCTGGCGATGGGTGCTGGAACCAATCATACCTTGGGGCTGCGGACTAAAAAATTGTCTGAAAGCATCAGTCAGACGGCCACCTTCTCCACCGCTCCTTCTGACCGATGCCTCAGCAACACGTTGTCCAGGACCAGGAGTTTGTAACCTCCCAGTCTCTGGGAACGCGTTGCACAGAGCTTTCTGCAAGGCCTCCCGGAGATGTCTCATCCTCTGCTCCCTCTGCGATGGCAAGATAAGGTCGGCAACCTTACCCTTGTACCGTGGATCAAGGAGAGTGGCCAGCCAGTAATGGTCCCTCTCCTTGATCCGAAGAATACGAGGATCCTTCCGCAGGCTTTGCAGGATCAGGGAGGCCATGCAGCGTAGGTTAGCTGAGGCATTCGGTCCGGAGTCCTCTGGGTCACTAAGGACAACATGATCCGCAGCTACCTCCTCCCAGCCACGTACAAGTCCACGTGTTTCTTGGGACTGTAAATCATCCCTATAAGACTGCTGCTGCTGCTGCTGCTGCTGATGCTGAGTGCCAGCCTCCACCTCCATGCTGACACAATCATCCTCCTCCTCCTCTTCCTCCTCCTCATCCTCTTCCTGTGTGATGGGTGGCACAGCAGGAACACTGTCTGGATAAAGGGGGCCTTGAGAGGCAAGGAAGTCCTCCTCTTCCTGCCTCTGTTCTGCCTCAAGTGCCCTGTCCATTATTCCACGCAGCGTATGCTCCAAGAGGTGGACAAGAGGTACAATGTCACTGATGCATGCACTGTCACTGCTCACCATCCTTGTGAAACGGTGACAGGACAGTGCATGCATCCCTGATCATGCCCCACTGGCGTGGTGAGAAAAAACCAAGCTCCCCTGACCCTGTCCTGGTGCCGTAGTCGCACAGGTACTCATTGATGGCCCTCTGCTGCGTGTGCAGCCGCTGCAGCATGGCCAATGTTGAGTTCCATCTGGTGGGCATGTCACATATAAGGCGGTTCTTGGGCAGGTTCAACTCCTTTTGGAGCTCAGCCAGCCGAGCACAGGCATTAAATGATCGGCGGAAATGCACACAGACTTTCCTGGCCTGCTTCAGGACATCCTGTAAGCCGGGGTACCTGCCCAAGAACCGCGGCACCACCAGGTTAAGGACGTGAGCTACACAGGGCACATGGGTCAGTTGTCCCTGTCGGAGGGCGGAGAGGAGGTTGGTGCCATTGTCGCAAACCACCATTCCTGGCTTAAGCTGGCGTGGCGTCAACCACCTCTCGGCCTGCCCCTGCAGAGCTGACAAAACATCCGCCCCAGTGTGGCTCCTGTCCCCCAAACAAACCAGCGCAAGCACGGCATGGCATCGTTTTGCCTGCGTACTTGCGTAGCCCCTGCAACGCCTACGGAGCACCGCTGGTTCTGAGGACAGAGCACTGGAAGAGGCCATGGAGGAAGAAGAAGAGGAGGGGGTGGAGGAGAGAGGTGTGTCACAACCAATAGTAGCATTTTGGAGGCGTGGTGGCGGAACAACCTCCAACACTACTGCACCTTGTCCTGCATCCTTCCCAGCAGCCAGAAGAGTGACCCAATGGGCCGTGAAAGACAGGTAACGTCCCTGTCCATCCCTGCTGGACCATGAGTCAGCGGTAATATGCACCTTACCGCTGACCGCCCTGTCCAGCGAGGCAAGGACATTGCCTTCCACATGCCGGTAGAGAGCCAGAATCGCCTTCCGTGAGAAAAAGTGGCGTTTGGGGACCTGCCACTGAGGAACTGCACATTGTACAAACTCACGGAAGGGGGCCGAGTCTACCAACTGAAAAGGCAGCAGTTGAAGTGCTAGCAATTTAGCCAAGCTAGCATTCAACCGCTGGCCATGTGGATGGCTGGGAGTAAACTTCTTCCGCCGGTCCAGCAGCTGGGGCAGGGACATTTGCCTGCTATAATCGGACGTGGGTGTACCGCTAGCAGAGTTCCCGGAAGCACTTGGCTGTGACACACCTAATTCTACACCTTCATTCCTCTCAGAGCAGCTTTCAGAGAGGACTGAAGGTCTAGTGGGGTTGGAGATGCCAGCTGATGAGGAGCAAGGAGAGGTCCGCTTTGTTCTTTGGTGTGGGTCTTTGAGGTACGCTTGCCAACGAGCTGCATGGCAGGTCAACATATGTCTGGTCAAGCATGTGGTGCCCAAGCGGCTGATGTTTTGGCCACGTGAGATACGCTTGAGACATATGTTGCAAATAGCAGCGGTGCGATCTGATGCACTCGTCTCAAAAAAGGCCCACACCAAAGAACTTTTAGAATAACGCGCAGAGGCAGCGCTCTGCACAGGCGGAGCTCTGCGGTGTGATTCAGTCGGTGTGCTGCCCCTAAGCTGGCCCCCGGAGGGCATCCTGCCTCGTTGGACATGTGCCTCCTCCTCCTTCTCCTCCTCCTCCTCCCTCCTTCCAGGCACCCACGTGGAGTCAGTGCCCTCATCATCCCCTCCCTCTTCATCGCTGTAGCAAACCTGGCAGTATGCTGCAGCTTGTGGAACATGACTGCCAGATTGCCGTCCTTCTTGAGCATCCCCTCTCTCTGCGCTCACGCTACTGCCTTCCTCTAGCTGAGTGTCATCATCAGAGCCCACCAAACACTGGGCATCCTCCTGGAGCATGTACCCAACACTGTGCTCAAAGAGTTCAGGAGACTCCTCAGGAGGACGTGGTGGGTCTAGGGAAGGAGTCACTGATGATGACATTGAGAGGAGGGAAGACGATGCGTTGGCAGCTGCTTTGCGACTACCCTGAGACTGGGTGAGAGAGGATGAGGAGGATGAAGGGGGCTTGGTCATCCACTCTACCAAGTCGTTGGCATGTTGCGGTTCAACATGTCTAGCTGCCGAAAAGAAGGACAAGCATGTCCCATGGCCACGTGCTGATGACAATGCACCGCGTCCACGACCAGCACTGTTGTCTCTAGACACAGAGCCTGCTTGCCCTCTTTTATCGACTGTCTTTTATCGCCTGTCTGCCTCTCCTTGCTGGCCTTCCAGACATGGTAATGGCCTGAAGGGAGTTGGGTAAAACAGCAGTTGGGTAGTTTATATTGTGCTGGAGGCACACACAACTTCCAATAACTCCTGCAGATGGCAATTGGGCTCAAATAGAGAACAGCTATGTAGGTGGATTATAGCGGTATGTACTGGGTACAGAGCACGCAGACAACACGCACTATCTCCTAACACTACTGACTGCAAGCTCTATTATTAACGATAGATCACTAGCTATATAGGTTAGGTGAATATCGCGGTGTATACTGCGGTCAGGGCACGCAGACAATAACCAGAAAACAGCAGAGATAAAGGGGTATATACAGATGTATACTGTGCTGTGCTGGAGGCACACACAACTTCCAATAACTCCTGCAGATGGCAATTGGGCGCAAATAGAGAACAGCTACAGTGGTGTGAAAAAGTGTTTGCCCCCTTCCTCATTTCCTGTTCCTTTGCATGTTTGTCACACTTAAGTGTTTCGGAACATCAAACCAATTTAAACAATAGTCAAGGACAACACAAGTAAACACAAAATGCAATTTGTAAATGAAGGTGTTTATTATTAAAGGTGAAAAAAAATCCAAACCATCATGGCCCTGTGTGAAAAAGTGATTGCCCCCCTTGTTAAAACATACTATAACTGTGGTTGTCCACACCTGAGTTCAATTTCTCTAGCCACACCCAGGCCTGATTATTGCCACACCTGTTCACAATCAAGGCATCACTTAAATAGGAGCTGCTTGACACAGTAAGGTCCACCAGAAGATCCTTAAAAGCTACACATCATGCCGAGACCCAAAGAAATTCAGGAACAATTGAGAAAGAAAGTAATTGAGATCTATCAGTCTGGAAAGGGTTATAAAGCCATTTCCAAAGCTTTGGGAATCCAGCGAACCACAGTGAGAGCCATTATCCACAAATGGCGAAGACATGGAACAGTGGTGAACCTTCCCAGGAGTGGTCGGCCGCCCAAAATTACCCCAAGAGCGCAGCGACGACACATCCAAGAGGTCACAAAAGACCCCACAACAACGTCCAAGGAACTGCAGGCCTCACTTGCCTCAGTTAAGGTCAGCGTTCATGCCTCCACCATCAGGAAAAGACTGGGCAAAAATGGCCTGCATGACCGAGTTCCAAGGAGAAAACCACTGCTGAGCAAAAAGAACATCAAAGCTCGTCTCAATTTCTCCACAACACATCTTGATGATCCCCAAGACTTTTGGGACAACATTCTGTGGACCGATGAGACAAAAGTGGAACTCTTTGGAAGGTGTGTGTCCAAGTATATCTGGCGTAGAAGGAACACTGCATTTCATAAAAAGAACATTATACCAACAGTAACATATGGTGGTGGTAGTGTGATGGTCTGGGGCTGTTTTGCTGCTTCAGGACCTGGAAGACTTGCCGTGATAAAAGGAACTATGAATTCTGCTGTCTACCAAGAGATCCTGAAGGAGAATGTCCGACCATCTGTTCGTGTACTCAAGCTGAAACGAACTTCGGTTCTGCAGCAGGACAATGATCCTAAACACACCAGCAAGTCCACCACCGAATGGCTGAAGAAAAACAAAATGAAGACTTTGGAGTGGCCTAGCCAAAGTCCTGACCTGAATCCTATTGAGATGTTGTGGTATGACCTTAAAAAGGCCGTTCATGCTCGAAAACCCTCTAATGTAACTGAATTAGGACAATTCTGCAAAGATGAGTGGGCCAAAATTCCTCCAGGACGCTGTAAAAGCCTCATTGCACGTTATCGCAAACGCTTGGTTGCAGTTGTTGCTGCTAAGGGTGGCCCAACCAGTTATTAGGTTTAGGGGGCAATCACTTTTTCACACAGGGCCATGATGGTTTGGATTTTTTTTCACCTTTAATAATAAACACCTTCATTTACAAATTGCATTTTGTGTTCACTTGTGTTGTCCTTGACTATTGTTTAAATTGGTTTGATGTTCCGAAACACTTAAGTGTGACAAACATGCAAAGGAACAGGAAATGAGGAAGGGGCAAACACTTTTTCACACCACTGTATGTAGGTGGATTATAGCGGTATGTACTGGGTACAGAGCACGCAGACAGCACGCACTATCTACTAACACTACTGACTGCAAGCTCTATTATTAAAGATATATAAATATAGTAAAGTGAATAGTGAATATAGTGGTGTATACTGCGGTCAGGGCACAGACAATAACCACTACACAACAGCAAGATAGGAAATCAGCCAAAAACGATCGGTGTGTACTGTGTTGAAGGTACACAGAACACCCACTGCTTCAGATGCTAACACACTACACGAGGCCGCCTCAATGGCGGCCTTATATAGTGTGGGGCGTGCACTACACAGCCTCAGCTATGATTGGCCACAGGCATCCTGCCTGTGGCCAATCATGGCTCTCCTCGCTGCTGGCGCTGCGATTGGCCAAGCATGCGGGGTCACAGTGCATGCTTGGCCAATCATGAGCCAGCAATGCACTGCGCCATCGCAGTGCATTGTGGGCCGTGAGCGCCATGCGAATTTTGACGCGAACGGACCAAGTGTTCGGATTTCGCCGAACGGACGAACAGCCAATGTTCGAGTCGAACATACGTTCGTCTCGAACACGAAGCTCATCCCTACCTGACACATACATATTTTTCACATTTTTATACAATATTTTTTTCCAGAACACCACACTTGTAATCATCCCCACACATGTGGAATGTGCTGTGGCAATCGGGCATGCTATGCGGAGATTTTCTTGGCTGGAGTGGGGTTCCTTGCCTCAGCTCCGGAACAGACAACCATTTGGGGTTCCATCTTCCTCGATGCTAGCCAAGCACAGTGCTCTAGCAGACCTGTGAGTATAGATCTACTTTTTTCCCCATGAGGTCTTTTCTCCCTTTAAAAGGGGTAGAACATATTTACTAATACTTTACATTTATATTTACAGTTTACTTCTGTACCCAACTCCTGATGAATGGCATGAAATGCGTCGAGTTTCCATGGGGTGCTCAGTCAAGTCTGACTCATTACTTATTCACTGGCCCATATATATCTTTCATACATTCAAAATGTATTGAGTACTATGTAACTATTAATGTGTATGTGTACTTATCTTATAGCAGCTCTTTTGCATATGGTGTACCAATGCCTGCTAATATGAAATGCCTTGTATTACATTCATCAATGTTTACTGTCTCTTATGAGACAGTAAGCTGACATATATGTATCCATTATGTTTATACCATGTGTGCATGTGTATATATATATATATATATATATATATATATATATATATATATATATATAGTAATTACTAGTGTTAACTACCTCAGTACAGTGCAGTTACACCCCCTTCCTGACCAGACCAATTTTCAGCTTTCAGCGCTCTCACACCTTGAATGACAATTACTCAGTCATGCAACACTGTAGCCATATGAAACTTGCGTCCTTTTTTTCACACAAATAGAGCTTTCTTTTGGTGGTATTTAATCACTAGTGGGGTTTTTTTTTTTGTGCTATAAATAAAAAATGCCGTAAATTTTGTGAAAAAAATGCCTTTTTCTTTTTTTCCATCAAAATTTTTTGCAAATTAGTAATTTTTCTTCATAAATTTTGGCCAAAATTTATACTGCTACATATCTTTGGTAAAAATAACCTAAATTAGTGTAAATTATTTGGTCTTTTTTAAAGTTATAGAGTCTACAAACTATGGTACCAATCACTGAAAATTGATCACTTCTGATCAGGCCTTCAGTACATCAGGTGTATCTCATTTCTTGAGACTCTAACAAGTCAGGAAAGTACAAATACCCCCCAAATGACCCCTTTTTAGAAAGTAGACATTCCAAGGTATTAAGTAAGTAGCATGATTTTTTTTTTTTTTTTGTAATTTTTTCCCACAATTCTTTGCAAATTGACGATTTTCTTTTTTTTTTTTTTTTTTTTACAAAATTGTCATATTATCAGGTTATTTCTCACACACAGCATATGCATACAACAAATTACATCCCAAAATACATTCTGCTACTCTTCCCGAGTACAGCGATACCACATGTGTAGGACTTTTACACAGCCTGGCAACATACGAAGGTCCAACATTGAAGAAGCATCTTCAGGCGTTTTACGAGCATAAATGACACATCTCATTTCTCAACCACATATTACACTTTTGAAGGCCCTGGAGCACCAGGACAATGGAATTGCCCCCAAAATGACCCCATTTTGGAAAGCAGACACCCCAACGTATAATCTATGAGGCATAATGAGTCTTTTGAATGGTTCATTTTTTTCCAGAAGTTTTTGGAAAATGTGGGAAAAAATGAAAACGCATTTTTTTTTACACAAAGTTGCCCATTTATCAGATATTTCCAACACATAGCATGTACATAGCAAAGATGACACCCCAAAATACATTCTGCTACTCCTCCTGAGTATGGCGATACCACATGTGTGAGACTTTTACACAGCCTGGCCACATACAGAGGCCCAACACTGAAATAGCATCTTCAGGCGTTCTACGAGCATAAATGACACATTTCATTTCTCAACCATCTATTACACTTTTGAAGGCCCTGGAGCACCAGGACAATGCAATTGCCCCCAAAATGACCCCATTTTGGAAAGCAGACACCCCAACGTATAATCTATGAGGCATAATGAGTCTTTTGAATGGTTCATTTTTTTTCAGAAGTTTTTGGAAAATGTGGAAAAAAATGAAAACGCATTTTTTTTTTACACAAAGTTGTCCATTTATCAAATATTTCCAACACATAGCATGTACATAGCAAAGATGACACCCCAAAATACATTCTGCTACTCCTCCTGAGTATGGCGATACCACATGTGTGAGACTTTTACACAGTCTGACCACATACAAAGGCCCAACACTGAAATAGCATCTTCAGGCATTCTACGAGCATAAATTACACATTTCATTTCTCAACCACCTATTACACTTTTGAAGGCCCTGGAGCACCAGGACAATGGAATTGCCCCCCAAATGACCCCATTTTGGAAAGCAGACACCCCAACGTATAATCTATGAGGCATAATGAGTCTTTTGAATGGTTCATTTTTTTCCAGAAGTTTTTGGAAAATGTGGAAAAAAATGAAAACGCATTTTTTTTTACACAAAGTTGTCCATTTATCAGATATTTCCAACACATAGCATGTACATAGCAAAGATGACACCCCAAATTACATTCTGCTACTCCTCCTGAGTATGGCGATACCACATGTGTGAGACTTTTACACAGTCTGACCACATACAAAGGCCCAACACTGAAATAGCATCTTCAGGCATTCTACGAGCATAAATTACACATTTCATTTCTCAACCACCTATTACACTTTTGAAGGCCCTGGAGCACCAGGACAATGGAATTGCCCCCCAAATGACCCCATTTTGGAAAGCAGACACCCCAACGTATAATCTATGAGGCATATTGAGTCTTTTGAATGGTTCATTTTTTTCCAGAAGTTTTTGGAAAATGTGGAAAAAAATGAAAACGCATTTTTTTTTACACAAAGTTGCCCATTTATCAGATATTTCCAACACATAGCATGTACATAGCAAAGATGACACCCCAAAATACATTCTGCTACTCCTCCTGAGTATGGCGATACCACATGTGTGAGACTTTTACACAGCCTGACCACATACAAAGGCCCAACACTGAAATAGCATCTTCAGGCATTCTACGAGCATAAATTACACATTTCATTTCTCAACCACCTATTACACTTTTGAAGGCCCTGGAGCACCAGGACAATGGAATTGCCCTCAAAATGACCCCATTTTGGAAAGCAGACACCCCAACGTATAATCTATGAGGCATAATGAGTCTTTTGAATGGTTCATTTTTTTCCAGAAGTTTTTGGAAAATGTGAAAAAAAAATGAAAACGCATTTTTTTTTTACACAAAGTTGTCCATTTATCAGATATTTCCAACAGATGGCATGTACATAGCAAAGATGACACCCCAAAATACATTCTGCTACTCCTCCTGAGTATGGCGATACCACATGTGTGAAACTTTTACACTGCCTGGCCACATACAAAGGCCCAACATTCAAGTAGCACCATCAGACGTTCTAGGAGCATAAATGACATATAGTTACCTGGCAACCTATCATTTTTGAAGGACCTTCGTATTTCTAACACATAGCATGTACATACCAAGAATTATAATCCAAAATAAATTCTATTGTGGAAAGGGTAAAAAAAAAAGCATTACCTGTGTAGTATCCACCAGAGCGCTGGTCCAGGCAGCAGGCAGGGATGTGCTTAGCGACAGCAATGGTAGTTATCAAGGCAGCCGGCAGGAATATTGTCTATAGTCAGCACAAGGATATTGTCAGCATGGCAGTCCATAGAAATTGTCCAGACAGAGAGAGCCATAATATTGGTCCTGGTACACCGTTACCTGCAGACACTCATTATCGCACCGCTCTCCAGCCCTTCATAAACATACTGCCTCTTGCTACAGCTAATTATTTGCATAGTCCAGGTAGCGGTGTGGTCCGTTCATGCGGCAGGCAGAGGCATGGTGGCAGTAAGTCAGCGGCAGGCTGAGGGCCGCAATCACGTAAGACCTGTGCACATGGGCACAGGGGTAGAGGCTTCGACCCTCCCAAATCTCTATGAAGCCTCCGGACTCCAGACCCTATTCCGAAAACCGGAAGAAACAATAAAAATTGTTTCCTCCATCCGGAAAAACATTTCTGGAGCCCCTCACATGGGAGACCCCTGTGTCCTAGAGTAGCAGGGCAACAGATCAGTCCAAGCGGTAGGCAAAAGCATAGTCCATAAAACAGGCCAGGGTCAGATGACATGAAAGCAGTCCAAGCGGTAGGCATAAGCGTAGTTGGTAAAACAGGCCAGGGTCAGTTCACGTGGAAGCAATCTAAACGGTAGGCAAAGGCATAGTCACAAAACAGGCCAGGGTCAGTTCACGTAGAAGCAGTCCAAACAGTAGGCAGAGGCATAGTCAAAAAACAGGCCAGGGTCAGTTCACGTGGAAGGCAGTGGCATGGTTATTTGGGGAAGCATGAAAAATGGTCAGCACAGATAATTAAAATGGGGAAATGGTTAAAAATATGGGCTAATATTTTAGGGATGTATGATAAAGTTTGAAGCATTCACCAATGCAAAGGCCAGGTTGGGAGGGACAATCGGGACAATGGTAGCTGGTATCTTTTCGAAACCCTTTTTTGGTGCACACGCGACATTTTTTTTGCCGTCTTCGGCCTGTTTCAGATGCTGGAATTCTGAAGGGGAAGTGGCGCTCACGAAGTCGGCAAACAGCCTCAGAGCGAAGGTCAACTAGGGGGGGTCTTTGGTGATAGATGAGGGTCATGACAACTTCTTCGATGAATTTTAGGAAGGGGGCGGGGCTTTCCATGGATTTGGTGTAGACTATGTAGGAATTATAAATGGCCAAATGGATTAGATAGATTGCTACTTTCTTGTACCAGAATCGGGACCTCCTTATTGACAAATAGGGCTGAATCATTTGATCGTTGAAATCCACTCCCCCCATGTAGAGATTATAATCTTGGACACACGTTGGCTTTTCAGTGGGACCTCGTCTTCTTTGAACATCAATTGTAGTGTCCTCATGGATGGTGGACATCATGTACACGTCCCTTTTATCCTTCCACCTCAAGGCCAGCACTTCGTTGCATCTCAGTGATGCTCTTTCCCCCCTTCGCAGCTTTTTGTTTGCCAGTGATTGTGGGAAGCCCTTTCTATTTTTTCTGCAGGTTCCGCAGGCAAGGGTTTTTGCAATGTATAAGTGTCTGAAAAGGGGCAGGCTGGTGTAAAAGTTGTCAAGGTATATGTGATATCCTTTGTTCAGAAGTGGGTATGCCAGGTCCCATACAATCTTTCCAGTTGTGCCCATGTAGGCCGGGCACTCAGGGGGCTGGAGCTGGGAATCTCTTCCTTCATATATGCGGAACGCATACAGATATCCCGTGGCTCTCTCACATAGTTTGTATAATTTTATTCCGTATCTGGCCCTTTTGCTAGGTATATATTGCTTTATTCCTAGCCGGCCTGCAAAGGGTACCAGGGACTCATCGACACATATATTTTGATCGGGGACATAGAGTTCTGCAAATTGTTGGGAAAAGAAATTTATCAGTGGGCGAAGTTTACATAACTTGTCATAATTTGGATGATTGTGGGGAAGGCACTCGGTGTTGTCGCTAAAGTGAAGAAAGCGCATTATCTTCTTGTATCGGGACCTGGACATTTCGGCAGAATACATAGCCATGTGGTGGATGGGTAGGGTGGACCAATAGGCATGTCCTTCATTTTTTTTGTTATCCCCATGTTCAGGGTGAGGCCCATAAAAATTTTGAACTCCTCCAAATTGAGATCTCGCCACTCAAAGGGACGGGCATATGATGAGTGGGGGTTATTGGCAATATACTGCTGGGCATATAAATTTGTCTGGTCCACAACTAATTGCAGAAATGTGTCGGGCAAAAACAGATGAACAAAATCGATCTCTGAAAAATTTTGGGTGTTGGTCTGCACACCTGGCTGTGCTGTGAAAGGGGGAATAATTGGTGATGCCGAGTTGGAAGGCAGCCATGTTGGGTTGGCAAGACCATCTGGCATAAATGTAGAGGCCCTGGCTCTTGGGGGATGTGACACTCTAGTAGTCGGATTGGAATTTCCTATGCTGGTACTCAGGCGTGATGTGCCAGCACTGGTACTGGGTCTGGGCAATTGTTGGTGAGGCCCATCGCCGGCGGCAAAGCTGGTACTAGGCATTTGATCCCGGGGCCTAACGCTGACAGCAGCGCTGGTACTGGGCCTGGGAATTTGTTCTTGGGGCCTATTGCTGGCAGGAGCTCTGATACCGGGCCTGGGAATATAATCCGGGTTTTCAGAGGGCCTTGCCCTTTTAGGAGGGACCCATTCTTCCTCCGAATCAATTTCCGATTCACTATTCGGGTTAAATGCCGAATTTGATTCGGAATCAGAATCGGAATTGGAATCTGATGAGAATTCCCCGTTGCTCTCATCGGTCATGGAGAGGATCTGGAACGCCTCCTCGCTGGTGTATACTCTTCTGGCCATGGCGCTGATGGCTGTGTGACAGGTGACGTTCACTGATGGGCTGTGCGATGGGTGGCAGGTGATGACGGTGTGACAGGCCACGGATTGTGACGGGTGATGGTCACTGATGGCTGGCAGTCACGATGGGTGGCGGTTGATGGCTGGTGGTCACTGATGGGTGACAGGTGATGGGTGACGGCTAGCGGTCACTGATGGCTGGCGGTGACTGATGGGTGGAGGGTGATGGTTGGCGGTCACTGATGGGTGACGTGCAATGGCTGGTGGTCACTGATGGGTGAAAGGCGATGGCTGGCGGTCACTGATGGGTGACAGGCGATAGATGGCGGTCACTGATGGGTGACAGGCGATGGCTGATGTGTGACGGCTGGTGGTGGCTGATGGATGGCGGGTGAAGTCTGGCGGTCACTGATGGGTGACGGTTGATGTCTGGCGGTCACTGATGGGTGACGCCTGGCGGTGGCTGATGGGTGACGTCTGGTGGTCACTGATGGATGACGGGTGACGGATGATGTCTGGTGGTCACTGATGGGTGACGGGTGATGTCTGGCGGTCACTGATGGCTGACTGCAGGCGGTGGCTGATGGGTGACGGGTGACAGCTGGCGGTCACTGGTGGGTGACGGGTGACAGCTGGCGGTCACTGATGGGTGACGCCTGGCGGTGGCTGATAGGTGACGGTGAAGTCTGGCGGTCACTGATGGGTGACGGTTGATGTCTGGCGGTCACTGATGGGTGACGCCTGGCGGTGGCTGATGGGTGACGGGTGACAGCTGGCGGTCACTGGTGGGTGACGGGTGACAGCTGGCGGTCACTGGTGGGTGACAGGCGACAGCTGGCGGTCACTGGTGGGAGATGGGCGACAGCTGGCGGTCACTGATGGGTGACGGGTGATGGGTGACAGGTGCACCGCTGACGGTCACTGATGGCAGTCTCCTATGTGACAGGTTCACTTTATTGGGTGACTGTGGTGACTGTTGGGTGACAGATGACAGTGGGGGGGGGGCGATCTGACAAGTGTGGTGTTGGTGTAGACACTACAGAACACAGATCGATAACTCACTGCTCCAGGCTCTTCTCTCCTCACATTGGAAACTGTGTGTGAGGAGAGAAGAGCTGGTAACAGGCAGTTACCGCTCTGTGTTTACATTTAGTGATCGGCTGTGAAAGGTTCACAGCCGATCACATGGGTAAACAGCCAGCCAATGGCTGTTTACCGGCATCGGTGACGAGCAGTGTTCCCGGGGAACACGCCGCCACCGATGTGAACGAGCAGCGCGCTCCCGATCCCGCGCATGCGCCGTTTACAGGCGACGAGCACTTGCTGTGATCGGCCGTGACTTCATCACGGCCGATCACGTGGTAAACAGCCATGACCAATGGCTGTTTACCACCCTCGGTGGTGAGCGGTGTCTCCGTGACGCGCCGCCACCGAGGGAACGGGGATGCGCGCGCACGATCGCGCGCATACCCTCTTTAAACGGGAGGCCGTCATATGACGGCCTCCCGCCACGAGAGCTGTGCCGCCTGGCCGTCATTTGACGGCCGGCGGTCGGCAACTGGTTAAATAAAAAATGTTTACTAAATACTCTACCTCCACAAGTCAATTGCCTCATTTAAAGTCCCACATTCCTTTCTTATGTACTTCTACAAAAACATACTTCAAACCAGTAGAAAGAAACAGCTATATTCCAACAGATAGCTGCCATTATGATCTATGGCTCATTAATATCCCCAAAAGGACAAATGATTAGGATCAGAAGAAATTGTAGTAGCATACAGGTATTCGCAGAACAGGCTGAACAAATTTGAAAAAAAAATATTGAAAGAGGGTACGATGAAGGTTTCATAAAAGATAAAATCAAAGAGGTATTGGAAACACCAAGAGAAACTCTCATTGTGGATAAAGAGAAAGGTATCAGAAAGAAATCAAGGTCCTCCAATGATATTTAACTATAACGCACAGCATAAGAAAACTGAACAGATATTAAAAAAGCACTGTCCACTTTTGAGAGCTGACACAGAATTAAGTAAAATTTTAACAGAAAAAAAACAATGTTTATCTATAGAAGAGCCCCTACACTAAGAGATTTGATTGTGAAAAACATACCAGATCCACCAAAGAAACAGAATGCGGTTTTCTTCTAAGGAAAGGGTTTTTACCCATAAATAAATAATATCCATAACAATAAATACAATACAATTATATCGAACACTACAAAAAAAGGAATATGTCATAAAGGATTTTATTTTTTATTTTTTATTTTTTTTATTTCTATTTTCATTTTTCATTTTATTTTAATTTTCATTTTTATTTTATTTTTATTTTTAAAATTTTTATTTTTATTTCTATTTTCATTTTCGTTTTCATTTTTATTTTTATTTACATTTTTCTCACATTTTATTTATTTCTTTATGTATAGCGGAATTATCGGGTAAGGAATGGAATATTCATTATACTTTTTAATGTTAAAACGTATTGTTTTTTTATTTGTATTTTAATGATTAATTAATATTAAAAAGGTGTATGTTGCATTCAGAACGGCAAAATGTAATGAACATCTTGGCATCTAAAATGATTGTATCCTTTTTGTGTATACTTTGTGGCATGGATTGTATCTTTTTTTCATGCTAAAGCTTGTGTTTGGAGCTTTGTGGAAAGCTGCATGATGATACAATGATTCATGTATAGTCACTATGGCAACCACACAACAAAAAGCGGCTTTAAAATCCCCCACAAGCGTCACCAGGCTCATTTCCCTTGAGAATGTCACGTGACCTGTGACGCAACGCTTAGGGAGGAGGAGCCAGTGATGTCAAGCCCACAGTGTTCAGAGGCACGGAGAGGCTGTGAGGAGGAGTACAATCTGATGTTTGCCGTTATTCCATGCTCTGACTGGAAAGGTTTTGTGAGTGGATCGACATGCATATACAGTATAAAGTCTATTTGTGTATTGCAGTGGTACACTATTCCCTGTCTCCTTTCTTTTTCATGGTAAATGAAAATTAAAAGTTAAAGAGCAAGAGATGAGCGGTATATGCAGAACAGCGTTGAAAGCTTGTTGGGTATGGTGTATGCGGACAAAATATATGAGAAGTCTTTTTGTGGTTTTTATCCTGAGTCCTTGGATATCACTGCACGGGAGTGCTCGGATTGTAGTTAGATAGAAGAGTTGTAGTTGATCAGATCCTCGATCCATCCATCCATCCCATCAGGAGCAGACTTGTATATGCACGGATTGCATCAATTATTTTTTTCATTTTCATTTATTTATATACACGGTGTATGAATTATGGAGTACTGATTCATTTATAACTCACTTTCAATTTTAATTCATTTATTTATTTATCTACACAGTTCTTTATCATTTTATTTATTGATATTTATGGCATGAGATTATTATATTGATTATTGATATTAGCGCACTAATAATTTATATAGCTCAGGACACATGTCATCTGCTGCTTTTCCCAATCTCTATGGAGTCCTGGATCATATTGTGCTCCCTATTAAATGGACTCCTCAGGTTACCAATTTTGACAGTCAAATAATTGATGTCTGCCCTGGGGAACAAAGGCTTCACCAATTCCAACTGTTTCTACAGCTTTGCCTTCCTCTTTATTT
Source organism: Lithobates pipiens (assembly GCF_037356315.1). NCBI lineage: Eukaryota > Metazoa > Chordata > Amphibia > Anura > Ranidae > Lithobates > Lithobates pipiens. Next base: position 400,278,332 of record NW_027507903.1, on the reverse strand, counting down.
TGTTATGATCTTGTGCACTCAAATTTTTGGTTTTGCCAAATACTTGGCTATCTGTTTTACTTTTTGTAAAAGGCAGAGAAGGCAGGTACATTTCAAAAATACAATCTCAAATTAACAAGGGACACCAACATAGTTGTATATATATACATTGTGTATAAAAACAAAAAAAAAAAGATTATTCTGGAGATCACTAGGAAAAAAATTATTTTAAAACTTCTGATGAGCCGAACACCCCCCCCTGTTCGGTTCATATCAGAATCTGCGAACAGACCTAAACTTTGTGTGAACTTTAGAACCCTATTACAGTCTATGGGACTCGACCTTTCAAAATCTAAAGTGCTAATTTTAAAGGCTAATATGCAAGTTACTGTCCTAAAAAGTGTTTAGGGACCTGTTTTTTCGGGAGCACTGATTTTAATAATGCTTAACGTGAAACAATAAAAGTGTAATATTACTTTAAATTTCATACCTGGGGGGTCCTGTCTATAGTATCCCTGTAAAGTGGCGCATGTTTGTGTTTAGAACTGTCCCTGCACAAAGTGTCATTTCTGCAGGAAAAAAAGTCATTTAAAATCACTCGCGGCTATAATGAATTGTTGGTTCCCCATAATACAGAGAAGTCATTGATAAAAAAAAAGTGTGGGGTTCCCCCAAATTCAATTACCAGGCCCTTTAAGTCTGGTATGGATATTAAGGGGAAGCCCGCGTCAAATAAAAAAAAATGATGTGGCGTTCCCCCTAAATATCCATACCAGACCCTTCAGGTCTGGTATGGATTTTAAGGGGAACTTCACACCAAATAAAAAAAAAAATGGCATGGGGGTCCCCCTAAAAATCCATACCAGACCCTTTATCCGAACACACAACCTGGCAGGCCACAGGAAAAGAGGGGGGATGAGAAAGCGCCCCCCCGCCTGAACCTGATACCAGGCCACATGCCCTCAACATTGGGAGGATGCTTTGGGGGTCTGTGACCCCTCAAAGCACCATGTGCCTCATCCCAGGGCCTCATCCCCACAACCCTGGCCGGTTTGTAGGGGTCTGCGGGTGGGGGGCTTATCAGAATCTGGAAGCCCCCCTTTAACAAGGGGACCCCCAGATCCTGCCCAACCCCTGTTTGAAATAGTAAGGGGGTACAAAAGGACCCCTACCATTTCACAAAGAAAGTGTAAAAAATGTTAAAAAGACAAACAAACTTTTGAAAAAGTCCTTTATTAAAAATTAAAAAAAAAGTAAAAAAAGATTCCAGAGGTGGTAATCCACTCTTGCTATTCAGCGATGGATGATCATCTCTCCGGGGTCCAGCTATGGCTGATCTGATCCAGCAACGGGTGATCTCTCACTCCAGTGCAGCGAATCCATCCATCTTCTGTCTCCACCAGCAGCCTGACATTTCTTATATGAGGAGGGTGGGCCACCCGTCACCTGACCCCACCCCCTCTGATGCAGAAGGGAAAGCCTGGCTTCCCCAATGACGTGAGGGTGACCCCGCCCCCTCTGATGTAACGGAAACCACTGCTGGCATCTTTTTTAAATTTTTTACATTTTTAATAAAGGACTTATTCAAAAGTGTGTTTGTCTTTTTTAACATTTTTACACTTTCTTTGTGAAATGTTACTTTTGTACCCCCTTACCATTTCAAACAGGGGGGGCGGGATCTGGGGGTCACCTTGCCCCTGACCCCCCCCCCCCGCAGACCCCCACAACCACCGGCCAGGGTTGTGGGGATGAGGCCCTTGTCCCCATCAACATGGGGACATGGTGCTTTGAGGGGTCACAGACCCTGACATTTAAAGGAATATTATACTTTTATTGTTTCACGTTAAGCATTATTAAAATCAGTGCTCCCGAAAAAAAATGTCAGTTTTTAAAACTTTTTTTGCATTGATACATGTCCCCTGGGGCAGGACCCAGGGCCCCAAATACTTTTTAGGACAATAACTTGCATATCAGCCTTTAAAATTTGCACTTTAGATTTCTCCCATAGACTTGTACAGGGTGTTCTGTGGCTTTTCGAATTTACCGCAAACACCCCAAATTGTTCACTGTTCGCCGAACAGGGGAACAGGCAATGTTCGAGTCAAACATGAGTTCGACTCGAACTCAAAGCTCATAACTACTTGCGGCTTTAATGTCATGTCTGGTCCCGGCAATATGGATGAAAATCATTGAGAACCCCCCCCCCCCCCCCCCGCCCATTACCAGCCCCTTTGGGTCTTGAGTGGATATTAAGGGGAACCCCACACCCAAATAAGGAAACAAGGAAAAGCATGGGGCCCTCAGGCCCTATATACAGCAGTATACAGGCGGTGCAAACAAGACAGGGACTGTAGGTTTGTTCTTAATTAGAATCTGCTTGTAGTTTTGAACTGGTACATTTTTAGGTGTAGCTCCAGCCAAAAAATTATTTTGAACCTTTTTGGAAAACATAGGGAAGGATTATCACCCTTTTAACACCATTGTTTTACTGTCTGTGCACCTGTTCAGAAGATTTCACCTCACTTTCTGTCCCAATGACTATTGGATTTTGAAAATTTGGGTTTTTTGGTGTAACAATGAACTCTTACAGGAGAGAATTTCCCTTCCTATGAATAAATTTCCTTTCACTTCCTGTTGTCTCCTTCTGTTTTCAAGTAGGAGTCATTTGTAAGTTGGATGTTTGAAAGTAGGGGCCTGCCCTATATACTCTGCAGAAATTTGGGCCTTAGGTGTTGGTGTTGCCACAACAATGTAAGCCCTCACAGTTACTCTTGGGGGGCTTTGCTGTGAAATATTAGATGAAGAATAGTAATTACATGCCCCTGTTGAACAGGGTCAGAAAAATTGGGCCTTTGGTAGTGGATGGTGTGATGGTATTGCCACAACACTGTAAGGCCTCACAGTTACTCTTGGTGGGCGCATGAATGGGCCCTGCTGTGAAATATTAGATCAAGAATTCTAATTACATGCCCCTGTTAAACAGGGGCTGAACAATTGTGCCTAATGCACCTGTGCTGGTGCCACAACACTTCAACCCCTCTCATATACTCTAGTTGGAGCTCGGGAATGAGCCCTGCTGCAAAATATTGCATCAAAAATTGTAATTACATACCCCTGTGAAACAGGAGCAGAAAAATTGGGCCATAGCCACTGGTGGCGGTGCCCAGAACCAAACATTTTCTTATAAGCTATCAGCATGAACATTGAGGAGGAAGAGGATAGTCACTCAGCATCAGCATAGGCAGTCTTGAAGGGATCTCACATTTGAAAACATTTTTTTGGTTACATCAGCATCAGGTGCTTGGTAGCTGGTGATCCAAGACTGATTCATTTTTATGAAGGTCAGCCGATCGACTGATTCGGTGGACAGGCACACCCTGTGATCGGTTACAAAGCCTCCAGCAGAACTGAATGTGAGTTCCGAAAAAACGCTGGATGCAGGACAGGCCAGTAGCTCAATTGCATATTGGCAAGCTCTGGCCAGTGATCCATCCTCAAGACCCAGTAACGCAGAGTATTTTCGGTGGGAAAGGTGTCCAAGTCTGGTCTTGCCCCTAGTTATTCCTTCACCATGTAAATCAGATGCTGGCGATGGTTGCTGGAACTGCCTTGGGGCTGCGGACTAAAAAATTGTCTGAATGCATTGGTCAGAAGGCCACCTTCTCCACCGCTCCTTCTGTGACTTACTGAAGCCTCAGCAAAACGTTGCTCAGGAGGACCAGGAAATTGTAACCCCCCAGGCTCTGGAAATGCATTGCACAAACCTTTCTGCAAGGTCTCCTGAAGATGTTTAATCCTCTGCTCTGTGACGGCAAGATAAGGTCCGCAACCTTATCCTTGTAACATGGATCAAGGAGGGTTGCCAGCCAGTAATGATCCCTCTCCTTGATACCACGAATATGAGGATTCTTCTGCAGGCTTTGCAGGATCAGGGAGGCCATGCAGCATAGGATTGCTGAGGCATTCAGTCCAAAGGGTCACTAAGGACGACATGATCCGCAGCCACCTCCTCCCAGGCACGTACACGTACAAGTCCATGGGTTTCTTTGGATTGCACAGTGCATGCATCCCTGATCATGACCCACTGGCATGGGGAGAAAAAAGCAAGCTCCCCTGATCCTGCCCTGGTGCGATAGTCGCACAGGGACTCATTGATGGCCCTCTGTGTGCAGCCGCTGCAGCATGGCTAACGTTGAGTTCCACCTGGTGGGCATGTCACAGATTAGGCAGTTCTTGGGTAGATTAAATTCCTTTTGGAGGTCAGCCAGCCGAGCACTGGCATTATATGACCGGCAGAAATGCACACAGACTTTCCTGGCCTGCCTCAGTTAAGGAGCCAAACAGGGCACATGGGTCAGTTGTCCCTATCGGAGGGCGGAGAGGAGGTTGGTGCCATTGTCGCAAACCACCATTGCTGGCTTAAGCAGGCATGGCGTAAACCACCTCTGAGCCTACCCCTGCAGAGCTGACAGAGTCTCTGCCCCTGTGTGGCTCCTATCCCCAAGCACACCAGCTCAAGCACCGCATCTTTTTGCCTGCGTGCTTGCGTAGCCCCTTGAACTCCAATGGAGCACCACTGGTTCCGAGGACAAATCAGCACAGGAGGAATCACCACTACTAGAATTTTGGTGGCACAACTACACCCTGTCCTGCATCCTTCCTAACTGCCAGCAGAGTCATCCAGTGCACGGTGAAAGATAGGCAACGTCCCTGGCCATGCCTGCTGGATCATGAATCAGCAGTATACATTACTGCTGACCGCCCTGTCCAGCAAGGCATGGTTATTGCCTTACACATGCCGGTAGAGAGCCAGAATCACCTTCCATGAAAAAAAGTGGCGTTTGGGCACCTGCCACTGAAGTACCACACATTCCACAAATTCACGAAAGGGGGCATAGTCTACCAACTGAAAAGGCAGCAGTTGAAGTGCTAGCAATTGAGCCAAGCTAGCATTCAACTGCTGGGCATGTGGATGGCTGGGAGCAAACTTCTTTCACTGGTGGAGCAACTGGAGTAGGGAAATCTGCCTGCTAGAATCGGACATTGGTGTACCGATAGCATATTGCCCACAAGTACTTGGCAGTGGCACACTTAATTCTACACCTTAATTCCTCTCAGTGCAGGTTTCTGAGAGGACTGAAGGTATAGTGGGGTTGGAGATCCCAGCTGATGAGGAGGAGCAAGGAGAGATCCGCCTTGTTCTTTGGTGTGGGTCTTTTAGGTAGTGTTGCCAATGGGCTGCATGGTAGCTCGACATATGTCTGATTAAGCATGTGGTGCCCAAGCGCTTGCTGTCTAGTCCATGCTTCATATGCTTCAGACATGTTGCAAATAGCAACGGAGCGATCTGCTGCACACATCTCAAAAAAGGCCCACACCGAAGAACTTTTGGAATAATCTGCGGAGTCACCAGCGCCCTGCACTTGCGGAGCTCTGCGGTGTGATGCAGTCGGTTGGCTGCCCTTAAGCTGGTCCCTGGTGGGCATCCCACCTTGTTGGAGATGTGCCTCCTCCTCCTCCACCTCCTCCTTCTCTCTCCTATCAGGCACCCATGTAGAGTCAGTGAGTTCATCATCCCCTCCCTCCTTGTCACTGGAGCAAACCTGGCAGTATGCTGCAGCTAGGGGAACATGACTGCCAGTTTGTTATCCTTCTTGGGCAACCCCTCTCTCTGGGCTCACGTAACTGCCTTCCTCAAGCTGGGTACCATCATTGGAGCCTTCAAAATGCTGCGCATTCTCCTGCAGCATGTACCTGACACTGTGGTTGAACTGTTTGGGGGACTCCTCCAGTGGGGCTAGGGAAGGAGTAACTGATGATGACCTTGAGTCCAGGAAATAGGCTGCTTTGGCACCTGCATTGGCAGCCAAGGTAGCAAGGGTGACGGAGGATGAGGATGGCTTGGTCATCTACTCTACCAACTCTTCTGCATATTGTGGCTCAACACGGCCAGCTGCCAAGAAATAGGACAAATGTGCCCCACGGCCACGTGCTGATAAGAATGCACCGTGTCCATGACCAGCACTGTTGCCTCTAGACAGAGAGCCTGCTTGCCCTCTTTTATTGGCCTGTGACTGTCTGCCTCTCCTTGTTGGCCTTCCAGACATACTGTCTTTGATATATTGGAATAGGTACACCAGGAATGGCCTGCAGTGAGATGTAGCTGCACACAGTATATATATATATATATATATATATATATATATATATATATATATATATATATATATATATATATATATATATAGTGATTAAACTGCAGATAGCTGAATAGCCTGCCTGCCTGTAGTATTATTAGGAAGAAAACAACAGGAATGGTCTGCAGTGAGCTTCAGCTGCACACTGTGCCCAGTATACAGTATACTAATATACTGCAGCTAGCTGAATCAACTGCCTGTCTGTGGCATTATTAGGAAGAGAACATCAGCAATTGTCCGCAGTTAGCTTTAGTTGCACACTGTGCACGGGATACAGTGCACTGACTGAAAATATTGCAGCTGCCTGCCTGAGGTATTATTAGGAAGAGAACACCTGCAATTGCCTGCAGTTAGCTTTAGTTGAACACTGTGCACAGGATACAGTACACAGGTAAATACCATGTATGTGTGTGTATACATATTAAACCTTTTTTACTATGTGCATCATTGTTATGTATTTTCAGACTCAATATGCCAATTACTGGTAAATATACTTTAATTATCTTGCCCCCATAAAATCAATAGCCGGATTTAAAGTCCCAGGTTCCTTTTTCTCATACCTGAACCAGAGATGGAGGCATACACTGTGTGCTTCATTTAAAGTCCCAAACTCCCCCCTATTATCATCATCAATATACACGGTTATGTTGACCATGGGGAGAAATTGATCATTTTGAAATGAATTGGAACCCCCCCCCACCTGGCTGCTGCACACACAGAAAATAAATACATATAGAATATACATAACAAAACAGTGTTGCGCTTCCTAAATAACTACCAATAAATCCTTAAATAAGAATAAATGATTAACTTGCAATGTAGCAAGATACTGATTGCACAATCAAATATTCGTGTTGTCTGACTGGGAATAGTGAACAATAAAAATAATGAAATATACGTGTTCCCTAAATGGGAATTGCGAACAATAGACAATAAAGATAAAATCCACACACTCAAAAAGATGAATTAAATAAAAATAAGAGTCCATATTCACAAATATAATCCTCAGAGTCTTCTGCACAAAAACACAACTAGTTCATAAACATTGAAAATGCAAGTGCTCTCCTCCACCTCAGTATCCTAGCTGCTCACCTCACGTTCTGACCCCCGTTTCACCAGAAGATCAGAAAAAGTAGGTTCCCTCTCTGGGATATAGACAGATCAGCTGATCTTGCAACTCCAATTACGTCCGTGCTGCTTACAGCTGATTGGATGGATACCAGCCAGTACAAATTCCCTCAATTGTGTTCGGTGCACATAGAAATAGAAAAGGCAAAATCTAAAAATACAGGTGAATGATCAGACTAAATAAATCCTATTTTCAAAGAAGGATTCCACTCTAAAACCTTTGGACCCGGTAAAAAATAATCTAGTTTACTATAAGATTTATTGGCTGTTGAAAAATATGTATAATTATGATCTTTAGGATATAAGATCCACCATAGATCAAGTAATCTATGATAAAACAATTGTTTTTTAACCACCTCAATACCAGGCACTTAAACACCTTCCCGCCCAGACAAATTTTGAGCTTTCAGCGCTGTCACACATTGAATGGCAATTGCGCGGTCATGCTACACTGTACCCAAATTAAATTTTTATTATTTTTTTCCCACAAATAGAGCTTTATTTTAGTGGTATTTTATCACCTCTATGGTTTTTATTTTTTGCTAAACAAATAAAAAAAGACCGAAAATTTTGAAAAAAAATGTTTTTTTTTTGTTTCAGTTTCAAAATTTTGTAAATAAGTATGTTTTCTCCTTCACTGATGGGCACTGATGGGGCTGCACTGACGGACACTGATAAGGTGGCACTGATGAGGTGGCACCAATGAAGTGGCACTGATAAAGGGTGACATTGATGGGCACTGATATGTGGCACTGATAGGTGGCACTGATGGGTGACACGGATGGACACTGATAGGTGGCACAAATTGGCACTGATAGCTGGCATGGATTTGTATGGATAGGCAGCATGAATGGGCATGGATAGGCAGCACAGATGGGCATGGATAGGCAGCACAGATGGGCATGGATGGGCACTGATAGTTGGCATGGATGGGCACTGATAGGTGGCATGGATGGGCACTGATAGGCAACATTGTATTGTATTATTTTGTATTGATCGATGCCAATCAGTGCCAAACAATAATGCATGCAAATCAGTGATGCCCATTGTGGGCACTGATTGGCACCCATTGTGGGTACTGATTGGCATCCATTGTGGGCATTGACTGGCATCCCTGGTGGTCTAGGGTGGCATACCTGGTGCTGGGCATCCATGGTGGTCTGGTGGCACCCCTGGTGGTCCAGTGTCAGCATCCTTGGGGGGGCTGTGCTGATAATCAATCAGCACAGACCCCCCCCCGTCAGAGGAGCAGCCAAATGGCTCTCCTCTACTCGCTTCTGACAGACGCGAGTGAGGAAAAGCCGATCGCCGGCTCTTCCTATTTACACTGTGATCAGCTGTGATTGGCCACGGCTGATCACATGGTAAAGAGTCTCCGTCGGAGACTCTTTACCGAGATCGTAGTTGCAGGGTGTCAGACTGACACCCCGCAACAACAATGGGCGCGCAGCGGCTCGAAATCCTGAGGACGTCCGGTCAGGATTTTGAAACCACTTTGCAGCCGTCATTTGACTATTGGTGGGCGGCAAGTGGTTAAGAGCTCTCAACCGAGAGTGAGGAATACTGGAATGCTGAGCAGAGGTGTCCTATTGGGGCTCTAAGGCTAATTTGAGCTCTTCTCCTACAAGAATGACACCTTCTGCAAAATCCGCTAAGAGACAAAGATAACAAGAAATTGTCATGGTCTGGTCATGATTTGGAATATAAAAATTAGCAATTGTGAAAAGTTTATCCCACAACTGAAATTTAAGTAAAAGACATCTACCATTAATATCAACTATATGTTCCAACTGCTGAAATTTTCATGAAAAGCGATGGAGGCCCATCTTGCCTTTGAATTAGTCATAGTGCTGTGAAACCACTGAGAATAGTGTTTCCTAGAACATATAGGAATGCCATCAGTCCAAAAATTGGTCTTCTGAAGGAGTATAATGTTGGCCCCAGCTTTATGCAAACGCTATACGATTTGACCTCTTTTTGACTCATTATTAAAGCCTATAAGTACAAAGTTTCAATGAAAAGGCCAGTGTGTAACCTGTTGCCATCTTAAGAAAAAAGAAAAAAAAAAACACCCTACAAATAAAAAGGGAGAGGATCCATCTCTCAGGGCCCTGAGCTACTCAGGGAGCACAAATAAGATAATATATGGAGAAAAACAAAAAAAAAACACATGCAAAAACAAAGGGATAAGAAACTTGTCCCCAAAAATGTCACCAAACCATACCAGAGGGCTGGTGTACCTACTGGAGGGTAAAGTGGTTGAACACAGGGGATGTCTCACAACAAATACCTGAGACAAACATAGTATATATATTCCCTATACTCCACATTAATTATTGCTACACTGGAGCCCAGAATTTTACCAAGGTGGTCCGGGATGTGGGTCATATGTGGGTCTTTCCTTCTCTTTTCTTCCCTTCTTCCTTCTCTCTTTTCCTTTCCTTCCCACACCATACATATATGTATATGTAGCACCGCTACTCCTAACGAGTATGTGCTATGTATTTAAATTTAGTTTTTGCTCAAAACTATAGTAAGTTTTGGGGTTAATTGTGCTAAATTGTACTTTGGCATTAGTTTGGCTGGGCTGTATAGAAGTTCTGCCTGGTCATAGGTAGGGTTGTACACCTGTGGGAGGCTTTACAATACAGTATGGTTGGACATATTGGGTACCAATCTTCATCTCTGAGCCAATCAGTGGGCACGTTTGTCTCACTGCATAATCCGGAAGAGGGTAGTTAAGGTGCCGAAGTCACATGGTTATGGGTTCCTGTCCAGAAGTTGTTGCTGACTCCGTGGTCCTGGTCCTCCTGACCAGCTCCCAGGGGCCCTCATGGCCTGGGGTGCGGATCCATCCATTTCCGAGCCTCAGAACTGGCTAGTTCAAGGTGGAGTAACTGGAAGGAGGATTCTAAGGTTTTCCGGTACCATCTCAGGTTTGGAGAGGCCCAGCAACTCTGCACGTGACCAGGGGAGGACTCTTCAGTAAGAGAGTCACGCACAAGGCTGGCTGCTCGGTAAGAGCCTGGAAGCTGAGCTGCCATGGACCTAGACTGAATCCACAATTCTTACAGTATCGCCAGATGGGCTGAAAGATTCTGGTACAGTAAGAAAGGTTCCTACTTCTATCCTTCCAGTTATAACTAAGTTTCCAACCAACTCTGTGTGAGAGACTTTGAAAAGCTAGAACTACCTGTTGGCTGCTAAACCCAAACTTAATGATTTATCCAACAGTTAAAGAATCCAACAGTTAAAATAGTCATCCACAAATTACTATTCCCTGGATTGTGTACAGAGAGAGAGACTTTTATTGAAGTCAGCAGTTCCAAGCACCTGAGCTAAACTTCACCGTGTAAAAGTGTCGGTCTCTACAGTTACTGGCTCGTCAACCCTGGGAACCCCTAGACAAGAACAACGAGTGAGAGCTGGCGGAGGTTATCGGTAAACCCAGAAAAATTCAGCAGCTCCTTCGGGGTTAGTGCTACATATACATACATACATACATACATAGATACTCATTCCTACTCATATACACATATATTCATACCCACATACGTACATACTCACACATGCACACTCTCATACCCTTATACATTTATACACCTGTATACACCTGTATATATACACATACGCATGTCCATACACACACACATAGCCCATATTTCTTGGTAGGAGCTCGGTCTCATTATTGTGTCATTATTGTGCTATAATGCGACACACTATGGGGGTTATTTACTAAAGAAAAATCCACTTTGCACTGCAAGTGCACTTGAAAGTGCACTAAAAGTGCACTTGGAAGTAAAGTCACTGTACTATTCATTGCTATTCAAACTCACAACATGCTACAAAGGGCATTGCACTACAAATGTTTAAAAAAAAAAGAAGAGAAAAAAAAGAAAAAAAAAACACACAAAAAAGAATCCCTTAAAAGAAAAAGGGGAGGGGCCACACAAAACCCGGCCACCCCGACCCCCGTCTATTATACAATATATATTGTGTCTCTATACATTTCCAATATACCCCAAAAAAGGGGGGGGGGGGACAAAATGTCATTGGTTAAAAGAAAAGGAAAGGGGGATATTCTTCCTTAAATCCTTTCTTATTTCACCTTCTTTCTTCCCTCTCTCCTCCTAGCCCATTGCTATTGCAGTTGGCAGACGGTTCTCAGAGCACTCAGGTAAAATTATGAAATCTTTCCCCTGATGTTCCATTCTCCTAAATGGGGTATAGGTCTGGGGCCATATTGTACTTGGAAGATCTGGCAAACCTAAAGCATCTCGTATAGCAGGAATATCAGATGAATCACGTATATTAACCACTTCCCGACCGGCGCACACCGATGTACGTCGGCAGAATGACACGGGCAGGCATATTGGCGTACAGGTACGTCCACTTGCGTTCCAGTCGGGACCCCGTGAGTCCGGTCGCGGGTCCTGCCCACTCGATCACCGTGGGCATACCCGCGATCATCTCACGGGGCGGCTGAACTAGGAGATGCCATTGTAAACATCATCTCCCTGTTCTGCCTAGCAACAAGTGACGCTGATCTCTGCTCCATGTGATTGGAGCAGAGATCAGTGTTTACTAAAACAAAGCCCAGCCCCCCACAGTTAATAACACGCCCCTAGAAACACTTAACCCCTACACTGCCACCCACTGGATAACCCCTTCACTGCCAGTGTCATTTACACAGGAATCACTGCATTTGTATAGCAGTGATTGCTGTATAAATGACAATGGTCCCAAAAATGTGTCAAAAATGTCCGATGTGTCCGCCATAATGTCGCAGTCACAATATAAATCCCTGATTGCCACCATTACTAGTAAAAAAAAAAAAATATTAATAAAAATGCCATAAAACTATCCCCTATTTTGTAAACGCTATAACTTTTGTGCAAACCAATCAATAATCGCTTTTTTTACCAAAAATATGTAGAAAAATAAGTATCGGCCTAAACTGAGGGAAAGAAATGTTTTTTTATATATTTTGGGGATATTTATTATAACAAAAAGTAAAAAATAATGTGTTTCTTTTCAAAATTTCAACTCTATTTTTGTTTATAGCGCAAAAAATAAAAACCGCAGGAGTGATCAAATACCACCAAAGGAAAGCTCTATTTGTGGGGAAAAAAAAGACATAAATTTTGTTTGAGAGCCACATTGCACGACCGCGCAATTGTCAGTTAAAGCGACGCTGTGCCGAATCGCAAAAAGTGGTCTGGTCTTAAGCCAGCAAAATGGTCCGGTCTGAAAGTGGTTAAACCACCTGCCATCTTTTTTTAATTTTCAGTTGGAATGGGAAGTTCCAGCGATATGGAAGATTATAGCCTTGTAACATTATAAGCAATGACCTTAAGGCTTTTCTTTTCTCCAGTGTAACCCGGCACAAATCATGTAATACATGAACAAATGTCCCATTGATGCTAATTTGACCTTTTTCTCTTGCCTTCCTCATAATCTCCTTCTTCTCTCTATAGAAATGCACATGACAAATAATGTCTCTTGGCTTGGTTGGATCTGTATTCAGACGTCCCAGAGCCCGATGGACTCTGTCAAGCTCAAATTTTGATACGTCTGGTTTTTCCAACAGAGAAGTGAAGATTTTTTTAACTATTAATTTAAGGTCATCTGTGCCTGTACATGTTACCTCTGGCAACCCCCCAATCCGAATGTAGGTTTCTTCTATTGCGATTATCCTGATATTCCAATAGTTAAGACAATTTGGGTTATTTACGAAAGACAAATCCACTTTGCACTGCAAAAAAGTCGCTGTAGATCCAACGGGGACCTGTAAGGAAAATAAAAAACAGCATTTTAGCTTGCACATGATTGGATGATAAAATCAGCAGAGCTTCCACTAATTTTAGATTTACCCCTTAGATTTAGAGTGACTGCACTTCCAAGTGCACTTGCAGTGCAACGTGGATTTGCCTTTCGTAAATAACCCCCAATGTATGTATATGAGACTCATGGGTATTTACACCTTGAGCCTGAGAATGTACAGAGTCTGTCAGGACATCTATGGAGCACTCCAGCTCCATTGTCTTTCCCCTTGTTGCCTACACTTCCATTCTAACAGTTTTAAGCTCCTTATGATATCCTTGCTCCAAACACTGCACAAAAGTTCCATGTTGCTACGGGTAGGCAGTGCATGGAAGTATTCCCTCAAATCACCTTCCTCTGAGCCCAGAACAAGCCCTTGCTTCTAAACTCCCGAACCACATTTCCATCAGATTCAACCCCAGATTTGACTCCATTTGAGGAGAGAGGGGGAGAGGAAATCGGAACCTCCAACACTAGCTACACCTCCTGCACTTACCCCACCTGACCCAGTTGAAATCAGCAGCTGTGAGGAGTCAGGGGGATAATAGCAAGAAGTACATAGATGAACACAGGCAGCTCCTTCACTGCTTGCTGTGACTGCGACTGTCACTGTTTTTGATGTGCGGGAATGAGTCAGACCGCCAACAGGAAAAAACTCAAGTATGCCTTGCTGATTAGGCACAGACACAGAGGTAGCTGCTGTAAATGGGCGGCTTTGTATATTAGATGCACTCCGTCCCATGGAACCCGGAAAAAGCCAGAAGATTGCAGGCAGGGGTTTGCAGAGGACTGCAAGGGAACGAAGATCATATGTTGCCTGATTTTCAGGTGAGGACTAAGGATCAGTGAGATTAGAAAAATCAGGTCTCAGCTGGAACACGTCTAGCACACTCCCACCTCCATGGTTAGTGACACTTTATAGTTTTTATAGGTCTCCCTCACAAACCTCCACATTACTTTGGGACAGACAGGATGTAGGGAAGAGGTCCTTGTCCCCAAACAATGGGTACAAGTGCCTTGCAAAAAAAATAGACTTTAACACCCCTCTTGCAAGGAACCTTACCATTGCTGAAGATGTTGCCTGGCACACTACAGGAAGTGGTATGCATGCTTGCCATCCTCTCTTTCCTGGCCACCCAGGCTGCATGGTGGGAGAAGGGCCTGGTTGGACTTTTAGGGGGAATTACATGCCTTTTCCCCCCTTTCTTTTACTGTTACTTTTAAAGGACTACATTGTATTGTTCTATAACCTTACAAGCACCTTTAAGACATGCCCAAGAACAGGATTTCTGGATTTTCAATATTGACCTTTAAGTCAAATGGAAAGGCCAGGAAAAAAAGAGCAAGCTTTACATCTCTGTGTTAAGTGGGGAGTTTTCAGATTTCATGATGGGTTTGTTAAATCAATCTCAACCAAGTTCGCCCATCTCTACTAAAAAGAAAAAAAGTAAAGGTAGCATCAAACTACTAGTTTTGGGGTCCAATATTATCATCTTTTTAAATATGCTGGATAAAAATATGCAGGAATATTAGAAACATTCTATACAAACATTGGCACTTACTTTCCTCAGATTTTCTCCTGAAAAAATACTTACCATAGAACCATAGTATTATTTTCCATAAAACCCCAACCCTTAAGAATGCTTTTGCAACTCTAATTGAAAAAACCCACAAACATGATAACTGATCCCTGTCCAGGTCCAAGCTGATATGCAAGTCTTTGGGGAGCTCGGCACCACCATGTGGGAAATATATTAAATGTATAAAAAGTACAATGCGGGTTTTTTAAATGAGGTTTAAAGTGATTGTAAAAGTTTGTTTTATTTTTTTTTTTAATAACAAACATGTCATACTTACCTCCACTGTGCAGCTGGTTTTGCACAGAGTGTCCCCGAACATCCTCTTCTGGGGTCCCTCGGTGGCTCTCATGGTTCCTCCCCGGCATCAGATAAGCCCTTAAGAGAAGCGTTCTCCTGGGGGGGTTACCTTGCAGGCACGCTCCCTATTCCAGCATTTGCGTTCATAGACTCGGCCCTGCCCCCCAGCGCCCACGTCATTGGATTTGATTGACAGCAGTGGGAGCCAATGGGGGCTGCGCTGCTATCAATCTATCCAATTAAGAGCTGAGAACCCCGAGCAGAGAAAGAGTGCATCTCCGGCGTGTGAAATTTCAGAGCTCAGGTAAGTAAAATGGAGGGGCTGGGGGGGCGGTCACTGCCAGATGTTTTTTCACCTTACGGCATAGGATGCAGTAAGGTGTAAAAACATGAGGGTTTACAACCCCTTTAACCACTTGCTCTCACCCTGCCATTTATGGCAATACCTCACATGTGTACTGCAATCACTGTTTAAAATGTGTGCAGGACCTACATATGCGTTTGCATTTGCATGTGACCATGGGGGGGACAGGGACGCTTAGAAAAATGTAAATATCTAAGCATTCCTAGAGAGTATCTAGAAGAAGTCTCATAACCTTTTATTTCTACATTAAATTCCAACCAGTCCTATATACCAGGCTGTAAAGTCCTTCTTGCTATCCTTGTTTATATGTTGTTATGTTTTCTTGACCATGACAATATTATTTTCCTTTTCTTCTTACTATTTCTTCTTTCTTGGGAATCTCTACACTCCCTACATTAGTTTTTGCTGTCATTGATAAACTCCTTATCGATGTACTTCATCACATCTTATGCGCTTAAACATTGATTTTGCTCTTCTACTGCACACATTTGTAACATTATTTAGATTATATGAAATAAAATACAACTTTAGTAAAAAAAAAAAAAAAAATGATATATATATATTCATTTATTTTATAACTTTTTTTTTGTTTTTTATATTGTACCTTTAACATTTTTTTTGGATGAAAAGGGATGAACAACATTCCTTGTGGTGGCATGGGCCATGACAGTTCCTCTTTTTGAGAAATATGAGGTATTTTAGAACCCACATCTTTTCTCTGGCCTCTAAAGCATCTGATCAAAACGAGATTGGTTTGATCAGATGCTGTACAAGCTAGTAATGGCTTGTAAATACAGTGGAAGTGACAAAATCCTTGTTCCAGTTTCTGATGTCACAGAAATGGGGAAGGAACTTCTGTTCCTTCCACTCTTCACAGTAAATGCAATCCGACCAGAAGCATGTGACAGGAGAGCCTAGTAAAGGCAACAGTGGCGGTGGAAGGGGGAACACCATTCTATCACCTGTCAAAATGATTGTGTGGCTGTACAGTGGCTTGGTTTACATTTGTAAAAAAAAGAGTATTGCTGGCAGAAAATGATCATGACTGTAGCTGCTGCCATGATCCTGGTATAACCACTTCAACCATAAGCCATATATATACTTCCTAACCTTGGGAAGTGGTTAAAGAGCAAAATTAAAAATACACCACTTATTTTTAAAAATGCTTGCAGAATGTCTTAAATGTGCATGTCATGTGGCATACCTGCACAATGTGCAACACTGACATTTAGGAAAAAACATACTTCTTCTTTCTGTTTGTAAATAAGATGGCCAGGTGGCCAGGGATTCTCTTTAACATTCATACCAGATACTCTCTTGTTAAGGGTCTGGAGATATTTGTAAGGGGGATCTCAATAAAAAATAAAAATAAAACTGTGTGTGGTCCCCCCAAAAATCCCCCAATGGATCTTTGTCCAAAAAAAATAAAAAAAAAGGTTAAAATAGAGGGTTTTATTGCTACATAGGTATTTAAAGGGATAGTAATAAATACGTGTCTGCTCTATAATAATTGTGCATCAAACACAAAGGACAGTATTCACTTATTCTAACTACTGAAACTACTAATTTACAAAGTAATTTACTGCAATGTGCCATTGTATTAGTTTTATTCACTTTTAAAAGAGGGAACAATAGCTGAGCAATATATTTCAATAAGACTTTTTTTTAGAGCTTTCTTTGTTCACTAAGCAAGATTACACTCGTTAACAGTCTTTTGACAGATTTTATTCTTTATATATGTAAGTGAAATTTTTTTTAATAGTATATTGTGTATCCTTAGATAGAACTGGGAAAAACCTTTATGCATTAGGCTCAATTTCTTAAGTAGTATTCATTTTTTCCCATAACAAACTTTTTTTTCATGAATGTCATGATAACTACATTTAGTTAGAGCTTGAAATGTAAGACACATACCTATTGTGTACTATAGTAGTATTATTTTCAAATTCGTTTTTATAATAATTTTTTGGTCTAACAACGTAATCATTTTTTTGACCTTGTGTACTATAGGTGTTTTTAGGTATAATAACACCTTACAAATGTAAATACCAAACTGGCCAAATGGGGCTTTTAATGTACTTATATTTATTCAAAACTCCAAGAAGTAAAATATTACAATATTTATTTATACTTTTTGTTAAAATATACACAAATCCATTGTCACTTCATCAAAATATTGAACAATATAATAACACAACAGTAACTGGCTTCCTTAGTGATACTACCCCATATTAATAAACTATATGAAGGAGTTGAATAAGATTCATGAGGACAGTATTTTAAATAGGGATGAGCTTCGTGTTCGAGTCGAACGTACGTTCGACTCGAACATTGGCTGTTCGTCCGTTCGGCGAAGTCCGAACATTTTGGTCCGTTCGCGTCAAATTCGTGTGGCGCTCACGGCCCACAATACACTGCGACGGCGCAGTGCATTGCTGGCTCATGATTGGCCAAGCATGCACTGTGACCCCGCATGCTTGGCCAATCGCAGCGCCAGCAGCAAGGAGAGCCATGATTGGCCACAGGCAGGATGCCTGTGGCCAATCATAGCTCAGGCTGTGTAGTGCACGCCCCACACTATATAAGGCCGCCAGCGCGGCGGCCTCGTGTAGTGTGTTGGCGTCTGAAGCAGTGGGTGTTCTGTGTACCTTCAACACAGTACACACCGATCGTTTTCGGCTGATTTTCGATCTTGCTGTTGTGTAGTGGTTATTGTCTGCGTGCCCTGACCGCAGTATACACCGCTATATTCACCTCACCTATATAGCTAGTGATCTATCTTTTATAATAGAGCTTGCAGTCAGTAGTGTTAGGAGATAGTGTGTGCTGTCTGCGTGCTCTGTACCCAGTACATACCGCTATATCCACCTACATAGCTGTTCTCTATTTGAGCCCACTTGCCATCTGCAGGAGTTATTGGAAGTTGTGTGTGCCTCCAGCACAGCACAGTATACATCTGTATATACCCCTTTATCTCTGGTGTTCTCTGGTTATTGTCTGCGTGCCCTGACCGCAGTATACACCGCTATATTCACCTCACCTATATAGCTAGTGATCTATCTTTTATAATAGAGCTTGCAGTCAGTAGTGTTAGGAGATAGTGCGTGCTGTCTGCGTGCTCTGTACCCAGTACATACCGCTATATCCACCTGCAGGAGTTATTGGAAGTTGTGTGTGCCTCCAGCACAGCACAGTATACATCTGTATATACCCCTTTATCTCTGGTGTTCTATAATAAAGGCATCTGCAGGAGTTAGTGGGTGTTGTGTGCCTCTAGCACAATATACACTACCCAACTGCTTTTTTACCCAACTCCCTTCAGGCCATTACCATGTCTGGAAGGCCAGCAAGGAGAGGCAGACAGGCGCGAGCCGATAAAAGAGGGCAAGCAGGCTCTGTGTCTAGAGACAACAGTGCTGGTCGTGGACGCGGTGCATTGTCATCAGCACGTGGCCATGGGACACGCTTGTCCTTCTTTTCGGCAGCTGGACATGTTGAACCGCAACATGCCAACGACTTGGTAGAGTGGATGACCAAGCCCTCTTCATCCTCCTCATCCTCTCTCACCCAGTCTCAGGGTACTAGCAAAGCAGCTGCCAACGCATCGTCTTCCCTCCTCTCAATGTCATCATCAGTGACTCCTTCCCTAGACCCACTGCGTCCTCCTGAGGAGTCTCCTGAACTCTTTGAGCACAGTGTTGGGTACATGCTCCAGGAGGATGCCCAGTGTTTTGTGGGCTCTGATGATGACACTCAGCTAGAGGAAGGCAGTAGCGTGAGCGCAGAGAGAGGGGATGCTCAAGAAGGACAGCAATCTGGCAGTCATGTTCCATAAGCTGCAGCATACTGCCAGGTTTGCTACAGCGATGAAGAGGGAGGGGATGATGAGGGCACTGACTCCACGTGGGTGCCTGGAAGGAGGGAGGAGGAGGAGGAGGAGGAGGCACATGTCCAACGAGGCAGGATGCCCTCCGGGGGCCAGCTTAGGGGCAGCACACCGACTGAATCACACCGCAGAGCTCCGCCTGTGCAGAGCGCTGCCTCTGCGCATTATTCTAAAAGTTCTTTGGTGTGGGCCTTTTTTGAGACGAGTGCATCAGATCGCACCGCTGCTATTTGCAACATATGTCTCAAGCGTATCTCACGTGGCCAAAACATCAGCCGCTTGGGCACCACATGCTTGACCAGACATATGTTGACCTGCCATGCAGCTTGTTGGCAAGCGTACCTCAAAGACCCACACCAAAGAACAAAGCGGACCTCTCCTTGCTCCTCATCAGCTGGCATCTCCAACCCCACTAGACCTTCAGTCCTCTCTGAAACCTGCTCTGAGAGGAATGAAGGTGTAGAATTAGGTGTGTCACAGCCAAGTGCTTCCGGGAACTCTGCTAGCGGTACACCCACGTCCGATTATAGCAGGCAAATGTCCCTGCCCCAGCTGCTGGACCGGCGGAAGAAGTTCACTATCACAGCCATCCACATGCCCAGCGGTTGAATGCTAGCTTGGCTAAATTGCTAGCACTTCAACTGCTGCCTTTTCAGTTGGTAGACTCGGCCCCCTTCCGTGAGTTTGTACAATGTGCGGTTCCTCAGTGGTAGGTCCCCAAACGCCACTTTTTCTCATGGAAGGCGATTCCGGCTCTCTACCGGCATGTGGAAGGCAATGTCCTTGCCTCGCTGGACAGGGCGGTCAGCGGTAAGGTGCATATTACTGCTGACTCATGGTCCAGCAGGCATGGACAGGGACGTTACCTGTCTTTCACGGCCCATTGGGTCACTCTTCTGGCAGCTGGGAAGGATGCAGGACAAGGTGCAGTAGTGTTGGAGGTTGTTCCGCCACCACGCCTCCAAAATGCTACTATTGGTTGTGACACACCTCTCTCCTCCACCCCCTCCTCTTCTTCTTCCTCCATGGCCTCTTCCAGTGCTCTGTCCTCAGAACCAGCGGTGCTCCGTAGGCGTTCCAGGGGCTACGCAAGTACGCAGGCAAAACGATGCCATGCCGTGCTTGCGCTGGTTTGTTTGGGGGACAGGAGCCACACTGGGGCGGATGTTTTGTCAGCTCTGCAGGGGCAGGCCGAGAGGTGGTTGACGCCACGCCAGCTTAAGCCAGGAATGGTGGTGTCATGGTCGTCTCCGGAATTCAGTGGCTCATGGAAGACCTACCCACGGAATCCCCTCGTTGAGCATTAATAGGTTTCCATGGGCGCGCTTTGGCGCGAATGGATGCACGCGGGTGCGTGTGGGTACGAACGGGCGCACGCGGGTGCGCGATGTTGCGAACGAGCGCATGCGGGTGCGCGATGTTGCGAACGAGCGCACGCGGGTGCGCGGGGTCACGAACGGCTGCACGGTTTCACGTGGGCGCGCGCAGGCACGCCGTGCGACCGTTCTTGGCGCCCAGAGGGCTTCTTAAGGAGTCCGTTTCAGTGCCTCGGTGCTGTCCAGTCTACAGCGTTCCAGTTACTCTGCCTCCTGCTTACCTGATTGTTCCTGTTCTGTTCTACCCGGCCTGCTCCTGACTATCCCTGCCTGCTGCCAGCCTTGACCCTCGGACTGTTTGACCTCGCTTCTGCCTTCTCCTGTGTATCGCTGCTGCCCGCCTGTTATCGACCCGGCTTGTATTTGACCCCGCTTGTTCTGCCAGCTGTTCCAGTCTGCCATCCGTGCTGCTGCTGCTGCTGCCTGCCTGCCAGCTGTTCCAGTCTGTCCATCTGTGCCTGCTGCTGTCCGCTGCCTGCCTGCCAGCTGTTCCAGTCTGCCATCCGTGCTGCTGTTGTCTGCTGCCTGCCTGCCAGCTGTTCCAGTCCTACTCTTCGCCTGCTCGGCACTTGTGCCCTCTGAACTCTGGAATCCCTGTCCCCACTTCCAGGGAATCTCGAGCCAGAGGCTTACGAGAGGCCGCTCCCTGCATTCCGGCTCCTTCCACCAGGTACGTGACAGTACTGGACAGCCATGTCCGAGCCCACGCAGGGAGCCTCTCCTATGGATGAGCTCTGCCACCATCTTGCAGGACTCACTCAAGCGGTGAAGAATCTACAGGAGGGCTATAGCCAGTTGGAGGAACGGGTCCAGGCCCTGTCTACTTCCTCTCCAGCTGTTTCCGGGACTTCTGTTACACCGTCCGTGGTGATGTTGCCCCCTGAACCTAGGGTGCCCACACCCGAAAGATTCTCTGGCCACCGGGGAAGATTCCGGGCCTTTCGCAACTCCTGTGAGCTTTTCTTTGCTCTTCAACCTAGGACCTTCTCCCTTGAAGCCACCAAAGTGGGATATGTCATCTCTCTATTGACCGGCGAACCCCAGTCCTGGGCTCATCGCCTACTGGAAAAGAAGGACCCTTCTCTCGAAACCCTGGATATCTTCTTTCAGGCTATGTCACGGTTATATGAAGATCCACAATTAACTGCCACCGCTGAAGCGGCTTTGCACACACTACAGCAAGGCCGTCGACCCGTAGAAGACTATGTGTCGGAGTTCCGACGCTGGAGTTCTGACACAGATTGGAACAATGCGGCACTACGTTACCAGTTCCGTATGGGTCTTTCGGAACCCTTGAAAGACCAGCTAGCCCGAGTAGGCATTCCAGAGACTTTAGAAGCCCTAGTGGACCTCGCTATCCAAATAGACAGACGCTTAAGAGAACGTCGTTTGGAGCGGTCCACGACAACCCCTCGTCCAGTATGGATGCTACCACGGGTTTCTAACACCCCTCATCCGGCCTCTTCTGCTTCCACCACGGTGAATCAGGATCCGCCCGAACCCATGCAGCTGGGCCTACTTAGACCTTCCTTGACGCCTGAAGAACGCCAGCGCCGTCGGGTAGGAAACCTCTGTTTATACTGTGGAGAACCAGGACATTTCATGCGCACTTGCCCTGCCAAGCTCCGTAAGTGCTTCTCCGTGTCTCCTGCCCTTGTTTCTGACTTACCCAGTACTACTTCCCATCTGACTATACCCATTTTCTTGCAGCTCCCAGGAGGGAACGTCCAGACCAACGCCATTATTGACTCAGGAGCTTGCAGTGGCTTTATAGACTTATCTTTCGCCTCAAAATATAACATCCCCCTTCGGCCCAGGGCAAAGGGACTTTCCGTACATCTGGCCGACGGTTCAACTCTCAAGTCTGGACCTGTAACCCAGGAGACTCAGCCCTTACTGACTTCCATTGCCGGGATCCACCAAGAGTTGTTGTGTTTGGATGTCATCACATCCCCTCTTTTCCCTATCATACTAGGCATGCCCTGGCTGAGGGCACACAACCCCCAGATTGACTGGTCCACTGGAAGATTGAAATTCCTTTCACCCTACTGCCTCCAACACTGCTTGTCGGGGACTGACCAAGCCTCCTCCTCCTTAGGCCGCGTACACACGGGCGGACTGTCTGCCCAACTTAGTCCGCCGAAACACATTTGAGCGGACAGTCCGCTCGTGTGTGGGCTTCAGCGGACTTTTTCAGCGGACAGTCTGACGAACAAAGTCTTACGGAATTTCCGTAAGATTGTCCGTCCAAACTTGGTTTGAGCGGACAGTCCGCCCATGTGTGTGCCAGTCCGCTGTACTTTCGAAATGAGCGGACTTTTCCCGCCCGGAGAAAAGTCTGCTCATTTCGAGCGGGTATCCAGGTAGGCGGAGCACGCGACGAAGACGTCGCGGGCCCCGCCGCCTGGAATGGACTTAAAGGGGAACCCCAACGCCGAAAAAAATCGGCGTGGGGGTGCCCCCCAAGTCCACAACAGACCCTTGTCCGAGCATGTTACCCGGCCGGCCAGGGAAGGGGGGCGAGCGAGCGCCCCCCCCTCCTGAGCCATACCAGGCCGCGTGCCCTCAACATGGGGGGGTGCATTCCGGCCGGAGAGATCGTCGAGGCAACATCTCCTGGAGAAGAAGAAGAAGAAGAAGAAGAAGAACGGAAGGCAGCGGCGGCGGCGACAGCGGCGACAGAAGACCGGGCCACCGCCTGTAAAAGAGCTATAAGAAGGCGCGGTGGCCCGGCAGAAGAACCGAAGAGGGGGACAAGACCCCCGAAGTCGGGAGAAGAGGCCGGCGGCGGGGAGGAAGAAAGCCGGACTCCTCCGCTAGCAAAAGAGCTACAAGAAGATAGCGGAGGAGTCCGGCGAGAAGACCCCCGAAGACGGAAGACCCCCGGAGCTGTGCAATAAAATATTTTATCTCGTGTGTTGTGTTTTTTTTGGTACTTTTATTTTACAGGTGAATGGGTAGGGGTACATTGTACCCCTTACTCATTCACATAGGGTGGGGGGCCGGTATCCGGGGGCCCCCTTATTAAAGGGGGCTCCCGGATTCCGATAAGCCCCCCGCCCGCAGACCCCGACAACCAACGGCCAGGGTTGTCGGGAAGAGGCCCTTGTCCTCATCAACATGGGGACAAGGTGCTTTGGGGTGGGGGGGCCGCGCGGCCCCCCCTTCCCCAAGGCACCCCCCCATGTTGAGGGCACGTGGCCTGGTACGGCTCAGGGGGGGGGCACTTTAAGTCCATTCCAGGCGGCGGGGCCAGCGACGTCTCCTTCGCGGGCCCTGCCTACCTGGAGACGCGCTCGAAATGAGCGGACTTTCCTCCGCGTGTGTGGGCGAGTCCGTTCATTTCAAAAGTAGAGCGGATTGTATGACGGACTTAGTCCGCCGTATTAGTCCGCTCAAAAAGTGCCGTGTGTGGGCAAGTCCGTTCATTCAAAAGTTTGCACGGACTGTCTGTCGGATTGTCTGACGAACTTAGTTGGGCAGACAATCCGCCCGTGTGTACGCGGCCTTACTCTGCCTGGAAGTTGACGCAGAAACCCGTCAGGCTGTACCTCCTGTCTACCACGACTTTCTGGATGTTTTTAGCAAGAAGGGTGCGGAGACCTTACCCCCTCACAGGCCATACGATTGCCCTATAGAACTGCTTCCAGGTGCAGAAATTCCCTTTGGGAGAATCTTCCCACTATCAGAAACTGAGTTGGTAGCCTTGAAAACTTATCTGGATGACAACTTAAGAAAGGGATTCATACGTCCCTCTACTTCACCGGCAGGCGCGGGAATCTTCTTCGTGGAAAAGAAGGACCAAACCTTGCGCCCCTGCGTTGACTATCGGGCACTCAATAAGATAACTATTAAGAACCGTTATCCTTTGCCACTTGTGCCGGAACTATTTCAAAGACTGGGGTCCGCAGCAGTGTTTTCGAAACTGGATCTTCGGGGGGCCTATAATCTTGTTCGCATTCGAAATGGTGATGAATGGAAGACCGCCTTCCGAACTCGCTTTGGGCATTTCGAGTACCTGGTCATGCCCTTTGGTTTATGTAACGCCCCTGCCACGTTTCAGCATTTCATCAATGACATTTTCAGAGACTATCTAGATCTGTTCGTCATCACCTATCTGGATGACATCCTGATCTTCTCCTCCTCCCTGGCTGAACATCGGGAACACATCAGGAACGTGTTATCCCGACTCCGACTTTACGCCAAACCGGAAAAATGTACTTTCGAACAATGATGTATTCAGTTTCTGGGGCTGATTATTTCCGTAGATGGCATCGAGATGGACCCTCAGAAGATTTCTGCCATTCGTTATTGGCCCGCTCCCACGGACAGAAAAGGGGTCCAGCGGTTCATCGGATTCGCTAATTTTTATAAAAAATGTATTAGAGGATTTTCTACCATTATTGCTCCCATCACGAGATTAACTAAGCAGGGCCTGAAGTTCCAATGGTCCCCAGAGGCTCAAGAGGCCTTCACCACTCTGAAGGATTTGTTCGTGTCGGCCTCAATTCTTAAGCATCCTGATCCAACTCGGCCATATATTCTGGAGGTCGATGCCTCCGAGATAGCGGTTGGGGCGGTACTCTCTCAAAGACATGGACCTAGATCTCTTCTGCACCCAGTCGCGTTCTTCTCCCGCAAGCTATCCGAGGCAGAGGGCAATTATGACGTCGGAGACCGGGAGCTATTAGCCATCAAAGTGGCTCTCGAAGAATGGCGCTATCTGCTGGAAGGAGCAGCGCATCCAATCCTCATTTACACGGACCATAAGAATCTGGAGTACTTTATGTCTGCCAAGAGATTGAGACCACGTCAGGCCAGATGGGCTATTTTCTTCTCCAGATTCTCCTTCCACATAACTTATCGTCCTGGGTCAAAGAATACTAAGCCGGACACTCTGTCTCGAATGTTTAATGAAACCGAAACCTCCTCTCATTCAGACACCATTCTGACCTCAGGGAATTTCCTCCTGCTCCAAGAAAATCTGCTGTCTCAGATCAAGCAGGCTTCCGTTAGTGCTGTCCCTCCACCTGACGTCACTCTTCTGGCCAAGGACAAACTCCTCTGGTATAAAGACAACATTTTTGTTCCTCAGGAAATTTGAGTTCCAGTCCTCAGTTCGTGTCATGATCATTTGCTGGCTGGCCATTTTGGAGCCCTTAAGACCTCCGAACTGGTTCAGCGAACATTCTGGTGGCCGCAGTTAAAGTCGGACTGTAAAAAGTATGTGGAGGCATGCGTCACCTGCATCCGGAACAAAGGCAACAAGTCCAGGGCCTGGGGTCTGTTGAAACCACTACCTGTCCCAGAGAGGCCCTGGCGGATGATCTCAATGGACTTCATTGTCGAGCTACCACCTTCAGAAGGCTGCTCCACGATCTTTGTGGTAGTGGATAGGTTATCTAAGATGGCCCACTTCTTACCAATGAAGGGTACTCCCTCCGCCGCGGAAACAGCCAGGATATTCATTAAAGAAATCGTGAGACTGCATGGCATTCCTGCGAATATCACATCGAATCGGGGAGTACAATTCACGTCCAAGTTCTGGAGGGCACTTTGTGGGGTCCTGAAAATCGATCTCTGCTTCTATTCTGCTTACCACCCTCAAACCAATGGGCAAACTGAACGAACGAACCAAACGTTGGAACAGTACCTGCGCTGTTTCTCGTCATTCTCTCAGGATGACTGGGCTCCTTTGCTTCCACTAGCCGAGTTTGCATACAATAACTCCATTCATTCAGCCACAAAACAGTCCCCGTTCTTCGCAAACTACGGCTTCCATCCCTTATTTCTGTCCAACGATCTTCCAGAAAGCCCGGTACCAGCGGTTCAGGAAAGTATTGACTTCTTCAGCTCCAACAACAGACTTCTGAAGGAGACCATGACAAGAACCCAGAGGTATAATGAAGAGGTGTTTGACAAAAAGAGAAGGGGAGAGCTTAATCTCAAGGTCGGGGATCAAGTTTGGCTCTCCACTTTGAACCTGAAGATGGCCTGTCCAACTAAAAAGTTGGGTCCAAGATTCGTGGGTCCCTTCCCAGTCGTGAAAAAGGTGAATGATGTGGCGTATGAGCTAAAATTGCCAGAATCGTTCCGGATTCACCCTGTCTTCCATGTAGCTTTGCTCAAGCCAGCCGTTCCAGATCCCTTTGACAGCCGGAAGGTTGCTCCACCTGAACCTGTGATCATCGACGGTGAAGTCGAATATGAGGTGGAATCTATTCTGGACTGTAGGCGTAAACGCAATCAAATCCAATTTCTGGTGAAATGGAAGGGGTACGGGCCTGAAGAAAATTCTTGGGAACCTGAATCCAATATTCACGCCAGAAGACTGATACTTGCCTTTGAGAGGGCCCATCCGGATAAGATGGCACAGTTGGGCATCCAGAGGCTGCCCCTTGGGGGGGGGGGGGGGGCAATGTCATGGTCGTCTCCGGAATCCAGTGGCTCATGGAAGACCTACCCACGGAATCCCCTCGTTGAGCGTTAATAGGTTTCCATGGGCGCGCGTTGGCGCGAACGGACGCACGCGGGTGCGAGTGGGTACGAACGGGCGCACGCGGGTGCGCGATGTTGCGAATGAGCGCACGCGGGTGCACGATGTTGCGAACGAGCGCACGCAGGTGCGCGGGGTCACGAACGGCTGCACGGTTTCACGTGGGACCGTTCTTGGCACCCAGAGGGCTTCTTAAGGAATCCGTTTCAGTGCCTCGGTGCTGTCCAGTCTACAGCGTTCCGGTTACTCTGCCTCCTGCTTACCTGATTGTTCCTGTTCTGTTCTACCCGGCCTGCTCCTGACTATCCCTGCCTGCTGCCAGCCTTGATCCTCGGACTGTTTGACCTCACTTCTGCCTTCTCCTGTGTACCGCTGCTGCCCGCCTGTTATCGACCCGGCTTGTATTTGACCCCGCTTGTTCTGCCAGCTGTTCCAGTCTGCCATCCGTGCTGCTGCTGTCTGCTGCCTGCCTGCCAGCTGTTCCAGTCTGTCCATCTGTGCCTGCTGCTGTCCGCTGCCTGCCTGCCAGCTGTTCCAGTCTGCCATCCGTGCTGCTGTTGTCTGCTGCCTGCCTGCCAGCTGTTCCAGTCCTACTCTTCGCCTGCTCGGCACTTGTGCCCTCTGAACTCTGGAATCCCTGTCCCCACTTCCAGGGAATCTCGAGCCAGAGGCTTACGAGAGGCCGCTCCCTGCATTCCGGGCTCCTTCCACCAGGTACGTGACAGGTGGTTTGCGACAATGGCACCAACCTCCTCTCCGCCCTCCGACAGGGACAACTGACCCATGTGCCCTGTGTAGCTCACGTCCTTAACCTGGTGGTGCAGAAGTTCTTGGGCAGGTACCCTGGCTTACAGGATGTCCTGAAGCAGGCCAGGAAAGTCTGTGTGCATTTCCGCCAATCATTTAATGCCTGTGCTCGGCTGGCTGAGCTCCAAAAGGAGTTGAACCTGCCCAAGAACCGCCTTATATGCGACATGCCCACCAGATGGAACTCAACATTGGCCATGCTGCAGCGGCTGCACACGCAGCAGAGGGCCATCAATGAGTACCTGTGCGACTACGGCACCAGGACAGGGTCAGGGGAGCTCGGTTTTTTCTCACCACGCCAGTGGGGCATGATCAGGGATGCATGCACTGTCCTGTCACCGTTTGAGGAGGCCACAAGGATGGTGAGCAGTGACAGTGCATGCATCAGTGACACTGTACCTCTTGTCCACCTCTTGGAGCATACGCTGCGTGGAATAATGGACAGGGCACTTGAAGCAGAACAGAGGCAGGAAGAGGAGGATTTCCTTGCCTCTCAAGGCCCCCTTTATCCAGACAGTGTTCCTGCTGTGCCACCCATCACACAGGAAGAGGATGAGGAGGAGGAAGAGGAGGAGCAGGATGATTGTGTCAGCATGGAGGTGGAGGCTGGCACTCAGCATCAGCATCAGCAGCAGCAGCAGCAGTCTTGTAGGGATGATTTACGGTCCCAAGGAACACGTGGACTTGTACGTGGCTGGGAGGAGGTAGCTGCGGATCATGTTGTCCTTAGTAACCCAGAGGACTCCGGACCGAATGCCTTAGCTAACCTACGCTGCATGGCCTCCCTGATCCTGCAAAGCCTGCGGAAGGATCCTCGTATTCTTCGGATCAAGGAGAGGGACCATTACTGGCTGGCCACTCTCCTTGATCCACGGTACAAGGGTAAGGTTGCCGACCTTATCTTGCCATCGCAGAGGGAGCAGAGGATGAGACATCTCCGGGAGGCCTTGCAGAAAGGTCTGTGCAACGCGTTCCCAGAGACTGGGAGGTTACAAACTCCTGGTCCTGGACAACGTGTTGCTGAGGCATCGGTCAGAAGGAGCGGTGGAGAAGGTGGCCGTCTGACTGATGCTTTCAGACAATTTTTTAGTCCGCAGCCCCAAGGTATGATCGGTTCCAGCACCCATCACCAGCGTCTGATTTACATGGTGCAGGAATACCTAGGGGCAAGGTCAGACTTGGACACCTTTCCCACCGAAAATCCTCTGGCTTACTGGGTCTTGAGGATGGATCACTGGCCAGAGCTTGCACAGGGTGCGCCTGTCCACCGAATCAGTTGATCGACTGACCTTCATCAAGATGAATCAGTCTTGGATCACCCACAGCTACCAAGCACCTGAAGCTGATGTAACAGAATAATTTTTTTTTAAATATCACATCCCTTCAAGACTGCCTATGCTGATGCTGAGTGACTGTCCTGTTATGTTGATTGTCTATCCTCTTCCTCCTCCGCTGATATGTTGGAAGAACATTTCTGGTTCTGGTTGATGCCATCAGCCCAATTTTTCTGCCCCTGTTTAACAGGGGCGTTTAAGTACAATTTGTGATGCAATGCTTTGCAGCATTGCTAATTCCTGCAATCAAACAAGAGTATATGGGAGAGGTTGCAGTGTGGTGGCACCAGCACCAGTGCCTAAGGCCCAATTTTTCTGCCCCTGTTTAACAGGGGCGTTTAATTACAATTTTTGATGCAATGCTTTGCAGCAGGGCTAATTCCTGCAATAAAACTAGAGTATATGGAAGAGGTTGCAGTGTGGTGGCACCAGCAGCAGTGCCTAAGGCCAAATTTTTCTGCCCCTGTTTAACAGGGACATGTAATTACAATTCTTGATATAATATTTCACAGGAGGGCCCCTTCCTGTGCCCACCCAGAGTAACGGTGAGGACTTATAGTGTTGTGGCACCAGCACCACAACCACCAAAGGTCAATTTTTCTACCACTGTTCAACAATGGCATGTAATTACAATTCTTGATATAATCGTTCACAGCAGGGCGCTCCAGCGCCCACCAAGAGTCACTTTGAGGGCTTACAATGTTGTGGCAAAACCAACACCTTGTTCCGCCATTTTTGCAGAGCATATAGGGCAGGCCCCTACTTTCAAACATCCAATTTACAAACATCTCCTACTTGCAAACGGAAGGAGACAACAGCAAGTGAGATGAAAAAAGATGGACGACAAAACACATTATACAGGGGTGATAACCCTTCCCTATGTTTTCCAAAAAGCTTAAAAATAGTTTTTTTGACTGGAGCTACACTTTAAAAATGTACCAGTTGAAAATTACAAACAGATTCAACTTAACACAACAAACCTACACAGTCCCTGTCTTGTTTGCACCGCCTGTATACTGCTGTTCTGAGTATATAGGTCCTGGGCGCCACACGCATTTCCTTTTTTTAATATGGGTACGGGGTTCCCCTTAATATGCGTAGAAGACCTAAAGGGGCTGGTAATGGGCAGGGAGGGCTACCCATGCCATTTTTCTGAATGATTTTCAACCATATTGCAGGAACCAGATATAACATTAAAACCGCAAGCAGTTTTAAATGGTGTTATTTCCGTTTAATGTCATTTTGTGCAGGGACTGTTCTAAACACGGGAAACACGTGGCACTTCACAGACATACTACAGACACCCCCCAGGCACCATATTTAAAGGAATATTTCACTTTTTTTTCACTTTAATTGTCATTAAAATCAGTGCTCCCGCCAAAACGGCCATTTTTAAAAACATTTTAGGCATTGACCCATGTCCCCTGGGGCAGGAGCCAGGTCCCCAAACCCTTTTTAGGACAGTATCTTGCATATTAGCCGTTAAAATTAGCACTTTTCATTTTGAACGTTCGAGTCCCATAGACTTCAATGGGGTTCTAACGTTCGTACGAATTTGGGGTCCGTTCGAAAGTTCTGGTGCGAACCGAACCGGGGGGTGTTCGGCTCATCCCTAATTTTAAATATAAGTTAAGATCAAGTACATGGGGTCATGACCTCATACTAGCAGGGGGAAAGTTCAAAACGAATCTCAGAAATTATTTTATTGAAAGAGTAGAAATTCTTGGAATAGACTTTCAGCAGTAGTAGTGAGTCAGTCAACAGTATGCGGATTCAAACATGCAAGGGCAAAAAATAGATCTGTACTCAGACAACGGTCTTTTTCTGTTACCACTCTTCTGTGTTTCTATGCTTCTTTAAGTAGCCCACTTCCTACTATATACAAAACATGAAATTTGTCCAGCAGTTCACTTTGCTTAAATTTAAAGAGAAGTCTCCTCTGTTAACATGTTTCACATATCACGCTTCATCGGGAGAACAGGGGAGAGAATAATTAAACAATGCCATTGGAATTCAAAGCAAAAATTAGAATCAACTACATATTATTTCACATTAATTTATATGCAACATTATTCTATAAATGTACTCATCACTTACATTAAAATGTTGGCTGTTCATTAAAGCTACTAATTGTATACAAGGCTCAGGATGTACCTCCCATCCCTTATACATTCAAATGCAGGAAAGGCAGGAAGAAGTCCACTGGGATAGCTGAGTGGATCTTAAACACTATTATTTCACATCCTTCTATATAATTAAACATATATTATGATTTTACGGTTTTATATTTGGAAATTATATATTACCTATTCAGCTTTTTTTACAGGCTTTTACTTAACCAATATCCCGCTGAACTTGGGATAAACCAAAATAGGCTCATGTAGATTTATCTCTTTTTGGCTTTCTGCACATATATACTTTTCCAGTATAATTAATATACTTATACAAGCCTAAACAAGCTTAAAGTGGTTCTAAACCCTTACAAACCACTTTGACCTACAGGTAAGCCTAGATTAAGGCTTACCTGTAGGTCCAAGCAATATCTCCTAAACCTATATGGTTTAGGAGATATTTGCCTGAAGACAGGCACCGCTGTCTACGGCGCATGCGCCGTAGACAGCGGCGCGCAGGCGCACTGAACGCGGCAGTTCCAAAAATGGAGCTGCCGCATTTGTCGACTCCCGTGCGCATGCGCGGGAGTGACGTCATCGCGACTTCGCCGAATGACAGCGGCGGAGCTGCGAGATGCCACAAGCAAGATGGATGCGGCGGACTACAGGGGACAGCGCGACTTCGCTGGCTCCTGTGTCAGGTAAGTGACA
Source organism: Lithobates pipiens (assembly GCF_037356315.1). Classification (NCBI taxonomy): domain Eukaryota; kingdom Metazoa; phylum Chordata; class Amphibia; order Anura; family Ranidae; genus Lithobates; species Lithobates pipiens. Next base: position 400,246,243 of record NW_027507903.1, on the reverse strand, counting down.
CATAATGGGCTACTAATGCGATGCATAGTAGTCCATTATGCTTTACCTTTGCAGGGAAAAAAAGAGGAAGTAAACTCATCAGGGTTTACTTCCTCGTTAAACTCCCATATGTACAGTATATGGGCCCCAGTACTTTACATAAGATATAATTGATACAAGCAGTACTATGTACCTGATACTCATTCACATAGGGGGGCCAGGATCTGGGGGCCCCATGTAAAAGAGTGCTTCCAGATTGTGATAAGTCCCTGCCTACAGACCCCCACAACCTCTGGTTATGGTTGTGAGGATGAGGCCCTTGTCCCCATGGGGACAAGGTGCTTTGGGGTGGGGAGGCAGAGCTCCGTGCCATTTTATTTTTTATTTTTCTATTGTCAGAAAATGCTAGCATTCTTTTCTTTACATTCACCTGTCAGTGGGGAAGCCAGCTGACAGATGATGGCTGTTAAGGACGTGGGCGGCCAGTTGATCGACCAATCCAAATTCTCATTGTTCTGAACAGTTGGAATTCGTTAGAAAATTAAAAAAACTAAATTAATTTTGATGAAAATGAAACAAATATTAATGAAAGCAAAACTAAACAAATTCTGAAACGAAACTAAACGAATGCATATCAAAACAATATTAGTAACATAACAAATCTTTATGAAACAAAACTAAACAAATGTTTTCATTCTGCACATGTCTAAAGAATACCACCCTGAAGGTCCTTCAATTCAATTTAGTCCCTGAAGTAGTTTATTAGGATACGCCACCTTTCTCTTACTTTGTCATTGGTACCAATGTGAACCATGACAGCTGGGTCCTCCGATCCGTGATGTGTCGAACCCAAGCGTCCGATAAACAACATACTGTTAGGCAATCATGGCCTTTGTGGCAGATTACCTTATCTGTCCATATAATAATTAAATCCCCCTACCACCAATACCTGTCTAACCTTACCTGTATACTTACTGGACCAGTCATTCCCCTGGCAGTTAGGGGAGAGCGCCTGCTCCAGCAATGCCATCCCTGAGCTGATATCCCCAACATTATGCAACTTGGCATATTTGTTGGGGACTAGCCCCACTAGTGCTCTTCCCTCCATCCCTCCTTCTAGCTGTCACCCAGATACCTACCTTTGGCTCCTGTGCCTCCATGTCTCAAGCCTCCTCTACACTGGCCCCCGCCAGCAACTGCTGGGTAATGTCCAAACTCCTTTCCAGGTTGTTGTTGCTGCCCAGTGTTGCCACCTTGTTTTCTAGATCCAGGATCTGGACTTCCAGAGGTAACAACTCACTCTCATCTCACATTTTGCACAGCACCCTCAAATTCACCCTTGAATGGCTCTTAAAGGAACATATACATGAATGTGCACTGGGTCACATCACCAATCCTGTTGGACATTTTACCCGCTACTCTAATGGCAATATTAATTGGTTACTCTCAGTACTCTACACTACTCCAAGTTACTCCTTGTGCTACAGTTCCACATCATTTCAAATTACTTATTTACTTACAATACTTAAAGTTATTTTAAGTAACTTTAAGACACTCCCAGAACACCAAGTTGGTACCTAGTACCCAACTTATCAGTCTTTATTCTGAGTTATTACTCAGCACTTCAAGTACCCAGTACTCCAAATCAATAACCAGTGCTCAAATTTGATATTCAGTACCCCCAGTTACTATAGGTATTACTCCCAGTATCCCAATTTACTACAAATACTACTCCTCGTACCCCAAAGTTACTACAGGTACTACTTTTAGAACCCCAAAATTATAACAAGTACTGCTCACAGTACCCCTTGGTTACTACGGGTACTACTCTCAGTACCTCAAAGGTACTACAGGTATTATTTCCAGTACTCCAAGGGCACTACAGGTATTTTAGTATTTGGAATAAAAAAAAGAAGAAGTACATACGGGAAAGTGGTCAGACCATATGTGAGACCCTATAGTTGCAAAGGGAGACAACTTAAAGCAAAGTGGGATAAAAAAGTATAGTCTATGCAAATAAGATGAATGAACTGCTTAATAAAAGGTGTAATTTTTAGCAGTAGGGTTAAGAATATGCCATACATCCACAAGTTTTAAATAGGGATGACCTTGATGTTTGTGTCGAAAGTAGGTTTGACTCAAACATCAGGTGTTTGCCTGATCACTGAACAGAGAAATTTGTGGGGCGTTCGTGGGAAATTCGAGCACAGAGTAACACCCCATATTGTACTGTGAGATCGCAGTGCATTGCTGTATGATGATTGGCCAAAGCATGCACCTGACTTGCATGTTTTGGACAATCACAGTGTGCTCTGCTGAGAGAGGGTGCCTTTGGCCAATAATGGCTCAGGGGGACTAAGTCCATGCCCCACACTATACACTATATAAGGCTGCTTACATAGCGGCCACATGTAGTGTTGTTTGTGTGGACTGAGCGATAGCTTGGGTTAGATTAAGCAGGCAGGTTATTTAGTTAGTGGCAGTGTATTTGAGATTATATATATATATATATATATATATATATATATATATATATATATATATATATATATATATATAATATATATGCACATACACTCTCTGCATTCAGTGTAGCCTATATATACAGTACATTCGCTGGTGTACACATAATATACAAGAGAAATGGAAATGCCCTACCAGCAATAACATAACCCAAACCACATCCCAGAAAATTTTAAAAAACAAAGGAAAAGAGTACGGGTAATGGTTTTAGTAAGTATCAATGAAGTAAAGAAGTATAGAAAATGTACGAAAAATAACAACATTTTATTCAAAAAATATATAAAAATATAAATAAAAAATAAAACAATACATAGGAAAATACAATACAGCTAAATCTCCCGTAAGGCAGGTCAGAGAGACTCTCTATAGCAAGAGCACCACCTGGCTTAGCAAGACAGGATACCCAACATGTTTCAGAAAAATCATTATAATTCCTTCTTCAGGGGTATGAAGATATATGCTATAATGTCTAGCATAAAAACAAATAGGTACAAATTAGAAATATAATATATGAAAGTCATGCATCGAAACATTAGAACACAAATATATACACATGGCGATAGATTTGAAGCGAAAAGCTGAGGCACTTACTAGAAATATTTGATTACAATTCATATGATGCTGATACAAGATGATCACTTGATTCAGACAGAGAATATTCCAGCGCCACGATTTTCAAGGTTGGTATATTAAGAGTAGAATATTTTACATTTTTCAAAGTATTAAAGTTTTTTTGCGCAAAAATATTTATGGACAGGCACATATATTGAGCATATATTAGGCAGCCAGTCAAATTACAAAATACCAATCCAAAAAATGGCATAAGTAAACACCTGGCTGAGGGTGCATAGATCAACATGCGGCTGAGGGTGTGCAGATCAATGCCAATAAGGGGGGAGAGAAAAGGAAGCAGCCATGCATTGGTTAGGAAATCCACAAGGAGCAGCAAACCTCAAACCAAGATCCCTTTAAACAATAATAATAATAATAATATCAGACAGGGGTATAATATTATATATATATATATATATATATATATATATATATATATATATATATATATATATATAAAGGCACAGTATATAGCATGAAAACAGGTGTATAATATATGTTAACCAATATATACAAATTTGGAAACTATATGTCTATATACAAGGAGGGGTTGGCTAAAATAGCCAAAATACCACCATTAACCAAATATGTAAAAATCTGAGGAAAATACTAAAGTGTATATAAATTTGAAGGAACAGGTAAACCTCACTGTGTTATAAAATAAATTAACATAAATGCCTGAATATTAGTTCAAAAAACTCCCAAGTAAATAAGGGCTGACACATACTAATATAAAATGCAGCAAGGAGAGTATATAAAAAATAAACTCACAGAGTAAAGAGCAAACAGTCACAGGGAAATCATGGACTTCAAACTGAAACTATTATGCAGATACTCCAGGAAATGTTGCAAAAATAGTTGGAAATAAAGTGTGTACGGTATATAACTTACCAAAGATCAAAGGGAGAGTAAAATCATCATTGCCAATAACCATACAGGCTTGGCGTGCAGCAATCAGCTAATTCTGCAGCCATGCTCATACTCATATAGGAATAAGGAAGGAAGCCCCCACACCCGCACACAGGCAGATGAAAATTAATTAAATCAAAACCACAGTAGAGTCCAACTATCCACCGCTAGAAAACAAGCTACTGTTAGGGCTACAAACCTTAAAAAAACACTTTATCTCATGGTCGGGCCGTTTAGCGGCGTTTAAAATGCAAATCTTGCCGCAACTAATCTACATATTTCGCACTGTTCCAATCCCAGTCAGCAAATTCTTCTTTACGAAATTACAATCACTATTATTGAAATTTCTCTGGGAAGGTAGAAAGGCAAGGTGCGCATTCGGCAACCTGACTAGGTCTAGGAAAGCGGGAGGTATGAGCCTACCTGTGATAGCAGATTACCACAGGTCGGCTGTTCTAGCGCAACTCAAATATTGGATGGTTGACCAACCCTCCTCACTGTGGGGTGAACTAGAGCAGACAACTATACCGGGTGGGAATCTTTATATATATATATATATATATATATATATATATATATATATATATATATATATATATATATATATATATATATATATATATATATATATATATAGAAAGGCCAGTATGGTGGCCTGAAATTATGGGTGGAGCCCGGTGGTATATAAGCAGCCGTTCGCCCATCCTTCCTCGTCGGTTCCGGTGCGCGATACCTGATACGTCAGATATCAAGGGCCGACTATCCAGACCAGACGCAGTGAGCCTGTTCGTCAGCTCCCGCGTTATTCGTCTCCAATTTTTTGACAAACCGTCTCTCATCCATCAGCACCCGTAGGTTTCGCCGTCGGAGTGTCGTCGTACCCGTCGAATTTGTCGCTACGCCTCGGGCCGGCTGTCGCAGGTAGGGCTTCGGCACCCTCTTTTCATTATGTTTTCGATGTACCGTCATCATGCTTATACTCACGAGCCGCTCGATTCTTTCATATCGAATGTTTTCGGTGGCCTCGTACGCATGTCACTATGTTCTACTTTCGATGTAGTCGTTGTCATCGTTCGACACGTTCGATTACGCCACGTCAGGCGATTCATTCGCAGGTACGGCAGTCGAAACCGTTCGACTGCCCGAGCATTTCTAGTTGTAGCGGTCGAATCGTTCGACTCACAGCCGACTGCTTGTTACGACAAGGCAAACAGTCCGCACGTTTCGCTTGGTCTACTCCAGTTCGAATATGTCTCTTCATTTCATGCAATTGTGTTATGTGTCTCATTTTCATCTCGTTTCATTCATTTCAGTCCCAGTCATTTTCTACTGTTTCAAAATCATTTCTGTCACTAGTCGCGCTCCGGCGCGAATCCTGTCGCACCTCCGGTGCACCGATTCGCTTTGAAGTGCCCCAGGGTTCGGCCTCATTTCTGTACATGCTCCAGAGACTGAATCACTCGCAGGATCACGCACGGTCCCTGATTCTTGTCTTTGTCATGGCATACCATTTCTGTCACTTATTACGCTCCAAATCGAGTCTTGTCGCATTCCTCTATGCACCGATTCGTCCTGGTGCGCCCAGCTGCTACGCCTCATTTCGGTACATGCTCCAGAGACGGATTCTGTGGTAAACCTACAGATCAGTCCTTGAATCCTGTCTCTGTCATGGGACATCATTTCTGTCACTTATTACACTCCAATTCGAATCCTGTCGCATATTGTTTATGCACCGATTCATTCTGGTGTGCCCAGCTGCTACGCCTCATTTCAGTACATGCGCCAGAGACGGATTCTTTGTTGCTACCATCAGTCCAGTCGTTGATTCCTGTCTCTGTCATGGGATATCATTTCTGTCACTTATTACGCTCCGATTCGAATCTTGTTGCATTTATTGGATGCACCGATTTGTCCCGGTGTGCCCAGCTGCTACGCCTCATTTCAGTACATGCTCCAAAGACAGGATTCATCTGTTAGGTGCATGGGCTCGTCTTCTGATTCCAGTCTTTGTCATGGGTTTCATTTCATTTCACCTATCACGTTCCGGTACGAATAAATCACATTCACGGTCCAATTCGTCCCGGCGTGCCCCAGGAATGGCCTCATTTCAGTACATGCTCCAGTTTCCGTTTCGTGCTCGGTCGCAAGTTTGTGGAATGGCGATTCGGATCTCTGTCATGGCAGATTTACTCATTTCACGGTCACGTATCGCTTCCCGCTTCTAGTCCAGTTGATTCTTCAATGTTGGATTCTTATCGGGGGGCCCTTGCTCGTCAGCCTCATTTCACGATAAAAGGGAAAAAAAAAAAAAAGGGGGAAAATATATATATAATAATAGGGGGGAAGAGAAGAGAAATTTCATCTGTTTCTTTCATTTGTGTCATTTTCATCTCATGTCTGAAGTCTCACCTCCACTGTTAGCTAGCCTTCATCAGGTGGGAGTCTCAAACAAAAAACTTCACCTTCATCTCCTCAGGTCAGTCGAGTTCAGTGGGTCCAGCCTGCACCTGGTCGGACGGTGCCTCCTTCGGTAAGCATAATCATCTAGGGGGAAAACGCCCTTCAGCAAAGCATCCTTCCTTAAAACAGGTATTTCTGTAGGAGTCTCCAACCAGTTATAATCCATGTCACCCCTTGTAGGTCCGTATTAGGAGAAAACCCGGATCAGAGGGCGTAGCCTCATCAGACCCACGTTCTGTTACCATGTCCCAGGCTGACAGCGAGGACCTCACGGCTCCATTGTCTCCATCCGTTTCAGAAAATGGCAGTCAAAGGGCCTTCAGAGCATGGACCATTCCCAGGCTGACAGCCGAGCTGAGACGCAGGGGCGTCCCCTTTCCAGCAACAGCCAGAAAGGCAGAGCTTTTCCGGCTCCTGTTTCCTCCCCCCGCGGTGGTGGAGGCTTCGGCTCAGCAGGCCTCATTGGGCTCCATCGCCTCCTCTATCTCGCAGCTCCACACCCTGGTGTCGTCCCTCACAACCTCGATGTCTGATCTACAGGGCCGAGTGGCCCTCCTCGAGACCCACCCCTCTGTTTCTCCGCCAGTGCCAGCATCCCAGCCAGTTGTTAGTCTTCCCGCAGGTATCTCCGGAGGTGCACCAATAGTGTACCCATCTCATTTGGTGTCAGCAAACATCAGGAAAGACATATTAGAGGGCAAAGACGTCAATTTGGCTTCTCTTCTGATCTCGATTCACGAGCTGGCAGAGAATAAGGCGTATACTTGGGGGGACGTATCAGTGGTCCTCAAAGCCAAGGATCCCAGACTAGACGGGAAACTCTCTATCACCGAGTTTTCCCTGGCCTTCGGCATGAGGGACATCATTTGCTCAGCCTCCCCTGGCAGAAGGGAGGAGCTAGATCGGTACCTCCATGTGGTAGTTGACCTGGGGTACAAGTACGGCGGGTTTTCATTCTATGACTACCACCGCTCCTTCTCCGCTAGAGCAGCTGCCAGGCTCTCCCAGTTCCAGACCCCTACGGACTGGAGCACCATGGACACCGAACTGTTTTGCCGCCACTTCGCGGGGCTACGGTCCCCTCTGTGTGCAATATGCCAGTCAGCAACACATACTGCGGCCTGGTGCGCTACCTCAGTGGCAGCCCCTCCCTTCGACGGTCCATCTACCTCGGGTACCGCTCAGGGCCTGCAAGCACCAGCTCGCCCGCCACAGACCGATAAGCTAGGGCGCCCAGTTAAGACCATGGGCGGTGCTCCGATCTGCAACAACTACAACAGTGGGTCGTGTAACTTTAGTCAGCGTAGGCTGCTCCATGTGTGCACCCAGTGTCATAGAGCTCACCCCCGGCTCATGTGTGAGGTCAAGCAGCTCAAAAGGTCCTGACTGAGCCGGCTCAATGTCGCATGGCTTAGTGTCTACCTTTCCAGTCACCCTACCCCCTCACTGTCCACCTTCCTCGTCCAGGGCTTCACAGAAGGTTTTCACACTGGACTTATCTCTCTCCCTCACTTCACGCACGAATGCCAGAACCTACGGTCAGCAGCCACGGATGAACAAGCCATCGACCAACTGCTGCAATCTGAGCTAGATCAGGACTTTGTCATCGGCCCTTTTGAACAGCCCCCTTTCAGCACCTGGCGAGTCAGCCCTATTGGGCTTGTCAAGGGCAAGTTCTCTAATAAACTCAGATTGGTTTATGATTTGTCAGCGCCTCATTCCTCTACGGTTCCCAGCCTCAATTCTCTTATTCCCTCTGAGGAGTTCTCCCTTAAATATGCATCGGTAGACATGGCCATCCAGGCCATTCTTAAAACAGGCACAGGTACCTGGCTTTCCAAGGCCGACATCTCAAACGCTTTTAAACTTCTTCCCATCCATCCGTCCCTCTGGTGCTGGCATGGAATCAAGTGGAGGCAGCGGTACTACTTTGCCACTAAACTCACGTTCGGGTCCAAGAGTAGTCCTTGGCTCTTCGACACCTTCGCGCAGGCTCTTGCTTGGATCTTGTTACACGTAGCCCAGTGTCAGGAAGTCATTCATTATCTGGATGACTTCCTGCTGATAGAGCCACCCGGCTCTCCTCCACGAGATCTGGGTAAGTTGAGGGTAGTCTTCAAGAATCTTAATGTCCCCATCGCCGAGCACAAGGTGGAGGGTCCGTCGCAGGCTATCACCTTCCTCGGGGTCAGCCTAGACACTAACATCATGCAGGCCAGCCTTCCCCCGGATAAACTGACCCGCATCAGGACGGTCCTGAGGGACTTCACTCATGCCAGAACTTGTACCAAGAGACAACTTCAGTCCCTTCTTGGTATGCTTAATTTTGCTATGCGCATCATCCCCCAGGGGCGCTCGTTCGTGTCACGCCTGTTAGCCTTGTTATCCCACTCTCAGGACCCGGAGCAAGTACTCAGCCTGGATTCCGCGGCTATGGCAGACCTAGCCATGTGGGAGGAATTCCTATCTTCTTGGAACGGAGTGTCCCTGTTCGTCCCCTCCGTGTCCGCCCTTTCACCTCGGGTGGTGACCGACGCGGCGGCCTCCACGGGCTTTGCGGCGATCTTTGGCAACCTCTGGCTCGCAGCCCCCTGGCCTCCACAGATACTGGCTATTCCTGGCTTCACTGAGACGTCCTCCCTGTTTGAGCTATATCCCATCGTAGCCGCTGCACACACCTGGGGCCGCAGCTGGTCGGGCCAGACGGTGGTCTTTTCTACAGATAACCTGGCCACTGCGGAGATTGTTAATAAAGGCAGGTCCAGGTCTCTACAGATTATGTCCTTCCTGCGGCGACTGACCCAGCTCTCATTATTGTTTCAGTTCAACCTTCATTGTTCCTTTGTTCCCGGCAAATTTAATCAGGCGGCGGATGCCCTCTCCCGCTTTAACTTTGTTTCATTTTTTGATCAGGTACCCGGAGCCGAACCAACATCAGCAGCTATCCCGGACTGGTCTCAACTGATCTTGGATTAGCCCCACACTTGTCAGCAGCAACTCAACTCATCGATCACTCCCTCTCAGACAATACCCGCAAGGCCTATCAGTCGGCCTGGAGGGCCTTTAGTCGCTTCGCATCATCTCACAATACAGAGTCCTCCCGGGTCAAACAAGTCCTTGCCTTCCTTTCCTACTGCCATTCGGACTTGGCATTATCCTTCAACACAATCCGGTTGTACTTGGCCGGGGTACAACACTTCACGTCCCTCCAGGACCCTACCAAGCCCTCCTTATTTACCTTTCACGCCGTCCGGGCTCTCATGTGCGGCATTCAGAAACGTCGGCCAGTTTCCAGCATCAAACGGCTGCCTATCACAGGCGAAGTGTTCAGGGACATGTCAGACATTTTGGCCTCTTCACCTTTCGGTCTCCATGTCAGTGTCGTCCTGCAAGCAGCCATACATCTGGCCTTCTACGGCTTCCTGCGGCCAGGCGAGTTTACCTGCAGTAGCCCCTCGGCACGTATGCTGTGCAAGCACCATCTAGTCAGGTTCGAGGACCATTTCATCTTGCACTTAGCGGTTTCCAAGACACAGCAGCTTGGCCCAGGTACGGACATACATTTCTATAAGACCTACAACCGCTGGTGTCCGGTTACTGTCCTCTCCCGCTTGTTGACCCTTTTGGCCGATCAACCAGGGACTGGCCCACTTCTACCCTTTCACTCAAAACCTCTCAACGCAGCCCAGTTCATGGAGCATGTCAGGATACTCCTGGGCATCCTTCACCTCAATCCTGCGCACTACTCAGGACATTCATTTCGCATCGGGGCAGCTTCAACGGCCTCCCGCCAAGGGGTCCCGGTCCATGTTATCAAAAAGTTGGGTAGATGGAAGTCCTCCTGTTTTGCACGTTACGTACCCAATCCGCAGATTGAGATGGCCCAGGCCTTTGTCAAGCTTACCCAGTAACAGTCTGTGTTCAATAAAATGCTTCCCCTACCTGAGTGTTTTGCCCCCTTATTTTGGTATACCGTACGTTAGACCAGGGCACACTTTCAGGTCCATTTCAAGTAAGCGAGTTTATGTTATCCTTGTCTTTCATCCTTATCCGTATCGGTCAGAGGGCTCTACACCATAAATAGAAAGGCCAGTATGGTGGCCTGAAATTATGGGTGGAGCCCGGTGGTATATAAGCAGCCGTTCGCCCATCCTTCCTCGTCGGTTCCGGTGCGCGATACCCGCCCACCCGCCCCTTTATCAGGCCTTTACTCTAGCACACTCCTCATATGAGTACTCATTTCACCCATTTCATATTTATTTCATTTTAAGGTATGCCCCCTTATTTTGGTATACCGTACGTTAGACCAGGGCACACTTTCAGGTCCATTTCAAGTAAGCGAGTTTATGTTATCCTTGTCTTTCATCCTTATCCGTATCGGTCAGAGGGCTCTACACCATAAATATATATATATATATATATATATATATATATATATATATATATATATATATATATATATATATATATATATATATATATATATGGCCTACCCATATCTATCACAGGCTCCTAGGGATGTACCACTCCTCCCTGTGGTTGCATCCTTACAGGCTTGGAAACATTTAGCGATAGACAATCCATGTTCTAACCCTTTTAACTCCGTATTTATCCTTGGACAAATAATCCAAATCGTGAATCCAGTGGATACGTGACTTATATAGCGGCAACATAATTAAATCCTTTGCAGCTATGCAGGAGGAGTACGGAGTTGCTTCAGATAGAATTCCTCAATAGTATTACCATCTCACCTTATGAACTACATTGGAAAATCAAGAAATATCTAACAACCAGTGAAAGATGTAGAGGCGGCATTTCTTTATTTTACAATAGCTTACAGGAGACTTAGGTATCTTCATTTCTAGTACACAATGGAGCAAAGCTATCCAATATATGTATTCAGCTACCAAATGCACCTCCCTGAGGGAACTCTCACACAAAATCATACACAGATGGTACCTAACTCCACATCGCATTGCTAAGTTTAGCCCCTCTGTATCCCCTCTCTGTTGGAGAAAGTGCTCCCAAACTGGAAATTTGATCCATGTTCTGTGGGAATGTAGTAAATTGGCTAGGTATTGGACAGAGGTTCTCAGGATATTCCATCAGGTAACTGACATAACACTGCCGCTCTCCCCTTGTGTTATTGAATGTAGGCATTGAGCACATTCCACCACAACTCAGGCAATTCACTACTCATTTGTTTTTAGCGGCCAAACTAACAATTCTTAGAGTTTGGAAATCGCCAGAACCACCGGATCTGCGAGAGGTTCTGTGAATCCTCTCTATTCACTACACATATGAGCTAGCTTTGGCATCCATTTCAGGGAAAAGGGCAACTTTCTTGAATGATTGGCAACCTTGGGTAGATTGGTACAATGCTCACAAATTGTTGTAATGACAGTCTATGCATCCATTTTCTAAAAGGTCTCTCTTACAGGACAGACTCCTCTCCCCCTCGAGCCCCTTTAAGGATCCAAATTCCCATCCTTCCCCCTTCCCCCGTTACTTATATTTGTTTTTTAGTTTGGGTTGCTACAGTACTGAATGGCTCTCGTTTCTGATCATAGAAACTAAACTATGTAGAAGTTATGGTCCTGCTATGCAGTTTATGTTAAGATGAAAACCAGTCTGGCCTTATAATTTAATGGTTGGCCCGGGAACAGGCTTTCTGGACTCTCGAGGTGCAGCTAGTTCCCAGTTGGGGCACCCGTGGGGCAAGAAAGTCAAGAGCGCCTGTAAACAGGGTCATGCATTTGGCGACAATAGAAGCTTATACAGTATATGATCTTGATATGCACATAACTTTGCATCTACGATTGGCACTGCTCTCTTTTGTCATCAATGTTATTATCTGTTCCGTTGTTTTGTTATGTAACATATGACAATCACACTGTAACCCTATGTCGTTATATTATGAAAATTTCTTGAATAAAAATTATTTAATTAAAAATCACAGTAGAGTGAAAAAGGGAAAGAGAAATGGTTAAAAGAGGGTGTGTCACCGAACCTCCCCCTGCCGACATCATGTGTCAGCAGAAAAGTGTTAGTAGGCGATGCAGCAGCTGCTCCCTTGGCAGCGCGGGGGACAAGTGCCACCGCATCATATTGCACAATGGCATCAGACGTCGGAGTGCCGCCAGACATGGAGAGAACAGCTAACAAGCCCCGACCGACATAGAACAATTGCGCATGTGCGGTATGCTGCCCAGATGGGACAAGAAGCTGGAAGAAGGTCCAGAGACACCGGAAATGTCAGAGGGCCTTTCCACCCCGGGGAAATCCAACCAAATAGGCATAGAGTGGCTAATCATCCCCAAACCAGGACATATATTGTCAAAAAATGACCTAAAGCTCTATATAGGCCATTAGAAGAGATGAAACCACTTAAAATGGAAGCCGAGGCGTGGGATAGTTCTGTAAAAATAAAAAGCACAGTCAGCACGATAAACAGCATATGTATCAATAATTTAACAGCATATACGTACACTATAGCAATCAAATAGGCAGCGATTAAATGCAAATATGACAATAAAATGTACCAGGTTACATAACAAGGGCAATAACATATCTAACAAATGAATCTATATGAAAATACATCAGTGAAAGTTATGCAGGTAAGGTAAAGAGAAAAGGCAGTGATAAATGATTAATAAGCATAGCTGCGAATTATTATAGATCCCCTTCATATCCACCTGATGCAAAACCTTGAAGAAAAGGTTTAAAACTTAACACTTCGTTCAACTCCAGTGGGGAGGTCTCGTCGAGCTAAGAAATCCATCTCATTTCCCGTTGGAGGAGAATTTTATTTAAATATCCTCCCCTGGGTGTATGATGGAGTCTATCAAGTATTAAAACTGAGATTTTGGGAAAACGGCCATAATGTACTGCTGCTACATGACATCCTAAAGGGAAGTCTGGATTCGCACTTGTCATAGCTGCTACATGCCGGTAAAGTCTCTTCCATAGTTTTTGGATTGTCTTGCTGACATAATAGCAGCTGCACTCACATTGCATAATAAATCACAAACATTGTTTGACAGTTGGCATAATGTTTGGCCATAAAAAGATGACCATTGGGGAGATGTGGATTTCTGGCCGTATTCATATAACGGCAATACCCACATGTCCCACAGGGAAATGTACCCAGAGTATTACAGGGATCCCCCAGGATAGGCCCTTGAACTCACTTTTCACTAAAAGATCTCCTATTGAGGTGCTACGCCTGAAAGTGACAAGAGGTACTGGAGGAACATAAGGGCCGATAAGTGGGTCGCTAGTCAAAACGTGCCAGTATTTATTTAAAATGTACCGTATTTTACCTGTATGTGTTCATTGGAAAAAGTCGTAATGATTCTGGTATAGGCATTTTTATCAATTACGGGTTTTATCTGGCGATTTAAAATATCCTGACAATTTTTATTGTTTGCTTTGTTAAATGCTCATTTTAAACACCTATGACTATACACTCTTTCTAAAAGAAAAGTGTTAGAATGTAAGATGGTATTACCCGAAGTTGGTTTTCTAAAGAGTTTACAAGCCCACACATTATTACAGTTTTTGAAGGTCTCAACATACAAAAAGGTAATGGAAGTTGAAATCATACAACATAGTAAACTTTAAGTTGAATTCATTAGAGTTTAGAATATTTAGAAAAGTATGTAGTAGTTCAACTGGGCCATTCCACAGGACGGAAATGTAATCTATGTACCTGCACCACAAAAATATGTGGCACAGGTACATAGAGAGAGTCTCGTCCTAGAAAAGGGTGCCTTCCCATTCCCCCAGGTACAGATTGGTGCAGCCAGGGGCCCAACAAGTGCCCATGGCTACGCCCTGTACCTGGAGGAAATACTCGCCATTGAAGCCAAACACATTGTGCTCCAAGATTAAACCTAAAGCCAATAAAATAAACTCATTAAATGGTCGATTCAGGTGTAGATTCTGTGATAGAATTTTTTGAATGCAACTTAAGCCTTTGTTATGTGGAATTGAACTATATAACGTTTCTACGTCAATAGATACCAGAATGGTTTGATAAGAGACTTAGACCCCATCAATAATTTGCAAGGGATGAATAGTATCTCTCACATATGATGATAAAGAACATACTAATGGTCTAAAATACTCATCTATCAACTTTGAAAGATTCTCTGTAATAGATCCATTCCCTGACACAATTTTTCTCCCAGGAGCATCCACACTGTTTTCGTGGCTCTTCGGGAGACAATAAAATGTAGGTATAATCGGAAAAGGGGTCCGGATAAACTTCCAAAGCTGATTGGTGATGATATTGTTGTTCAATGCCCTATCAACAAGGGTATACAATTCCTCATTGTATCTAGTAATCAACTCATATTTATGGGCCTATACCAGTCAGTGTTGGTAAGTATATCCATGCACATTGACACATATTTGCTATTGTCCATTAGGACAATGTTTCCTCCCTTGTCTGATGATTTAATTGTCTTTCTTTCATTCTGTCGACGTACATCGTCGTGCGCTGGTCGGCAAGTGGTTAAAGGGATCTTGGTTTGAGGTTTGCTGCTCCTTGTGGATTTCCTAACCAATGCATGGCTACTTCCTTTTCTCTCCCCCCTTATTGGCATTGATCCACACACCCTCAGCTGGCTGTTGATCTATATACCCTCAGCCGGGCGTTTACTCATGCCATTTTTTGGATTGGTATTTTGTGATTTGACTGGCTGCCTAATATAGGCTCAATATATGCGCCTGTCTATAAATATTTTTGTGCAAAAAAAACTTTAATACTTTGAAAAATTTAAAATATTCTACTCTTAATATACCAACCTTGGAAACCGTGGCGCTGGAATATTCTCTGTCTGAATCAAGTGATCATCTTGTACCAGCATCATATGAATTGTAATCAAATATTTCTAGTAAGCGCATCAGCTTTTCGCTTCAAATCTATCGCCATGTGTATATATGTGTTCTAATGTTTCAATACATGACTTTCATATATTATATTTCTAATTTGTACTTATTTGTCTTTATTCTAGACTAAGGATGAGCCAAACACCCCCCTGTTCGGTTCGCACCAGAAACTGCGAACAGACCTAAACTTTGTGTGAACTTTAGAACCCTATTAAAGTCTATGGGACTCGAACGTTCAAAATCTAAAGTGCTAATTTTAAAGGCTAATATGCAAGTTACTGTCCTAAAAAGTGTTTGGGGACGTGGGTCCTGCCCCAGGGGACATGGATCAATGCAAAAAAATGTTTTAAAAACAGACATTTTTTCAGGAGCAGTGGTTTTAATAATGATTAAAGTGAAACAATAAAAGTGTAATATTCCTTTAAATTTCGTACCTGGGGGGTGTCTATAGTATGCCTGTGAAGGGGCGCATGTTTCCCGTGCTTAGAAATGTCCCTGCACAAAGTGTCATTTCACAAGGAAAAAAAGTCTTTTAAAATCACTTTGAATTGTCAATGAGTGTTCTCTGTATTACGGAGCCGACAATTCATTCATTGATAAAAAAAAAAGCGTGGGGTTCCCCTGAATTCAATTACCAGGCCCTTCAGGTCTGGTATGGATATTAAGGGGAACCCCGCGTCAAATTAAAAAAAAATTTACGTGGGGGTCCCCCTAAAAATCCATACCAGACCCTTTATCCGAGCACGCAACCTGGCAGGCCGCAGGAAAAGAGGGGGGGATGAGAGAGCGCCCCCCTATCCTGAACCGTACCAGGCCACATGCCCTCAATGGTGGGAGGATGCTTTGGGGGTCTGTGACCCCTCAAAGCACCATGTCCCCATGTTGATGGGGACAAGGACCTCATCCCCACAATCCTGGCCAGAGGTTGTGGGGGTCTGCGGGTGGGCGGCTTATCAGAATCTGGAAGCCCCCTTTAACAAGGGGACTCCCTGATCCCGCCCCCCCCCGTTTGAAATGGTAAGGGGGTACAAAAGTACCCCTACGATTTCACAAAGAAAGTGTAAAAAATGGTTAAATAAGACAAACACACTTCTGAAAAATTCCTTTATTAAAAATAAAAAAATAAAAAAAAAGATTCCAGCGGTGGTAATCCACTCTTGCTATCCAGTGACAGATGATCAACTCTCCGGGGTCCAGCGATGGCTGATCTGATCCAGCGACGGGTGATTTTCAGTCCAGCGCAGTCCATCCATGCATCCATCTTCTGTCTCCCCTGAGGAGACACTGCGGGGATCCCAGCGCTGACGTTTCTTATATTAGGAGGGCGGGCCACCCGTCATCTGAACCCACCCCCTCTGACACTGGTGAGGGAAGCCAGGGGTTCCCCATTGACGTATGGGTGACCCCGCCCCCCTCTGATGTAACAGAAACCTGCGTCACAGACCCCCAAAGCATCCTCCCAATGTTGAGGGCATGTGGCCTGGTACGGTTCAGGAGGGGGGCGCTCTCTCATTCCCCCCTCTTTTCCTGCGGCCTGCCAGGTTTCGTGCTTGTATAAAGGGTCTGGTATCTATTTTTAGGGGGACCCCCACGTCAATTTTTTTTTTAAATTGACATGGCGTTCCCCTTAATATCCATACCAGACCTGAAGGGCCTGGTAATTGAATTTAGGGGAACCCCACACTTTTTTTTTTTATCAATGAATGAATTGTCGGCTCCGTAATACAGAGAACACTCATTGAGTGTTCTCTGTATTTCGGGAGCCGACAATTCAAAGTGATTTTAAAAGACTTTTTTTCCTTGTGAAAGGGCACTTTGTGCAGGGACAGTTCTAAGCACGGGAAACATGCGCCCCTTCACAGGCATACTATAGACACCCCCCAGGTATGAAATTTAAAGGAATATTACATTTTTATTGGTTCATTTTAATCATTATTAAAATCACTGCTCCTGAAAAAACGTCCGTTTTTAAAACTTTTTTTGCATTGATCCATGTCCCCTGGGGCAGAACCCAGGTCCCCAAACACTTTTTAGGACAGTAACTTGCATATTAGCCTTTAAAATTAGCACTTTAGATTTCTCCCATAGACTTGTACAGGGTGTTCCGGCTTTTTGAATTTGCCGCGAACAGCCCAAATTGTTCACTGTTCGCTGAACAGGCGAACAGGCAATGTTCGAGTCAAACATGAGTTTGACTCAAACTCAAAGCTCATCCCTATTCTAGACATTACAGCATATATCTTCATACCCCTGAAGAAGGTATTGTAATGATTTTTCCGAAACATGTTGGGTATCCTGTCTTGTTAAGCCAGGTGGTGCTCTTGCTATAGAGAGTCTCTCTGGCCTGCCTTACGGGAGATTTAGCTGTACTGTATTGTCCTATGTATTTTATTTTTTATTTATATTTTTATATCTTTTTTGAATCAAATTTTGTTATTTTTTTTACATTTTCTATACTTCTTTACTTCATTGATACTCAATCCCTTACCCATACTATTCCTGGGGCCTCTTTTCCTTTTTGTGTTTTTACACATTATATAATACACTTCAGCTGTTGTACAGTTTCTAAAATGAATTTATTCAATTCATTTTTGGAATTTGTATACAGAATTTTCACATTTTCTTCTTATTTACTGATTTTTTTTCCGATTCAAAAACTATCAGATTGATAAACTTTAAAATCGGTAGAAATAAAAATGTTATATTGTTTTCAATACTAATGCAGCAAAGTGAACAAGCAAAAGAAGAATCTTCATCAAATGATTACAATGACTCTTTAACCACTTCAGTTCCGGACCAATAAACACCTTAAGGACCAGAGGTCTTTTTGCAATTTCGCACTGCGCTGCTTTAACTGGTAATTGCGCGGTCATGCAATATTGCACCCAAACGAAATTTGCGTCCTTTTCTTCCCACAAATAGAGCTTTCTTTTGATGGTATTTGATTGCCTCTGCGATTTTTTTTTTTTGCGATATAAATGGAAAAAGAGCGAAAATTTTGAAAAAAAAAGATATTTTCTTCTTTTTGTTATAAGAAAAATCGAATAAACTAAATTTTAGTCATACATTGAGGGCAAAATTTATTCAGCCACATGTCTTTAGTAAAAAAAATGTCAATAAGCGTATATTTTTTGGTTTGCGCAAAAGTTATAGCGTCTACAAACTAGAGTACATTTTCTGGAATTTACACAGCTTTTAATTTATGACTGCCGATCTCATTTCTTGAGGTGCTAAAATGGCAGGGCAGTACAAATCCCCCCCAAATGACCCCATTTTGGAAAGTAGACACCCCAAGGAAATTGCTGATGGGTATGTTGAGCCCATTGAATATTTATTTTTTTTGTCCTAAGGGATTGAATAATGACAAAAAAAAAAAAAAAAAATTTTTTTTACAAAAAGTTGTCACTAAATGATATATTGCTCACACATGCCATGGTTATATGTGAAATGACACCCCAAAATACATTCTGCTGCTTCTCCCGAGTACGGGGATACCACATGTGTGGGACTTTTTGGGAGTCTAGTCGCGCACGGCACCCCGAAAACCAATCACCACCTTCAGGATTTCTAAGGGTGCAAATTTTTGATTTAACTCCTCACTACCTATCACAGTTTCGAAGGCCATAAAATGCCAAAATAGCACAAAACCCCCCCAAATGACCCCATTTTGGAAAGTAGACACCCCAAGCTATTTACTGAGAGGCATGTTGAGTCCATGGAATATTTTATATTTTGCCAAAAGTTGCGGGAATATTACAAACTTTTTTTTTTTTGCACAAAGTTGTCACTAAATGATATATTGCTCACACATGCTATGGGCAGAAGTCAAATTACACCCCAAAATAAATTCTGCTGCTTCTCCCGAGTACGGGGATACCACATGTGGGGGACTTTTTGGGAGCCTAGTTAACTAGCTACCTAGCGACACTAGCGACACTGATGCAGCGTTCAGAAAAATTATCGCTTAGTGACACTGGCAAAAGGGGGTGAAAGGGTTAACTAGCGGCAATCAGGGGGTTAAAAACATTATTGGGTAGTATATCGGGGTACCTAGCGATATAAAAACCTGGCGGTGAACCTAAAAAAATAACTAGCTACCTAGCGACTGTAGCGACACTAATGCAGCGATCAGAAAAACGATCGCTTAGTGACACTGGCAAAAGGGGGTGAAAGGGTTAACTAGCGGCAATCAGGGGGTTAAAAACATTATTGGGTAGTATATCGGGGTACCTAGCGATATAAAAACCTGGCGGTGAACCTAAAAAAATAACTAGCTACCTAGCGACACATGCAGCGATCAGAAAAATGATCGCTTAGTGACACTGGCAAAAGGGGGTGAAAGGGTTAACTAGCGGCAATCAGGGGGTTAAAAACATTATTGGGTAGTATATCGGGGTACCTAGCGCTATAAAAACCTGGCGGTGAACCTAAAAAAATAACTAGCTACCTAGCGACTGTAGCGACACTAATGCAGCGATCAGAAAAACGATCGCTTAGTGACACTGGCAAAAGGGGGTGAAAGGGTTAACTAGCGGCAATCAGGGGGCTAAAAACATTATTGGGTAGTATATCGGGGTACCTAGCGATATAAAAACCTGGCGGTGAACCTAAAAAAATAACTAGCTACCTAGCGACACATGCAGCGATCAGAAAAATGATCGCTTAGTGACACTGGCAAAAGGGGGTGAAAGGGTTAACTCTAGGGGCAATCAGGGGGTTAAATCTTTATTGGGGGGTGATAGGGGGCTACCCTGGACCTAACACTAACTGTCCTGACAGTTTTTACTGTCACAACTGACACTGAATGCATTGATCAGTAAAGAAATGATCAATGCAATCAGTGACACTGTGACTGGGGGGGGAGGGGGGGCGGGGGGGGGATCGGGGGGCGATCAGGGGGGGTTTGTGTGCCTGTGTGTACCTACATGTCAGTGTAGTGTTCGTGCAGACTTACTTTTACTCTTCTCCTCGTAGTCCGGTCAAAAAGACCGCCCCGAGGAGAATGACATCACTTCCTCCTTCCTGTGTAAACAATACACAGGGGAGGAAGCTTCTCATTGGCCAGGAGCGATCCAGAGGGGGTGGCCGAAAACGAACGGCCATCCCCTCATCACGGAGCGCTCCTGGACCGAATCGGACCGCCGTAACCAGCGGGAGGGGGTCCGATGGGACCCCCCACCCGCTGGAAGGCAATCACGTAGATGTACGTGATTATGCCTGCCTGTGCCATTGTGCTGACGTACAATGGCAATACGGCGGTCCTCAAGTGGTTAAATCACCTTTGGCTTAACAAAAACAGCATTATTTCGAAATGGTACTCTAATAACACACAGTCTTTGATTTCAGCAATATGTGTAGTGAGAATTCGAGTTTAATGTAAAATTTTATTTGAATTTCAGTCCGAATTTCCGAAATGCAGACGAATTTTGTTACGTTATTCAGAACATTCGGTAAGATTTATTTATATTGTAATTTGGGTATTTGGATATATCTGAATCTCCAAATAACAAAAAAATTGGAAATTAACCATCTATAATACAGTGTGTACAGTTTCTAATACACTTCTGGTGGTATACACAGTATATATAATACAGTGCAGACGGTGTACACAGTATGTAATACAGTGTATACAGTTTCTAAAACATTTCAGGCGGTGTACACAGTATATAATACAGTGCAGCCAGTGCACAGTTTCTAATACAGAGCAGTAAACTATATAATACAGTGTCCATATGTTTCTAATACACTTCAGGTGGTGTACATAGTATAATACAGTGTAGCCTGTGTATAGTTTCTAATACAGTGCAGGTAGTGTATATTCGGGAGGATCCGAAATACGAATTGCAGTGCATCCGGAATACGAACTTTTGTTTACGAATTCCGGATTTCGGACGACGACGACTCAGTCATTATGCTTATTATGACTTGCAAAAGACTTCTGTGATAGAAGTCAATGTAAGTTGCCTGAAGACATCAGTGAAGGACTTTCATCCTCTCTGGGCAGGCTGCCAAGAAAAGAACAAAGTGATACAATGTTTCTTCTTCAATGGGCTGAACTCCTTGTGTAGAAGTTCTCAGTTTAACCATTTAAAGACTAAATCTTTTCTGACACTTGTTGCTTACAAGTAAAAATCCAGTATTTTCTGCTAGAAAATCACTCAGAAGCCCCAAAAATTATATATATTTTTTTAGCAGAGACCCTAGGGCAGTGATGGCGAAGCTTGGCACACCAGATGTTTTGGAACTACATTTCCCATGATGCTCATACACTCTGCAGTGTAGGTGAGCTTAATGGGAAATGTAGTTACAAAACATCTGGGGTGCCAAGGTTCGTCATCACTGCCCTAGGGAATAAAATAGCAGTTGTTGCAATATTTTATGTGACGCGGTATTTGCGCAGAGGTCTTTCAAACGCAAGTTAGCCCTTTTTTTTTTAGAGAGAGCACTGACATCAGCAGCGTGACATACAGCAATGACACCTGCACCGTGATAGAGTGATCTGACACCTGCATCGTGATAGAGTGATCTGACACCAGCACCGTGATAGAGAGCACTGACATCAGCAGCGTGACATAAAGCACTGACACCAGCACCGTGATATACAGCACTGACACCAGCACCGTGATATACAGCACTGACACCTGCACCGTAAGCAGCCCCAGGAGGAAGTCAGCATAGCACAGGGATGGTAGGAGCCCCTCATAATAAGCAGCCCCAGGAGGAAGTCAGCACAGCACAGGGATGGTGAACTTTACAAACCTACAGGTCATATTTGCAGCCACAAAATAATTACTAGCTGTGCACACATAGTCCCACCACATGGCCAATGACATAACACATGTATGAGGTGAATCTGGGATCGACAACTACAAGCATTCTTTTTTTATATGTGAAATTCTGAAAATTCAGGAATCTTAAGACAATGGAGGCGAGGGAAGGTGAGGGTAGGCAAAGAAGAGGGTGCAGGAGATGATCACCAGCACCAGCACT
Source organism: Lithobates pipiens (assembly GCF_037356315.1). Lineage (NCBI taxonomy): Eukaryota > Metazoa > Chordata > Amphibia > Anura > Ranidae > Lithobates > Lithobates pipiens. The sequence goes on along the minus strand of NW_027507903.1, from coordinate 400,223,875 downwards.
GTGATATAGAGCACTGACACCTGCACCGTGATAGAGTGATCTGACACCAGCACCATGACATAACACATGTATGAGGTGAATCTGGGATCGACAACTACAAGCATTTTTTTTTATAAGTGAAATTCTGAAAATTCAGGAATCTTGAGACAATGGAGGCGAGGGAAGGTCAGGGTAGGCAAAGAAGAGGGTGCAGGAGATGATCAACAGCACCAGCACCGTGATATAGAGCACTGACACCTTGTCATGGTTATGCAGTGATCTTCCCGTGTTTGCTTACCTCCCCTCATGTGTTCAGACTAGAGGCCAGCCACTTCCACCTGATGGTTTTTATAACCTCTCCTCTAAGCATGGCTCCACCCCAGGCCCTATCAGGGAGCCCTGTATTAACCTGTGCACTGCAGGCCATCAGTGCTGATCAACCATTGTATATACCTTTGTATGTTAGCTTCCTGTTTCCTGCTGTGTGCTCTTCTACTGTTTTCCGTTACCGACTTTGGCGTGTTTTGACTATCCCTGTTTGCCTGTGATCCTGACCTTTTGGCGTGTCCCCGACTATTCTTGTCTGCTTGTGGCCCCAACCTTGGCTTTGTCCCTCACCATCCCTATCCTCCTGTTGCCTACTGTGGGTGTGAGCTGGGGGACCCTGGGGGTCGCGACCTGGAGCCAGTTGCAGCCAAGTCCATCCTCACCACCAGAGGCGCTGGTGAGCACCTGCTGGCTCTTAGACTCCGCTCCCCGGGGAATCTTACGCTCTAACCCCAGTGGGATCTGTCCCCCGCCTGCCGCAGTCAGTCGTAGGGTCCACAACCTTGCGGTGCACTCCTGATCCCTATGGTGTGCATCTGTCACCTCGCCTCAAGGTGACCTGACACACCTGCACCGTGATAGAGTGATCTGACACCAGCACCGTGACATAACACATGTATGAGGTGAATCTGGGATCGACAACTACAAGCATTCTTTTTTTATATGTGAAATTCTGAAAATTCAGGAATCTTGAGACAATGGAGGCAAGGGAAGGTCGGGTAGGCAAAGAAGAGGGTGCAGGAGATGAAAACCAAGGTGTTGGTTTTGCCACAACGTTGTAAGCCCTCAAAGTGACTCTTGGTGGGCCCTGCTGTGAACGATTATATCAAGAATTGTAATTACATGCCATTGTTGAACAGTGGTAGAAAAATTGACCTTTGGTGGTTGTGGTGCTGGTGCCACAACACTATAAGTCCTCACAGTTACTCTGGGTGGGCACAGGAACGGGCCCTCCTGTGAAATATTATATCAAGAATTGTAATTACATGTCCCTGTTAAACAAGGGCAGAAAAATTGGGCCTTAGGCACTGCTGCTGGTGCCACCACACTGCAACCTCTCCCATATACTCTAGTTGTAGTGCAGGAATTAGCCCTGCTGCAAAGCATTGCATCAAAAATTGTAATTAAACACCCCTGTAAAACAGGGGCAGAAAAATTGGGCCTTAGGCACTGGTGCTGATGCCACCACACCGCAACCTCTCCCATATACTCTAGTTTTAGTGCAGGAATTAGCAGAAAAATTAGGCTGATGGCATCACCCAAAACCAGAAATGTTCTTCCAACATATCAGCGGAGGAGGAAGAGGATAGACAATCAACATAACAGGACAGTCACTCAGCATCAGCATAGGCAGCCTTGAAGGGATGTGATATTTAAAAAAAAATTATCGGTTACATCAGCTTCAGGTGCTTGGTAGCTGTGGGTGATCCAAGACTGATTCATTTTTATAAAGGTCAGTCGATCAACCGAGTCAGTGGACAGGCGCACCGTGTGATCGTTTACAAAGCCTCTAGCAGCACTGAATGTGCGTTCTGAAAGAACACTGGATGCAGGACAGGCCAATAGCTCAATTGCATACTGTGCAAGCTCTGGCCAGTGATCCATCCTCAAGACCCAGTAAGCCAGAGGATTTTCGGTGGGAAAGGTGTCCAAGTCTGACCTTGCCCCTAGGTATTCCTGCACCATGTAAATCAGACGCTGGCGATGGTTGCTGGAACCGATCATACCTTGGGGTTGCGGACTAAAAAATTGTCTGAAAGCATCGGTCAGAGGGCCACCTTCTCCACCGCTCCTTCTGACCGATACCTCAGCAACACGTTGTCCAGGACCAGGAGTTTGTAACCTCCCAGTCTCTGGGAACGCGTTGCACAGACCTTTCTGCAAGGCCTCCCGGAGATGTCTCATCCTCTGCTCCCTCTGCGATGGCAAGATAAGGTCGGCAACCTAAACCCTTGTACCGTGGATCAAGGAGAGTGGCCAGCCAGTAATGGTCCCTCTCCTTGATCCGAAGAATAGGAGGATCCTTCCGCAGGTTTTGCAGGATCAGGGAGGCCATTCAGTGCAGGTTAGCTGAGGCATTCGGTCCGGAGTCCTCTGGGTCACTAAGGACAACATGATCTGCAGCTACCTCCTCCCAGCCACGTACAAGTCTCCGGGACTGTAAATCATCCATACAAGACTGCTGCTGTTGCTGAAGTGTCAGCCTCCACCTCCATGCTGACACAATCATCCTCTTCCTCCTCCTCATCCTCTTCCTGTGTGATGGGTGGCACAGCAGGAACACTGTCTGGATAAAGGGGGCCTTGAGAGGCAAGGAAGTCCTCCTCTTCCTGCCTCTGTTCTGCCTCAAGTGCCCTGTCCATTATTCCACTCATACATGTGTTATGTCACGGTGCTGGTGTCAGATGACTCTATCACGGTGCAGGTGTCAGTGCTCTATATCACGGTGCTGGTGCTGGTGATCATCTCCTGCACCCTCTTCTTTGCCTACCCTCACCTTCCCTCGCCTCCATTGCCTCAAGTTTACTTAATTTTCAGAATTTCACATATAAAAAAAGAATGCTTGTAGTTGTCGATCCCAGATTCACGTCATACATGTGTTATGTCATTGGCCATGTGGTGGGACTATGTGTGCACAGCTAGTAATTATTTTGTGGCTGCAAATATGACCTGTAGATTTGAAAAGTTCACCATCCCTGTTCTGTGCTGACTTCCTCCTGGGGCTGCTTATTATGAGGGGCTCCCACCACCCCTGTGCTATGCTGACTTCCTCCTGGGGCTGCTTACGGTGCAGGTGTCAGTGCTGTATATCACGGTGCTGGTGTCAGTGCTCTCTATCACGGTGCTGGTGTCAGATCACTCTCACAGTGCAGGTGTCAGTGCTGTATATCATGGTGCTGGTGTCAGTGCTGTATATTACGGTGCAGGTGTCATTGCTGTATGTCACGCTGCTGATGTCAGTGCTCTCTATCAAGGTGCTGGTGTCAGATCACTCTATCACGGTGCAGGTGTCATTGCTGTATGTCACGTTGCTAATGTCAGTGCTCTCTAGAGGTCGACCGAAAAAAAAGGGCTAACTTGCGTTTGAAAGACCTCTGCGCAAATACCGCGTCACATAAAATATTGCAACAACCGCTATTTTATTCCTTAGGGTCTCTGCTAAAAAAATATATATAATTTTTGGGGCTTCTGAGTGATTTTCTAGCAGAAAATACTGGATTTTTACTTGTAAGCAACAAGTGTCAGAAAAGATTTAGTCTTTAAATGGTCAAACTGAGAACTTCTACACACGGAGTTAAGCCCATTGAAGAAGAAACATTGTATCACTTTGTTCTTTTCTTGGCAGCCTGCCCAGAGAGGATGAAAGTCCTTCACTGATGTCTTCAGGCAACTTACATTGACTTCTATCACAGAAGTCTTTTGCAAGTCATAATAAGCATAATGAGCAATGTTTTTGCCTTTAAATTCATCACACAGAACGTTCGTACACGTTAACGAACCTAACGACAATTCCTATTTCGTACGAAAAAGAATGGAATTTCGGACACGAAATACGAAGTACGAATTAATTTTATTACGAATCGAAACGGAACAGAACGAAACAAATTTATTGACGGTGCCCATGTCTAGTGTATATATATATATATATATATATATATATATATATATATATATATATATATATATATATATATCTTAAGGGCAGCCACCCTATTGCATCACACCGCAGAGCTCCACAGGTGCAGGGCACTGCTGACTCCCTGACTTTTAAAAGTTCTTTGCTGTTGTCTGAAGAGGATCAAGCATGGCCAGAACAGCAGCCACTTAGGCCCCACATGCTTAACCAGACATATGACGACCTGCCATGCGGTCCTTTGGCAACAGTTTAAAAAAACTATTAGATAAGCACCTGAACTGAAGGAATATGTACATTCCCTAGAGCCAATGTGACTCCATTTTAAGATTAGTATCCATTTTGTCAGTATGCATATATTCAAATATTGCTTGTTTAAGTATTAGGTATTAGCCCACGTAGATTCCCATGAAGCTGTTCCTCTTTATCAGTTCGCTCTGTGATTTCTTATGCCGCGTACACACGTAGCAGACTATCCAGCGGACTTAGTCTGGCGAACTTTCCGAACAAGCTACCTGCCCACACGCGGTTCTTTTGCGGCAGACTAAGTACGTCGTACTAAGTTCGCCGTACTCTTGAAATGAACGGATTCGCCCCCACACACGGAGGAAAGTCCGCTCATTTTGAGCGCGGCTCCAGGTAGGAGGCGTCGCTGGCCCCGTCACCTGGTATGGACTTAAAGGGGAATCCCTACGCCGAAAAATTGGCGTGGGGGTCCCCCCTAGGTCCATATCAGACCCTTATCTGAGCACTCTACCCGGCCGGCCAGGAAAGGGGGTGGGGACGAGCGAGTGCCCCCCCTCCTGAGCGGTTCCAGGCCGCATCCCCTCAACATGGGGGGTGCCTTGGGGAAGGGCCCGCGGGACCCCGCAACCCAAAGCACCTTGTCCCCATGTTGATGACGACAAGGGCCTCTTCCCGACAACCCTGGCCGTTGGTTGTCGGGGTCTGCGGGCGGGGGGCAATAAGGGGCCCCAGATCCTGGCCCCCCGCCCTATGTGAATGAGTATGGGGTACAATGTACCCCTACCCATTCATCTGTGAAAAAAATGTAAAAAAAAACACAACACATAAGGGTTAAAATAGTTTATTGCACAGCTTCGGGGGTCTTCTCGCCGGACTCCTCCGCTATCTTCTGCTCTTTTGATAGCTCTTTTACTAGCAGAGGAGCCCGGCTTTCTTCTTTGCCGCCACCCTCTTCTTCCGATTTCGGGGGTCTTGTCTCCCTCTTCGGGGGTCTTGTCCCCCTCTTCGGTTCTTCTTGCCGGGATACCACGCCTTCTTCTAGCTCTTTTACAAGCGGTGGCCCGGTCTTCTGTCGCCGCTGTCGCCGTCTTCTGTTCTTTTCTGGAGATGTTGCCTCGTCGCTGTCTCCAGTCACTATGACAGGACACGCGGCGTGCGGCGACTTATGATGTCCCATTATGATGTCACAGTCCCAGCATCCACTGGATTGTTTGATCATGTGTACGCGGCATTAGAAACAGATACTGATTACACTGGCCTCAAGACAGTGTATCTGCAAGTTTGTTATGTACTATAAGTTATTGTTATGAATTATATGTCTGGAACATAATTGTTTTGCATAACTATGAAAAGTCCCATGACGCACAAGGGGTATTGTATAGCATTGTATGATAATCTGTTTCCTATATAAGTGTTAGAAGAATAAAAGCTTATCAGATTGTTGTGAATTCATGAAGAAATACATTTAATATTCACTGGCAGAGATGAGAGATTTCAGTAGGCCTAAAAAAAAAGTGGATGAACTATAATGTTGATATTATTGAACTGTGACCTCTTGGAGAACTTTAAAGCAAAATACAGGATCTCACAGGTTTTTTCCAAATGTTCGAGGGGATTAGCTATCTTTTAAAGTTCTACAAGCCTGTATTGAGACAATGTGTTGCCTGAACAAAAGGGATGTTTTGTCACAAACACCAGAAAAACTCTTATCTACCTCCTTGAATGGACAAGGAAGGCTGTGCTAATATATATGGCAAGGTTTGGGCCAGACTTAGGGGGTACCTGTGACTAACAGTCATTAAACCTGAATGACCAGAGCAAATATCCCATTGTCTCAGAAAGTGAGAGATCAACAAAATTGATTGTGTGAATTGTAAAGACTTAAAGGGGACACAACTAAGCCATTTAAACATTTATTGAAAGCTCAGAGTTCATCTCAAAACATGGTGTGAGAGGGATATACAAGTCAGACATATTTCAAAAGTATTTCAAGTAATTCAAACTATATATGAAATGTGTAGGTCACCAAAGAGATATTATAATTTTAGTATCTAATGATCTAAATAACTTTGTCATAAAGAAATTATATATGAAAGTGTGATTATAAATAGAAGTGTTTTAGCAACAAATTAGCATTATGAAAAACATATAATCGTGATTATAACTGTATAAGAATTTAACCTATGTTTAGATAAACAAATATTGATTGGATACTCGAATTATACATGTATCCATATAGATAATAATTGTATGTGATATTGTTTGATATATATCTAACCCGTGTCCTTTCTAAATGGACTAAAGATTTAATAGATATACATTGATATACATATATAACCATTTTATACAATGGGGATTATTTAAAATTATGTTAAGCATATTTTATATTATACTATCATTCCTGAACACTCGAGATATATTCGTTAGAACATATATAAAAAAAAAACGAACGCATATTATAGAAATAAAAATATTAACTTAAAGGGATAAAACACCAAACACATGTGAGACACCTGGTGGTTGAAGGTGCTATTACCTTAAAATCATACAATACTGGGAAAGGGGATCATTAAGTCTGCCTGCCAATAGGAAAGGGACACATACCCTCTGGGCAGAACTTAGTATAATTTTATGATCTTTTTGTTTAAGAAGATATTTAAGAAACTAAAAAGATGCCATAAGGGAGGAGAGCTGAAGAGAGAGCTCAGGGGGAAGCTTAGGGACCCCCCCTGAGAAGGGACACTGGAAGACTCCCAGACAGACTGACCCTCATGCACCATGCATGAATACATTTTTACATTCATGAATATCCCTGCTCCTTGGAACTCGGAGGTCACACAAAGTAATTCCTCTGTAAGAGAATCTATGTTGAAAGCCACGGCAGCCGTCTTAAAATTCCTGGTAACCAACAATCCACACTAATAGCCTGTGGAATGGGTAAATATTTTTGTTTATTATATCTTCTATGTTCTCTTAAATATTGATGTTTTTGAATATTCTATTATTGAAAATCTTTCTCCCAAATCAATAACCGCCTTTTAGATTTTTCTCTAAATTCTATTTTTCATTATAAATTTCTTTTTGCATAGATGCCAATTTTATTGACAAACTAATGTCTAATCTATTTCACATTGTTAACCACTTACTTACCTGCAGTATAGTAACGGTTGGACGTGTGAAATACAGACATTCTGTTTAATTGTCAATTATAAAAAGGTTATTGATTCTACCGAGAAGTGATAATGGTGATAATTAAGTCCAAAGTAGGACACTCCCATTTTGTGGGTATTTCCATTAATTGTCAAATGATCAAGTAATGCAATCTGTATTTTAATTTCATGTGAATATTTGTCTTTTGTCAACCAATAAATGTAACTATTTTGCATGATCACTCGTCTCCGTGAATAAGTTGCACATATATAGACTGTGTCATATAGATTGATTCTGTATCTTAAAAATATCTTCGTTAAAAATTACTTAATAAATATTGTGCGGGAAAATGTCCTTAAAAAGCACAACAAGATTTACTCACCAAACCAAATCACAGCACTGACCAAATCACAGCATTGCCTGTCTGTGTCATCGTTTGTAATGAGTATATCTCCAGGGCTGTTGGTGTAGCAGTAGAAGGGAAGTCAGACTCCAGTCTAGAATAACTGAACCCCAACATGAACGACCACAACATACAGGGATATACAAGGTAATACTGACATATAATCACACACATAGGTTGGACTTGTTGGACTTGTGTCTTTTTTCAACCTCACCTACTATGCAACTATGTAACAACACCTGAAAGACCCACATCATAGAAAAAGGCAGACTTCTCTTTGCTCCTCATCTGGAATCTCAAACCCTACTATACTGTAACTCCAGTCCTATCAAAAACCTGCACTGAGAGGAATGAAGGTGTAGTAATAGGTGTCACAAGTACTTGCAGCCAATCTGCTAGCAGTACACCACTAATTCATTTCAGCAGACAAATTTCCCTACCCCAGTTGCTGAACCAAAAAAATAAATTTGGTCCCAGCCATCCTCATGTTTAGCATCCAAATGATAGCTTGGCCAAATTGCTAGCACTGCAACTGCCTTTTCAGCTGGTAGACTCTGCCCCCTTTCGTTAATTTGTGAAATGTGTTGTACCACAGTGGCAGGTCTCAAAATGTAATTTCTTTTCATGGAAGGTCATTCTAGCTCTCTACCCTCATGTGGAAGACAATGTTTTGGCCTCGTTGGACAGGGCGATTGGCAGTAAGGTTCATATTACCGCTGACACATTGTCCAGCACGGCTTTCCTTCATGGCTCACTGGGTAACTCTGCTGGCAGCTTAGAAGGGTGCAGGACAGGGTTCAGTGTTGTTGGAGCTTGTTCCACCACTATGCCTCCAAAAAGCTAGTGTTGATTCTGCCACATTTCTCTGCTCCAGTCCCTCCTCTTCTTCTTCCTCTATGGCCTCTTCTGCAGAATTGTCCTCTGAACCAGCAGTGCTCCGTAAGTGTTCAAAGGGCTAAGCAAACAGTCAGGTTAAAAGATGCAATGCGGTGCTTGAGTTGGTCTACCTAGGGGACAGAAGCCACACCGGGGAAGAGATTCTGTCATCTCTGCAGGGGCAGGCTCAGAGGAAGCTAATGCCATGCCAACTTAAGCCAGGAATAGTTGTATGCGACAATGACACCAACCTTCTCTCTGCCCTCCGACAGGGACACTTGACCCATGTTCCATGTTTGACACACGTCCTTAATTTGGTGGTGAAGCTTTTTTTGACCAGGTACCCAGGCTTACAAGATCTCCTGAGGTAGGCCAGAAAAGTCTGTGGTCATTCCTGCCAGTCATACAATGCCACTGCTCGGCTGGCTCACATTCAAATGGAATGCAACCTGCCCACCAATCGTCTCATTTGTGAAATTCCGACCAGGTGGATCTCAATGTTGGCAAGGCTGCAGTGGCTGCACACACAGCAGAGGGCCATCAACAAGTACCTGTGCGAGCATGGCACCAGGACAGGGTCAGGGTAGCTTGGCTTCTTTTCACCATGCCAGTGGCTACTGATCAAGGATGCATGCCCTGTCCTGCCCCCATTTAAAGGAGGCCACAAGCATGGTGAGCAGCAACAATGCATGCATCAGTGACACTGACCCTCTGGTCTTCCTGCTGGAGCACACACATCTTGGAATCATGGACAGGGCCCTTTACGCAGAACAGCAGGAGGAAGAATAGGACTTCCTTTCCTCTCAAAATACCCTTTAACCAGATAGCATTCCTGCGGGGCCACCAATAGGAGGTGGAGGAGGATTGAGAATTTTGTCAGCATGGATGTAGAGGATAACACGCAACAGTTTTCAACAGATAGTTCTCAGTCTTCAGAAACCCAAGTAGTTGTACGTGGCTGGGAAGTGGTAGTTACGGATAATGTGATCCTTAGTGACCCAGATGACTCAGAACCTAATGCCTCTGCAAACTTATGCTGAATGGCCTCCCTGATTCTACAAAGCCTGCAAAAGGACCCTAGGATTTGTGGTATCAAGGAGAGGGATCATTACTGGCTGGCAACCCTTCTTGCTCCAAGCTACAAGGGTAAAGTTGCAGAACTCCTCCTGCCTTCGCAGAGGGAGCAGAGGATGAAACATCTTCAAGAGGCTTTGAAGAAAAGTTTGTGTAATGCCTTTCCAGGCCCTGGGAGGTTACTATTTTCTGGTGCTGGGCAACATATTTCTGAGGCTACGTTCGGGCAGAGGAAGAGCGGCGGAGAAGGTGGGCAGCTGAACGATGCCTTTTAACAATTTTTCAGTCCTCAGTGCCAAAGTTTGATAGGTTCAAGCAATCACTGCCAGCATCTGCATTATATGGTGCAGGAATATCTAGGGGCAATAGCAGACTTGGAGACCTTTCCAACAGAGCTTCCCCTGGGTTACTGTATCTTGAGGATGGACCACTGGCCAGAACTTGCTCAATATGCAATCGAGCTACTGGCCTGTCCTGTATCCAGTGTGCTTTCTGAATGCACATTCGGTGCTGCTGGAGGGTTTGTAATGTATCAAAGAGTGCGCCTGTCCACAGACTCCATTGATAGGCTTACATTTATAAAAATGACTCAGTCCTGGATTAGCAGCTATCAAGCACCTGATGCTGATGTAACTGATTGAATTTGCTATGGATCTGGGATGCCTTGAAGATTGCCTATGATATTCTTCCTGAATCTTAAGGATGCTAGCTTCCAACAATATTCTTGGTTTAGGGCACGGCTGGGCGAAATTACTTTATGTAACACTGCTTCACCCTGCGGCCACTAGGGAGAGCGTGCGTGCATGCCCCCCCCCACTTTCCTCCCGAGCCGATGCGAGTGCCAGCAGTCTCAATCACCGCTGGGATCCCCTGATCACCACTGAGACATGGAGAACTTGGAACTGTGTGTGTAAAGAAGTGAGAGAAAAGTGAGAAGTGACAGATCGTCTGTTCATACAGAGTATGAACAGCAATCTGTTATCTTCCTTGCACAGTCCCCATCCCCCTTCAGTTAGAACACAAACTAGGACACACTTAACCCCTGCACTGCCCCCTAGTGTTAACCCCTTCACTGCCAGTGACATTTTTGCAGTAATCAATTTTCGCACTGATCTCTGTATTAATGCCAATGGTCCCAAAAATGTGTCAAAATGTGTCCGCCATAATGTTGCAGTCACGCAGATCACCGCCATTACTAGTAAAAAAAAAAAATTAATAATAAAAATGCTATAAATCTATCCCCTATTGTGTAGACGCTATAACTTTTGTGCAAACCAATCAATGTATGCTTATTGACATTCGCCTAAACTGAAGAAAACATTTATTTTTATATATTTTTGGGGGGTATTTATTATAGCAAAAAGTAAAAAATAATGCATGTTTTTCAAAATTGGTGTTTTTTTGTTTATAGCGCAAAAAATAAAAATCACAGAGGTGATCAAATAACATCAAAAGAAAGCTATATTTGTGGGGAAAAAAAGACATCAATTTTATTTGGGTGAAACATTGCACGACCGTGCAATTGTTAGTTAAAGCGGCGCCGTGCCGAATCGCAAAGAGTGCTCTGGTCAGGAAGGGGGTAGAATCTTCAGAGGCATGTAAATACAATTTTGAAATAATATTTAACAGCAGGACCCTTTCCTGTGCCCAACCAGAGTAACTGTGTGGGGTTACAGTGTTGTGGCACCACCACCCAAGGACCAATATTTCTGCCCCTGTTTAACCACTTCCCACCCGGCCTATAGCAGAATGACGGCCGGGCAGTGGTTCTGTTATCTTGACTGGACGTGATATGACGTCTTTCAGAATAACAGCCTGGGTGCCTGTGGGGGAGCTCAGCATGCCAATCGGTGTCAGGCTTTTCCTCACTCATGTCTGACAGACACGAGTAGAGGAGAGCCGATTGGCTGCTCTTCTGACAGGGGGGTCTGCGCTGATTGATCATAAGTGCAACCCCCCGAGGATGCCCACTTCAGACCCCCAGGGATGCCACCAGGGATTGTCCCCACTGATGACCACCAGATATGCCACCCATGGCCACCAGGGATGCCAATCTGTGCCCAATATCGATGACAATCAGTGCCCACTAATAATGCCAGTCAGTGCCCAGTAATAATGCCTGTCATTGCCTCCTTATCAGTGATGCCCATCAGTCCCATCTATCAGTGTCCATCAGTGCCACCCATCATTGCCCATCAGTGCCACTTATCTGTGCCCATCATTGCCTACCTTTGAGTGTCCAAGTGTCCATCAGTTCCCATTAGTGCTACCTATCAGTGCCACCCATAAGTACCCATCGATGCAGCCTTTCAGTGTCCATCAGTGCCATCTATCAATGCCCATCAGTGCTGCCTATGAGTGCCCAATAGTGCCACCTATCAATGCCCATCAGTGCTGCATACCAGTGCCACCTATCAGTGCCCAGTGCCTCCTATCAGTGCCCATAAGTGATGCATATTAGTGCCCATCAGTGTCACCTCATTAGTGCCCATCAGTGCCACCTTATCAGTGCCCATCAGTGAAGGAGGAAATAAACTTATTTACAACATTTTATAACCAGGCGGTGGGTGGTGCTTATCGTATATTTGCACCATAAGACGCAGGGACATTTTCCCCCATATTTCTGGGGGAAAAAAGTGCGTCTTATAGTCCGACAAATATGGTAATTACTATTTTTTAAAATAATACTTAAAAGCAGGGCTCGTTCCTGCATCCAACAAGAGTAACTGTGAGGGAATACAGTGTTCTGGCACCACCATCATCATCATCATCATCAAGGCCCAATTTTTCTGCAGAGTATATAGTGCAATCCGTATAGTATATATACACTGCAGTTCAGAGTATATAGTGCTTCTCGAGCTTGCCGCCCCCACGAGATGCAGCGTATCCACAGGCATGTATTGGGGGTGGCGAGCGGGAGGAGCGACATAGATTGGCGCTGGCTGCCACGATGGGGCTCGCGGGTGATTGACACAATATCGGCGACACCCACTGTGTATATAATGCAGTTCAAAGTATATAGTGCAGTCGGTGTAGTATATATAATACAGTGCAGGGTATATAGTGCAGTGTACAATATATAATATAGTGTATTGAAGTGATTAAGGGGAGCTCTATGACAGAATTAAGAAAAAAATGGCATGGGTCCCCCCCCCCCTGTCCATATCAGGCCCAATGGGTTCGGTATAGATTTTAAGGGGAACTCCACGGCAAAATGTAAAAAAAAACTTAGTGGGGTCCCTCCCCCAAAATCCATACCAGGCCCTTTGGGTCTGGCATACATTTTAAGGGGAACTCCACGCCATCATTTAAAAAAAAACTTGGCATGGGATCCTCCCCAAAATCCATACCAGACCCAACCTGGTAGGCTGCAGAAAAAGGGGGGATGAGAGAGCACCCACCTCCTGAACCATACCAGGCCACATGCCCTAAACATGGGGAGGGTGCTTTGGGGTCCCTCCAAAACAAAGCACCTTGCCCCCATGTTGATGGGGACAAGGGCTTCATCCACACAACCCTTGCCGGTGGTTGTGGGGGTCTGCGGGCGGGGGGCTTATCAGAATATGGAAGCCCCCTTAAAGAAGGAGGCCTCCCAGATCCTCCCCCATGTGGTACATTGTCACGCCGACTGCTGTCTCTTGGCTGTGACAGCTGTTATATAGGTAAGGGTGGGGCCACCCTGTGATGACATGTGCCATCAGAGGGGGCAGGTCATCAGTCATTAGGGGCCCTGCCCTTGCCTATATAATAGCTATCACAGCGAAAAGACAGCAGTCAGCGGGACACCTCCCATGGTGGCGGAGTATTTGCTGTATGTTGCATGGATCAATAAATTTTTATTGATCAATGCAATATTTATTCATTGTGGCTTGTTTTTCTGAGGTATTTTTGAGGTATTTTTCTGTGCTTGCTGAAAATTGTCTTAGCCCACAAAAATAACAGTATTGGTAAGCTCTAATATATATGAAGTTTTCATTTTTGGGATTGTTATCCTTTAACCTGCACCATAATCCTAGCTGCTCAATGCTGTCCATTTATCAAAATTATCATAGAAAGTTGTTATTCCACCGAGTTATGTGTCCTCTGGCAAATTGGCATTATTTTCTATCACATCCACCAGATTATTAATAAATAGAAATAAAAAAACTATGCCTAATACCAATACCTGTGTTGGACTATTTGTAATGTCAGCTCATATTGAATATGTTTTAAATATACTGTTTGTCTTATGTCTATTATCAGTTCTTTATTCTGGTGCATTCTCACCTAGTTCTATTTATGAGTTACTGTGAGGAACAGTAGCAAATGGGTTTGCAAAATTTAAATAGATCTCATAAATATTCTATGTGAAAGTGAAACACCTCTTTTAAAGCATAAACTAAGCATTTTCACAGATCTCCTTTTCATTTGGAATAGGACAGAAATATTATTATTCCTGAACCAAGACAATAAAAAAATTGTTAGAATATTTTCTCCAAAGATAGTATGTACTGTGCAGATGGGGTGTTGTGATGGATTATTTACAGTGCCCTTTTTTTAGCACAGGTAAGTGAGCATTAGGGATGGGGTTTGGGTTCAGTGCTACCATGAGCTCAAGGAGAAACCTACCCATTTCAAATTTCTGGTCCTGGTGGTCTAATGAAGGACTTCACTGGGCCAAATTGCAACAATAATGCTCCACAGGGCCCTTCAACTTAGGTCATATAATGGAGGCATTATGTGCCAGCTCCCTCACTATAAAAGAATAGGTTCCCGGCAGCCATTTGTCAGTGTGTTGAAGTAGTTTAGGGATAGCTGACAGCTGCGTGCGTGTAAGGAAAGTTAGCTGCTATACTGCTATATTGTGCTAAATTACTGAGGAGTGAAGCCTGGTGGGCTTCATATTCTTGTATACCCCCATGTTAATAGCTCAAAGATCCAAAGGTCCTTTTTGACATTTTTCTGTGTGCCAGCAATATGGATAGGCTTAAGGTTTTGTCCTAGCTTTGCCTGTTCAGACTTTTGTCTGAATGCCAAACGTCTTGCTCTTTCTGCAGGAGTAGTGGTATTGTTATAGCCAGGGGCGGACTGACCATTCGGCCACTCGGGCACTGCCCGAGGGTCCCGGGCCACTAGGGGGCCCCATCAGGTTTGCCAGCCTCAGTAAAACCAGGGACAGCATGTAAAGATCTGTGTTTTTTTTTTTTACATCTGTCTCTGAAATGTCCCTTACGGACATCCCTTTGGTCTAAGAATCCTGAGATTATAGCTGCCCCACCTCTCCAGTACCTTCTCAGCCAATAAAAACATGTATGTGTATACTGTGTGATTGTATACTCTGTGTGTATATACTGTGTGGCCCCATAATCTCCAATTGCCCGGAGGCCCCATAAGTTGTCAGTACACCCCTGGTTATAGCTAATATAATGTATAAGGCAGCTTCCTGTCAATGGCTGTTAAGGAAATAGCATGTGCTAGCACTCCTCTTCACCTTGAGCAACAAGTGACATCACTCAGCATATTAATATGACTGGCCATGTAAACAAAGGGACAAACAAATGTTTGGTCACTGACATTGATCAAATATGGGCATGGCCATATTTGGTCAATGACATCACTCGGGAGACTCTACTCATTTGTTTACATCTAGAAACCGGGATCAGTCATTCACAGTGAGTGGACATGTTCATCAGTTTATTTTGCCAGTCATCATGGCAAAATGATTGCTGTGGCCCTGTATTGCTGGATGATGTGATTTATGATAATTTTACATCTTGGGATATTTATCTTGTCAAAACATATGTGATTTTATTTACATATTTAACTTTTTTATGTAAATGAGTAGGGGTGCTCATTCACATGGGAAGAGTTATCTAGGGCTTCCCTAAAATTTTCTGTTTACAAACATTTTTATTAAAGTATGTAAGCAATTACAACAATATAATGTACAAAGAGAGTACTGTACTGTATATACAGAAAAAAAAAAAAAAATATATATATATATATATATATATATATATATATATATATATTCAAACAAAAGGGTAAGAAACAGAGTTTCAGGTAAGCATCTCTCTTCTCAGTATTTCAGTAAAAGTAAAACATTACATTAACAGAAAAAAATAACAGAAGTAAAAAAAGTGTATTTAGAACAAGACAATATTATATCTGCATATATAAAATATGGTTTACCATTATTCCGAAAAGTGTGCTGTTAGATTTGTTGAGAGGGTGAAAATACTAACAGGAGGACTTTTTCCCCCTAGCAGAACCAACATGGTTGGTAAAACTAAATAGGAGGAGCCTTGACCATATTGGTAACCTAATTGGCTGGCCAAGAATCCCATTTGCAGTCAAAAATTTGCATGTTCATAAGAGTATGCTGTTTTCTTTCCATTAATTCACAAATCCTGAGTCCTTGGACATCAGTGTATGGGAGTGTTCGGGTTGCAGTTAGATAGAAGAGCTGTAGCTGATCAGATCCTTGATCCATTCATCGATCCCATCAGGAGCAGACTTGTATATGCACGGATTGCATCAATTATTTTTTCATTTTAATTTATTTATATATACACGGTGTATGAATTATGGAGTATTGATTCATTTTAACTCACTTTTAATTTTATTTATTTATCTACACAGTTCTTTATCATTTTATTTATTGATTTTTATGGCACGAGATTATTATATTGATTTTATTATTATTATCATTATTATTCTTAATTTTGATTATTTATTCACCACACCAGTGCTGGAGTATTTTGCACTTTAGTTTAAAGTTTATCTAGGTCCATCGTATGGGAACATATGTCTTAAATTTTTTGCCATTTCCTAGTGGTAGCTATTGCCATGAAATGGCCCCTCAACATCACTTTGTGAGTAGGGATGAGCTTGGAGTCAGGTTCGACTCAAACATTGCCTGTTCGCCCAAACAGCGAACAATTTGGGGTGTTCGTGGCAAATTCGAAAAGCCGCAGAATACCCTGTACAAGACTATGTGAGAAATCTAAAGTTCTAATTTTAAAGGCTTATATGCAAGTTATTGTCATAAAAAGTGTTTGGGGACCTGGGTCCTGCCCCAGGGGACATGTATCAATGCAAAAAAACTGTTTTTTGGGAGCAGTGATTTTAATAATGCTAAAAGTGAAACCATAAAAGTGTAATATCCCTTTAAATTTCGTACCTGGGGGATGTGTATAGTATGCCTGTAAAGGGGTGCATGTTTCCTGTGCTTAGAACTGTCCCTGCACAAAGTGTCATTTCTGCAGGAAAAAAAGTCATTTAAAAGCGCTTGCGGCTATAATGAATTGCCGGCTCCCCGTAATACAGAGAACAGTCATTGAAAGTCATTGATAAAAAAAAAAAGTGTGGGGTTCCCCCAAATTCAATTACCAGGCCCTTCAGGTCTGGTATGGATATTAAGGGGAAGCCCGCATTAAATAAAAATAAAAAAAATGACGTGGGGTCCCCCCCAAAATATACATACCAGACCCTTCAGGTCTGATATGGATTTTAAGGGGAACTCCATGCCAAATTTAAAAAAAATGGCGTTGAGTTCCCCCCAAAAATCCATATCAGACCCTTTATCCGAGTATGCAACCTGGCAGGCCACAGGAAAAGAGGGGGGACGAGAGAGCGCCTCCCCTCCTAAACACCAGGCCACATGCCCTCAACATTGGGAGGATGCTTTGGGGGTCTGTGACCCTCAAAGCACCATGTCCCCATGTTGATGGGGACAAAGGCCTCACCCCCACAACCCTGGCCGGTGGTTGTGGGCTTATCAGAATCTAGAAGCCCCCTTTAACAAGGGGTTTCCCAGATCCTGCCCCCCATCTGAAATGGTAAGGGGGTACAAAAGTACCCCTATCATTTCACAAAGAAAGTGTAAAAAATTTTTAAAAAACACACACACACACCATTGGGAAAAGTCCTTTATTAAAAATAAAAATAAAATAAAAAAAAAGATTCCAGCGGTGGTAATCCACTCTTGCTATCCAGCGATGGATGATCATCTCTCCGGGGTCCAGCACAGTGCATCCATCCTGTCTCCACCGGAGACGCTGCAGGAATCCCGGCAGCCTGACACTTCTTAGCTGAGGAGGGCGGGGCCACCTGTCACCCACCCCTTCTGATGCAAGGGGAAAGCCAGGCCTCCCCAGTGAGATGCGGGTGACCCCGCCCCCCCTCTGATGTAACGGAAACCTGCTTTACATCAGGGGAGGCGGGGTCACCTATACGTCACTGGGGAAGCCCGGCTTTCCCCTTGCGTCAGAGGTGGCGGGTCAGGTGACGGGTGGACCCGCCCTCCTCAGCTAAGAAGTGTCAGGCTGCTGGGATTCCCGTAGTGTCTCCAGTGGAGACAGGATGGATGCGCTGCGCTGGAGGGAGAGATCACCCATTGGTGGATCAGATCACCCATCGCTGGACCCTGGAGAGATGATCATTTTTTTACACTTTATTTGTGAAATGGTAGGGGTACTTTTTTTTTTTATCAGCGACTATCAATGACTGTTCTCTGTATTACTGGGAGATGACAATTCATTATAGCCGTGAGTTTTAAATGACTTTTTTTCCTGCAGAAATTACACTTTGTGCAGGGACAGTTCTAAGCATGAGAAACATGCGTCCCTTTACAGGCATACTATACACACCCCCCAGGTACGAAATTTAAAGGAATATTATACTTTTATTGTTTCACTTTAAGTATTATTAAAATCACTATTCCCGAAAAAATGTCAGTTTTTAAAACTTTTTTTTTGCATTGATACATGTCCCCTGGGGCAGGACCCAGGTCCCCAAACACTTTTTAGGACAATAACTTGCATATTAGCCTTTCAAATTAGCAGTTTTGATTTTGAACGTTCGCGTCCCATAGACTTTAATAGGGTTCTAAAGTTCACACAAAGTTTAGGTCTGTTTGCAGGTTCTGGTGCGAACCGAACCGGGAGGGTGTTTGGCTCATCCTTACTTAATGCAGAACTAGGCATAGCTGGAAAGAAGCCTGAGATAAGAACTGAGGTTTCCTTTTTTACTGTTAATATATCTAAAGAATTCCTTTGAATTCTTTTTACTTTCCTCCACTGTGTGTCTCTTGTAGTATTTTTTAGTCACCCTGATTTTGTTCTTCCACTTCTTAAAGCGGTTGTAAACCCATTGATGTGTTTGTTTTTTTTACTCACATGCAAAGAAAAAGGCATAATGAGCTAGTATGCACCGCATACTAGCTCTTTATGAAATACTTACCTTAGAACGAGGCGCCGACATCTGGCCCGATCCACGCCGAGGGAGCTGACATGTTCCCTCTGTGTTTCTTCCGGGTATCGTGGCTCCGGCGCTGTGAGTGGCCGGAGCCAGGATATCGTCACTCCTGCACATGAGCGTGGGAGATTTCTTCCCGGCAGGGTCCGGCGCCTGCCGGACTTTCAGCCGAGAATCCCCTGTGCGCATGCGCCGCTGCAGTCAGTGGCGCATTGCGAGGGGAATATCTCCTAAACCGTGCAGGCTTAGGAGATATTTTTTTACCTACAGATAAGCCTTATTAAAGGCTTTCCTGTAGGTAAAAGTCCCAGAAATTACTATACAACCGCTTTAATGCATTCCTTGTAGTGTTGGAATGCTGAAAATGCCCCCTGCATTTTATATTTTTTTAAATCCATTTTTTTATCTCTAATAAGAATTTTTACATTATAGTTTAGCCACCCAGGTTTAACCTTCACTCTTCTATATATATTTCCCATTCGAATGCATTGTGTGATACTTTTGTTTAATATGATCCTAAAACATTCCCATTTTTCCTCAGGGTTCAATGTTTCTAGCATTAGGTCCCAATTGATGTCTTGTAGTATTGAACGCAGTTCAGAAAAGTTGGCTCTTTTGAGGTTTTGAGTTCTAGAGGTACCCTCATTCCGCCTTTTCCTATGATGATAAATATGGCCATCCTGTGATCCCTAGATCCCCAGTTGTCCTGTAATGCTACATCTGAGATCTGACTTGGATCATTCATAATTTATAAATGCATTCTTTCTAGTTGGAGAATCCATAAATTGAGACATGAAGTTGTCCTGCAAGGCATTCGTGAAATGACGGGCCTTTTAATGAGTGAGCTGTTCCCTTTGCCCAGTCAATAATGGGATAATTAAAGTCCCCCATAATGATGGCATTACCCTCCCTCACTGTCATTTCTAATTGTGATAGAAGCTCTAGTTCTTCTTCCTCCTTTAGCTTGGGGGGCCTGTACAATATCCCCACTATCAATTTCCCTCTTACTTTTTCTCTTTGGAGTTCTACCCACACGGATTCTACCTCCCCTCCTCCCATTCACAATTCACTCTTCTCTACCACCCTTACTTCGTATTTGATGTGTAGATACACCCCTCCCCTCTTCTACCTTCCCTGTCCTTCCAATACAAGAAATACCATTGAATATAAGTTTCTGTTATCCCCAAAAATGCAAATGATCAGTTCAGATCAGCAGACATGCAGAGCAGACATGCGCTGGAGGCTCCATCCCAGCACCAGCTCCAGCTCCAGCCACAATCTCCCCTTCCATCCCCTTGGCTCTCCCCGCTCTCCTCGTCTCCCCAGGCACCCGACCAGCCACCAACTAACCTGCATACTCACCCGGCTTCTAGAGAGGATGGTGACACGGGGGCTGTGAACAATCCCCCCTAGTCACCTATCCACCTCTCCCTATCTTCCGCCGCAGGCATTACGCAAGACTGCTGCTCCGGCCTAGTCCGGTCTGCACCATCCCCCTGAACCTCAGTATCCAGGGCTTGCACGCCGCGCGCCCCCCCCCCCCCCCCCCGGCCCCGACCTTCATCTTGGTCCACCCATTCTCGGTGGAAATTATTAACTTCCCACCCCTGTTCAAGCTACCCTGAAGAACCCTTAAAGTGACCACGCCGCAGCTGCCCTGTCATCACCCCTAATGGGCTGAACACCCCCCCCATGTGATTGTTCCAGGGACTCCGTCCGACCGCCTCCGGGGGTCAGGAAGGAATTTTTGCCCCACTGGTGCATTTGGCTGCTACTGCCAGGGTTTTTTTTCACCTTCCTCTGGAACAATCAGGAACAACCGTAGGTTAGCATACCCCTACCTCCGGCCTCCATTCCATTTTCACGCTATCCTAGGACGACTACTCCGGATCACAGCCAGACTTCTTTTCTGAGCGGGGATCCTCAACTCAAGTAAAGGTAGCCGGAAGAGCCACCATCCCAATACAACAACTCCGTCCGCATCCGTATAGGCATCCCCTGATCAACTTGCACGCTAATAGCCTCAAGCATGGCGGCAAGTCTGATACCTAGCCCGTCCTCAGGGTCAATACCCTGTTCAGGATCATTATCTTTAGGCTCATAGTACCATCAAGCTCATCGACAAACCATGTGCTACTTCAAATACTCAGCAGAAGTTCTCCACAGACTAAGGGACATCAACACCACATTGCCAGCTTCCATACAAAAAATACTTCAAAGAGAACAACTATTAAAAACCAGAAGACAAGCAACTCCCAACCACAGGAAGAGATCTACTCAACCACTACAATTAGATTGCGCCTTGATTAACGCCAGGTCTACAGTCAAACACAAACACAGACTGAAAGTACACGACTTCATCATCGAGAAAAAATTAGACTGCCTCTTCGTCACTGAAAGCTGGGTAACCTCTGACTGCAACACCATCCTCACCGAATTGGTGCCGAAAAAGTACAGGATCCTAACCGAACACCGGATAGGGAAAAAAGGAGGAGGCCTAGCAGTGATCTTTAAAGCTCACCTGGGGCTCACCAAACCATCATCACAGAACCCAGTGCCTTTGATGGAAACCCTGACACTACAGCTCTAATCAACACCCCATGACACCACTCCTATTCTACTGTGCTACAGACCACTGGGACCAAAGTCCAATCTTCTTTCACCCCTCACGGAATCCTTCACAATACACACCCTAAAATTCAAAAATGTCCTGGCACTCGGAGATTTCAACCTGTGGTTAAACCAACCCTAAAGACCCAATCGCGATTGCCTGCATCAATCAACTAGAAGAATTGGGCCTCCAGCAACTGATGAAGACTCCCACGCATGGGACTCCCACAACATTGTGGCTCCAACCATAACCCACCTCATAAACCGATCATTCCAAGAAGGGATTGTTCTCAGAATCCTCAAACAAGGCATCGTCAAACCTCTACTCAAGAAACCAAGCCTGGACCCTCAGGACCCAAACAACCGTAGGCCAATTACGATCCTCAACACCATTTCGAAGATCATGGAGAAAGCAGTAGTACATCAGCTACAACTTCACCTGGATACTCACAAACTCCTGGACCCGCTGCAATCAGGCTTCCGCCCGGGTCACGGAGCAGAAACAGCACTCCTTAAGATTTGGGACGATGCCCTTGAAGCAGCGGATGACAGAGAGCCGTGTCTCCTTGTACTGTTAGACCTAAGTGCAGCGTTTGATACAGTAGACCACAATACTCTACTCGTCCGCCTCACAGAAGTAGCCCGAGTCCAAGACGGAGATCTCCATTGGTTCGCGTCCTTCCTAGGAAATCGGTCACAGACAGTGAAACTAGGAAAATTCCTCTCTGAATCCCGGACAGTCACCTGCGGAGTCCCTCAAGGCTCTCCTTTGTCACCTGTTCTCTTCAGCATTTACATCTGCCCACTCCTCCAAATCATCAGACGCTCAGACCTCTGCTTCCACTCTTACGCTGATGACACGCAACTTTATTTCCGGATCAATGGAAAAAAAGATCACCAACAACAACTTGAAAACTGCCTAATACATATCTCAATTTCAACAATAGCAATTTGACAGGACAAATGGAAACTAGTGAGATTTGCTTTTTGGATGTGCTTCTGGTTGCATCCCAGGACCACGTGATAACCCGTCCATATAGGAAACCTCTGGCGGGTAATAGCCTTCTTATGGCACAGTCAAATCACCCCAAACTGTAAAAGGGATCCCAGCGGGACAATTTATACATTTACGCCGCATCTGCAGTGAGGATAGTGACTTTGAAGGAGAGGCTCAGGCTTTATACAATAGATTTAGACAACTGGCTTATACCCATTGGATTTTAGAATGTGCTTATAGGATTGCTAGGAGCAAGAATAGGGAAGAACTCCTTTGTAACCACAAAAGAGTGCAACATAGATAAATCCCTACTAGGGATTTTAAAAGGTGGGGTTAATTTTATACCTAGTAAAGCTCAGTCATGAGATAGTTTCTGTGAACATTTGGGTGATATTAGGCTGGTTAAATCCACAAATGTAGCAAAACATTTCAATAATCATCACAATGGAGACACCAGCCTTATTAATGTTCAAGTAGTGGAGTGAGTAAGGGTTCCAGCCAGAAGTGAGGATTTGTTCAGACTTCTATGCATAAGGGAAGTTTACTGGATTTTTTATTTAGGTGCTCATATTCCCTTGGGTTTAAATTATGAATAGGTTTTTTCCCATTATTTTGAATAGCTTTGAATTTAGTCCCACTATAGGATGAGGATTGGATGACCACTAACTCCCTCCAACTCAACCAAAGACAGAGCCTCTTATCTTACACCCAAATCGTAACCCCGCAACCAAAACCTCCTGGTATCCACCCACCGTCTTTGGGCAGACTATCTCCCCAAAGACCAAGGCCAAGAGTCTCGGGGTTATTTTAGACGCACAAATGTCAATGGATGCGCAAATAGGATCTGTAGTCAGTGGATCTCACCATCTGCTACGCATGCTTCGCAGACTCAGCCCTTTTATCCCAAAGAATGACAAAGCAGTGGTAGTTGGAACAATCATTAATTCACGACTGGACTATGCAAACTCGCTTTACATAGGATTACCACAATATCAACTTGCACGATTACAACTGATCCAAAACACGGCGGCAAGACTAATAACAGGGAAAAAACCCTGGGAATCCATCGCTTCTTCGCTAAGGAGCTTACATTGGCTAACGGTAAAAAATTGGATCACGTTCAAGACCCTTTGCCTCACCCACAAATGCGTGCATAGAGAAGCTCCGCAATATCTAATAGAGAAAATAAATCATTACACACCAAACCGCAGTCTTCGATCAGCCAACAAAAGCCTCCTTGTCATGCCCAAAGCCCGGTACAAATCCAAGGGGGATCGGAGATTCGCTGTCCAAGGTCCTCGGCTATGGAATGCTCTACCAATCAACATCCGCCTGGAAGAAAATTACCTGGCTTTTAGGAAAAAACTCAAGACCTTCCTCTTCTAGCTGATGATCAAAGCTCGCCACAGCGCCTTGAGGCGATTCAGTTCACATTGTGCGCTATACAAGTATTTCATTCATTCATTCACAAAGTCAAAGTCCTCCTTGTGTAATAGCAGCTCCAGTTCCTTCATTTTGTTAGCTAGGCTCCTGGCATTTTGTATACTCCTCTCAGTGTTGTATGGGTGTATATTCATTTCTCCTTAAGTTTTTTTCAAGCTTTGTTTTTGATTTTACCACTCATTCACCCCTTCATTCAGGCTATATTATCATTACTGGCTCCACTATTACTCTCTGTCCTTTGCTCACTGCTGATTATCACTTCCTTAGAACCCTCCCCTGCCAACACCTAGTTTAACCCCTTAAGCCCCGGGCCAATTGTCAGCCTAAGGACCAAAGATCTTTTTACAATTTCGCACTGCACTGCTTTAACTGGTAATTGCACAGTCATGCAATGTTGTACCCAAACGAAATTTGCATCCTTTTCTTCCCACAAAATGGAGCTTTCTTTTGGTGGTATTTGATTGCCTCTGCGATTTTTATTTTTTGTGATATAAATGGAAAAAGACCGAAAATTTTGAGAAAAAAATATATTTTCTACTTTTTGTTATACGAAAAATTGAATAAACTCAATTTCAGTCATACATTTAGGCCAAAATGTATTCAGCCACATGCCTTTAGTAAAAAAAATTTCAATAAGCGTATATTTATTGGTTTGCGCAAAAGTTATAGCGTCTACAAACTAGAGTACATTTTCTGGAATTTACACAGCTTTTAATTTATGACTGCCTATCTCATTTCTTGAGGTGCTAAAATGGCTGGCCAGTACAAACCCCCCTCAAATGACCCCATTTTGGAAAGTAGACACCCCAAGGAAATTGCTGAGAGGCATGTTGAGCCCATTGAATATTTTTTTTTTGTCCCAAGGGATTGAATAATGACAAAAAATAAATAAAATGTTTACAAAAATTTTTCACTAAATGATATATTGCTCACACATGCCATGGTTATATGTAGAATTGCACCCCAAAATACATTTTGCTGCTTCTCCTGAGTACGGGGATACCACATGTGTGGGACTTTTTGGGAGCTTAGCCGCTTTCGGCACCCTGAAAACCAATCACCCCCGTCAGGATTTCTAAGGGTGAAAATGTTTGATTTCACTCTTCACTATCTATCACAGTTTGGAAGGCCATAAAATGCCAAAATAGCACAAAACACCCCAAAATGACCCCATTTTGGAAAGTAGACACCCTAACCTATTTGCTGAGCGGCATGTTGATGTCCATGGAATATTTTATATTTTGCCACAAGTTGGGGAAATATTACAAACTTTTTTTTTTTGCACAAAGTTATCACTAAATTGTATATATTGCTCACACATGCTATGGGCATATGTGAAATTACACCCCAAAATATATTCTGCTGCTTCTCCTGAGTACGGGGATAGCACATGTGTGGGACTTTTTGGGAGCCTAGCCGCGTACGGGGCCCCCGAAATCCAAGCACCGCCTTCAGGATTTCTAAGGGCATTCCTTTTTTATTTTACTCCTCACTACCTATCACTACCTATCACAGTTTTGAAGGCCATAAAATGTCAAGATGGCAGAAACCCCCCCAAGTGACCCCATTTTGGAAAGTAGACACCCCAAGCTATTTGCTGAGGGGCTGTTGAGCCCATTGAATTTTTTATTTTTTTGTCCCGAAGGATTGAATAATGACAAAAAAAAAAGCCCAAGCTATTTGCTGAGAGTCATGCTGAGTATTTTACAGCTCTCTTTTTTTTTTGAAAATGAAGAAAGTAAAGAAAAAAACATTTTTTTTTTCAAATTTCAAAACTTTGTGACAAAAAGCAAGATCTGCAAAATACTCACCATACCTCTCAGCAAATAGCTTGGGGTGTCTACTTTCCAAAATGGGGTCATTTGGGAGGGGGTTTGTGCCATGTGGGCATTCCATGGCCTCCAAAACTGTGATTGACAGTGAGGAGTGAAATAAAAAATTTACATCCTTAGCCCTTGTACACACGGTCGGAGATTCCGTCGGAATGTTTCTTATCGGAGCGTTTCGTCCGATATTCTGACTGTGTGTGGTCTGCATCGGACTGTTTCCGTCGGAATATCTGGCGGACCAACTTTTCCAACTTGTCGGAAATATTTTCCGACAAAATGCTCCGATCGGACATACTCCGATCATGTATAGCCTACTCCGACGGACAAGGTGCCACGCATGCTCACAATCAAATTCCGACACGGAAGCGCTCGCTCAGGTAAAACTACTGCTCGTAATCGATATAGCACATTCGTCACGCTGCAATGTTAAAAATTCTTTCATGAAGCACATTCTCTTGTTCTTTACAATGCTGCAAGAAGGAACTTCTTTTGATGCCCATAGTCACACACACTTCTCCCGAACGTATTTCCTGACTCTTTTTTACTCATTTCAGCAACACAATTTTTGAATTCGTTACATCTACAAAATTTTATTTTTTGTTTATTCTTTTTTGGGTGAATTTTGTGTTTGTTTTTTTCATAAACATCTCCTTTTTTGTCAGTTTGCTCATCTTTCCATTTTTTGGTGTGTAAACTTACCACAACAACATTATTATATTTTTTCTATTTTCTTTTTCTTTTTTAATCTACAGGAGGTTGTTTAGTGTTGGTACCCCTTGTTATTCATTTCACTTTGTATTTTTGAAATGTACCTGCCTGCTCACAAATAAACTGGCCTTTTTGAAGTAAAACACATACGCAAGTATTTCTTCAAACAAAAAAAACCTTTATTTAGGTGTCAGTAACAAATAAAGTGGGAGGCAGCGATGGACAAACTGGGGAGATTAGCGAAGCCTTTGGCACCCAGGGCACACATCAACTATTTAAATGCAAAACTTGGTGGCCTGAGGAGTACATATCTGAGGGAGAGAAGTCTGGTCCTGAAGCCCAAGAAACCTGGAACAGCAGCAGATGACATCTATGTTCCCAGGCTGTGGTACTACAACAGACTGCATCTTCTGTCAGACCAGACTGAACCCAGGTCATCACTCTCTGGTCTTCCTTCCAAGCTTCCTTCCAGGCTGTGGCTGTGGTGCTGGAGGTGTGGCAGAAGGAGGAGGAGGAGGGGCATGGGCCAAATCACACATGTGTGTTGTTTGTGTCATTTGGCCCAACAGACCCTTGTTGAGGATGTGTATAATTACCTCCTCACACAAGAGCTGTTGCCCCTCCTCCATTTTCTCAAGCTTGCATGCAGCCAAGGTGGCAAAGGCCTCTTGATAGGTGGGTTTGGCTTGGAGGACCGCTGATGCCTCCCCAATCAGCCTCAGGGTGACTCCTCCACATTCCCCCCCTTTCTCTGCCTTTTGCTTTGCAGGTGGAGGGGAGGGACCTGGTATTCTGTGAGGCTCTTTTGCCCGCCCACCACCTGGCTGCCGCTTACCTCCGCCTCCTCCTGGCTGCCACTTTTCACAGCCACCTCCTGGCTGCTGCATTCCACACCCTCCTGTTCCTGGCTGGGGTCTTCCTGTGTATGAAAAAGGGACATAGTTTTAGTTTTTGGTTCATCAAACACACACACAATTTTCACATCAAGACTGTTGCAAACTGTTAACCAATAGAAAAGACTATTATTCTGAGCCCAGCATTTTTCTTTCTTGTCCCAAAGGTTTTGGCCACTACTGTCTATTGATATGTGGATCACTTTCTAAAATAAGCAATTAGTGAGCACAAATAAAGTTAACATCATTCATTTTTACTCCCAAAGTCGGAAGACTCAGCGGGTGTGGAATGTAGCATAGGACGCGTGGAAGGAAGAGTAGAGAGTGATTCTCTGACCTCAGCCTGGTCTGACAGAAACTGCATCATGTTATAATACCACAGCCTGGGGACATAAACCTCATCTGCTGCAGCTCCAGATTGCATGGAGTCCAGCACCGTCTTCCTCTCCTTCAGATATGTACTCCTCAGGCCACCGATTTTATTTTTTAAATAGTTGACATCTGCCTTGGGGACCACCGGCTTCACAAACTCAACCAATTTGTCCATTGCTGTCTGCCTCTTTAGTTTGTTACTATACTGAGGGTGTGTCGCTTGCCACAGGCAGGGCATCTCTTTGTATTTATCGATGAACAGAGGGAGGAAGCTATGATCATTGAACCGTCCATAATGTCTGCAAGACACAACACAAGACAAACCCTAATGTAAGGCTAAACTCCCCTAATGCAGACCTCAATCTAGAAGCAGTATAGCCTAGTGATGTACCAAGTTCAAAATTTTACCTTCGTTTGCACGTTCGTCGGCTCAGCTTCTCCCTCTGTTCACAGATCGTACGGACGACACACGCGTGTTGCGTTTTATATACAGTGCGCATGCGCGAAACTCCGCCCACCCCTGACGTTCTTTCTAGACTATTCCCCGCCCCTTCGCTTTTGGAGCAGTGGGGAGAGCACATGGCGGAGAAAACGCAGGTGCGCACTAATAATAGTTCCACTAACGAGGAGGAGGGTGAGGAAAGCCCGGAGCCTGAAACTTCCCAATACAGGAAGAGAAGATTTAAGGCCTCAAATATGTCTTTTGGAGAGATGTTGGAGATGGTGGACATATTGAACAGGACCGACTATGATGGGAAGTATGGACCTTACCCAAACCCAAATATCAGAAAGGCCAAGATCATGAATAAAGTTGTGAAGAGTCTTCATAAGAATTTTGGGGTAGCCGATCCATGGATCAACTGAGAAAACGCTGGTCAGGTCTGAAACTGAGGGAGCATGAGCAGTACATAAGGATCAAGCGTGTTCTTGAAAAATGTAAGTAGTTGTCGTGTGTTCATATGATTATTCTTGCTTGCGTACATGCTCCATGTACTTTGATTTCATGTTGTGCATTTTAAAATGGCCACTTTCAAGTTCATGGTTTCATTTGTTCGTAAGAAACATCGTTCTGCAGGTAAGTATTCCAGCTTAACAAAGTGTCCACAATAATGTTCTCACCTTGGAACTCGGCCAAAAACACAATTGTACAACACTTCCAAGCAATGTTTCATATTCCTATTTCTGCCCTCTGTGTGCTAATTATTCTTTTTTTACATTTTCATAGGGGAGAGAAGACTCTGCAAGTATGAGGACACCAGGGACCCCACCCTTCCCAAAGAAGGCAAAATTCAGAAAACCAGAAGCAGAGGAGCTGGAGGAGGAGGAAGGAGAGATCGTTAAAGTTGGACAAATTGTCACCACAACAGGTGAGTGTCGGTGAACACAGCTTCCGGTAAGCTCATCAATGTATGTCACCATATTTATAGTACATGGTGTGTTTTTTTGCTTTGTTTTGTAAGTGATGTGGAAGAAGAATCCCATTTTACCAGTGAAAGTGCCCAGATCCTGATTGGGAAGATAATGGGGTGCAATCGGGATTTAGAAAATATACAGCAAAACATCAATGATGTTAAAAATAAAATGAATCTCTCCATTATGTGGTTTATGGGTCGGCACCAATTGTTACTTGATATATTGCTATCTTATTTTTATATGTACTGTTCACCCATTTGTAATGCACCCTTTCCTTTTCTCAATAAAATTTTTTGAAAAAAAAAATAAATAAAAAATAAAATGAAGAACATCATTGATGTTTTGGGGAGAGTGTGAAACACCCCAAACTAGCTAGGGTTTTATTTTTTGTTTTTTAAACCACAACTTTTGTATTTTTTGAAAATCCAAATTTGGAAGATGCACAGAGTGTGTCAACATGCGCTATCTCCCATCATGGGGGATCAATGTATGTGTTTTGTGGAAAGTGGTTGAGATGAAGGGGTTGCAGCCCCAAAACATGTACATTGATCCCCCATGATGGGAGATAGCACATGTTGACACACTGTGTGCATATTCCAAATTTGGATTTTCCAGGGGTGACACCCCATGTGATGAAGGCTATATCAGCCCAGTTTGTACATACTCATGTCTGATATTGTCTTCTCTTTTCAAAGTTGAACTTTGTAAGTTCCTCTGTTCTGTATGTTACCCTTTGATACATGCCTGTTTACACAAAAACAAAGTGAAATAAAAATTACCTGAAAGACTGTTTTTGATACACCCAATTTGTTGGTTTCTTGTAAAACCCTTTTCTAAACGCACATGTGAATGTGCTTGGATTAAAAATTTAAATTATCAACAATGTGTGGCCTCCTTTTTCATTGCGCAAAAGATGTATTTGGAGTAAAATTGTTTTTTTCGGTGAGAATGGGTGTTATTTACTAAAGGTAACTCAACTTTGCACTCCAAGTGCAGTTTCAGGTATACTTTTGCAGTGCACTTGTAGTGCATAGTGGATGTGCCTTTAGTAAAAAACACCCACAGTGATGTGTTAATTTTGACAATCATGCCATTTTCCTGCCATGGTGCTGAAAATGAGCACGATTTTGGTCAGTAATGCACTATATACATTAGTTACCAAAAACAAGGTGTGTGTAGCAGACCCACAACATAATATGCTTATCGGAAGAAGAGACTGTCCCTTCATCTCGCTCAGAACTTGGGTTTGCACTGTTGGTGAAAAAGGCACAACAAGAAAAAACATAAATGTACCTAGGAGACACCTAAAAGCAAGCCAAGCAGTAAATGAGTTTCAAAGAAAAATGTATTCAGAAAATGCCGCTCAGACATTGTCTGGCATATCAATGGCCCCCCTACCCACAAAGTAGTCCATGTATTGGGTTCTAACCTCACGGAGGCTTTGGGGGGCCAAGCCAGGACGAGAAGCTTCAAGGCCCGTGAGGTCATCATTTTCCAGCAAGTCTGCTTCTTGGGCAACTGAGACTTCATAGTTTGCAGAATGTCTTTTGAGGAAATTGTGAAGAACACAGCAGGCCAGCACAATGTGATTTAGTTTGTATTCCGCCATGTGGATAGGCGTTAAAAAAAGGCGGAACCGGCTGGCCAGTATTCCAAAGGTGTTCGCCACCACTCTTCGGGCTCTGAACAGGCGGAAATTAAAAATCCTCTGGTCCGGAGTGAGGGTCCTTATCGGGAAAGGCTGCATCAGATGGTTCGCCAGGGCAAACGCCTCATCCGCGACGAAAACGAACGGGAGTCCTTCCTGATTCTCCTCTGGGGGTGGCAAGCCCAGACTGCCACTCTGGAGACGCCAGTAGAACTCCTTCTGGGAGAACACTTCACCATCCGACATCCGTCCATTTTGCCCCACGTCCACATACAAAACTCCTATGTCGCAGACACCACCGCCAACATCACAATACTATGAAACCCCTTGTAGTTAAAATAGTACGACCCCGAGTTGGGTGGTGGGATGATGCGGACGTGCTTCCCATCAATTGCACCTCCACAATTTGGAAAGTCCCAACAACTGGCAAAGTGGGAGGCCACAGTCTGCCATTCCTGTGGCGTTGAAGGACACTGTGGAGTGAAACAAGACCAAAAATTTTTAATTTTACAAATCAACATTGCAAGCAGATTAGACACAAACATTTATGGCCAAGATTAGTATAACATTTTGGGAACTGAGTATTTAAAGCCTAAAGTATAAGTTCCCCTTATCAGAGTCATCACCCCCTCCATCCCTCCCCCACCCCCCACCCCCCCATCTGATGGGCTCTTGATAAAACTCCACTTGATTGAGAGCTGAATGCCTAAATAATGTGTGATACTTTGGGAAGCCCCTTCTTACTTACACTATTGGCAGCCCACCGGACAGGTAATAAGTGTCATAATACCAAAAAGAAAATGAAATGGAAGCACATTTTGACATTCTGCTATTACATAGCAAGATAATAATAGGGGAAAAAATTAAAAAATGATAGCATTTGAAAGTATTGAGGCAGGCCCTTGCACTACATCAAGGGTGCTCAACCTGTGGCTCTCCAGCTGTTGCGGAACTACAAGTCCCATGAGGCATAGCAAGACTCCGACAGCCACAAGCATGACACCCAGAGGCAGAGGCATGATGGGACTTGTAGTTTTGCAACAGCTGGAGAGCCACAGGTTGAGCACCCCTGCACTACATGCTTAGGTGAATTCATCCATAAATGTGACCATCAAAAAGGTAGATATAGTGTGTATTGGGTTTGGTAAAGTCAGCAGATAGAGGATTGCTATCAGCTGAGCTAGCAGTTGGGGGGAGGGGATTCCTAATGAGTTTGGCACAACCAAAAAAAAAAATGTCACTCTGCATGAATTGAAGCACACACGTCACATAGACATTTTAGGGGGTGTTTAGGGGAAAGCAATACTATGGAGCTGACAAAAGTGACTAGACTATAGTTTTATGGGCCAAGAAGAGCATGGTGGGGAAGTTAGTGAGGCAAATATGCATGAGGACAAAGGGGCAGAGCATATGAATTAGAGCATATTACAATGATGGTAATTAGGGAATGAGGAAAGAAATGCGAGACATTAGCAATCATGAAATACATAGAATGTGATGTTAAAGGATAAAACTTACCTTCATATAGTCCTTCTGCAGGACCTGAATGATGGCAGAACAGGTCTCTGGAATAATGATCCCCAGAGCCTGGTGGGAGCTGCCTGTAGAGAACTTGAGGTCCTGAAGGCTTCTCCCTGTCACCAAGTAGCGCAACGTGGCGATGAGCCTCTGCTCCGGAGTGATGGCTTGCCGCATGCAGGTGTCCTGCCTGCTGATATAAGGGGTCAGCAAAGCCAGCAGACGGTGAAAAACGGGGTCCGTCATCCGGAGATAATTCCTGAAATGATCAGGATTATTCTTGAGGATCTCACGGAGCAAAGGCATGTGCGAGAACTGGTCACGCTGGCGCAACCAATTCTGGGTCCACAAACGCCTCCCCTCCCTGTTCATGGACCAGGCCTGTGTAAAAGTAAGAACCCCAACACGAAGCCCCTGCACAGCACAAACTCTACGACGAGTACGTAGACGAAACATGGTTTGAAAACGGTCGGCTGGTCAGAACGGACAACGGAAAGCACCGATAAACAGCAATGCCTGAAAGAACGAACTGAATAGCAAAAGCAAGCAGACAATAAGCAATGCAAATCAAAGCATACTATACCAAGATATAGTCCACAATGAGAAACAAATACTTACTGACTACACGCACTGATTATCAGATACGCAAAGACAAGCAGAAACTGAAGAGCAGTAGCGATCTGAATCACAAATCTGAAAAGCGCAAATCGTCTCTCACCAAACTTCTACTAACACGCGATACACACGAGATCAGCAGAAGGAGCCCAAAGGGTGCCGGACGTGGTGCTGAACTTCCCTTTTCTAGTCCTTGTTGTGATTAAAATGGTATTTCTATATACCTAACAAAGACCAGCTAGGTGTAACTAACGCAATTACAACACTCACGAAACCCTTTATACTAATGCTGCAGAATTAGGAGACAAACATCCTGACAAAGACAATAAGAGATGAGCCGAGACCAAAGTTCAGGAGTTGTCTAATGTATTGTAGGAGGGGCTGCATTTTATATGCAACCTTATCAGCCAATCATTGTATAGAACATGTGTGTGGTTAATACAGAGGTGTTCATTACATATCATTACATATCATTACATATCATTACATATCATTACTCATGTCATCTGCTTCTGAATCACAGTCATGGGATATGTGGCCCAGACATATTGTGACACAATTTCTTTATTTAGACAGCATAGAACAAGACTGCCTATGCAAGCTATATTTCCTTATGTGCATGTTTACAGAAAAACTGCTACAGTCTGCAGATACAGAATCTAAGCACAATCCCATATGAACTTACAAAGATGGAGTCACTCTGGTTCAGCCATATTACTACAATCCCCTCTAAGTCATGACAAACCACGAACATGACTTACTTCTTCTCACTGTGACATACTCATCCCGGTGGCCATAGTAAAAGTTAAGATGTATTCTGTTAGCTGCAGCTGGGTTGGAAGGTCAAGTACCTTGGAAACCAATGCACATAATAAACCTGAAGCAGGCATATAAAAATAATACCATAAGCAAAATCAGTACAACACAGATTGCAATTTCCCTAATCCAGGATTAATTCAGGATTCAGCATTGAGACCAAACCCCCCATGTTACCCAGGGGGCTCCCAAGCAATTATTTTGCTTTTTCATTATGTCAATACCCCCTCAGGCTTCTGAGAGGAACCATGCCCAGGTCATGTTCTTTTCCAGAAACAATGACCTAGCATAACGGTGTTTGAGGGGGCATCCAGGACGAACACAAGCCCTGAGCAAGTGATGTTCCGTACTGTTCCTGAGAGTAACCACTATCAGAACCAATGAGGCCAAGTAACACCATCCTCTGGAATCATTCAGAATCCATGGATGGCATGGTCTTCCACAACAAATGTACGTGCTGTTGTCCAAGGCCAGTGGCTGTCTGCTTAAGGACCTGTTGGGCACCTTCAGAGAATCCTGCAAAAGCAAGCTGTGTGATGTACGGCACGATCTAAGGTGTGAAGCACTGTGGAGTTCCTGTAGACTCTGAATGCACATCCCCTCTATGTCCAATAAGTGTGTTACTAGTGATTTTATCAGGTAGGCCACATATAACCTTAAGGCTCCCCCTAGAACACAGAGGCTGGTAGATGACATGTGAACCAATACATATATAATACAGTGCCTATGCCAGCATCCCTTCAAACAGTATACACTGAAATGGTCGAGCATGTCCTGGACACACTACAACAACAATTCCAATATTACCCCCTGACCCTCACCCGGATCAGCTTCTAAGCATGCAAAAATAGGAAACAACAAACATGTAATCTCAGCTGCATAGCAATTTTCCATGGAATGCAAAAGGGAGGAAGGGGCGTGGCAGTCCATAGAAACAAGTGGGAGGGGCATGATAGCCTTTAGGCCAAATAAAAATAGTCCCAAAGAAAATACCAAAAAGAAAAGTCTCTTGGATGGCTTCTGAATGTCCATTAGATGTCCACATTATAACTCTCATTCTGCTCAACTTTTTCCAAAACCTTTTAGTTCAATTCTGTGATCACTCATATGTACAGACATGAATTCTCTACCCCAAAACACTGCCTCTTTGTAAGGACAGAACTTGATATCCACAGACAGACTGGAACTGATGCGTTGGGCGAGACCGGGGACTTTCGGCTGGCACATCTGGATCTTTTTCATGTGGTGCTCACAGGAATTTTGTACCCCAGGTTTGCGTCATGTGGCTCCCCCTTGAGGTATCATTCGCAGGAACAGTTTCCAGCCGGAGTCCGCCTTTAGTCATCTGAGCACCTCCTATGGTATTTGAACAACAAAGATGAACAACAAAGATTTCCATGTTAAAGTTGTAGTCATCACTTAACTCGGACAGGATATAGGGCAGGGCATGGATGGGGTGTAGGGTATGACTGGGGTGGGAATTTCTTCATGTGAATAGGGCTGTGGGTGAATGCAGGCTGGCTGGGGCAGATACTCCTCATCCGACATGAGTAGTCACAGAATCTACCTGATCAATTCAGGCCTAAACCATTGGAGATATAAAAAATAATATTCTTAATTGACTCAAACATAAGTAAAACATGCAGGAATGAAAATGTTTCTCAGTAAGGGTTTTCATTATATAGATTCAATATATTTAACAAAACATTTTTCCAAATCCAGTATTATAGCAGAACTTCGACAAAACTTAAACCTCTTTAGTTTCTTCTATTCCCGGGATCCAAGTGGACCCAAGGGACTTAGGAGAGAACATTTTACCCAAACACATATTCTGACTCAGAAGTCTCCCAACTTTGCAAATATGTCTGATCATCAGCAACAAACAAAACATTGATGGATAAACAACATTTCATCACCAACACTCTATGACTGACACCCTGGTAATTCAGAAGGTAGATATCCAGAATAGTCATTCTGATTGCTTATTTCAAATAAATCCTTCCCATCACATTTTAGTACCCCATGGACTCAATATATGCAGCAATGTATCTTGATTACAGTCATTTAATTTCTTAAAAAATGTTTTCAAATTTTCACCCTTCCTTTACCAAAATCCCTTTATCAATTCTTTTAATTTAATTTAACCCCAAACTTTTAGGGACAGTATAACATGGGCCTAAACACAATATGAGACACCTTGTTGTGCACATTCCAGACACACATACAACAACTCTCTCTCATCCCACATTCATCTGGCCATTCCATTCTTTCTTAATTTCATTCATAACACCTTCAAACCTTAATATTTTTCTCTCTAGTGTCCAGAATTACACAACACAGTTACTTCTCTTTTAATTTACTAACCACAATTCCTCTGGCGTAGCGCCTGGAATATACAACTTCCCTTTTATTTACTTTCGAATTCTGGATTTCTTAATTGTAATATTCTCAACCCTGTCAAAATCAATATTTCCAATAAATCATTGTTAATACAGCTTAAACACTATTAACACAATTTGCACAAATATAGCACATTTGCTATAAAAAGCATATTTGCTAAAAAACAAACACACTTTAACTCTAATAATGTAAGGATAGGCAACCACACCCAAAATAGTCTTAAAGTCAGACTCTAAAAATTTGCATCTGATCAGATTCCTTTAAAAAACATTTGGTAATTTTATCAGTGACATGTCACATTCCCCTTTTAATGTTCCCAATTTACTATGGAGTAAATATGGGCTTAGTATATGCCCAACATATTTCATGAATAGACTGACACTAGTTGCAACATTTTAACAATAAACATGTACCTTTTATAGATAACTTTTCTGAATTAGATCCTTCGTTAACATTAATTTTCCACTTCAGCGAGTCCCTGACTCGCTGACTATGGAATACAAATATAAAAATATACTCCCCACAAAACCCGTGGTGAAAATATAGTTGAAGTTTGTTCCCCTCTTCCACCTGAAACAAAATACAGATGAGTACCCTACTCTGTCCCTTTCACCTGCCCACTTTAGCAATGTTCTCTGTTTTAGCAGGATCATAGGACATATATCAACTACCCAACCATCTATCTGAATTCAGAAAACAAAAACAATCTTATACTCTAAATTGGAATTCCAAGACAAGACAAAAATTCACATACACATAAAATTAAGCATTTTTCTCCATTAACCAGTTCCCTCTACCCATGTGTCCGTCTTATAAAACTGCGAACAGGGCGACCCAAGGACTGCCACTAACCACAGTCCACAAACAGTCCATGAAGCAGAGACAGTCGTGGGAGAAGTGTTTAAACATGCTCTCCCTCCGACAGAAACAGTCAGTCCATAAAACTGCAACCCTTTTGCCTCACTGGAGATCCATGTCGGAATTCACACCCCCAAACCCACCAGCTCAGAGGTGGAGAATCGGAGAGCGATGAGGGAATCTGGGGGAATCTGAGGGGGGAAGCAGGAAGATTCATATTCTCCCTCTACCTAACTCAGACCCCCCAAAACAGTAACCATGTCCCCCTGCCAGTGCATCCAGCAGCAATTTAATCACTGCCCAATAAACCAACATCTTGATGTCTCTATGAATCTCTGGTACTGTAATCCCGCAAAAGTCTCACGAGACCCCAGCACCAGGGCTGCTCATTTCACGAGGTGGGGTGCTTTCAACAAGGTTTCTAGCCTCCCCACCAGCTCTCTCTCTTTTTTTACCCTTGGTTGAACCTTTTTCCCGTGCCCATTGCCAAACAGGGATCTGCACTGATCTGCACATCCCACCAACCCACCTGTACCGACTCATTATAACTTTAGCAAACAACAACAAACAAATAATCAATGAACAGACACACATAAACAAACAAGGTAAGTCTACACTAAAACATTCCTTTTAAACAAAACCTTTTATCTGATAATCCAAATAAAACTAGCTGTGACACTTTAAAAATCCTTATTTTAAACAAAATGTTAATTTCCTTACCTGCCCAAAACCTCCCATCCCGGCTGTCCTTTCCTCAACGCAAATAGAATGTCCCCTTTAACTCTCAAAACAAGCTCTGCTAACTTCCCGTTTTTAAATGTAACTTTCCTTCACTTTTTTTTTCTTTCTTCTATGTCAGTTCTAAAATGGCTTTGAAACCCGGCTTGTATATAAAAAGAACAATGCATTGAAAAACCTTGCAAAATGCACACCTTCCTTTAATAAATTACTCAAATCTCTCCTTTACCTTCTAACTTCACTTACTTTACCCTCAACAAATGTAGGATATTCTTAATTAACATCTTACTCACTTACTTAAATCTCATCACTCCTGGGCATTCTTCCAAAATACCCACCTGTCTTCAACCCCCTTCCACCTAACATACATTTTACAACCTGCAAAAAATACCATTCCGATACCCTTCCAAGAGTTACCAAAACACATGTTAAACATGTGCAAACAAACTATGCACTTCTCAAGCAGAATCAAGCACCTATCATTTCAGAGTTCTATAGCCAACATACTAGCAACCAACATACTTAAATGGGGAGAAGTCATATTATTCATATACTATACCATTGTCTCTTCAAAGAATACCTTAGCAAACTTATATGAACATGCATATAACAGTACTCACCCTTCCTATGATACCTAAATTTAACAAGGGAAATTTACTTCACTCTAATCGAATTTTCCCCTCTAGGGACATCATATAACAGTGAAAACAGGGGCTGTCTTACCCCATACAGCCCTGTATCCCACACAACACATATCTTATTACTTTAATGCAAATGCGATAGACAAGAAAAGCCAGATAGAGCAAACGTTTGTAGCAGTTTTGTGGGTTCCGGTAGTAATTGGTAATTGCCCCATTACCCTTTTTTCCCCTTCTCCTTTCCTAAAGGAGCCTAATATTAGGTTTTTAAACAGAGTCCCACCAATGACACACACAGGCTTCTCATAAGCCCCTTCTTAACAGCCTGGTCCATCTCACAATTCTCTTTAGGAGACAAACATCCTGACAAAGACAATAAGAGATGAGCCGAGACCAAAGTTCAGGAGTTGTCTAATGTATTATAGGAAGGGCTGCATTTTATATGCACCCTTATCAGCCAATCATTGTATAGAACATGGGTGTGGTTAATATAGAGGCGTTCATTACATATCATTGCATGTCATTACTCATGTCATCTGCTTCTGAATCACAGTCATGGGATATGTGGCCCAGACATATTGTGACACAATTTCTTTATTTAGACAGCATAGAACAAGACTGCCTATGCAAGCTATATTTCCTTATGTGCATGTTTACAGAAAAACTGCTACAGTCTGCAGATACAGAATCTAAGCACAATCCCATATGAACTTACAAAGATGGAGTCACTTTGGTTCAGCCATATTACTACAGTCCTGTCGTACGCGGCTTACGTCACCGCCTTCTTGGCATCTGGAAATTCCGACAACTTGGTCCGACCGTGTGTATGCAACATCACTTCCGGACCTCGTCCCGAATTAATCCGTCGGAATAACTCCGACGGATTTGGTTGTCGGAATCTCCAACCGTGTGTACAAGGGCTTAGAAAGCATGAAGGCGGTGCTTGGTTTTTGGGGTCCCATACGCAGTTGGCTCCCAAAAAGTCCCACACATGTGGTATCCCCATACTCAGGAGAAGCAACAAAATGTATTTAGGGGTGTAATACCACATATGCCCATGTCACGTTTGAGCAATATATCATTTAGTGACAACTTTGTGCAAAAAATAAAATAAAATTATTTTTCCCACAAGTGTGTCAAAATATAAAATATTCCATGGACTCGACATGCCTCTCAGCAAATAGCTTAGGGTGTCTACTTTCCAAAATGGCGTCATTTGGGGGGGGGGGGGGATTGAACTGTCCTGGCATTTTATGCACAACATTTAGAAGCTTATGTCACACATCATCCACTCTTCTAACTCTTCTAACCACTTGAAGACAAAGCCCTTTCTGCCACTTTTTTTGTTTACATGAAAATTTTTTTTTTTTTTTGCAAGAAAATTACTTTGAACCCCCAAACATTATATATTTTTTTAAAGCAAAGGCCCTACAGATTAAAATGGTGGGTAGCGCATTTTTTTTTCCACACAGTATTTGCGCAGCAATTTTTCAAACGCATTTTTTTTGTGAAAAAATACACTTTTTTTCATTTTAATGCACTAAAAAACACTATATTGCCCAAATTTTTGATGAAATAAATACCAAACATGACATGCTTTAAAATTGCGTACAAACATGCAGTGGCGACAAACTACATACATTTTTAAAAGCCTTTAAAAGCCTTTACAGGTTACCACATTAGATTTACAGAGGAGGTCTACTGCTAAAATGACTGCCCTGGATCTGACCTTCACGGTGATTCCTCACATGCATGGTGCAATTGCGTTCGCCTTTGCACAAGAGCAGAGGGGACAGGGGTGCTTCTTTTTTTTTTTAATCATTTTTATTGTTATCTTAGGGAATGTAAATATCCCCTATGATAGCAATAGGTAGTGACGTGTACTCTTTGAAAAAAAAAAAAGGGGGTCTATTAGACCCTAGAGCTTTCATCTGCCCTCAAAGCATCTGACCACACCATTCGGTGTGATAAAATTCTTTCCCAATGACGCTGTTTATATCCGGGAGAGGGGACATTCCCTCCCACTGCTTGTAAAAGCAGTCTAGAGGCTAAGGATTGCTTTTACATGAAAGCCGATCACTGGCTGAAAAGAATGATACCAAGATGATACCTAAACCCGCAGGCATCATTCTGGTATAACCATTCAAATTCCAGCAACATACCAGTACGTTGCTGGTCCTTGTTGGACATATATTGTAATCTTTTTTTCATGCAGCCTGTTGGCTGAACGAAAAATAGAGATTGATCGGTGGGTATGCCCACCATTAGAATACCTCCCTTCATCCACCCACTTCTAATGATGGGCATACATGCACCATTCATATATGCTGAAGCACGGGGGCATCCTCCCACAAAAAAGTTATGCCTCGTACACACGGTCAAACTTTTCCACAGGCAGGCCCTCCGTCAGAATTTCGACCGTATGTACGCGGCATTAGGAGCAAAATCGCTCCTCCGCCCCTGCTGCCCCCATGCTTCGGCATATATGCTCTTTTTTTTTAACTATAGTGGTGAAATCACCTCCTACAGCGTTGGAGTCATGGCTTTATGTATCGTGGGAGCAAACACTGTTGCTGTCAAGATGAATAAATCCGCGCTGCAACTGAATGGCGTACCTGCTAAGCAAATTATGGTTAACATTAAAACAAAGTAACATTACAGTATAACAGTAAAACCTTACCATACCATACCTGCAAAGCAAATGCCAAAAAAACAGTAAAAAAATAAAACATTTTTTAACACAACCTGTGCCTAAAATATATATATGCCGAAGCATGGGGGCATCCTCCCTTAGAATACCTCCCTTCATCCACCCACTTCTAATGATGGGCATACATGCACCATTCATATATGCTGAAGCACGGGGGCATCCTCCCACAAAAAAGTTATGCCGCGTACACACGGTCAAACTTTTCCACGGGCAAGCCCTCCATCGGAATTTCGACCGTATGTACGCGGCATTAGGAGCAAAATCGCTCCTCCTCCCCTGCTGCCCCCAAGCTTCGGCATATGTGCTCTTTTTTATTTTTTAACTGTGGTGGTGAAATCATCTCCTACAGCACTGGAGTCACGGCTTTATGTATCGTGGGAGCAAACGCTATTGCTGTCAAGATAAATAAATCCACGCTGCAGCTGAATGGCACACCTGAAAACGAAAAAAATGGTTAACAATAAAACACAGTAAACAGTAAAGTATAAAAAAATGACATACCCGGAAAGCAAGCATGATAAAACATAATAAAATATTGCAGAATAGAATACAGTAAAAAAGAGCAACAATAGAGAGAGAAGAGAGAGAGAGAACAATAAAATGACAACTATTTTTGGTTTTTATATTTTATATATATATATATATATATATATTTTTTTTTTTACTTTTTTTTTTTTTACACTTTTTTTTTTAACTGTAACAACTGTAAGGCCGCGTACACACGCGCGGACTGTTCGCCCAACTTTGTCCGCTGAACAGTGTTTGGGCGGACAGTCCGCTCGTGTGTGGGCTTTCAGCGGACAGTTTCAGCGGACAGTTTGACGGACAAGGTTTTTCGGAAATTCCGTAAAACTGTCCGCTGAAACCTTGTTTCAGCGAACAGTCCGCTCGTGTGTAGGCTTGTTCGTCAAACAAAGTTGCGCGCATGCTCAGAAAGGATTTTCACGCCGAAAGCTATAATGCAGTGTATAGGACGTCGTATTTTTCGTCCCGTCGTACGTGCCGTTCACGTCATCGCGCACGGTTTCAGCAAACTGTTCGTTCGTCGTGTGTGGCCATGTCCGTCCATGCTAAGTTTGAGCGGACTGTTTGCCGAAACTGTTGGACGGACAAAGTTGGGCGAACAGTCCGCGCGTGTGTATGCGGCCTAACGGTTCGGGTCTCTCAAAATGCGATGGCATCTTGGGAGACCCTGTGTTAGTGTGTCCTAGCCTGTGAAATGCTGTACCCTACGCTAAAACTTCACTAGTGTGTGGTAGCGTTCAAAACATTCACCAATGCAAAGACCAGGATTGCCAGGACAGCGTGGACAATAACAATGGGTGTCATGCCTATATCCGCGCTTGGTACAGACACGACATCTTCTTTGGGTAGGGGTACTCTCGAAGACATACGGAAAATGCCTCTCATGCAGCCGGCTTACTGCATTTGGTTGAGAATGGTGAAATGCAGAACCGCCTGGATACAGAAGGTCTGTGACAATCTCTCTCTGGAAACAGGATAAAGTCCCGCCTGAAGCTCTGTATAGCACATGAGCGGTTAGCAAAGCCAATTGAAATAAGTAAACAGACACTTTTTTGTACCAGCGACTGGCCTTACGGGCAACTAGATACGGCACCAGCAACTGGTCACTGAGGTCCACCCCTCCCATATTTTTGTTATATTCATGGACACAGTGGGGTTTCTCCACAATACCAGTCACCGTAGGAATTTGCACCGTCGTGTCTGCATGAAGGGAGGTGAGAACGAAAACATTCTTATTATCCCTCCACTTCATAGCGAGCAAGTTATTACACCACAAGCAGGCTCTCTCCCCCAGCCTAAGACAGGAATCTACAAGCCCCTGGGGAAAGCCCCGGCGATTAGGTCGCACGGTGCCACATGCTCCAAAATGATGATGATCAAACAAATGACTAAACAGTGGCACGCTCGTGTAATAATTGTCCACGTACAAGTGGTACCCCTTTCCGAATAAGGGTGACACCAAGTTCGAGCGCTTCCTATGTAGTCAGGGCAGTTCTCCGGCTCTATGTAACTATCTTTTCTCTCATAAACCGTAACCGGAATGTACCGTTTGAATGACAAGTGGCCAGAAAATTTAATCAGGGACTCATCAACGCAGACAACTTGATGGAGAATAAACAAGGCTGCAAAAAGTTGGTTGAAGTGGTTTATGAGGGGCCGAATTTTGTAGAGCCGATCGTATTCAGGGTCTCCACGAGGACAACAAAGTTCATTGTCATTGAAGTGCATGAACTGCAAGATCTGCTCGTATCGTTTCCTGGACATGGAGTTAGAGAACACGGGCATATGGTCAGTCGGATGCATGGACCAATATGTCTGCAACGTCATGAATTTATGTGTGCCCATGTTGAGGGAAAGGCCCAGAAAGGTCTTAAATTCGGAAACCATAATTGGTTTCCAATCTCTGGCAAGGGAAGCCAACTGGGGATTACATAGTTACATAGTTACATAGTTAGTAAGGTTGAATAAAGACACCAGTCCATCCAGTTCAACCTGAGTGTGTGTCTACAATTGTCCCTAACCCTGTACATTGCACACTCACATCGGTCCCTACCCTCTAGGAGCCAACAATCCAAGGTCCCCATTCCTATACTAGGGCCAATTTTGGACAGAAATCAATTAACCTACCTGCATGTCTTTGGGTTGTGGGAGGAAACCGGAGAACCCGGAGGAAACCCACGCAGGCACAGGGAGAACAGGCAAACTCCAGGCAGGTGGTGTCGTGGTTGGGATTTGAACCAGCGACCCTTTTTACTGCTAGGCGAGAGTGCTAAACACTACACCACTGTGCTGCCTCTACACCACTGTGATGCCCGGCGATTGGCGGCGATGTGTTGACCAGCATATAAATTAGTTTGGTCCACAATAGATCTATAGAGATCTTCTGTGAAATACAGCAAATAAAAATCAAGTGGCGTAAAATCAGCTGTTTCCACCTGAATACCAGGTTGGCCAGTGAATGGGGGAAGTACCGGTGCTGCAGAAGTGGTGGGCACCCAATCAGGATTGGCAAATTCTGCACGAAGGGCACTATGGGAACGACGGGCCTGCCTTTGTCTTCTTCTTGGTGGCAGCGGGACACTACTTGTGCTTGCCACCTTGCCAGCTTGAACTGCACTTATGGGACTTGTCACTTTCATCTAAGAAGACTTTTATGATTGTTTTTTGATTTTGATTTTTATTTATTCATTTATTTATTTTTTCTAATTTTTTATTCATTTATTTATATATTTTTTTCTTATTCACTGGTTTAATGAAACCTTTTTTTGCCCATGATATCCTGCTGTTGGACTTGTAATATT
This sequence comes from Lithobates pipiens, assembly GCF_037356315.1. Classification (NCBI taxonomy): domain Eukaryota; kingdom Metazoa; phylum Chordata; class Amphibia; order Anura; family Ranidae; genus Lithobates; species Lithobates pipiens. The sequence goes on along the minus strand of NW_027507903.1, from coordinate 400,179,417 downwards.
TTTCTGCATGTCTCCACTTAACGATTTTATAATCGCATGAAGAGTACGATTATGCTTTGATAATTACATTTTCTGGTTTTTGCATTTTTTGTGTTTTCGTTTTTTTGGCATTTTTGGTATTTATAATTTTTGGAGCACCATGCACTTTCTATTAAGCACTTTATATTAATATTATGCACTTTTATGAATATTGAGCACTTTATTTGAATATTGTATTAGGCATGAAATAATTTTACCCAATTTGTGGGTTATCACGTATATAGTTCTGTCATTTTCCATTTGTCATTTTTATCATCAGTTTTTATTATCAGTTTTTCATTTTCATTGTTTTTATTTTTTATTATTTTTATTTATTATCTCTTCACTAGTGTACCTTCACTTTTGGTACAACTAGTGAGACTCACAGGTAAAAAAAAGCACCTAGGCTGTCAGCGACTGTATAAAACGCTACCAAAAAAAAAACTGTTAGCGATCGCAGGGATCAAGACTGACTCTGCGAACACTGCAGTTATGTGTGTTGTGTTTTGCAAGTGACAATGATCGATCGATACTGCACTTGGGTGGGCTGAGCTGGGCGGAAGGGCAAAACGCAGGTGCTAGCAGGTATCTGGACTGATCCCGCTAACAATGCGTTTTTTTGGAACCCTAAACAGCTGGGGACGCTAGTATTGATCTGATCAGATCATTGATCTGTTCAGATTCTATACCACTAAGAGAGGTGTATGCTTTGCGTGTGGGTGTTAGCGGTACTGGCACTAACCTAGCACTGCCTGGGGCAACGCAGACCCTATCTGACCCTAAAACCTAATTGATATCACCCGCCGGGTGATCAGGGGGTTAAACCTTTATTGGGTAATAAATGGTAACACGTATATGGTGATCATTGGTGAAAGGGTTAACTAGGGGCAATCAGGGGGTTAAAACCTTTATTAGATAATATATGGGGGTACCTGACGCTATATAAAAACCTGATAGGGAACCTAAATAACGAAATAAGTAACTGGCTAACCAGCGTCACCAGTGACACTTATACGGTGATCGCTGGTGAAAGAGTTAACTCTAGGGGCAATCAGGGGGTTAAAACCTTTATTAGGATGTATATGGGGGTACCTAACACTATAAAAACCTCGCGGTGAACCTAAAAAATAAGTAGCTACCTAGCGGCACCAGTGACACTAATGCAGCGATCAGAAAAACTATCGCTTAGTGACACTGGCAAAAGGGGGTGAAAGGGTTAACTGGGGGTAATCAAGGGGTTAAACCTTTATTATGGGGGGGTAGGGGGCTACCCTAGACCTAAAGGGGCCTAACACTAACTGCCCAGACACTTTTTACAGTCACAACTGACACTAAATGCAGTGATCAGTAAATAAATGATCACTGCAATCAGTGACACTGTGACTGGGGGGGCAGGGGGTGATCGGGGGGTGACTGGGGTGATTTGTGTGCCTATGTGTACCTACGTGTCAGTGTACTGTTGGTGCACTTACTTGGATGTCTTCTCTCCTCGCAGTCCGGTCAAAAAGACCACCACGAGGAGAGTGACATCACTTCCTCCTGCCTGTGTTTACACTTACACAGGCAGGGGAAGCTTCTCATTCGCCAGGAGCGATTGCGAGGGGATGGCCAGAAACCAACAGCCATCCCCTCATCCCAGACCGCTCCTGAAGCGATAAGAACCACCGCTGCCAGCGGGAGGGGGTCCAATCGGACCCCCCACCCGCTGGAAGGCAGGCACGTACGGGTACGTGCTTGTGCCTGTCCGTGCCATTGTGCCGACGTAGATTTACATGCGGCGGTCCTTAAGTGGTTAAAATCCTCTCCAACTTTGTGGCTATCTTTCTTCCTAATAGAGCTGCACCATTCCCATTAAGGTTCAGCCCATCCTTACTAAAGAGCTGTTAAATGACTGAGAAGACAGCCCAGTTCTCCAGGAACCCGAACCCCTCTTTTCTATAACAGCTCACTTGTTCCATTCCCTAAGCTCCTACTGCCTCTCTGGTGCGGCTCAGGACACAGGTAGTATTTCAGAGAAAACCACCTTCACTGTAAAAAATATTGTGCTGGGTCTACTCAAAAAAATGAAGGCAACTATTTGCATCCGCTTTTTAAGTACTGTCAGCTAAACTTATTTTTGTCTGACTCATTCGACTTTTCGTGTTTTCAACTTTGTTTTAAGTAAAGCACAACCAAATTAAAAGGCCATTCAAGGGCCTGCCTAACAACAACAATGCACTGTGCCGCCGTACAGTGCATTGGAAGCCCTGATTGAATGAAGTAATGAAAACTTTGCCCAATCGGGGCACCGAGCACTGTCAGAGCCATGATTGGACGCTGTCATGATGACCGTATCAAATCATGGCTCATTGCTCTTAATCTCGCCCCACACTATAAAAGTATTCTTTCTATATCGCCCATTTAGAGTGTCACAGCTGTGTAGAGAGAGATAGATCAGGGCTCTGTTGAGTACTATTAGACAGTTAGTAGGTTATTCTAATTCTATTGTCAGTAGAATATCACTTTAGTGTGCCTCTCGGGATAGTTCCGTGAGTGTAGTGCAACCATTCATCTTTACATTAGTGTCAATGTAGGGATAGTTCAGTGAGTGTAGTGCAACCATTCATTTTTACACCATATATTTCATTGTGTTACTGCAAGTTTAACACCATATAGTTCTGTGCATTACTGCAATATTATAGTGTATCTGTGGCATGTGCATGTGTTTGTGTCGTGAATACTGAAATTAAAGTGCACCAAACACCACTTTCCATTGATTAAAGTGCATCCACATACATATTTACAACTCTTTATACATTTTTTTTTTTAAATAAGCACCCCCACTCCCCCATCATGTCTGGGAGGACAGCAAGGAGAGGCAAACATTCCCATGGCACTGTAAGGGGGCCAGCAGTGTCCACAGGCAAAGTTGGACATGCTCAGTCCTCTGAGGCAGGGCATCATTTCCTCTTTTTAGTGATGTTGCCCATGCGTGCAGAGGAGGTGGTGGACTGGCTTACTAAACTTTCCTCATCCTCCTCGGTCACCCAAGCAAAGACTAGTGCACAGTCTCCTGCAGCTGCAGAGTGGCAAAACCTCCTTGTCCACAGTAAGGATGAGCCGAACACCCCATGGTTCAGTTCGCACCAGAACCTGCGAACAGACCTAAACTTTGTGTGAACTTTAGACCCCTATTAAAGTCTATGAGACGTGAAGGTTCAAAATCAAAAGTGATCATTTTAAAGGCTAATATGCAAGTTATTGTCCTAAAAAGTGTTTGGGGACCTGGGTCCTGCCAGGGGACATGTATCAATGCAAAAAAAGTTTTAAAAAAAGTTTTTTCGGGAGCAGTGATTTTAATAATGCTTAAAGTGAAATGATAAAAGTGTAATATTCCTTTACATTTCGTACCTGGTGGGTGTGTATAGTATGCCTGTAAAGGGGCGCATGTTTCCCGTGCTTAGAAAATGTTTCCCGTGCTTAGAACTGTCCCTGCACAAAGTGTACTTTCTGCAGGAAAAAAAGTCATTTAAAAGCACTCGTGGCTATAATGAATTGTAAGCTCCCCGTAATACAGAGAACAGTCATTGAAAGTCATTGATAAAAAAAAAAAAAGAAGCGTGGGGTTCCCCCAAATTCAATTACCTGGCCCTTCAGGTCTGGTATGGATATTAAGGGGAACCCTGCGTCAAATTGTAAAAAAAAATGACGTGGGGTTCCCCCATGTTTGAAATGGTAAGGGGGTACAAAAGTACCCCTACCATTTCATAAAGAAAGTGTAAAAAAATATGTTAAAAAACACACACACCATTGGGAAAAGTCCTTTATTAAAAATAGAAGAAATTAAAAAAGATTCCAGCGGTGGTAATCCACTCTTGTTATCCAGCGATGGATGGATGATCATCTCTCCGGGGTCCAGCAATGGGTGATCTGATCCAGCGATGGGTGATCTCTCCGATTTCCAGCGATGGGTGATCTGATCCAGCGATGGGTGATCTCTCCCGATGGTCCAGCGCAGTGCATTCATCCTATCTCCACCGGAGACACTGCAGGAATCCCGGCAGCCTGACACTTCTTAGCTGAGGAGGGCAGAGTCAACCGTCACCTGATGGGGTCACCCGTATGTCACTTGGGAAGCCCGGCTTTCCTCTTGCATCAGAGGGGGGTGGGGTGAGGTGACGGGTGGCCCTGCCCTCCTCAGCTAAGAAGTGTCAGACCATCGGGAGAGATCACCCATCGCTGGATCAGATCACCCATCTCTGGACCCCCGGAGAGATGATCATCCATCGCTGGATATCAAGAGTGGATTACCACCGCTGGAATCTTTTTTTCATTTTTTTATTTTTAATAAAGGACTTTTCCCAACAGTGTGTGTTTGTTTTAAAAAGAAAAAATGTACACTTTCTTTGTGAAATGATAGGGGTACTTTTGTAGTCCCTTACCATTTCAAACATTTCAAAGCGGGATCTGGAGGTCCCCTTGTCCCCTTGTCATCCCCACAACCGGCCAGGGTTGTGGGGATGAGGCCCTTGTCCCCATCAAGGGGACATGGTGCTTTGAGGGATCACAGACCCCCAAAACATCCTCCCAATGTTGAGGGCATGTGGCCTGGTACGGTTCAGGAGGGATGGCGCTCTCTCGTCCCCCCTCTTTTCCTGCGGCCTGCCAGGTTGCGTGCTCAGATAAAGGGTCTGGTATAGAATTTTGGGGGGAACTCCACGCTACTTTAAAAAAAAAAAGTGAAGTTCCCCTTAATATCCATACCAGACTTGAAGGGCCTGGTAATTGAATTTGGGGGAACCCTATGCATTTTTTTGTGCAGGGAGAGTTCTAAGCACGGGAAACATGTGCCCCTTTACAGGCATACTATACACACCCTCAGGTATGAAATTTAAAGGAATATTACATTTTTATGGTTTCACTTTAAGCATTATTAAAATCACTGCTCCCCAAAAAATTGCAGTTTTAAAACTTTTTTTTGCATTGATAATTGTCCCGTGAGGCAGAACCCAGGTCCCCAAAAACATTTAATGACAATAACTTGCATATAAGCCTTTAAAATTAGCACTTTAGATTTCTCCGGCGGCAGTTCACACTGCCCTATGCGAACTGCTGGGAGTGTCAGTGAAACGTTAATGACACCCCCAGATCAGTTCGCATATCGCAGTGCAATCTGCAAACTCGGACAGGGATCGGATCACATGGTATGAACACCCATGTGATCCGATTCTGCTGCGGACCAAAAAAAGGGTACTGTGCGAGTTTGGGGCGGGTGCGATGCGAATTCAGCCATACTATCTGTATGGCTGAACTCGCATCGCACAGAGATCGGATGTGATTTGCACTGCAGTGTGGTGCGAATCACATCCGGTTCTCGTAGTCGCAGCAGTGCGAACCCAGCCTAAAACTGATCTTAATAAAAAATAAAAGTGGTCAGTCTCTCTTAGAGATCCCTTTCACACTTGTCATCTCCTGTATTAGATCCGCAGTCTCTGGTCATCTCCTGTAATAGATCCGCAGTCTCTGGTCATCTCCTGTATTAGATCTGCAGTCTCTGGTCATCTCCTGTATTAGATCTGCAGTCTCTGGTCATCTCCTGTATTAGATCCGCAGTCTCTGGTCATCTCCTGTAATAGATCCGCAGTCTCTGGTCATCTCCTGTAATAGATCCGCAGTCTCTGGTCATCTCCTGTATTAGATCCGCAGTCTCTGGTCATCTCCTGTATTAGATCCGCAGTCTCTGGTCATCTCCTGTAATACATCCGCAGTCTCTGGTCATCTCCTGTATTAGATCCACAATCTCTGGTCATCTCCTGTATTAGATCCACAGTCTCTGGTCATCTCCTGTAATAGATCTGCAGTCTCTGGTCATCTCCTTTAATAGATCCACAGTCTCTGGTCATCTCCTGTAATAGATCTGCAGTCTCTGGTCATCTCCTGTATTAAATCCACAGTCTCTGGTCATCTCCTGTATTAAATCCACAGTCTCTGGTCATCTCCTGTATTAGATCCGCAGTCTCTGGTCATCTCCTGTAATAGATCCGCAGTCTCTGGTCATCTCCTGTAATAGATCCGCAGTCTCTGGTCATCTCCTGTATTAAATCCGCAGTCTCTGGTCATCTCCTGTATTAGATCCGCAGTCTCTGGTCATCTCCTGTAATAGATCCGCAGTCTCTGGTCATCTCCTGTATTAAATCTGCAGTCTCTGGTCATCTCCTGTATTAGATCCGCAGTCTCTGGTCATCTCCTGTAATACATCAGCAGTCTCTGGTCATCTCCTGTAATACATCCGCAGTCTCTGGTCATCTCTTGTATTAGATCTGTAGTCTCTGGTCATCTCCTGTATTAGATCCGCAGTCTCTGGTCATCTCCTGTAATAGATCCGCAGTCTCTGGTCATCTCTTGTATTAGATTTGCAGTCTCTGGTCATCTCCTGTAATAGATCCGCAGTCTCTGGTCATCTCTTGTATTAGATCCGCAGTCTCTGGTCATCTCCTGTATTAGATCCGCAGTCTCTGGTCATCTCCTGTATTAGATCCGCAATCTCTGGTCCTCTCCTGTCGTACATTTCTCAGTGAGCAGTAATGATGTGCAGTATCCTCTAGCAATGAATGAGGAAGCAGAAATTATGTGTTGTAACCTCTAACAACCAGTCAGCGATCAGTAATAATATGCTGCATCCTCTGGCAACCAATTGCAATTGCTGCCTGATCTTCTGCAGCAAACTGATTTTGAGTCTTACTGCTATATGTTAAATTTCTTAGCCCTTCTACACACGGTCGGACATTCCAACAACCAAATCCGTCGGATTTTTTCCGAAACTGTTGCATACACACGGTCGGACAAAGTTTTCGGAAAATCCGATCGTTCAGAACGTGATGACATTATTTTGTTACGACGGGACTACGTTCAGGCTAGTTGCCAATAGCTTTGGTGTAGGAATTTGATCTGAGCATGCGTGGCACTTTGTCCGATCGGAATTCTCTACACATGATCGGACAAAGTCCGATCGGATCATGTTGTCGGAAAATGTTACCGACAAGTTGGAAAACTTGGTCCGTCAGATACTCCGACAGAAACAGTCTGCTGGAGATCACACACAGTCGAATTATCTGACCAAACGGTCCGATTGGACACATTGAGTCGGATTCTCCGACCATGTGTACAAGGGCTAAGAGCGGTTGGGGGGCCCCAAGAAAATGTTTGCCCAAAGGCCAATCAACATTAAAGACAGCCCTGCCCCCTCCCACCGCCGCCTTCACCAGGCTCTCCTGTGTGATTGGGGAACCCAGTAAGGATGCAACTGGTGACATCCAGCTCTAGGCACACAGTGAGAGAAACAGATGTTCCTCTCACCGTGTGGCATCAGAAACAAGAAGCAAGCATTTAGTCATTTCCTGTTCTGGCTCTTCGGTTACTTGGCCATTACCGATCAGACTGATTGGCTCCATTGGAGGCCAGAGGACAGATTTGGTGTCCAATAGACCCCAGATCTCTCCATAAACAGGAACTGTCACGGCCCATGCTATTACAAGGGATGTTGTTCATGCCTTCTAATAGCAAAAAAAGTTTAAAAGGTGCAGCGTTGAAAAAATGTAAAATCAAATAATTTAAAAATTCAAAAAAATAAAAATAAATTTAAGTTCCCCAATGCTCATGTTTAAATGCATATGCATGTCCCGCATGCATATGTAAATGCCGATAGCAGAGCACATGTAAGGTATTGCCGCAAACATAGAGCAATCATTCTAGCACCAGACCTCCTGTGTAGCTCTAAACAGGTAACTTGTAAAGACTTTAAAAGCGTTGCCTATCGAGATTTTTAGGTACTGTAATTTGGCCCTGTTGCATGGGTGGACGCTATTTTAAAGTGTGACATGTTTGGTATCGATTTACTCAGCATAACATCATCATTTATAATTCACCAAACAGTTGGGAATTATATTGTGTCTTTGTGCATTATATACAATTAAAGTCTATTTTTTCCAAAAAGTTTTAAAAAACTGCTGCACAAATATCGCAACACCCACTATTTTATTATCTAGGGTTTCTGAAAAAAATATATAAGATCAGGTGGAAAGCAAAGTTGCATGGGTTCTCCCTTCGACCTCACCACAGAACATGATAACACTGCATAGTGGTAGTTGCCTATAAAAAGCCGGTGGTGGAAGACAGAAAACAGAATCTGTTACGCGATGTGCATAGCCAGGTTCCGTTTTATACTTCTATAGTGTATCTGGTGTGGGCATCCAGGGAGGGACTATGGCATGAGCAGGAACTTACTCTGCTTGAGTAATGCTCTGCTGCAGTAGGTCACCTCTCGTGGCGCTCAATAGAGATGCCAGCATTCTGAGAGGGGCAGTAGGCTGCTAGCACAGGCAACCCTTTGGAGGAGGAAGAAAGATGTATCAGGTAGGATATGTAATGTGCTTGGAATACACTATGGGTGCTGCCAGATACTGTCTTTATTCTTCTTCTCTGGTGCTGTTCTGGTCTGCTGCCCTCCAATAAGCTGGCAGGGGGCTTGGTCGTCCTCTCACAGTAAGTTTGTGAGAATTATCTTTCCTGCCGACTGCCCAGAGTTAGTGACACTTTTTTTTTTCATTATGATTTTATATTTTACTTAGATGTCTACAAAAAACAAAAAGGAGGAGCAGAAAAAAATCAGAGAGAAACACAAGAAGTCTTTGGAACTTGATGCTCAGAAATGTGCTAAAATTTCGGATATGTTCAGTCTTCATGCACAGAGTTCCAGTGATCCCATGGCAGGGCCCAGTAGAGAGGTAACAAACATAGAACAAAAAACAATAGAAGGTGATTTAGTGGAATCTGTTGATGAAACATCAGAATTATCCACTGAAGAAAATAGAGAATTGGGGCACACTGAATTACCAAGTAAACAAGTTATTATGGATGTTTCAGAGTGTCAAACTGAAGACATAGATACATCATTTAATTATTTTGCTCGTCCAAATAAAAATGAGCTTGCTGTCTTTTTCAAATATCATCCACGACAGGATATTCCAGATCCAGTGTTAAAAAAGGCTACAAAACGTAAAGATGGAACAAGTCGCAAATGGCTCACCTACTGCAATGAAAAAAAATCTATGTTTTGCTCTGTTTGTCTGGCTTTTTCAAAGTCACAGGAAACTAATTCTTTTATTGAAGGAATGACAGATAAACATCATGTTCATCAAAGAATCGAAGAGCATGAGAAGAGTGTAATGCACAACTTGTGTGCTGAAGCCTTTTTTGTGAAATCCAGCAGTGCTGGAGTTGATGATCTACTTTTGTATAAGCAAATGTCTGTAAGGCGAGAACAAGTGAGAACCAGGCGGCAAGTACTACAGCGGGTTGTAGATGTAATAAAAGTTTTAGGAAAGCAAGGTTTGAGTTATAGGGGAGATAAAGATGAGGCTGCCTATAATTTAGAGGACATAACGAAAGACCATGGCAATTTTTTAGAGCTCATTCTTCTCGTCAGCAAGTATGACATTTGTCTGAAAGATCATGTAAACAAATGTATTGAAAACAGCAAGAAACTGCAGTCTTCTGGAGGAAAAGGAAGAGGATCTTTGATAACCTTGCTCTCAAAAACGACTGTGAACAAAGTAATACAAGCTATTCGGATGCTTATCCAGGAAAATATCTCAAAAGAAGTAAGGGAAGCCGGGATGTTTTCAATTCAGATTGATACAACTCAAGACATCACTTCAAAAGATCAATGCTCCATAATTGTTCGCTATGTGACTGATTGTATCAATGAAAAGCTTCTTGCAGTTGTTGAATGTGAATCTTCAACAGGGCAAAACATTTTTAAGTTGCTAATGGAAGTCTTAAAATCATGCAAACTTAATATTACAAATTGCATTGGCAATTCAACGGATGGAGCAGCAAATATGCAAGGCCAATACAATGGTTTCTCTTCCTGGCTGTCAACTGAATCACCAGGGCAAATTCACATCTGGTGCTATGCACACATTCTGAATTTAGTACTTGCAGATACAACAAAGGTGATAGTTGAAAGTGCATCACTGTTCAGTTTGTTGAATGACATTGCTGTCTTTATCCGTGATTCTTATCAGCGCATGAATACCTGGGAACAAGTTAGCCAGGACCCTCACCATCGAAGAATTTCAGTAATTGGGGAAACGCGTTGGTGGTCAAAAGATGCTGCTCTAAGAAAAGTGTTTGGGGAATTTTCAAATCCTGATTCTGCGTTGTTTGTTAGTCTACTGTACACTTTGAACAGAATCGAAGACAGCGTCTCATCGAAACCTGAGGTGCGTGTTAGAGCAAAATCTTATGCAGAATCCTTACTCAAGTATGAAACCATTCTTACAGTGCAAATTTTTCAGAGAATATTTGAATTGACAACACCATTGTCCAAATATCTGCAAACAACTCAGATGGATATCTCAAAAGCTATTCAAATGGTACAGGGAACTTATGAAAAACTTAAAACAATCACACGAGAGTTTGATTCCATACAAATGACTGCTGATAAGTTTGTTAAGTGGGCAAATGACAAGATTCAAGAAGAAGAAAGTTACCACCTAGAAGTACAGACCGCTTTGCCTAAAAAAAGAATAAGAAAAAGAAAGAGAATGGCTGATGAGACTGTTGACGATGTAGCAGTTTCTGATGCTGTTTCAGCTTATGAAATACGTGTGCACAATGTAATTTTGGATACGGTTACAGAGAGCATGAATCGCCGCTTTCTCTCCTGTGGGACCCTCTATGCCGACTTAGCTTGCTTGGAGCCAAACAGCTTTTCTGATATAAAAAAATCTGGACTTCAGGCACCAGCAATGGAAGAACTCAGCAAACGATTATTTAGATTTGATGAGGGAGCAACATCAGAAAATTTGCGTTCCCAACTGGCAAATTTTGCAATGCAGTGGGACAGGCTGAAATCATCACCTCTTGAAGAATTTAGCATTGTAGAAGATGTATCTATGGAAAACCAGGAAAGCAAATTAACAGAATCAGAACTGATCAACAAATCTTGCATGGCATGTAAGAACTGTGCCATTTGCTGCTATAAGATTCTGCAGCGCTATAATTTGTTAACCGACGCCTATAATGTCATTGGTTTAGCCTACAAATTTTTGCTTACATTATGGTTTACTCAAGTCGCCTGTGAAAGAAGTTTCTCCACATTGAAGTTTATTAAAACCCGTCTAAGAAGTTCTGTATCTCAAGAGCATTTGAGCTCTTTGATGCTGATGGCAATTGAAAAGGATATACTAATGAACCTTGATTCTGATGATGTCATTGACAGAGTAGCAGAAACCAGTGAACTTCTACGAAACTTGCTGAATCCTTAGTGCAGTTATTTTGTTCTGTCATTTTGAATATAAAAAAATATATGCCAAAAAATGTAATATATTTTGCTATTTGCTATTGTATTGAATCGTTCATTAAAGATGTTTCACCTTATATATTGCATTCAGTCTATCATTTATTATCATATATTTACATAATTCCAAATGATTGACAAGATACAGTGACTGAAGCAGGCTTAATCTAACTAAAATACATAGAGAAACCGGTTGCCATTATTTGTAATTATTATTTTTTTTTTAAATGGGCTGCTCAGCTTAGAATGCCCGGGCCTATTTTATGTCCCAGTCCGGGCCTGTTGCCAAAGGTTCCTGTGTCTCTTGTTTTGCCTAAGTGTTCCTGTGTTCAAGTTACAGTGTTCCAAGACTGACCCTGGCTTCTGACCCTGGCTTTGTTTATTGTTAATTCTGACTTCTGGAATTGCTGACTACAGCTTTACCTGGACAATCCTTTAGCAAATCAAGCTCCCGTGCTCAGATTCACAACCCAAGTAGCTTTTTACCGTGGGCTGTGTATTTGTAAGGGTAAGCCTACATCTCTGCACTATGGACTCCAATCAAGGTAAGCCCTTACATAATGAACTGAACAACAAGGAGTCTGCAGAGATGTACAAGATGCTCGCCTCCCTTGCACTGCAAGTCTCCAGCCTGGGCCTGACTGTTTTGAAACTGCAGCAAGAAATTCTGTTTTTTAAAGGTACAGTATGCCCAGCCCTGGAACTCATGGAGATTGGGGCCTTTTGGTCCAAGCTGTCTGAAGATGAAAGAGAGCGGAGGAGAGACTGTGGTCTTTGTTTCTATTGAGGAATAAGAGGGCACTTTATCTCTCTCTGCCCAACCCGCCCACCTTGGCCAAAGGTTCTTCAAGTGGGTTCTATTAGGATCCAGCCTGATACCCTGGAATCTCTGCTTGTGTCCCTGCTTGACGTTCCGGTGCCTGTGTCCCTGCTTGAAGTTCTACAACCTGACTGGACGTATGCCTCGAATGGCACCATTGTCCGTAAACAGGATCTGGTAATGTTTGAAAAAGCTTTGCAAGCAGCGAATGCACCCCCTACAAGAACTTCAAAAACAACAAAGACCAAAAAGAAAAAATCTTCTGGCACTGCTGTTGGTGCTTTGTTTCCCCGTGGGCTTGATGAGGACTGTATGTATGTGTTACCGGCCTCAAAATGTGAATTAAGAGAGCCGATGATTGTAGACGCGATGAGATAAGGTGATCAGCTTGGCGTGGACTGCAAAGAATCACACAAACAGCATGAGATATGACCACTGACTTTATGGCTGGAAGTAGTTTAATTTTTGCATAACAATACATCTTTTACATGTTTATAGTCACATGTTTATAAACATTAACAATATATATAATACAGATTTTAACTAAAGTATTTTAAAACGTAGTTACAACAATGAACATTACTAAATTTAATAACGTATATATCCCTGTTATTCAGTGTTATAGATAATTATCTTTATCTCTATGGTACATTTTAAGTGTGCAATAATCATACTAGCAATGCATTGCTTTAATACAAATATTATCATGGTGGTACTCTTTTTTAACCACTAGATGGTGCACATTGCATGTCTGTGTCATGCAATACATAAGCTTTACATACAATAGGTTTTTTTCTATATTAAATAACAGAAAACATGTGCTTCTATAAATCTATGCAATCTTCAATAAATCAGGTTTAAATATACCTATTTAGAAAGGTTTAGTGTTTATCATAGACATTTGTTCTGACTAATGCAGTATTTTCATGTTCTTATGCACTTTTCACTTGTTTCTCACACATGCTGTTCTAAACTTCTAATTACAGCAAAACTATAGCATAAAATCTGCTGAGACTTTTTCTGCATCTGCTCAAGATGTTTAGGAATCTTTCTATCACAGGTTAATACAGATTAGGAACAATTTAGAGTACATACCTGCAAAGAATCACACAAACAGCATGAGATATGACCACTGACTTTATGGCTGGAAGTAGTTTAATTTCCAGTCACATGGTGTGTGGCCTTATATAGACTCTGTTTGTGTACCTTCTCTGCCATCTACTGGTTATTAATAGAATAGAAGGGCCATGTTTAGAAATATAAAAAAAAAATGAATATGTACTTTGCTTTGGGGTGTCTGTTTTGTGACCATATAAACCCCAGTCCGTCACATATGGCATGGATGCCTATGGCAGAACATTCCTCCTGTCAGCCAACAAAGTGCTTGGCTGTTCTGGTGAGGAGAGTGGTTCAGACCTAAAGGACTATGCCTATGTGGAACCACCTGTTCACACCCAGAGGGTGTTTCTAAAGGGGGGCTGTCACGGCCCCTACTGTGCCAAGCAGACAGCCAGGCATGGTCACGCCCCAAGTGGCTCAAGGTGGCATTAAACCTATAAGCTTCTGTGTACTGCTCCTGTTGCTTTGCCTCGGAGTCACACTTTAGTTCTTATTTCAGTAGGATTTCCAGCTATGCCTAGTTCTACATTAAGTACTAGGGCTATACTCTGGGTCTTGTTGCATTTAGTACCTGGTACTCCTGTTTCAGCTGTTTACCTAATCAGCTGGGTATAAAACACTGCCTCACTCTGAGGCATTTGTCAGTTCATTGTCTCTTGCCTCTATCATTGGCAAATGTTCCTGTGTTCCTGTGTCTCTTGTTTTGCCTAAGTGTTCCTTTATTCCTGTGTTCTTGTGTTCCTGTGTTCAAGTTACAGTGTTCCAAGACTAACCCTGGCTTTACCTGGACAATCCTTTGGCAAATGCCTGTCAAGCCCCCATGCTCAGATTCACAGCCCAGGTAGCTTCTTACCTTGTTACCGTGGGCTGTGTGTATTTGCAAGGGTGAGCATACACCTCTGCACTATGGACTCCAACCAAGGTAAGCCCTTACAGTTACAGATGACACAGAGAAGGCAACTGTACTAAATGCTTTCTTCTCCTCAGTTTCAGGAAAAGGAGGGATGTATTGACTATAACTGTATTGTTAGTAACACATCACATGATATACCTTCGTGGCTAACAGAGGACGGAGTCAAGGAAAGACTAGATAACATTATCACAAATAAATCACCAGGACAAGGTGGCTTAAACCTGAGAGTCCTCCAAGAACTCAGTCGGGTTATAGCTAGACTATTGTTCTTAATCTTTATGGACAGCATACTTACAGGAATTGTACCAGCTGATTGGAGAAAGGCCAATTTGGTACCAATATTCAAAAAAGAGCATGGACATATTCCGGGGAACAACAGGCCAGTCAGTCTAACATCAATAGTAGGTAAACTATTGGAAGGGATGATAAGAAACTATATTTAAGAATATGCTGATGAAAACAGTATCATTAGTAGTAATTGGCATGGGTTTATGAAGGGTTGTTTTTGCCAGACCAATCTGTTAACAATCTACGAGGAAGTGAGCTGCCATCTAGATAGGGGGAGGCCTGTGGATTATTATATCTGGATTTTGCAAAAGCATTCCATACAGTTCCCGATAAGCGCTTAACCTACAAGCTGAGGTTTGCAGGCATGCGTACTCTGGTCTGGAGTGGTAAGTGGGGTACCTCAAGGATCTGTCTTGGGACCAATTCTGTTTAATGTGTTCATAAATGACATAGAAGAAGGGATACATAGCCCAATCTAAGTTTTTGCAGAGCAATAACTTCACAGCAGGATATAGAAATTTTACAGAAATGCCTGAACAAAATAATAGAGTGGACAACTACATAGCAAATTAGGTATTATGTGGAGAAATGTAAAATGATGCACTTGGAGGCTAAGAACCTAAATGCAAACTACTCACTGGGGGGAGAACCACTGGGGGAGTCAAGGATGGAGAAAGATCTGGGAGTCCTAGTGGAAGACAGACTGTGCAATAGCATGCAATGTCAAGCTGCAGCTACCAAAGCCGGCAGAATAATAGCATGCATAAAAAAGGGCATATAAAACTATAGTCCTGCCACTTTATAAAACTCTGGTTCGGCCACATCTGGAGAATTCTGTCCAGTTCTGGTCACCAGTCCTCAGAAGGGAGAGAGTCCAATGAAGGACAACTAAATCAATAAGGGGACTCGAGGACCTCAAATACAAGGAGAGTCTACAAGCACTAAATTTATTTTTTTATGGAAAAAAGACACTTGAGAGGGAACACGATACCTCAATGGTGATCCCAGCATAGGAAAAAAGCTGTCCATTCTCAGGGGTGTAAGAGGACACAAGGCCACACAATGAGATTGAAGGAGAAGCGGTTTAACCTTAAGCAGTGCCGTGGGTTTTTCACTGTCAGGGTGGTAAGAATGTGGAACTCTCCTCCACAAGTGATGGTGTCAGCGGGGAGTATTGATATTTTTAAAAGACTCTCGGATGTGCATCTTAAAAAACACAACATTCATTGATATGGGAAATGATTATCGACATTGAATGACGTACACCTACACAGGTTGAACTGGATTGACCGTTGTCTTTATTCAACCTTACTTACTATGTAAGGACTGATCCAATCAAGAAGCAATACAGTTAAGTTTTAACCACATCAGCCCCGGAAGGATTTACCCCCTTAATTACCAGGCCATTTTTTGTGATACGGCACTGCTTCGCTTTAACTGACAATATCGTCGGCATGCGATGTTGTACACAAACAAAATTAATGTCTTTTTTTTCCCCAAAAATAGAGCTTTCTTTTGGTGGTATTTTATTACCTCTGAGGTTTTAATTTTTTGCGCTATAAACAAAAAAAATGACAATTTTGAAAAAAACAAAACAATATTTTTTACTTTTGTCTATAATAAATATCCAATAAAAAAAAAAGCATTTATTCATCAGTTTAGGCCAATATGTATTCTTCTACATATATTTATGGCATTTTTATTATTATTATTTTTTTACTAGTAATGGCGATGATCAGTGATGTTTATCGGGACGGCGACATTGCAGCGGACAGATCGGACACTTTTTATACAGCGATTAGTGCTAAAAATAGCCACCGATTACTGGATAAATGAAACTGGCAGATAAGCAGTTAATATTAGGGGGCAATCAAGGGGTTAAGTGTTCCCTAGGGAGGGATTTCAAACTGTGGGGGGAGTGTACTGACTGGGAGAGAGTTAGAGAGATCGCTATCTCTCTACTCCCCTGTCAGAATGGGGAGTTGTTTACATTGACAGATCCCCATTCTGTCTCTCTGTGAAGCAATGATGGGTGGCCTGCTATTGCTCTTAAAGTGGCCGACGTACACTTACGGCGATTCATGCAGCCGGGCCAACCTGCCACAGTATAATGACTACAGCTGGCCGGCCAGCGGTTAATAAGTAAATACTACAATATCTATATCTGCCAATATCACAATATCTGGCCACAGGTTTACTAAACTAAAAACATTTTTATTTGAAAATTTCCTTGCATACTAGTAGAAAGAATAATGTTTTAATGTTATAATTCACATTTCAGAAAAAATACTTATACTATTTAAATATATTCAGGTGACAGAATCTTCTTGGTTTTCAGCATGTGTGAATTTTTCTCTCCTGATACAGCAAAATTATGACATTGGATTACATTTTGGTGACACAATTAAAAAGTGGGTCTTTAGCAATTTCTATTTAGATGAGTCTGCTCTATATTTTATAAGAAATTCAGTTTGTTTAAATTATCTCTGTCTGCCAGGCTATTTCTTTTATATCGTTCTGACTTCCAGTAAATTAATTTTCTCATCGTTTGCAGTTCAGCTACTAATATTCAATGCTATCATCTATTCTTTATTCTGTCCATATCTATTAGCATGGTATATAATTATATTGACTCTAATTCAAACATAAGCTATATCAGACTTTGATGCACAATATAGAAAATAAAGTTGTATAGTAAGATTTGATTAGGCTAATCTTAAATCAATAAAAATATAGCAACAAAGTATTTTAAGAAAAGTTACGGTAGAACACTGAATGTGTCATTGTTTCTCACTGTTACATTAAAGTCTTTATGCAGAAAAATAGAAGTAAAGGATTTTATGCTACGGTGGGGAAAAAAAAACAGGCAATCAGCATAACTCGTACACACAATCGGATTTTCCGACGCAAATTGTTTGTTGACAGATTGTTGGCCTAAAATCCGACTGTTTGTACGCTCCATTGGACAAATGTTGTTGGATTTTCCACGGACACATGTTGGATGGCAGGCTTATAAATTTTATGCGGACAACGGTCTGTTGTCAGATTTTCCAATCGTGTGTTCACAAGTCCGTCAGACAAAAGTCCAAGGTACAAACACGCATGCTTGGAATCAATGCTCAAACACAACATTAGCAGAAGGTGCCCAAATGGTGGTGCTAATGAGCTGAAAAGCCACGTAGTACGTCACTACTTTCATGTTTGTTTGTTGGCCGACAACTGTGTGCCATTTCTATGCAAGACAAGTTCATGGCCATCGCCCTTTGGACAAAAGTCTGACACTTTGTTCAGCCATCTAAATTCTAATCCTCTGTATTAACATCCTGCAACACAGTATTATTTACTACCTCAGTGGGTTCTTGCTTTTTGGGGGAACCACTGAACCTATGAGCTTTGCTCATACAAGTACAAAAACAGGGCTCAGTCTCCCCCCAATTAGTAAATCATCGGGTAATCCTGGAACCAACCCATCCTTTAGTGCAGCAGTTCCTGCTGGTGTACACAGGGTCACACAGGCCACCGGATAGTCTTTAACATCACCGTGCACACAGATGACCCCGACCTTTTCCCTTGGTACCAGTTGCTTAGAGCAGGGTGATGACACTTGCAGAGTCAAGGAGTACTACCACCCTCTGTTCATTGACCGTCACCACACACTCATGCGGATTCAGGCTGGTTGCAGCACATAATGCATAGGCATACATTAAGGGAAGGATGATCCATTTCGCACTCCGTAGGTTCTTTCCGTCTTAGACACTGGGCCTCCAGATGACCCAGTTGATGGCAGAACCAACAGCGAATCTCATGGGGTTCGCTCTGTTGGTTTTCCGGAAGCTTTGGCCCTAGGGTGCTCCTGGAAATTGTATTATGCAGCCAAGCAGACACCATGCAATCAATGGGTGCCATTCAGGTGCTGGAACGCACTTCTTTGGCATGGGCCAGCTCTCTTGTGACAGAGGGTCTCTCCTGGAAATTTTCTGCACAACTGTAGCACTCAACAGCAGCAGCCATCTCATCCAAGGAATGAGGCTCAGATTGAGACACCCATTGGTGGAGCTCCCTAGGCAGCCCATGCAGGAACTGGTACAGTGCAACTCTTTCCACAATCTGAGTCGGTGTCTTTTCCTCAAGTTTCAACCAGTACTGGAACAGGTGCATCAGGTGGTACAGCTGCCCACGGGCAGGCTTAGCCTTGTCAAAGCACCAGCCATGGACTTGGTTTGTCCTTAAAGTGACAGTCACTCCTAGCCTTGCTAGGATTATTGCTTTTTAGTAGCTTATAGTTCTGTGATGATTCAGGGGCCAAGTCACAATATGCTTGTTGGGGATCTGCGGTCAGGAAAGGAGCCAGCACATCTGCCCGGTCTTTATCAGGCAGACCTTCTGCAATCCACTCAAGCATCCCTAGGTAGATTAAACATTGTCTGTGGCTTTCATCTTTTGCAGGGTCCGCTGCACTGCCTTTTTTGGGTCATGCTTTACAGCGGGGCCACTTTTCATCATTGCAGCCTGCTGAGTCGCTACCTGCTGTAAACCTGCTAGCTGTTCAACCAGTAAGCAGTTTATTTCTTGATGCACAGCGACTGCCTGGGCATTAGCCAATACTAACTGTTTAATTAGCTCCTCCATTGCTTGTTCCAAAGACTTCACAGCCTGTGCAGCTTTCACCCAGGACATTGGATTGGCCTGCACCCCTCAAACTGTCCAATGCCTCCACCAAGTGTAAGGGGTCAGAGGGGTGAACAGCCGGCTCAAAGACAGTCCATTAAAAGTAAAAGTAGCTAGCTTTATTCAGCAAAACAGGGCAAAATAAACAGGAGAAACTACAGGCTTGTCATTAAACCCAGTTGCACACATTGGTACAGTTCAAAATTCTGCAGAATACAGGCTTACAGGTAATAGGCCATGGCTCTAATCATAGCTACAGGCTGGACTCAATCCAGTGACTCTCACTCCTAGTCAAACAGCTCTCCCTCTGACACTTTAAGCCCAGCTGGCAATAAGCAAGTCTGAAGGGGAAGTACCTTCCCTCTTCAATTAACTCCTTCTTAACTCTGCCCATGGCTGATTTTCTACACCTGTTATTAAGGGGTTAACATGTAAGATCAAAGATTAGTTAAAACCCCTAAACATTAAATATTTCCTGAAAGCAGAGAACTTGGAAAAAAAAATGGTTGTAGTTGCAATCATACAAAAAAAAGAGGTTGCAACTAATGAAAAAAGGTATGAGCAACTAGGCAAGATATGAAAAACAAGGGTTCATAAACAATTGTCAAAAAATTTGCCAAGACTGTAAGCAATTATAAGGTACTTAGAACACAAACAAAAACAGAAAATCCAGAATTAAACTTTCCAGAAAATCTAACCCTTTAACCACTTGCCGACCACGTGACCGTTCCCAGCAATTGTGTCATGGAGCCTCAGAATGGCAAGGTGCCTAAACAAGGCATTTCTCCGTTCTGGCTTGTGTCATGACAGAGATCACCGCTCCCTGTCATCGGGAGCGGTGATCGCTGTCATGTGACTTGAAGCCCATCCCCCTCACAGTTAGAATCACTCCTTAGGACACACTTAACCCCTTCATTGCCACCCCAGTCAAGGGTTAACACCTTCACTGCCAGTGTCATTTACACAGTAATCAGTGCATTTATAGCACCGATTGCTGTATAAATGACAATGGTCCCAAAATTGTGTCAAAATTGACCGATGTGTCACCATAATGTCATAGTCCCGATAAAAATCCATTAGTAATAAAAAAATAAAAATGTCATAAAACTATCCCCTATTTTATAGATGCTATAACTTTTGCACAAACCAATCATTATGCACTTATTGTTTTGTTTTTTGTTTTGTATTTTACCAAAAATATGTAGAATACATATTGGCCTAAATTGAGGGAAAAAATTTTTTATATATATTTTTGAGGGATATGTATTATAGTAAAAAATAAAAAATAAGGCTTTTTTTCAAAATTCTCACTGTTTTTTGTTTATAGCGCAAAAAATAAAAACTGCAGAGGTGATCAAATACCACCAAAAGAAAGCTTGAAGACGTCATCTTTGTTTGGGTGAAACATCACACGACCACACAATTGTCAGTTAAAGCCACGTGGTGCTGTTTTGCAAAAGGTGCTCTGATCAGGAAGGGGGTAAAATCTTCCGGGCTGAAGCAGTTAATAAATCCTCTAAAGAAGAAATGACTGCTGCAAGACATGATCCCAAGCCCCTTGCAAGTCAAACCCCGGGACCAAAGGGCCACCAAAGTGCTTAGCCCATTCTGATTCGCAATGGGGTTAGGTCCCATAAGACCAACCAATCGCCTTGTCTATAGATCAAAAGAGAAAAGGAAAGCGACGGAGAAGTGTATTCCAACAGGAATAGATGGAAATCGATGAGCCGCTCTGAACCCAAATTTTTCCTTGAGATTCATAACTAAGGAAGGAGGTAAATTAATATTTAGGGCTTGTGATTTATTATAGTTAATGGAAAGGCCAGAGATTTTAGGAAAGTCCTCCAAAGTACGGCAGATGCCAGGGAGAGAAAGCACAGGGAAAGAAACAAATAGGAGAAGATAATTGACAAACAAAGCGCATTTATGAATCCCAACAAATCCCATGAATATCGAGATGATCTCTAAATGTAATCTCTAAGGATTCAATTGCAATTGTGAAAATAAGAGGGGAAAGGGGACATCCTTGCCTCGTACCTCTGGAAATAGGAAAATATTCAAAATAATATCCCTGCAGACATATCTGTGCTTCTGGGGTAGAGTACAAAGCATCAGTTATGTTAAGGAACAACTCACCAAAGCCCCAGCATGGTGAAAAAATAGGGCTAGGGTACAGAATCAAAAGATTTCTGGAGATCTAGGGAAAGCAGAAAATCCTTCTGAGCTGGTCTGCCATTAAAACCTGATATTAAGAGAGAAATAACATCAATAGCCCTGTGAATTTGGTAAGGGCATTGTCACTGGAATGAAGCCAATCTGGTCTTTATGAATATAAAGACCTATAAATTAAGAGATACGGTCCCCAAGGAGTTTGGTCAGGATCTTCAAATCATTATTTATAAGTGAGATTGGGTGATAGTTGTTAACTGGGCTAGTTTCATAGTTTCATAGTTAGTAAGGTTGAATAAAGACACCAGTCTATCCAGTTCAACCTGAGTGAGTGTCTACAATAGACCCCATCCCTGTACATTGCACACTCACATTTGTCCCTACCCTCAAGGCGCCCACAATCTAAGGTCCCCATTCATATACTAGGGCCAATTTTGGACAGAAGCCAATTAACCTACCTGCATGTCTTTGGATTGTGGGAGGAAACCAGAGTACCCCGGAGTAAACCCACACAGGCACAGGGAGAACATGCAAACCCCAGGCAGGTAGTGTCGTGGTTGTGTCTTTGCCCAGTTTGGTGATGACTAAAGATAGACTTTCAGATCAGAATTAAGGGATCGGTCTAAAGGAGAGCACCATTGCAGTGCATTAAAGGAAAAAATAGGATGACAGAGTGCCAGAGAAAGTTTTGTAATACGGAACAGGACCCGGAGCAGAGCAACTTTTTAATCACATGTGACACCTCTTTGGCCGAGATTCATTTTCTAGTCTGTGGTGATACCAGTTCTCTAATTTGGGGCTCTGAATTGAATCCAAAAATGTAACTAACCCAGGTTGAGTCATGTCCCCATCAATACCATAAGTTTATGATAAAATTCCTGAAAGGCTTCCATGAAACGTAGCAGGTTCTGGGACAAAGTACCTCCGCTATCTTAATTTTAGGTATAGTGTGGGAGCAAAATTTAGGGGTAAGCCTTCCCGCTAACATAGATCCCAATTTATCCCTTTGGGAATAAAAGTGTACGACACTCCAGCGCAGACTTTTCTCTTGTCTTAGAGGTGTAGGCCAGATAAGCGCTGCTCGTGTAGCATCAATTTTTGAATAATTTTCTATAAGAACCAGGTTAGGGTCACGTTTGTGTGCTCAGAGTTAAGAATTCTCTTTCCATTCTGTTTATTTCAGTTCGCTTAGATGTTGTATTTGGGAAGCAATTTGGATGAATTTCCCCCTAATCATGTCTTCATGGGCCTCCCTAAGAGTTTCCAGGGGTACTTCCTGATTATTATATTGAAGGAAGTATTCACTAATGGCCCTTTCAATTTCAATAACCCTGATAGGGTCGCTAAGGATGGATTCATTCAGTTTGCAATGAAAACTGCCTCTCTGGCCTGATGGATGGCGAAGAAGTGAAAAAAAAGTGGTCTGACCAAGCCAAATCCCTAATAAAGTGCCCAGGGGAATTTTAGCTGCTGAGATAAAAATATGATTGATCCTGGCAAAGGATTGATGTGGGCAAGAAAAATTTGTGAAATCACGCATCGTCTGATTGATTTCTCACCAAACATCCACCAGCTCTTGTTGATGAATCAACTAAGCAATACATAACTTTGTTTAGAGGGATGAGTGAGGTGGCCTCTAAGAGGTTTCTTCTGATTCAAACCTTGATCAAATGCAACATTGGAATCTCCACCATTAATTACTGTGCCTTCCAGTAAGGGGTTCAAAGTTTTATACATGACTTGGAAAAACAGTCTGTCCCTGATTTGGTGCATAATATGAGACAAATGAATACATTTGGTCATTGATAACCCTCTTAATTAGTAAAAAATTTACAGTTGTGGGAAAGGAGAATTGCCACCCCCCCTAGTTTTGTATTCCGCATTGGCCAGAAAGAAGGTTGGAAATTTAGCATGGATGAATGAAGGGCAATACCGTATAGGAAAATGGGTCTCCTGGAGCAGGACTATATCTGCTTTTTGAGCATGGTAATTCTGGAGAAATTTACCTCTGTTTAACTGGAGATTTAAGGCCTTGAGTATTATGAAAATCAACCCTTAAATGGGCCACAGTGGAGCTATTATTAGCCATGGAGCAAGAGGGATGGGAAAGCCAGGATAAGACTAAAAACTCACCCCAGACCACCACAGAGTGGAAGCAAAGAGCCCTGGAACTTGTATGGTAGCCACTGCAACTAAAGGATGTGAGGCCTTAATTTCCAATCTGGTCACTAGAAGACAGGTAAAGTTGGCGAAAAAGAGAAAGAAGGGAAACAATAACAAAAAGGGAGCAGGGAAGGAGTCAGGTATGGAACCCAAAGGCAGGGGGAAAGCCAACCCTCATAGCCTTCATACATCAACTTAAATCCCAACTCTACCAGAGAGGGAGCATTTCTGCCCAGAAGAGAGGAAAATTCTATATGTCCGAGGAGGAGGGGCACGAGTACTGTCCCAGCTGCCAAGCTCCACCTAAAATAGAGCTAGTGATAGGCCAAAGTGGAGCAAGTGATAACCTGCTAGAAAGACAATCTACAGGTAATAATACATATTACAGTGCAAACCAGGATATTAATCACACATATCCGGAAGGGGGGACAAAAAGGGAGCGTGGGGAGTTAGGCGAAGTAAGTGGAAAAAGGCAGGGACAAGGAACATGGAGGAGAGGAGGACAATTACAAAGCCAAAACCTTATTTAATATGCTGTAAATAGGAGCTGAGACCCCATACTCAATGTATGTTTGAGGATGTTGATGCACATTACATTTAGTTCAATAAGCCACAACTAAAATTAAACCATCGAGCATAATGTAAGAGTGAACCAGGCCAGGGGTTAAAATGTGTCATGGTGGAAGTAATCCGAACCCATAAAATTGAGATCCTACCCACCCCCATGATTTAGTAAACCAACCCAATGGGAAAAGGAGTTTAACCCCGTTCCTGGGACTGCTGAGCATCCTGTTAACAACCAGAAAATAGGCGCATAGAACTTAAAGACCCTTGGGTCTGACTAGAGCCAGTTAAGTATGTAAAAAATTATTAAGTAAACAGTTCTCTTAATTGCCAACTCCCGGTGTATGGTTTCAAGCCCTGGCTTATGGTGCATGGTTCGTGGCTTATACCCCACAGGATATGATCCCGCTTCTTGGCTTCAGCCCCTCGACCCCTCGATTTACGGCTCTTGGTTTCTTGTAGATCCTGGCTGCTAAAACCGAAGAGTGTGGGATATGCGCAGCTTACAGTTCATGGTTTTTAGACCCAACAATCTTGTTTCCAGCACATGCGCTGTGGCTCTGCTCTATGTTGTGGCTCTATAATCGCTCCCTGCTCTCTTCTCCTTGCTTTTGGCTTCAGTGTTCAACTCCTGGCTTCCAGCCTTCAGACTTTCAGTTACTAAATTGTAACTTAACAACATCCAGATCCCGATATCAGGTATAACTTTTTTGTTGTTTGATTTCAATAACTGTGGCTAGCAAAATCATATATAGAACATCATATAGTATATATTGCTGGATAATACTAGATAATACTACTGGATATTTCTGAATAATGTGGAAAAGGAGGAGGTGGTGAAGAGTTCTAAAATAATTAGTGGGATAGATGTGAAATGTACCTGGATCTGGACATAGTCTGCAAGCTTTGATATTTATACTGGACCTTTAAAATCTTACCTCCTTGCCCTGACTATACTGGTAATAATTTAGCTAAGTACATCTGAGCCTTGTCATCCTTGTGGCTTTATTTGACCATAAATTGTAATATAGTTTTGCCGCCTTCTTTCTATAGGTGACTTAAATCTATATTACCTGGAACATTGCAATAACAGAAGGTAAAATCAGAAACATCACTACCTCAGGTACTGGGACATTCTTTGCTAGTTCTTTATGTAATCTTCATTTCCATATATTATATGGTACATGGTATTTAGACAAATAAAGACGCTGAAGCTTACTGGCCTGATTTGCGAGATATTCAGCCAGCAAAGTCTAATTGAGAGCCAGCTGTGAGCCCATTCAGATCTTAGAATGACACGTAGAACTAAGAAGGATGTGGAGGGTGAAGAGTAAGCCACTAGTGAATGCTCTTTACAGAACAGTGCTGATAAAAAGCACCAAAATAAGTCTCAAAATAAACAAGAAGAGATAACAGCTCAGTCTGGAAAATCTGCCCACATTTCTGACCACATTTTTATTATGGCCACTAATATAGCCAAGGATGAAATACAAACTACCACCTGTAATTCAAAGCCCTCTGGACTCAGCTAAAGAAGCGCAGCCCACTGGGTGAGGGACAATGGAAATAGAGTTGGATGATACAGCCAGTCAGGTCGTTTCAGAGAGTGACTCGCATGGTATACCAGCTAAATGGTATACCATGGTATACCAGCTAAACCAGCTAAGATGTTAAACATCTCAAATAGCCCAAATAGCCAAAATATAGCATGTACAATTACACTAACAGACATTATGAAGGCTATTAATACATGTAATAGCACTGTGAACATGCTAGCACATTACCTAGAGGGTATGAGAGAAGATATAAACCTGTTTAGGCAAGATATGCAAACAATTAAAGAAAGAATGTCAGGTGCTGAAGAAAGAATAAGTATGGGGCGTGGCTGGATGGTGATGGTGGCGGGAGTGTGTGAGGAGTGAGCGGAGAGAGAGGTGTGCGCTCTTACCCCTCCGCATGTGGACTGGCGGCGTGTTGGCGGTTGTCTAGCACAGTAATGGCGGTGTAGCCTATGCCCATGCATGCCCCCGGAGTCGCTGGAGAAAAAGCGGTCTTTTGTAAATCCTGTACGGCCGATAAAGACCCCTGCATAGCCCCCAGGAGTACCTGGGTTTTGCTGCGCTGGTCCCAGAGGGGTGTGTGGAGGGTGGAGCGGAAGCTGAGCGGCTCGAGCGGCTTGCTGTGGGCTCGTCGGCAGAGCGGAGCGGCAGGAAGATCTCGGCTGCCACAAATCCCGCGAGACCTTGAGTGGAGGTGAATTGAAAGGACAGTGTGCTGTGATATGGTGATGATGTATCCAACGTATCTAATGTATCCACTATGACCAGGCTTTGAACACAGGAGATAACTGAGAGATAGCTTTACAGCCAGCAGGGAGGACGCCCGTATGTCTGTATATATGCTATTTATGAGAGAGGAGGCAAGAAGTACAGTAGAGCGGGTGTCTCTCAAGGCATATGGACACATATGGACACATGATATATAGCTATCCTCTTCAGCGGTCAGTGCTGCTGCTGTCACAATCGTTGTTGCTGCTGCTGGGCCAAACAAATTAATTAATTAAGGAGTAAAGACTGTCTGTCTGTGTTTTCTGGAGAAACAAGAGTACGGGGGTCGCCGGTATTTTTTTTTTCTCTCTCTCCCTACCAATAGCTGTTAATACCCTTTGATCCAATAGAGGAAGGTGGAAGGAGGAGGGGAAAGAGAGTGGGCTTCTCCCCTTTTTTTTCTTTTTCTCCCCCCCCCCACTTTTTTTTTTTTTCAAGGAAGGGGCACTGTCAGGGCAGTGATATGTCGGCAAGGAAGAGAGGGGAGGAACATGTCAGCCAGGAGAATGTCAGGACCCAGTCACTGAGATCTGCTAAGGATAAGGACAAAGATAAGGAGAAGGGGTCCCAATCTATTGCAGTATCGGGGGCATCATCAGTGGCGGCAAAACTGGAAAGATATGCTCACAACCCAGACCATACATCAACTAAGGGGGGGGCAGGGGGCCCAAACAAAAATATTAACGGATAGAAAGAGTCAAGGGTCAACCACAATAGGGGCAAAGAGTGCAACCAATAAGAAAGCTGGTATAGTTGGAAGACTTGAAATAACCTCCCTGTTGGTCCTCCCGGCAGAAGGAGAAGTTGAACCGACATTAAAGGAGGTGCTGGGGGCAGTTAATACTTGCAAACAGTCGCTGGCTGAATTATGTGATCAAACAAAAGGTATTAAAGAGGAAATAGCTATGATGCGGCATGAACTCCAGCTGAGGGCAAAATAAGTCAAATTGAAG
Source organism: Lithobates pipiens (assembly GCF_037356315.1). Classification (NCBI taxonomy): domain Eukaryota; kingdom Metazoa; phylum Chordata; class Amphibia; order Anura; family Ranidae; genus Lithobates; species Lithobates pipiens. Next base: position 400,152,074 of record NW_027507903.1, on the reverse strand, counting down.
ATGAGATGTACCCCTTAAATCACGAGGTTCAAGTGCTAAAAGTGCAAATGGTTAAATTTGAAGGAAAATTGGACGAAATGGAAAATAGACTCTGTAGGGACAATGTGAGGGTGGTTGGTCTCCCGGAAAAATGTGAAGGCCCGGACCCAATTTTATTTTTGGAGAAATGGTTCATAGAGGTGTTTGGAAGAGATTCTTTTTCGCAACAATTCTCAATAGAAAGAGCACATAGAATTCCGCTTAGAGTCTTGCCACGGGGAGGACATCCCAGATCTATGCTATTGAAGTTCCTGAATTATAAAGACAAAGCAGTCCTGCTTCGTAAAGCCAGAGAGATGGGTAGTATCACTTATAAGGGAACTAAAATATCATTTTACCCCGATTTTTCTCCCGAATTACAAAAGCGCTGAGCGGAATTTATAGAGGTTAAGCGTAAACTCCAGAAACTGGATGTCACATATGCTCTGTTGTATCCAGCACGACTTCGTGTAATAGCACTGGGGGAAACGTTATTTTTTGATTCACCGGCAAGTGTGATAACCTGGATGGAGGAAAGAGGGGATCAGATAGGGAGGAAGTAAAGTCCCCCCCCCCTTTCCCCCCCTTTTTTATTGTTTTAATTTTTTGTGTGATTTGCATGACATTTTTATTTTATTTTTTCTCCTCTCCTTTTTTTGGGGGGGGGGGAGTGAATTATCTTCCTCCCCTCTTTTTTTTGGGGGGGGGGGACACATATAAATATGGGGATGTGTGGGGATATGTTGCATCTGAAATAATTGCTGTAATTGAAATAATGTGCATAATATGTTTGTGAGGGGTGAGGTGTGTCACAAGAAGTAAGATAATATTGTTGTATAAATGGGGAATAGGGGGGAGGGAAGGGACGGGGGTAGGATTTAGTAGGGAAGGGAAGGTGGGGAGGGGGGGAGGTATGATTGCACAGGATGGTATGTATTAGCCACGGGAAAAGCCCCTAGGGACCTAGAACGGTATAAGGGGGGGAGGGGTTGAGTAGTAAAAAAGGATATAAGATCCAGCAAAAAAAGGTAGATCACACAGGAGTAATTGATAAATGTAATTTAATAATAAAACATGGGTTGAAAACACGAGCAGAGGGGAAATTTATAGGTTTTATTTTGACAAGTAGTTTAAGCACAGGATGTCACAGTGATATATAAAGGGATACACAAGTTTATAGAGAATTTTTTTTCCCTCTTTCTTTCAATGGGGTTCCTCCTTCCTTGACCCCTCCGTTTTTTTTTTTTTTCCTTTTTCCTCTCCCTCCTGTTTTCCTCCTCCGGTATCTTTTGGGAGTATTGCCTTTGGGTATGCATGAGTATTTATTTATTTTTGATTGTTATAAGAAATGCAGACTAGAGTTTTGAATATTGGGTCATGGAATGTTCGAGGGATGGGTACACCTGCCAAACGAGCAGCAGTGTTTGATGTCCTCGAAGGTTGTGATGTTCAGCAGATTTGCCTTCAGGAGACGCATTTAACTGAAGAAACTAAGCTAAAAAATTTGAAGTAAGAAGTTTCAATCTCAATTCCACTCAGTCCACACCTCCTATTCAAGGGGGTGGCAGTGTTGGTAAGGAAAGAAGTTGCGTTTGCGTGTCGGCAGATCAGCATAGACAAAGAGGGGCGATATGTTTTTTTTGCAATGTGTAATAGAGAACCGGGAGTATATACTGGCAAACATATATATCCCCCTCCATTTAAGTTGGAGGTTCTTTACTGCTTATTGAAGTTTATAGTGGATAAATCTGGGATTCCAGTTATAGTAGTGGGGGACTTTAACGAGGTTATTAATAAAAACCAGGACAGGTTTCCATCAGGAAGATATACGCAGAAGGGAGACGAGAGTTGGTTGTCTCGGTTTTTACAGGAGGGGGGTTCTTTGATATGTGGAGGGTGCGAAATCCAACCTCGTTACAATATTCATGCTTTTCAAGCTCCTATTCCTCACTCTCCAGAATAGACTTGGCTCTGGGGAACGAGGAAGCAAACCGAGTAGTGAGGGATATAGTATATCATCCTAGGGGGGTGTCCACTCTTTACTGACAGTATTAGTAAATATAGAAGAAAAAAGAACTCCCAGGGTATGGAAGTTGAACCCAGTATGGTTGGAAATTATTGGTGAACCAGATGGGGTATTAACCAGGTTAGAATAATTCTTAGAGTTTAACAAAGATACTGCAGCAAGAGGAGTGATATGCGATGCACTAAAGGCCTATCTCAGGGGAATCCTCATCCAACAAGTTGCGAAAATTAAGAGGACGTCAAAGGAATGGGAGAACAGAGTAAAAAAGGAGGTAATGGAAGCTGAAAGAGTACATGTGGAAAATCCCACCCCAGAGAAACAAAATATATGGTTAGAAAAACAACAGGAATATAAAGCGATGATTTCTAGGAAAATAGAGAATAAAAGATTATTTCAGAAAACAAATTGCTTACGGGGAGGGGGAAAGAGTTGGGAGAATGCTGGTACATTTGGTAAGTACCAATTCCTTGCCGTCCGCTGTCCCCGTGATCAGGACAGAGAAAGGAGAAATTACAACACAGGGCTCAGTGATCATAGACACTTTTAAAGCATATTATGAGAAATTATACAGATCAAAGGGGGCGGCGAAAGACAAGGAAATGGATATATTTTTCAATAACATTAAAATTCCGTCCCTCACTGAAGAGGAGAAGGGGGTAATGGAAGCCCCACTAACACTAGAGGAAATTCAATCAGCGGTGGTAGAAATGGCTAACCAGAAGTCCCCAGGTCCAGATGGTCTGCCAGTGGAAACGTACAAATATTACGAGAAAATACTGCTCCCAGAGCTCCTTAAAGTATTAAACTGGGCAAAAGAAGAAGGGAGGTTGCCCAAATCAATGACTGAAACAACGATAGTTGTCCTGCATAAGGAGGGGAAAGACCCACTAGATACGAAATCTTATCGACCTATATCTCTTCTTTGTTCTGATGCTAAAATATTAGCTAAAGTGTTTTCAGCCAGATTGAATAAAATTATTACGAGACTTGTGCATCCCGATCAAATGGTATTTATCCCCGGTAGATCCACCAGTATGAACGTTAGGAGGTTTTACCTAAACCTACAGCTACCAACAGAAAATGTGGGTAAAAGAGCAGTTATGGCTTTAGATGTGGGTAAAGTCTTCGATAGTTTAGAATGGGGATATATATGGCAAACACTGGGTGCATTTGGTTTTGGACCCACGTTTATTGCTTGGGTACAGACCCTATATAATGGTCCTAGTGTGCGAGTAAGGGTTATTAATGAGTATTCAGATACGTTTTTACTAGAGAGGGGAACAAGGCAGGGGTGCCCACTGTCACCCCTGATTTTTGCTCTTGCTATGGAACTATTAGCCATCGCAATAAGATCAAATATAAATATGGAAGGCTTCCAGAGAAGGATGGGGGAGGAGAAAATAGCATTGTATGCAGATGATGTCCTCCTCTTCCTGGGGGACATGGAGCAGTTGCTTAGGCAGGGGATGAACATCTTGGCTGATTTTGGTAGTTTTACGGGACTAGTCATAAACTGGGAAAAGTCAGCCCTAATGCCGGTGGATCCACTAGGGAATCGAAGCTTGTTGGCAATCCCGCAGATAGAGGTGGTCGAACAAATAAAATATTTAGGGATACATATTAAAAGAGATCCTAACAAATATATTGGTGATAATATACTTCCACTAATAGCTAAATTCAAAACTAAAATTGAAATATGGAAGAGGCTCCCACTATCAGTTGCAGGAAGATGCAATTTGATCAAAATGTTGTGGATGCCCAGATGCTGTATTTGCTGCATAACTCCCCGATATGGGTTGACAAAAAATGGTTTAAGAAAATCAAAGAATTATTTAGCGAACTTATATGGAGAGGCGGAGTGTCAAGGATTAGCCTCCAGACCTTACAACTACCAACCAGGAAAGGAGGGATGGCAGTGCCTCACCCACAGAGCTATTTTTTAGCAGCTCAGTTGCAGCATCTGGGGACGGTGGGGAAGGATGGGGAAGGTGGAATAAACGAGGTATTGATGATAGCAAAGACTCCTCATAAGACAATAGTGGAAGCACTGGAGGAAAACTAATTTATATATAGAATATCCACAATAAAATTGGCTCTAAAAGTCTGGAAGGCCGTAAAGGCAATAAAAGGGTTAGGAGGTTTGATTAAATATACCCCACTATGGAACAATTTGAATTTACTGGAACTGGAATTGATAGGTAGATATAGACCCTGGGAGATTAAGGGAATTGATAAACTAGCTCAATTATATGAAGAAAATATATTAAAAACATTTAAGGGCAGAGTTTGATATACCAAAACATTCATTTTATAAATACCTGCAAATCTGACATGCTTTGGATAAACAATTTAATAAACAAGGACCAGTTTGGAATAATTCCCCTTTTTACGGTAGATTAAACTCCAAAGAAAAGGCAGGGGGATTTATAGCAGAAATCTATCCATATATATGTGAAGGGAATATAGAAAACCCTGAAAAACTTAAATGTAGAGGGAAATGGGAGGAGGAATTGTGGATACTTTCGGATGAGCAATGGAGGAAGATACTGGAGGGAGGACATTTTACCTCAATCTCGCCTGCGCAGAAGGTCTCGCACCTGATGTTGCTGCATAGATCATACTATACTCCAAAGCGATTGTTTGGTTTTGGGAAGAGAGAAGGGATGATAGGTGCCCAAGGTGTCAGGACACCGGGAACTTGGCCCACATGTTCTGGGGGTGTCCCAGACTGTTCCGCTACTGGTCAGAAATTATCCATATTCTGAAAGAAACGTACAGAGTGGGAATATGGGGAGACCCCAGACTATGTGTGCTGGGCCTGGCTGAGGGAATAGGAGGTTCATCTTATACAATTAAAGCAATATTGAGGTGCATGTTTCAGGCAAGAAAGCTTATAGCACAGAGGTGGCAGACAGAGAAACCCCCCTCGGTAGTAGATTGGGTGAAGTTAATAACAGAAACAGTATGGAGGGAAAGGGTAGTATAAAAAAAGAGAGGAAATATGAAAGAATTTGAAAAAAATGTGGAAGCCATGGATGGATAGGATGGGATACCCAATGTAGGAACTTAGGAGGTATGTGTAGGAGGAGGGGAGGGAGGGGGAGAGAGAGGGGAGGGGAGAGCAAGAGGAAAGGTAGAGAAAAGCAGAGAGGAGAAGTACTTTTTCCTCTTTTTATTTTTTTTCTCTTTATGATTAAGGGAGGGGAAGAGGGGGAAGGGAAAGAAAGTAACGATGTGAAGTTGGATTATTGTTAAACCTACGAAAGAGTGGTTGAATGTTTATCACCGTCATACACTGTGCTTTAGTTTTTATATTGTTAATAACTTGATGTAATTTTATATAAAGATTGTATTTATGAAGAAAATGAATAAAGATTATTTAAAGTGAAGAAAGAATAAGTACACTTGAAGACTCACTACAAACAATTATGAAATCTGAGAAAAAAAACACACAACTATCCCTATATGATTCTCGTTTGGAGAATCAGTTTCGAAGAAATAATATTAGGGTGGTAGGCTTACTCGAACAGGCGGAAGGCAATAAGCCAGTTGAACTTATAGAAAGATGGCTCAAGAATACAATGGGAACAGAACATTTTTCAACCTCTCTTTTCTGTGGAACGGGCACACAGAGTAGCTGTACGCTCCCTGTCTCTGGGAGAGCAGTTAACACCACAAACTTTTATTTTTAAGATGCTGAATTACAAAGACAGAGATATGATATTGCAAAGCGCTAGACAACTTGCAGATATAAGGTTTAAATTTTATTATTTTTTCCTGATTTTCAGTAAATGTACAGCGCCAAAGGGCAGGATTTATGGAGGTAAAGCGAAACCTGAGACAGATGGACCTCTCCTATGCTATGTTATTTCCATCTAAACTAAAAGTAATGACTCAGGATAAGACTATTTTTTACATCACCGCACTCAGTGTCTCAATGGCTGGATAGCCATCCATGGATAATTTTATTTTTTTAAGATAATAGCTTTTTTTTCAAATTTTCCCACTACAAAATCAGTAGAAGTAGAAAAATCAGTAGAAGAGCCGCACTGGCTATTGAACTTAATTTTTCTTGGCTCGTCGTACTCGTCGTACATGTTGTACGTCACCACGTTCTTGATGTTTGGAATTTCCGACCAACTTTGTGTGACTGTGTGTATGCAAGACAAGTTTGAGCCAACATCCCATGGATTTTGTTGTCTGAAAATCCTATCGTGTGTACAGGGCATAACTCCTCTGGTGCAGACTTGTCTCTTTACCTCCCTACTTGTGCCATGGATATATATTGTAAATTAATAAAAAGTTTAAAAGCATGAGGATTTTATCTTATGATCCCTCAAAAGGATGTTATAGTCTCGTGGAAAGTTAGAGGTTTGGGCATACCATCCAAGCGACAAGATATCGTTATGTCATTGACAGGATTCTCACCTTCTATAATCTGCCTTCAGGAAACTCCTTTACTTCCTCATACTCTACATTATTTAAGGAAAAAACGGTTTAACATTAATTTTCATTCAACATACACATCATACTCCAGAGGAGTATCTATACTATAGCTAATACAACTGATTTCCAACGTAGGCAGGTCAAAGGGGATGAACGAATGAATGAATTAATGAAATACTTGTATAGCACACAATGCGAACTGAATCGCCTCTAGGCGCTGTGGCGAGCTTTGATCATCTGCTAAAAGAGGAAGGTCTTGAGTTTTTTCCTAAAAGCCAGGTGATTTTCTTCCAGGCGGATGTTGATTGGTAGAGCATTCCATAGCCGAGGCCTTTGGACAGCGAATCTCCGATACCCCTTGGATTTATACCGGGCTTTGGGCACCAGGAGGAGGTTTTTGTTGGCTGATCGAAAACTGCAGTTTGGTGTGTAATGATTTATTTTCTCCATTAGGTATTGCGGAGCTTCTCTATGCACGCATTTGTGGGTGAGGCAAAGGGTCTTGAACGTGATCCGATTTTTTACGGTTAGCCAATGTAAGCTCCTTAGCGAAGGAGAGATGGATTCCCAGGGTTTTTTTCCTGTTATCAGCCTTGCCGCCGTGTTTTGGATCAGTTGTAATCGCGCAAGTTGATATTGTGGTAATCCTATGTAAAGCGAGTTTGCGTAGTCCAGTCGTGAATTAATGATTGTTCCAACTACCACTGCTTTGTCATTCTTTGGGATAAAAGGGATGAGTCTGCGAAGCATGCGTAGCAGATGGTGAGATCCACTGACTACAGATCCTATTTGCGCATCCATTGACATTTGTGCGTCTAAAATTACCCCGAGACTCTTCGCTTTGGTCTTTGGGGAGATAGTCTGCCCAAAGACGGTTGGCGGAGACCAGGAGGTTTTGGTTGCGGGCTTATGATTTGGGTGTAAGATAAGAAGCTCTGTCTTTAATTCGTTCAGCTGGAGGGAGTTAGTGGTCATCCAGTCCTCTATTGATTTGAGGCAGTTTTCAAGTTGTTGTTGGTGATCTTTTTTTCGATTTATCCAAAAATAAAGTTGCGTGTCGTCAGCGTAAGAGTGGAAGCAGAGATCTGAGCATCTGATGATTTGGAGGAGTGGGCGAATGTAAATGTTGAAGAGAACGGGTGATAAAGGAGAGCCTTGAGGGACTCCGCAGGTGACTGCCCGAGTTTCGGAGAGGAATTTTCCTAGTTTCACTGTCTGTGACCGATTTCCTAGGAAGGACGCGAACCATTGGAGATCTATGTCTTGGACTACTGGCTACTTCTGTGAGGCGGACGAGTAGAGTATTGTGATCTACTGTATCAAACGCTGCACTTAGGTATAGCAGTACGAGGAGACACGGCTCTCTGTCATCTGCTGCTTCGAGGGCGTCATCCCAAATCTTGAGGAGAGCCGTTTCTGTTCCATGACCCGGGCGGAAGTCTGATTGCAGCGGGTCCAGGAGTTTGTGAGTATCCAGGTGGAGTTGTAGCTGATGTACTACAGCTTTCTCCATGATCTTAGAAATGGTGTTGAGGCTTGTAATTGGCCTACGGTTGTTTGGATCCTGAGGGTCCAGGTTTGGTTTCTTGAGTAGAGGTTTGACGATGCCTTGTTTGAGGATGCTGGGAACAATCCCTTCGTGGAATGATCGGTTTATGAGGTGGGTTATGGTTGGAGCCACGATGTCGGAGCATTCTTTCAGTAGTTTTGTGGGGATGATGTCAATAGGTGAGGTACTGTCACGCAGTTTATTAATGATGTTTTTTGCGGTGTCTACGGTAATTGGGGATAGTGAAAATTTCGGCGGTTGCGGTATGTTGGTGCAGACATTGTCACGATCGTTCCACCATCCCGATCGTACATAGGAGACTTACCCGCAGGTTTCCTGTACAAGAGGATCGTCGGTGCCCTCGGACGCGGGTTGGCGCAAACGAACGCACGCGAGTGCATGTAGTCCCTAACAGGCGCACGCGGGTGCGCGTTGATACGAGCGGGCGCACGCGGGTGCGCGATAAGCCGATCGGGCGTACGCGGGTACGCGGGGTCACGAACGGGAGCATGGTTACCCGCGGGGGTACGCAAACGTACCGTGCGACCGTTCCTGGCGCCCAACAGGCTATTTAAGGGATCAGCTTCTGTTCCACGGTGCTGTCCTGTCTACAGCGTTCCTGTGACTTCTGCTACCAGTTCCTGTGTGTTCCTGATACTGTACCCGGCCTGTTCCTTGACCTTGCCTGTTTGCCGCCTGCCTCCGACCCTTTGCCTGATTGACCACGCTTCTGCCTTCTGCTCTGTACCTCTGCTGCCCGATAGTTGCCGACCCGGCTCGCCTCTGACCACGCCTGCCTGTCCTCCTGAATTCCAGCACCAACTACTCCTGTGGTTCCTGCCTGACTACCTGTGCCAGCTGTTTCTGCAGTTCCTGTCCGGCTTCCAGCGCTGGTTGCACCTACCGTTCCAGTCAGCTACCTGTTCCGGCTGTGCCTGCTATCTGCTACCCGGCCTGGCACTTGTGTCCTCCGGACTCTTGAATCCCTGTCTCCACCTCCAGGGGCTCTCGAGCCGGAGGCTTACGAGGCGCCGCTCCCTGCACGTTTGGGCTCTCCAACCAGGTACGTGACAGACATCCTGTTTATGTATTTGCTGGCTGAGGTTGGATGTTTTCTAGGGATAGTAGGGGCAGGTATATTTTTTTAGATTACTTATTGACTGGACAAAGATTTGTATTGGCTAACATTTATATCCCTCTGCCCTATACTTCAGAAGTACTAAAATAATTTATTGTGTTTGCATCTGATAAATCAGATGACTTAAATACTTGTATGGCTCCATCAATGGACACATTCCACCCATCTGAGCAATATCCAGAGGGGACTACGGCCTTTGCTAAATATATAACAGAAATGGGGCTGTTTGATTTGTGGACACTGCAAAATCCATTGAGCAGGCAATTCTCATGCTACTCGAGCACATATAAAACTCAATCCAGAATAGATGTGGCATTAGGATCCCACTCTGTATTCCCATATCTTTGTGAGATTAAATATGAGGCAAGAGGTATATCAGATCACTCCCCCCTGCTCTTATCTTTTCTCTTTAGGACTAACAAGGGGGACACATTATGGAAGATTAATCCTTATTGGATCTCACTGTTCCCTCCAGAGGACATTCAATTAGAGATCTCCATTTCAACAAATAAATACATTTACGGTCTCTCCTTTAATTTACTGGGATGCACAAAAAGCCTATCTTAGAGGATTGTTAATCTCACAAATATCAAAAAGAAAAAAACTATTTAGAGAATGGGAAAAAACCCTGCCTGACAACATGATGCAAGCTGAAGCAACTTATGTATCCAATCCCAATAAAGACACACAGATGCAATGGACATATAGTCAATAAAAATATGCACAAGTAGCCACTAGCCATTAAGAAAGCAGAAAATAAAAGGTTTTCCTTGCAGCAACCTTATTTTGAGGAGGGAGAAGGAACAGGACATACAGTATATTGGCTTCTGTGATAAAGACGCAGTGTCCCACACCGATTATAACTGAAATTCAATCTGCATATGGAAAGACTAATAATACTCCAGGGATCTTAGAAGTGTTTAGGGATTTTTATCAGGACCTATATAATGTAGGAGGAGAGATCAGGAGGGGGATATGGAAACGTTTTTTCCAGACCGTTAATTTGCCAATGTTACTAGAGGACAAGAAAGAGATGTTAGAGAGACCATTAACACTTGAAGAGTTGAGAAATGCTGCAGCCAATCTATCTAATAATAAATCTCCTGGATCGGATGTGTTGCCAGGGGAAATGTATAAAACATATGTAGATTTGTTATTACCTGATCTTCTTTCCGTTTTTAATCATGCCTTCGGGATGGGGTCTTTGCCCCCCCTCAATTATTGAAGCTGTGATTATCTCTATTTTGAAACCAGGTAAAGATTCAACTAGGCCCGATTCATATTGCCCAATCTCGTTGTTGACATCGGATGTTAAACTCTTGGCAAAAGTAATCGCAAACAGACTCTCAAATTGGCAAATTGATACATCATGTTCAGTCAGGGTTTATTCCTAACAGATCAACAGCTAACAATATTAGATGATTGTTTCTAAATTTACAAATACCCATAGATAATACAGGAAATAGAGCTATTATGTCTTTGGATGTGATCAAAGTATTTAATAGCATAGAGTGGGACATCTTATGGATTTGCCTAAAAAAATGTAGTTTAAGACCAAGTTTTATAAAGTGGTTACAACTGTTATATAGTGCACCGAGCGCAAGAGTACAGATTAATGGAGCCACATCTTTATCATTTCTGTTGAAAAGAGGAACAAGACAGGGTTGCCCCTGTCTCCACTCCTTTTTGCAATGGCCGTAGAACCCCTGGCGAAGGCTATCTGTGAGTGTCCAGATATTGTGGGATTTCAGAGAGGGAGGGGAGAGGAAAAAAATAACTCTTTTCGCAGATGATGCCCTAGTGTTCCTAGGAGATACATATACATCTCTGTCTACAGTTATTTCACTTATCGATACCTATGGTATTTTCTCAGGATTTAAAATCAACTGGGACCAATCCGTAATAAGGCCTATCGACCCTATTGACCTGATACAGTTGGAACTCCCACACCAGGATCACCAGATGAAGCTTGTCTTATCATTTAAGTACTTAGGGGTGATAATTACACCAAATGTCAATGATTATATAGATAAAAATAGACTTCCCCTTGTAGGTAAATTTAGGCAACAAGGTAAAACCTGGAACAAATTTCCACTGACTATGATAGGGAGAGCAAGCCTGGTAAAAATGGTGTGGTTGCCCCAATTGTTATACCTATTACACAATTGCCTGGTCTGGTTGACATCAAAATTATTTAGGACAATAGATGCTACCTTTAGAGAGCTTATATGGAAATACGGAATTAAACTAGAGATGCTGCAACAAGCAAAAGATAGAGGGAAAATAGCATCCCTAATTCAAGATTCTATTTTATGGCAGCACAGCTTCAACACTGGTGTGGATGGGAGAAGTTAGACATCCAAGATCCTATACAGAATATACTAATGACCCAATTTAAACCTTCACCATTGGCACAAAAAATAGTCTCCCAACAATTCTATAAGAAGAGAAAGATTCCAACTTTTCACTTAATTCATAGATTATGGGAAACAGTACATATTCTTATGCACCATAGGGGATATACAAGACATATGCCAATATGGGGTAACTATTGCTTATCCAAGTTAAACAAACTGCCAGAATTTTTAGAATGGAAAAAAGCAGGATTGACTTTCCTCTATCAATTGTTTGAAGGAGACAAGTTATTACCTGTTAGTATATTGAAAGATTGTTTCCAGCTGTCAAATAGTAACTTCTATAAGTAATTACAATTACGACATGCCTTACAAAGTAAGACCTTAATATTCCAACTACAATATAATCCATCAGAGATTCTGAAGAAGGCAGCCTCAGTACGGTCTATGAAACAAGGATTAATAGGGGACCACTACCTGATTCTGCAAATTGTAGAAAAGGCAGATGGCCAGATGAATAGTTTTATCCATTGGCAAAAAGACCTAATAGATCTTAGTCATGAGGAATGGAAACGCGCTATGGAGATTTTACCTGAGATATCCATTTCACCATCTCAGTGATTGACACAGATTTTTATACTACACAGAAGCCACTACACTTCACAAAAATGATATGCCTGGGGAAAATATGCATCACCTTTATGTCCGCAATGCTCCATATATAATGGTTCCCTTATTTATATGATGTGGCGCTGCTCTAAGCTCCACAGATACTGGGAGAAAGTGTTTCTGACCCTAAACACAATATGTCGGACAGAAATAAAATAAAAGAAATAAACAAATACCCCAAAATAGCATTATTGGGAATAATTTCAGAAGGAGCCTTACCTTGAGAGATGTATATAATGTGGACTAGATCCCTCTATCTTGCCCGTAAGCTCATCCTACAAAAGTGGATAGCAACAATTCCACCAACCCATAAACAATGGTGTAATAAAGTAAAATATATATGAAAAAGAGAAAGACTAGCATATAAACACAGAGGAGTTTCTCAAAAATTCAATAAAATATAGTCCTATTGGGTTGATTCTGGCAACTTGTTTTATGATGGACTATATGAGGAGGATGGGGATGAGGAGGAGGGTGGGGGCGAGGAGATTGACTTATAATAATTTAAGAAATGAAGAATAGTATAATATAAAATGTAATGGTACCCTATATAGAGGTGTATGTTTGTTGTTGTTTTGTCTTGTTAGATGTTCTTTGTGAAATAGTTCTAATAAATCTATTATAGTGTTTGATTGACCTAATATTTTTCTATTTAGAAACCAAATGAAATGTTTAAAATGTATAAGTGTATTATTAATTTTTCTTAATTTTTGGTATGTAATAAGCAATAACAAAGAAAAAAATATAATGAAAACTATTTGATTGGAAAAAAAAAAAAAAACAGTTTCAGGAAAAACTGGGAACTGGGAACAAGAGCCCTTCCAGGAGGGAAGAAAGGAAAAAAAGAAAAAACAGAAGATCATCTAGAGCTCCTTTCAAGGAGGGCGACCATCCTTAGATTTCTTTGACTTTTGCCATACAGGTGTCAGTAGACTGGAGGGAAGTTGCCATTTGGAGGCCCCAAAGTGGATACTAGAGAGGGGAGGGGGTGAGTCCTATGAGATAGGATTCAGGTTCAGCAGTAAGCATTCACCCTCCTGGAGCATGGCAAAGGTGTAGGCATTGTGTCTGTATTAAAATTTCAGACTAAAGGGGAAAAGCCACCAATATTTGATTTCCTCCTGTGTAAGTATTGTGAGCAGGGGTTTGAGGGACCTCCGCCAATGGATCGGGGAAGGAGAGAGGTCAGTGAAGACCTGGATGGGCTGCCCTTGAAAAGAAAGCTGAGGCATGGAGCAGGCTCTTGCATTACTTCTGCATTTTTATGCAGTTAAATAGGTTTAACTACCACATCCCTCAGGAGGCCATCTGAGCGTGGAGGTTTGAGAGCCCTATGGGCACGATCAAGCTCCAGTCTATGTGGCTGTATGTCCGATATTAATTCCTTAATAAAGGAGCGAACAGCTTCAGAAACATCTTCAATTGATTCAGAAAGGCCCCTGATCCTAAAATTATACCTCCTATTTCTGTTTTCAAGACCGTCAATTTTTAAAAGGGCCGTATCCAGTTGGTCTTGGAGATCTTGTATGCATTCAGAGTTTTGGTTGGTTCTAGCAACTGTGCTATCTAGTTTTTGCTCAAGTTTTGTGAACCAGCCTTCATGTCACCAGTAATCTTGGAAGTGATATTAGTAAGCCCATGGTCCAGTAAGTCAGCGAATTTAGTGAACATGGCTGAGACTGTGTCATGGTATTAAGGGTATTGACCAGCTGATTGTGTCAGGTAGTAGGATTTGGGGGGCCCACATCCATGGGAGAGAATAGGATTTCTTCCAGGGTATGCCCTATGCAGGGGAAACTGGTCACAGCTGGGACTCAAGTAGGATCCCAGAGCCTAGCCCATCACAGGAGAAGCCATCTGAGGGAGAAGGTAAGGATCCTGTGGTTGTGGCTGTGTGCCATCCTCCATCTTGAGGCCTGTGGCTGGGCTTTCACTTGCAGTGACAGTAGGTCCCAGTGTGCTGTCCCCACTGACCTAGGGGAGACCAGCAGTTCTCCCCTACCTCTGGCTGTGGTCGGTGCTGTATTTGGGGTGTTCATACATCTGCAGGGAGCTTCAGTCAGCTGGAGTGGAACAGAGCTCCGGAGTCAAGCACCCATTTTGGGAGCTGCTGCGCAATTTTTTTATATCATGTGATATTAGCACACATGTTTATTAAACCCATCTTTTCAGTAAAAATACAATGAATGTAATTTTATTACACACAAACACGTTGCAAAGTTTTTTGGTCAAATATAAAATATGAGGTTAAGTCAAATAAACAGATATCAAACATGTCAAGCCTTAAAATTGTGCACATCTGTGAAATGGCGGCAAAAATTGTCCAAAGGGCATCACTTTAAAAGCCTTTACAGGTCATCAATTCAGAAATAACCAGGAATGATGACATTTGACATTTTTGTACATTATTTATTGTGTGCCTTTTTATTATGTGTTACTTAAATTTTTTTTAACTTTTTTTTTTTTTTTACACTTCACAGAGGTGGCTCTTTATGTAATAGCATAGAAGAAATGAGAGGTCCTCTTTAAGGAGACATTAGGGTGCTAAAAGATCCCTAATGTCACCTATGACTCTCAAATCATGCTTGATCAACTTCTTACCTGACCAGCAATGCCAGGAAATGACATCTGTGAACCCAAAAGTGATAAAATGCTCTTATTGCCAGATTCATTTACCGAAGGGGCGAAAAGCCAAAAAGTGTTCATTGATCCTCCTCCACTTTACATGCTGATGCCCACTATGCCTGTCACAAACCTGCAGGAGGGACAGTGGAGTTGGAATACATTATGGGGTAGAGTATATTTGGCTGTGTTTAGAAGTTATGCCGCCTTTAACCATTTACAGACAGGAAGATTTTCCCCTTAATGACGAGGCCATTTTTTGTGATACGGCACTGTGTCGCTTTAACTGACAATTCCGTGGTCGTGCGACGCTGTACCCAAGCAAAATTGACGTAATTTTTTTCCCACAAATACAGCTTTCTATTGGTAGTATTTGATAACCTCTGCGGTTTTTATTTTTTGTGCTATAAACAAAAAAGAGCGTCAATTTAGAATTTTATGCCTTTTGTTATATTAAATATCCCCCAAAAAATAAACAAATGTCTTCATCGGTTCATATTTTTGGTAAAAAAAAATGCAATAAGTGTATATTATTTGGTTTTCACAAAAGTTATAGCATCTAGAAAATAGAGGATATATTTATGGCATTTTTATATATATTTTTTACTAGTAATGGCGGCGATCTGCATTTTTTTTGAGGTACTGCCATATTGTGGCAGACAGATCAGACACTTTTGACACTTTTTTGGGACCATTGACTTTATACAGTAATCAGTGCTATAAAAATGCACTGATTACTGTGAAAATGTCATGGGTAGGGAAGGTGTTAACACTAGGGAGCAATCAAGCGGTTAAATGTGTTTCCTCATGTGTGTTTCTAAATGTGGGGGGACTGACTGGAGGAGGTGACAGATCGCTGTTCCTGATTACTAGGAATAGTATATCTGTCTCTCCTCTCCTATCAGAACGGGGATCTGTGTGTTTACATACACACATCTAAGTTCTGGCTCTTGTGCCCACAATCACAAGTGGCTGGCGGACATCGCATCGGGTCCCCCCTGTGCAGCGGGTGCTCTTGCTGTCACCCTTAAAGGTACTGACTTGCACCTACGTCAATTTGCGAGATTGTGCCGACCTGCAGCAGTATAATGATGATGGCTGGTTGGTGCCTACGCCCATTTGTGGGATCGTGCCAACCTGCCGTTGTATAATGACGGCAGCTGGTTGGCAAGTTTAAGCTGCCTAGATCATTTCCACCAGCATGCCAACAATTGGCTTGACAGTTATAAATACAGCTGGGGGTAAATTTAAAAGCCCTCATTACCAGCTGTCATTTTTAAACACTAGTAGATAAGGGGTTAATTTAAACAAGCAATAACATCCTTATAAAAGTCAACTGACAGATGATGTTATAGAATGTTTTACTCAATGTATTTGGCATCTGTGGCATAAAAGTTTTTTTATGTGCTATAGCATCTAGCAATAACGATTTTGAATTGCTAAGAAGATTAAATAATTGAAATTCCCTATGAGCTTCGTTATTCCTCCATTAAACATTAAAATGAATAGTATTTTCTAAAGAACAATCTTAATTTTTACCTAGTTAGTGTATGGCTAGCTCTACAGGAATCTAAGATATTGCAGAGAAAATTGCACACAATTTTTTCTTAAATGTAGAGCCATGAGAAAATATTACCATATTGGACTAGGATTTCTTTTAGACTTTAGTAATACATGGTATTTTTAATTCAGATACTAACTAATGCCGCGTACACACGACCGGACTTTTCGACAGCAAAGTTCAGAAGGAACGAATCCGTCAGACAATTCGATCGTGTGTGGGCTTCATCGGACCTTTTCTGTTGAAAAATCTTATGGACTTTAGAAATAGAACATGTTTCAAATCTTTCCGCCAGAACCAGTTCCTATCGAGAAAACCACTCGTCTGTATGCAGGTCCAGCGGATCAAAAGCGACGCAAGAGCAGCTATTGGCTACTGGCTATTGACCTTCCTTTTTCTAGTCCCGTCATACGTCATCATGTTAAATGTTTGGACTTGTGTGATCGCGTGTAGGCAAGTCCGTTTCAGCAGAACTCCGTCAGAACTCCATCGAAAAGTCAGTCGAAAAGTCTGGTCGTGTGTGCGCGGCATAAAAGATTTATTACTCTAGTATTTTTGCAGCATGGTATGGAATAAAAAACATTAAATGCATGTTGTGTTGTTTGCATTACTTAATATACTCTCTGGGGGAAAGGTTTCTGTATTTTCATACTAGATCATAGATTTAAAAAAGGTGGTGTGTATAGCACATAGAATATAAAAAAAGTGTGTGTGCGTATGTGTGTGTGTACTGTATGTGTGCACCTGATTTCTATGGCGTAGAGGTATCAGGGATGTAGAGAGGCCACAGTGTAGGGGGGATCAGAGATGTAGTGGGGTTACAATACATGGGGTATCCTATGGTATATGGTAACAGTGCTGGGGGAATATCTAGGGTTTAGAGGGGTCAGAGTGCTGGGGGGATATCTAGGGTGTACAGGGGTCAGAGTGCTGGGAGATATTTGGAGTTTAGAGGGGTCTGAGTGCTGGGGAGATATCTAGGGTGTAGAGGGGTCAGAGTGCTGGGGGGATATATGGTTTGTAGAGGGTTCAGAGTGCTGGGGAGGATATCTGGGGTGTAGAGGGTTCAGAGTGCTGGGGAGATATCTAGGGTGAAGAGGGGTCAGAGTGCTGGGGGATATATGGGGTGTAGAGGGGTCAGGGTGCTGGGGGGACATCTGTGGTGTAGAGGGGTCCAAGTGCTGGGGGGATATCTGGGGTGTAGAGGGGTCAGAGTTCTAGGGGATATCTAGGATGTAGAGACAACAGAGTGCTGGGGGGATATCTGGGGTGTAGAGGGGTCAGAATGCTGGGGGGATATCTGGGGTGTAGAGGGGTCAGAATGCTGGGGGGGCGATCTGGGGTGTTGAGGGGTCAGAGTGCTGGGGGATATCTGGGGTGTTGAGGGGTCAGAGTACTGGGGGGATATCTTGGGTGTAGAGGAGTCAGAGTGCTAGGGGGATATCTGGGGGGTAGAGGGGCCATAGTGCCAGGGAGGCATCAATCTAGCAGATATGCACAGGACAGCTTTGTTACTTTATGTATGTAGTATTTTCCCACTGTTTCTTTGCTGTACAGAATGACTGTTCAAGTAGTTAATGCGGAGCTCCACCCAAAAGGGGAAGCTCAGCTTGTCTGCCTCCTACCTAGTTGATGTCTGTTTACCTGTGCTGTCTCCATTGTAGGGGCCCCAGAGTATTACTTCACCCAGGGGTCCATGATGGTATTAAGACGGCCCTGCTGTGTGTACACCTTCTCCACCCAACATATCTTGCCTAACAGCACATTCAACACTCTTCTCTTTTGAATTGGCTACTACTGAAGAGGTTACAAAACTTTTCTCAGATGCCCACCTAACCAATTGTCCCTTGGATCCTGTTCCCTCACAACTACTATGTTTACTCTCTTCTTCTATCCTATGCTCCCTCACTCCCTCATCTTCAATCTCTCCCCTCTAAAACATGCGCAGATCACTCCCATACTTAAAAAGCCCTTACTGGACCCCACTAACCTAAACAACTTAAGACCCATCTCATTGCTCCCATTCACTTCTAAACTTCTAGAACGTTTAGTCTACAACCGTCTTAGCTCCTACCTCAGTGAAAATAATCTTCTTAACCCCTTACAGTCTAGCTTTCGCTCGCAGCACTCCTTGGAAACTGCCTTACTAAAACTCACTAACGATTTACTAACTGCTAAAACCAACAGCCAGTACACTATACTCCTACTTCTTGACCTCTCTACAGCCTTTGATACTGTTGACCCCCCTCTCCTTTGGCCTCTGGGATTATGCTCTATCCTGGTTCTCTGCCTATCACAGCACTTCAGTGTCACCTACAATTCTTTCTCCTCCTCTCTATTCCCCTTTTCTGTGGGGGTCCCCCAAGGCTCTGTACTTGAACCCCTTCTCTTCTCTATCTACACCTCCTCCCTTGCTCACTTGATAACCACCCACGGCTTCCAATACCACTCATACGCCAATGACACCCAAATCTATCTGTCTACTCATCTCACTCCTTCAGTCTCCTCTCCCATTACTAACTTACTAACTGACATATCAGCATGGATGTCGCACCACTTCCTTAAATGAAATCTCTCTAAAACGTAGCTATTAATATCCCCCCCGCCCTTGCCCCCCTCCGTGACTTTT
Source organism: Lithobates pipiens (assembly GCF_037356315.1). Lineage (NCBI taxonomy): Eukaryota > Metazoa > Chordata > Amphibia > Anura > Ranidae > Lithobates > Lithobates pipiens. The sequence continues at coordinate 400,133,062 of NW_027507903.1, read as the reverse complement.
CCATCAAAATCAACAATGCAACTATCAGTCCCTCCCCTCACGCCAGGGTACTCGGTGTAATCCTAGACTCTGACTTGTCATTTCAGCCTCAAGTCCAATCGTTGTCAAAAGTTTGTAGAATTCACCTCCATAACATCTCTAAAATTCGCCCCTTTTTAACAAATGAAACCACCAAGCTACTAATTCACTCCCTCGTTATCTCTCACCTTGACTATTGCAACTCCCTTCTCATTGGTAATAAATGGGATACTAAAGCGCTGGTATGGTATCTTTCCAACAAATAAATAGTAAATAAAAGCTGTGAACCAATAATAGTGATCTCTCACAAGTGCAATATAAATGAATGAAAAAATTGGTGCTGTAATACCTATATAATAAATATACTACATGTGCATGAAACAACAATAGTAAATGTGAACTACCTTTCACAGAATGAAACCGTGAATCCTAATATTTCTTATAAATAGTTTAGTGAATTTCTGCAGGACCTCTTATATCACAGAAAACAAACTCATATGCCAGAATGAGTCATGTCGGCATGAATACCGCTATAATATCAATATATAACTGATGTTGCGTGCACCTTCTATATCAAATATAGATCGGCCAACTGGTAGAGGAAAAATATGCCTATTATGGTAGGCAGACCCTCCACATGCTATTACATCTAGCGACATGTAACACAAAGTAGGAATAAAGAGCATGGCAGATTAACTCATAGTCCAGCATACAGCTGCTGATCCACCCTGCTGTAATCTTAGGGGACAGATCCAGCCAGCTGATTTATCCACCTTCTAATATTCTACTACACTGCCACCTAGTAGTTAACCCCTTCACTGCCAGTGTCATTTACACAGGAATCAATGTATAGCACTGATTGCTGTATAAATGACAATGGTCCCAAAAATGTGTCAAAAATGTCCAATGTGTCCGTCATAATGTCGCAGTCACGATAAAAATCGCTGATCGCCAACATTTAAAAAAAAATTAATAAAAATGCCATAAAACTATCCCCTATTTTGTAGACACGATAACTTTTTGCACCAATCAATAATTGCTTATTGCGATTTTCTTTACCAAAAATATGTAGAAGAATACATATCTGCCTAAAATGAGGAAAAAAATAGTTTTTTTTATATATTTTTGGGGGATATTTATTATAGCAAAAAGTAAAAAATAATGTGTTCTTTTTTTTTTCAAAATTGTCACTCTTTTTGTTTATAGCGCAAAAAATAAAAACCACAGGGGTGATCAAATACCACCAAAAGAAAGCTCTATTTGTGGGAAAAAAAAAAGGACATCAATTTTGTTTGGGAGCAACGTCGCATGACCACGCAATTGTCAGTTAAAGCAACGCAGTGCCGAATCGCAAAAAGTGCTCTGGTCAGGAAGGGGGTAAATTCTTCCGGGGCTGAAGTGGTTAATCCTAACAATGCAAAACTGTTAATTTCTTAAAGCCCTCTGGATTCCATTTTACTCAGTACTCTTATGTTATGAATTCCCCTCCAGTGAGGTTGATATTTCTCGATAGCCAAAAATTTTCAATCAGTGGGATTTTTTCTGTGTACCTCTGCAAAATGCAGAGATACACTGTGTTTTGGAAACCCCACCTTTATGTTCTGTATATGTTCACGCAATCTTTTCCATAAAGGGTGTTTTGTTTTTCCTATATACTGTAAAGAACGAGAACATTCCAGCATATATACTACCCACTCTGTGCGACATGAGATTAAATCCTTTATTGCATATTCCTTTTCATGGTATTGGATAAAAATGCATTGCCCTTTTGTCCCTTTTGGTTGTGTTTCTACAGGCAGGGGTTAGATTACAGGGGTAGAAACGCTTTCCCTGAAAAAATGATGACTCTTGATTTCTTTTTGGTGGATCCGATACATTTTTTACAATCATATCTCTTAATGTGGGAGCTCTTCTATAGCTGAAACGTGTTTTTTTCCGGTAGGATATTATTCAATTATGCATCCGCTCTTAAAAGTGACCAGTACTTTTTAATAATCTGTTAGATTTTTTTTATGTTGAATGTTAAAATTAAAAATCATGGGAATATTTTGATGATTCACTTTTTCCTTTTTCTCTTTATCCAGCAAAAGAGACTCACTTGGTATTTCTAGCACCTCTTGAATTTTCCCTTTTATGAAATCTTCACTGTACCCCTTTTCAACGAATTTATTCCCTATTACATCTGCTTGTTCCATATATGCATTAGTACTGCAACAATTTCTTCTAATTCTTATCATCTGACCTTTTGGGATATTAATGAGCCATGGGTCATAATGGCAACTATCTGTTAGAATGTAACTATTTCTTTCTACTGGTTTAAAGTGGTTGTAAACCCTTACAAACCCCTTTGAACTACAGGTAAGCCTAGATTAAGGCTTACCTGTAGGTCCAAGAAAGACAGGCACCTCTGTCTACGGAGCATGAGCCGTAGACATCGGCGCGGCGGCACACTGAGCGTGCCGCTGCCAACGGCGATATGCCACGAGTAGCGGCTCCCGTGCGCATGCGTCGAATGAGAGCGGCGGAATAGCGAGACCCACCGAGAAGACGGATGCTCCGGACTACAGGGGACAGCGGTGACTTTGCTGGCTCCTGTGTCAGGTAAGTGACACATAATGGACTACTATGCGATGCATAGTAGTCCATTATGCTTTACCTTTGCAGGGAGTCAAAGAGGAAGTAAACCCTGATGGGTTTACTTCCTCTTTAAAGAATGTTTTTGTTGAAAACCCATTAGGGTCTAAAGATATCTCAAGATAAAGAAATTGTATGTTTGTGTTGCTAATCTCATATGACAGCTTTATACTTTTTTGATTATCATTTTTTTTTTTTTCAAAAAACTGTCTTAAACTGTTTTGGTCTCCTCTCCAAATAATAATGCAGTCATCTATAAATCTTTTAAACAGGACCATTTCATTGGGGGGATTAGAATACAACATTCTTCTTCCCACTTTGCCATAAAATTATTGGCGATGCTAGGGGCATACTTCGCCCCCATCCCTATTCCATTCAATTGCCGGTAATACTCCATATTGTGCCAGAAATTGTTGTGCTGTGTAATCCATATGCTAAGCACCTCAGAAGAAACCTTTTTTTGTTTAGATATAAGGTTGCCATATGTATCCATGGCCCATTTTGTGGCTTCTATAGCATCTGTATACGCAATACTCATATATAAGGATGTTACATCTGCTGTTGCAATCAAGTAACTTTCATATGATTTTATTTCAACATTATCCAGAATTTGTAATGGGTGTTTAGTATCCTTCAAATATGATTGGGTATTTTGGACTAATGGCTGAATGAAATTATCCACATACTCTCCTAGTCTCTAATTGATTGATTGTATCCCGTTAATTATGGGTCTCCCAGGTGGGTGGGTCTGATTCTTGTGGATTTTGGGTACAGTGTAAATGACAGGTACTCTACAGGTGTCTGGTAGGAGATATTTTGCTCTCTTTTTGATTAAAAGATTTTTCATCTTTCCTTTTTGTATTAATTCATGTAATTCACCCTTATACTCTTTTGTCGGATTCCCTTGTAATTTAATATATGTATTTATATCACTAAGCTGGCCAGATAATTCGGTGTTATAATATTCCTTAGAAAGCACCACAATGGCTCCACCTTTGTCCACCGGCTACTTTGCATAGAGTTACATGTTGCTAGATGTAGTAGCATGTGGAGGGTCCGCCTACCATAATAGGCATATTTTCCCTCTACCAGTTGGCCGATCTATATTTGATATTGAAGGTGCACGTAACATCAGTTATATATTGATATTATAGTGGTATTCATGCCCACATGACTCATTCTGGTATATGAGTTTGTTTCCTGTGATACAAGAGGTCCTGCAGCAATTCACTAAGCTATTTATAAGAAATATTAGGAATCACGGTTTCATTCTGTGAATGGTAGTTCACATTTAATATTGTTGTTTCATGCACATAAGAGGTACTGTACATATATTTATTATATAGGTATTAGCGCACCAATTTTTTCATTCCCTTCTCATTGGCCTGCCTCTCCATAGGCTATCCCCTCTTCAGTCTATCATGAATGCTGCTTCCAGACTTATACACCAACTGCTCAGTGTCTGCCAACCCTCTCCTCCAATCCCTACACTGGCTCCCAAACACCCAGCAAATTAAATTCAAAATACTAACACAACATACAAAGCCATTCACAACTCTGCCCCAAGCTACATCACCAATCTTGTCTCCAAATATCATCGAGATCGTCCTCTCCGCTCTTCTTAAGACCGCCTACTCTCAAACTCTTTCACCCCCTCCTCCCATGCTTGTCTCCAGGATTTCTCCAGAGCTTCTCCCACATCCTTTGGAACTCGCTACCTCCACCTGTCCGGCTATCCCCTACTCTTGCTACCTTCAGGCAATCCCTGAAAACTCATCTCTTCAGGGAAGCCTATCATGTCTCCAACTAATCTTTTACCACTTCCATCAGCTCGTTCCTCACAGTTACAACATTTTTTGCCACCTGCCCCACCCTATCAGATTGTAAGCTCTTCTGAGCAGGGCCCTCTTAATCCTCTTGTATTTTATTGTATTGCAACTGTATTGTCTTCCGTCTTTCCTGCATAAACTGTTGGCACTATATAAATCATGTATAATAATAATAATAATCTTGTTGAAGAAAGGTCTAGAGGAAAACGCTAAGAGCCAAGGTTTGCACCTTTAGGGTGCTAACAGAGAGCTCTTGGTCTGCCCCATCCTGAAAAAATTCTAAGATCATTGGAATGTCTGGAACTTCATGACCATGATCTATCATCCAGGAATTTAACTTTTTCCATACTTTGGTGTAAATGGCCCTTGTAACGGGCTTGTGACAGTTTACTAAGGTCTTAACCACCTTATCTGAAAACCCATGATATTTTAAGAGCTGTTCCTCAGAAGCCAAGCAGACAGCTTTAAAGTTGTCACCTGCAGATGAAGAACTGGCCCCTGCAAGATCAAATCTTCCCCCTCTGGGAGATGGATTGGAGGGACTGCAACCATTTTTTGCAGCAGCAAGAACCATGGCTTATTTGGCCAAAAGGGGGCCACTAAAATTTGACTGGTTCTTTCCAAGAGGAATTTTCGGAGTAATTAGCCTCACTAGGGGAAAAGCATAAGAGAGACTAAACACCCACGGATTGGCAAAAGCATCTATTCCCACTACCTGATATTGTGGGTTTTTTACTTTTCTGTCCCCCTGGGATGTGAAGAGCTCTATCTCCAGGATTCCCCAGTCCCCACTTGTGAGTGATAACGGCAAAAAATCCTTTGACTGAGAGACCATTCGTTGTGACTTAGTCGCTGACGACTGAGGAAATCTGCCAGTGAGTTCTGTGACCTTAGCAGCGATGTCAGTGATTTTGGTTCGGTTGTGCATATGGGCAGCAGGGTAGCCCAGAGGACTTGGTCCCCAAGAAAAGTTCAAATGTCTTCAAACCAAAGGTAGCTGTTAGCAGTCCCAAGGGTGATGGATATTTTCAAGCTGGATCTGAGGATCTCTCACCTCCTGATTTGGTTGGACAACGTGACCACAGTTTCTGATACCTATAAGCAGGGGGAACAAGGAGTCCACCTCTACATTTTTTTTTCCTGGGCCAAGCAGATGCTAGCTTCAAACTCAGCCATACATCTGAAGAGGTGCAGCATTACTATTGCGACAACACGTCATCAGTAGGGTAAAACTAACCTGTCTCACAACAACAATCCAACACTTGGTGAATTCTGCTTCAAAATGATAGGAAGAGACAAAATCAAAGGATCAAAAAGCGACGTTGCGATGATTGGCCGCCACAAGCCAGTTATCCCTGTTATCATTGCCTGCAGAGTGGGCCACTCTAATACTTTGCACAGATTGCGTTGCATCTGCCACTACCACAGAGACCTCTTTATCTTTGAGGGAAGACGAATTGGAAGCTCCAAGGTGTCAGGACTAGGCTCAGCCCTTCCTTCTCTGAGATGGACGCTTAGCTGTTGGCTAATTTCCAGCTCCCATCTCTCTCCACAGTTACTCAGCTGTTGTCGATATCCTGCTAGTCAGTCCTGCCTACTTAAGCAGTCCAGTCCAGAGGAGCTCTGCCTTTGCCTTGGTCAACATCACAAGAAATATCTCCTGCGTTCCTGTTTAAAGACTGGCTTTGCTGACATCCCTTCTGGATCAGGATCCTGCTAGCTGTTCCACTACTTTGATCCCTGACTTCTGGCTGACTATCTGTTCCGGTTACTGAACTTTGGCTATGTTTTGACTATGTTTGTTCTTTTTACTTTTATTATTAAACAAGTGTTATTTAACTGTACTTCTGTCTTGGTCTGATTTGTGGTTTCTGACAGTAAGTGAAGGCCATGAATTCACAAGATGCAGTTAATCCACTTGTTGCTAATATTTTTTCCAAATTGGATGAAGTCGATCACTGCATGGATCAGTTCGCCATGACATTACAAATGCTCCTGAGTCACATGGCTCACCTGGAATCTCCCACTGTAGCCGCCCCGAACTGAGGCCTTGTATTGATTATAGGGGGACTCAATCATTTCACGATTAAGAATGCCTATCCGATTCCGTTGATTATGGAGTTATTTGACCGCCTCAAGGGAGCAACGGTTTTCAAGAAGCTTGATTTGAGAGGGGCATGCAATCTTGCAAGGATTAAGGAGGGCGACGAGTGGAAAACTGCATTTAATACCAGAACAGGCCATTATGAGTACCTCGTAATGCTTTTTGGCCTTTGTAATGCCCGGCAGTTTTCCAGGAATTTATTAACGATGTCCTCGGAGATTTGTTGCAGGTATGTGTGGTGGTTTATTTCAATGATATCCTCATATTTTCCAAGTCCCTGGAGAGCCACCACACAGATGTCTGCTGTGTGCTTCACAAATGAAGAGAGCACAATCTTTAACGGAAACTGGTGAAGTGCGAGTTCCATCGTGAACAGGTTAAATTCCTGGGCTATGTAATTTCCACTGCTGATTTTTCGATGGACCCAAAGAAACTTTTGTCAGTCCTACAGTGGCCCCGACTCATGGGTTTACGTCCTCTGCAGTGTTTCCTGGACTTTGCCAACTATTATCAGAAGTTTATTCGTAACTTCTCACCTCTGGTTAAGCCCATGACTGGTTTGACCAGAAAGGAAGGTAACCCACAGAGTTGGTCTCCAGACTCCATTAAGGGCTTTGAGAGTCGCAAGGCTGCCTTTGTTTCTACTCCTGTGTTGGCACATCCTGATCCTAAACCTAAACCTACCTTAGCGTTTATCCTTGAGGTTGAGACTGGTGTTGGTGCCCTTCGGTCTCAACGTCCTACCTGTGAGAGCACTACGCATCCTTGTGTCCACTTTTCAAAGAAATTGTCACCTGCGGAGTGCAATTATGAGATTGGTGACAGAGAGCTGTTGGCGATAATTTTAGCCCTGAAAGAATGGAGACATCTCCTCAAAGGTACCACTGTGCCAGTTCTCATCCTTACTGACCATAAGACTCACATTCTTGTCTGAGGCTAAACGCCTCTCTCCCAAAAGAGCGCAATGGACTCTTTTTGTCAAGTTTCAATTACATTGTCTCATTCTTACCCGGTACTAAGAATGTAAGGGTTGACGCCTTGTCACAACAATTTTCCTTCACTTCCACGTTGAAGTCGGTTCCGGTTCCTGTGATTCCTCCTGATCGTATTCTGGCTACGGTTTGCACCAGTCTCACTTGTCCTTTGGGTGACAAAGTTCTTGCTGCTCAGGTCCATGATCCTCCTGAGAAACCTTGTGATCACTGCTTTGTCCCAGAGAGTCTCTGTACTGCCGTGCTCCAGACTTACCATTCTGCTTCCCGACTGTCCCCGTTTTGGCGAATTATGGTTTCCAACCTTCCATGTTACCTGACTCCTTTGTTCCGAGGAGTATTCCTGCATCGGAAGAGCATGTCCGTGGCCTTCCTTCCACTTTGCAACAAGTCCAAGAGGCTTTGTAACAAGCTAATGATAGGTACAGACTCCATGCTGACTGCAAATGCCTGCCTGCACCTTCCTACCAGGTTGGGGACAGGGTCTGGCTGTCATCTCGTAATCTCCGACTTTGTGTCCCCTCCCTAAAGTTTGCACCTTGGTTTATTGGGTCTTTCCATAGTCTTCGCAGGATTAACCCAGTGGCACGCGCATTAGACCTTCCTTCTAATATGCAAATTTCGAATGTATTTCATGTTTCCTTAATATAAACCTTTGGTCTTCAACCTCTTTACCACCTCAGTGCCACATTCTCACCCTGTACAGGTTGAAAACCATGAGGAGTATGAAGTACAGTTGATTGTTGTCTCCCGTAGGTTCCATGGGCGCATGCAGTTCCTAGTGCATTGGAAAGGGTACGCTCTTGGGTCTCATCCTCGGACATACATGCCCCTGTCCTCCTCCATAAGTTCCATAGATGTTTTACCATCAAGCCTGGTGGCTTTCTGAGAGGGAGGGGTCGTTGGTTCTCTGAGCTGGCACATCAGCTGTCGGCTAATTTCCAGCTCCCATCTCTCTCCACAGTTACTCAGCTGTTGTTGATATCCTGCTTGTCAGTCCTGCCTACTTAAGCAGTCCAGACCAGAGGAGCTTTGCCTTTGCCTTGGTCAACATCACAAGAAACATCTCCTGCGTTTCTGTTTAAAGACTGGCTTTGCTGACATCCCTTCTGGCTTTGAATCCTGCCTGCTGTTCCACTATTTTGATCCCTGATTTCTGGCTTGGCTGACAAAGTCCAGTTACTGAACTTTGGCTATGTTTTGACTACATTTGTTCTTTTTACTTTTATTATTAAACAAGTGTGATTTAACTGTACTTCTGTTTCATTCTGATTTCATGGTTTCTGACACAAGGTGTGTTTGCTTACATTCCAATTCTGCAGCAGAAATAATTGCAGCAGACACCGATGGAATCTTGTCCATGAAACCACAGGAAAGACAGATGTCATAAGGCCCATAACCTGCAAAATTCTCTCGCTGAGACCACCTGATTGCACTGAAGCCTCGCCGACAATCAATCTATCATCAAAAATGTCTTCATTGGAAGGAAGATTTTCCCCTCCACAGAGGAGATCTCGTACCCCATTTAACCCCTTTGCGCTGACTGTACACAAATTTGCGTTCATGGCTTTAAGTGGTTAAACTGGGGTGATGCCTGCAGCTGCCATTTTATAGAGCCAGTTAAAAGCCACTCGGCTTTATTCCTAAAGGAGCAGGAGGGGACATTCCCCCTCCTGCCACCTTGCGCTGCTCTTCCTGGGCCTCCCACCCCACCAGGAGACCCGAGCCACCAGCATGTCCACTGCCTAGGCTGAGACGCAAACAAAGCCAGATTTGGCTTTGATCAGGTCTCCGATGTAAAATCCCGGAAGTGATGTCAGGACGGCCAATGGTGCCGATTTAAAAAAAAAATTACAATATTCAGAATCACTAATTTTGGCAGTTTTGAATACTTTTAAGTGCAAAGTAGGTATTTGGGGTCTTTTAGACCTCCGATCCCTCCATAAAGAGTACCTGTCACCACCTATTACTGTCACAGGGGATGTTTACATTCCTCTTGACAGCAATAAAAGTGATCAGAATTATTACTTTTTTTAAAGGGACAATGTAAAAATAAATAAAATAAAATTATTAATAATAAAAAATTAAAATAATTTAAAGTGTCTCGCACAGCAAAGAAAATGCATACATAAGTCACGCCTGCAAATGTAAACATGTTCAAATCACACATGTGAGGTATCGCCACGATTGCCAGAGTAAGAGCAATAATTCTATCAAAAGACGTTCTCTGTAACTCTAACCTGGTTACCGTTACATTTTTTTAAATCTTCGCCTATGGAAATTTTTAGGTACCGTTTGTTGCCATTCCACAATTTCAATGCATTACATTACATTATACAAAAAACTTTGGCTAACTTTACTGTTTCAATTTTTTTTAATCCATGAAAGTGTATTTTTTACCCAAAAAATTGCGTTTGAAAGACATCTGCGCAAATATGGTGTGACATAAAATATTGAAATTATTGCCATTTTATTCTCTAGGGTCTCTGCTAAAAAATATATATACACTATTTGGGGGTTCTAAGTCATTTTCTAGCAAAAAATATGGATTTCAACTTGTAAGAAATAAATGTCAGAAATAGGCTTATGCATGAAAGGGTTAAGAAAGCTTCCTTGTTAACCAGCAATCCCAGAGCCTGAAGAAAGTCTTGCACTTGCTTCAGGTTTGTGGCCTGTTGCTGATAGGATCTTGTTATCATGAGCAAGTCCTCCAAGTAAGGAACAATCATGATCACCTTCAACCTCAACAGTAGTGATGGACGAACTTCCGATGGGACGTTTCGCGAACGTGGCCAAAAGTTTGCTAACCGCAAAGTTCGCGGCAGACCCCATTGACTTTAATGGCAGGCGAACCTTAAAAACCTACAGGTCATATTTTCAGCCACAAAATACTTACTAGCTGTGCACACATAGTCCCACCACATGGACACTGACATAACAAAAGTATTAAGTGAATCTGGGACCGACAACGACAAGCATTTTTTTTTATCTGTCAAATTTTGACAATTCAGGAGAGCATGAAGACCATGGAGGAGAGGCAATGTCAGGGCAGGCTATGAAGGGGAAGCAGGAGATGATCAGTGCCACAGTCAGGGCAGTGCAGTCCTGTGCCAGTGTCCCAGTGTGCCAACCTGTGCTTGAGCCCCTCCCTCTGCCTGGCCCTTACCCCCACCTATGCAGGGCTCCACTGCGGTGGTCCGGAGGTGCCAGTCCAGTGCTGATCCTCAGCCATCGTGCTGGCACTGCCTGTTGATTGGCTTCTCCGCTGCTATCTCCCTCACTGTCTGAAACCAGCACTGCGATAGAGACTGAGCACTGACACCAGCACCGTGATAGAGAGCACTGACACCAGCACCGAGATAGAGAGCACTGACACCAGCACCGAGATAGAGAGCACTGACACCAGCACCGAGATAGAGAGCACTGACACCAGCATCGTGATAGAGAGCACTGACACCAGCACTGGGATAGAGATAGAGAGCACTGACACCACACCAGCACCGTGATAGAGAGCACTGACACCAGCACCGTGATAGAGAGCACTGACACCAGCACCGAGATAGAGAGCACTGACACCAGCACTGTGATAGAGAGCACTGACACCACACCAGCACTGTGATAGAGAGCACTGACACCACGCCAGCACCAAGATAGAGAGCACTGAGTCCACACCAGCACCATGATAGAGAGCACTGACACCCACACCAGAAAAGAAAGTATATTATACGTGTAGAACCCTATATACTGTACACCTATACCAGTCCTTAAAAGGACCTTTGTGGACCTAGGAGCTAGTGATTTTCAGACTGTGCCTCAGTCCCTACACTGATAAAAGACAGCTGCAGAATCAGCCAGCAGCAAGTATAATAGGCTTTCTATATTTGAAAGATAGTATATTATACGTGTACAACCCTATATACTGTACGTCTATACCAGTCCTTAAAAGGACCTTTGTGGACCTAATAGTAATAGCTAGTGATTAAACTGACTGTCCCTGCTCCACACAGCGTCCTGTCCCTACACTGACAAAAGACAGCTGCAGAATCGGTCAGCAGTGCACTCAGCAATCAGCAGCACAGCAGTCAGCAGCAGTGCACCAGAACCCTATATACTGTACACCTATACTAGTCCTTAAAAGGACTTTTGTGGACCTAATAGCTAGTGATTTGTGTCACTACAGTCTGTCCCTGCTCCACACAGCAACCTCTCCCTACACTGATAAAAGACAGAATGTAAAATTGACGCCAGATCAGGTCTATTTATAAGGTAGGGGGAATGTCCAATTGTCCATGTGCTGAAATGTCTCAATTGGCTGTCCTGTACCCCATGATGGATGTGTCATCATGGGTCAAAGTTCTTTCACAATGTAAACGCATATGTCCGCCGAGGGAACAGCGGCAGAAGTCCGCCGGTTTAGCAAATTGCCAACACGCAAAATTCGCCACGAACCGACCGCTGGGCGAACCGCAAGGCCACCTCTACTCAACAGGACCAATGCCTCTGAGAGAACCTTTGTAGGTGCTGAGTCTAACATGAAAGGAAGGGCCCGACACTGAAAGTGGCGGATCTCTGAGCCAACCTTGATTGCTAGCCTGAGATTAGGGATGGGCAAACGGTTCAGCCCGAGCATAAGTTTGGGCCAAACTTTCGTTGCTCGGACGTTCAGTGAACATCCAAACAGGTCGTTCGTCCTTTTTATAGGCCCCTGAACAGACCACAATGCATTGCGGCACTGAACAGTGCATTGCAAGCCCTGATTGGCTGAAGCAGTGAAAGCTTCAGCCAATCAGGGCAAAAAGCACTGTCAGAGTCATGATTGTACACTGCCATCATGACTTTATCCAATCATGGCTCATTCCCTCCCCACAATATAAAAGTATTCTTTCAATAGCAGCCATTTTCAGTGTGCTTTTGGCATGGAGAGAGATAGAACAGGGCTCTGTTCAGTGCTATTAGTTAGTTAGTGTGCTATACTGTGCAATTTTGCTTCAATTGTCAGTGTAGAATATTAGTTTAGTGTTAGTCTAGGGATAGTGTGAGTGTAGTGAGGAGGACCATTCAGCTTTGCATAGTGTGTAGCTAGAGTAGGGACAGTTCAGATAGTTTCACTTTAGTGTAGTGGGACCGTGTCATTCATACACACATTAGTGTAGAGTAGGGACAGCTCAGATAGTTTCAGGGTAGTGTAGTGAGACCATGCAAGTAATCTTGACATTAGTGTATAGCTAGAGTAGGGACAGTTCAGATAGCATCAGTGTAGTGACGGTTGAACACCGTCTATTTGATTGGGTTACTGCCAGTTTAACGCCATTTACTTCTGTGTACGTTACTGCCAGTTTAATGCCATATAGTTTTGTGTGCCTTACTGCCAGTTTAACACCATATAGTTCTGTGTGTGTTACTGCCAGTTTAACGCCATATAGTTCTGTGTGTGTTACTGCCAGTTTAACGCCATATAGTTTTGTGCGTTACTGCAAGTTCAATGCCATTTACTTCTGTGTGCATTACTGCCATTTTAACACCATATAGTTTTGTGTGCCTTCCTGCCAGTTTAACGCCATATAGTTTTGTGTGTTACTGCCAGTTTAACGCCATATATGTGTGTTTGTGTTACTGTATGTTTGGCGCATTATATTGCAGTATATTATAGTCTATCTGTGGAGTGTGTCTGTGTAAGTATTCAAATAAAGTGCACCAAACACTACTTTACATTGATTAACCACTTCAGCCCAGGAAGATTTGGCTGCTGAATGACCGGGCCATGTTTTGCAATTCGGCACTGCGTCGCTTTAACTGACAATTGCGCAGTCATGCGATGCTGCACCCAAACAAAATTGATGTCCTTTTTTTCCCACAAATAGAGCTTTCTTTTGGTGGTATTTGATCGCCTCTGCGGTTTTTATTTTTTTCTCTATAAACAAAAAAAGAGTGACAATTTTGAAAAAAACGTAATATTTTGTACTTTTTGCTATAATAAATATCCCCATTTTTATTTTTTTAAAAGCAATTTTTTTCTCAGTTTAGGCTGATATGTATTCTTTTACGTATTTTTGGTAAAAAAAAACTTGCAATAAGCATCTGTTGATTGTGCAAAGTTATAGCGTCTACAAAATAGGGGATAGAATTAAAGCATTTGTATTATTATTTTGTTTTTTACTAGTAATGGCGGCGATCTGCAATTTTTATCGGGACTGCGACATTATGGCAGACACTTTGGATATTTTTGACACATTTTTTGTAACCACTGGCATTTATACAGCGATCAGTGCTATAAAAATGCACTGATTACTGTATAAATGTCACTGGCAGAGAAGGGGTTAACACTAGGGGTGTGATCAAGGGGTTAACTAGTGTGTTCCGTAGTGTGTGTTTCTAACTGAAGGGGGAGGGGACTGACTAGAGGAATTGACGGATCATGGTTCCTAGCTAATAGGAACACACAATGTGTCACTCCTCTCAGAACAATAAAAACAAAGAAACACCAATCCTAAAAAGTGTAAAAATGTGAAGCGATCGAACAGTCACACTGTGACTGTGACAAAGTGCATGCATGTGAAATGCATCATCAAGGCAACACTAATACAGCTTATGGAGCAGTCACCATATCTCATTATCCATTAACCATTGGTAGCTTGGATTGTTACCCTAGTCTATCAGCTCTATCAGCTCAGACCGTTTCAATAGTGGGTCACACATCCCCACAGTAGTGATTTAGTAGTGGCTGCACTGCTTGCAGTGGAGAGAATTACAGCAGATCCATTACAGCCATGCCGGGTTTCCCCTTTCCCGCGTCAGTGTCGCAGCTGGACTGACGACACTGACACACGCGGGATAGAGCTCCATTCCATCTTCCCGCTGAGAGCTGTTGCGGCATTCATCCCCCCACACATTACACCATCATCTGCAGGTCAGTGAGCACGTCCCTCTATGATCACACTACAACCCAGCAGGGGGTCCGTTGGCCACCTCTTTCCTCCTTCCCTCCCCCCCGCTATGGGAGTACGGGTCTAATAGAGACACTATTCAGCTTCTTGTTGCTCAGCGGATTGGAGGTGACTGTGTAAGCTTTTTTTCCTATATCCGTATTGTGATCTACCAGGACTGGTTTTATCATCTGCAAGTTTGAATAAAAAATATTCATTATCATTATATTTAATCTATTATGGGCTGCTTTTATAACCCATTGAGCGCTGGATTCCTGTGTTTGTACTCCTCACAGAACAGAACAAGGAAGTGTGTGTTTACACACACTCACCTCTGTTCTGTCTCTCCTGCTCGCGATCACTCATGGTCGGCGGTCATCACAATTTTTTTTTAAATTTGGTGTGGAGTTCCCCTTAAAATCCATACCAGACCTGAAGGTTTTTTTTATCACTGACTTCTCTGTATTACGGGGAACCGACAATTCATATAGTCGCGAGTGATTTTAAAATACTTTTTTTCCTGCAGAAATTACACTTTGTGCAGGGACAGTTCTAAGTACAGGAAACATGTGCCCCTTTACAGGCATACTATAGACACCCCCCAGGTATGAAATTTAAAGGAATATTACACTTTTATTGTTTCATTTTAAGCATTATTAAAATCACTGCTTCCGAAAAAACGGCCATTTTTAAAACTTTTTTTTGCATTGATACATGTCCCCTGGAGCAGGACCCAGGTCCCCAAACACTTTTTAGGACAATAACTTGCATATTAGCCTTTAAAATTAGCACTTTAGATTTCTCCCATAGACTTGAACAGGGTGTTCCGTGGCTTTTCAAATTTCGTGCGAACACCCCAAATTGTTCACTGTTCGCCGAACAGGCAATGTTCGAGACGAACATGAGTTTGACTTGAACTCAAAGCTCATCCCTGTTTCTGAGGTTGAGGATGATAGAAACATGAGCCTAGAGAGAAGGAAGAACACCAGGGCTGTTTTAAGGCAGGGTAAAAGGGGCACCTGCCCTGGGCCCTGTCATTGTTGTGGGGCCCAAATCAGCTGCCTCATACGTGCCAACTATCCTGGTTTAAATTCCCTTGTCGCTTGAGGTTTTTAGTCCTGTGCTGTGTCCCAATATCTCAGTGTGAAGTGCTGCTACTAATGCTGCCCAGCTCTGCCCTATTGTGTACAGGTGACTCACCTCCAGATCCTGTGTTTACATGTAAATAACAGGCATTCATATGTAAATAGTGGCGGCCAGCGGCATTGATATGTATATCATTGCCCCTGAGGTCATATCCACAGTAATCTCTAGCAACCAATCAACAAGCAGAAATCATGTGCTGTAACCTCTAGCAACTAATCAGTGAGCCATAATGTGTGCTCTAACCTCTAGCAACCAGTCAGTGAGCGGTAATGATACACTGTAACCTCTGGCAAACAATTGCAATAGCCGCCCGAACTGATTCAGTAAACAGATTTTGAGCCTAGCTGCTATTTATTGTAAGTCTCAGAGCAGTTGGAGAGCAAAACTGCATGGGAGGCCCCAAGAAAAGTTTTGCCCAGGGTCCAATCAATATTAAAGTCGGCCCTGGAGAACACTGGTAGACAAATTGGCATTCATGCTCCCCCAGCTGCAGCATATTGCCAAGTTGTCTCCAGTGGTAATGATGATGATGGAGGAGATCGAGGTGATGATAATGATGATGATGACGATGAGGTCACTGATGCGACTTGGGTGCCAGATAGAGCAGAGGAGGCGGCACAACCCCAAGGAGGCTGACATCAAGAAAGAGTAGAGAGCAGCCATCCTATTCCATCACATTCTGCAGCTGTCATCTCCCGGCCCTCTCCCCAAAGCTCAGCTGTCTGGGCCTTTTTCAGCACATCTGCAGCAGATCTGACTGTTGCTATCTGCAAACTGTGTCTCAGGCACATTGTGGCAAAAACACCAGCTCTTTGGGTACCACATGCTTAACAAGGCATTTAACATCCAACCACTGAACCTGTTGGCAAAAGCACCTACAATCCACACAAAAGGGGCACAAATCTGCCCCTCCTTTTCCTCCTTACCCATTTCAGTCTGCCCCTGCTATACAGAGTCATTACCTCTCAGCAGCCTCCACTGACAGGGATGATGGTATAGCACAGAGTGTCCCAGGTCCTATCATCACATCTGCCAGCAGCACACCACCAGCTGTAGACTGAAGTGGGCAAATTTCTCTGCCCCATCTGCTGCAGCGGGAAAAAAAATACAGTCCCTGCCACCCACATGCCTAGCCTCTAAATGCAAGCTTGTCAAAGCTGTTGGCTCTCCAACTTCTGCCTTTCAGCAGATGGAGGATTCTGCCCCCTTCCCTGAATTTGCACAATGAGCTGTACCACAATAGCAGTTTCCCAGTCGCTACTAATTTTCACATAATGCTGTTCCAGCTCTCTACCTTCACTTGGAAGGGAATGTTCTAGCATCTTTGGGCAAAGTAGTCAGCCGTAAAATCCACCTTACTGCTGACAAGTGGTCCAGCAAGCATGGGCAGGGACAATATATTTTATTTACAGCACACTGGGTATTGCTGCTTGCAACTCTAAAGCATGCTTGGTGCTACATCTTGTTGTGCCCCCACGTCTCTATACAGCTGGTGGTGATGATGCCAGACCTGTGAGCTCTACCCCCTCCCCCTCCATGCCCCCCTCTGCAGAATTGTCCTCCTGTCTGCCCTTAGACAAGGAAATTTGACCCATGTGCCATGCCTGGCACATGTGTTCAATTTAGTGGTGCAGCCTTTCCTAAATATGTACCTAGGGTTGAAAGATTTGTTAAAGCTGGCCAGAAGAGTCTGTAGCCATTTCAGTTGATCATGCACAGCCAGTGCTTGATTGGCTGAAATTCAATGGGAATTCCACTTGCCAGTAAACCGCCTGACTTGTGACATGTCCATCAGGTGGAATTCGACTTTGGAAACGCTGCAGCGGCTATACATGCAGCAGAGGGCCATCAATGAGTACCTGTGCGAATACGGCACGATGACAGGCTCAGGCCTCCCGGCTTTTTTCCCCCACCTCAATGGCTGATTATTAAGGATGCATGCACTGTGTTGTCCCAATATGAGGAGGCCACAAGGATGGTGAGCCGTGACAGTGCAAGCATTATTGACACAATCTCTGTTGTGTTCATGCTGGAGCAGACTCTGCATGGCACTATGGACATGGCACTGGAGGCAGAGCAGTAGGAGGAAGAGGAGAGGGGAGGAGGATGTGGAGGAGGATTCTGGCACTTTCATAGGCTTTGAAGAAGAGGAAGACATGCATCAATGTGCAAGTGATGGCTTTCCAACCCCTTGGGAGTAGTATGTGGTTGGGATGAGGAAGCTCCAGATGCTGTCATCCTGAGTGATCCCGAGGACTCTGCTTCTCAAGCCTCTGCAAATTTGAGGAGCATAGGCAACCTCATCCTTCAAAGCCTGCGAAATGACCCAAGAATATGTGGCATAAAGGAGAAGGATGATTTATGGTTGTCAATCCTCCTTGACCACCGTTATAAGGGGAAGGTCTCAGAACTCATCCCGCCCTCACAGAGAGTGCAGAAGATAAAATCTCTTGAGGACATGTTAAAGAGGAATTTATTGAACGTTTTTCCTGACTCCAGTAAGGTTACAGTGTTGTGGAAAACTTAGTTTTGAGTCTTCTGTTGGTCAAGAGAGGAGCGTTGGAGAAGGCGTCTGCCTAAGTGAGTAATTTCAGATTTTTTTTAGTCCTCGCCACCCAGGGCTGTCAGCGTCCACATCCCATCAGCAGCGTCTGCATGACGTGGGGGACAATTACCTCTGGACCAAAACGGAGATGGAGAGCTTTCTAGCTGACAATTCACTGAGATACTGGGTCATGAGAATAGACCACTGGCCAGAACTTGCTCAGTATGCTTTTGAGTTGTTGGGCTGCTCTGCATCCAGCGTGCTTCCAGAATGGGCATTCAGTGTTGCAAGAGGTTTCATATCAATGTATCTCAATTTATCCAGAGTCTCCCGCAACTTATTCCATCTTTAAAAGATTTGAATCCTATAGAAGCATTATACAGCATTATATTTCACTTTTTATCAAGCCCTGTTGACCTTGCAAAACTTGAGTTACCTAGATTATATAGGCCGATGGGAAGCAGACTTACAAATTAAATTTACAGATAAACAAAAATATAAGGTTATACAACTTTATGATATGTCTGCTACCTCATGCAGAATGGCGGAGGTAAATTTTAAACTCCTTTCTCAGTGGCACTATACACCATTAAAATTGCACGCAATGTACACTTCAAATTCACACCTGTGTTGGAGAGATTGTGGAGACCGAACTACACACGAGCACATATGGTGGTTTTGCCCTAAGATCCACCCATTTTGGGAGGAGGTGGCAAGGTTGATCTCTCTGATACAAGGTGGAGTAACCAGATCTGAACCACTGACATATCTATTTCACTGTACAAATGAATCGATAAGTCAATATAGGATGACTATGATTCCACATATATTAACGTAGGTAAATCTCTCGCAATCTATACCTACTATTTTGTAATGGCTACGTAGGATTGATGAGCTCTGTCTAATGGAAGAATTAACTTGTAGGAATAAAGGGCTAACCAGGAAATAGCTTAATACATTGGCAAAATTGTTTGAATTTAAAAATACTAGGTTATATCATGAAATAATTTCAGAGTATGACATACCAGTTAATATTTTTTTATTTTTTTTATAATCCTTTACAGCTTTATATACTTGTCATAGGCCTCTCTTTCATCTCCCTCTTCTTTCACCTCTTTCTCTCTCCCCTTATTTTTTTTTCATTGGGAATTTCTTGCTTTTTTGTATATATATATATATATATATATATATATATATATATATATATTTTTTTTTTTTTTCTTCTTTCTTTTATTTGTTATTCCCTCCCACCTCCCTTCTAGTTCCTTGAAGGGAGGAGGGTGGGAATTAAAAACTTAAATTTATATGGAATGTGTTCATGTAAGGCATATTTACGATTGGGACATGTTGAAATTTTAACTACATTCGTTGTAGGGAACAATTTCGCTATTAATAGGAACATATGATTTAAATTATAAATTAAATGTTCCACTGGTATTTATAAGGCCTGACATATATTACATTGTACTGTTTTCTTAACTGTTTTTCTATTTAAAATAACAATAAAAAAGTTATTAAATAAAAAATAAAAAGCAATTGAAGTTGGTTACAAAGAAATTTCTGTTGGCTAGGGTGAGATAAAATAGAGATGTTAAGCCTCCAGGGTGGTGGCAGAGTATTAGGAGAAAGGGTTAAGTACAAAGTAATGGGCGCATGGTCCGACCATATGATCACTCCAATTCATTGTGATGTAAATTTACCCACCAGGAAGAAGTCAATTCTTGAATATACCTTGTGAAAATATGAATAAAAGGTATAATTCTCTCATTCCCATGGATACACCTCCATGCATCATAAAAGTCTGATGAGAGAGGCAACAGTGGAAAAAGAGTCTATTGATAGTTCAACAACCTCATTGAAGTCCCTGCATAAAATTACAGGGCTAGATCTATATGGTTGAAGTTTGGCTAACAAGGATTTAAAAGGCTTTTCCTGTGGAAATTGGAAGTGTATACATTGACTAATGTAATTAGCTGGTTATTAAAGGTCGCTACAACAATAAGAAAGCAGCCATTAAGGTCTGTAACTTAGGATTGTAGTTGTAAGGCAATCATGTCGCAAATCACAATCATTACTCTCTTACATTTGGATTCTGCATGGGGGCGAAAAAAGTGTATGGAGATTTAGGGTGGTAGCATTTGGGAGCTTTTTGTTGATGGCAATATGCATCTCTTAACACAGATGACATCACATTTAGAGGAAAGAACTTCTTTCCATAAGAGTACGCATTTAAAGGGGCCGTTGAGCCTTTTGGTATTCAGGGATAAAGTATTAAAGAGGAACTGCAGTCTGCTCATATAATTTGTAATAAAAACATCTTTGCCATTCTGAAGCTTCCCTCCAACCACTTTGCATATTATTTTATATACACTGTGATTCTGTACTTGCCAAATATGCTGCAGAAAGCTCCCTCCTCTGAGTCTGGCTGCAACTATTTTAACTGTGGGCAGCTGAAGCTGCTGCCTGTTCACTTCCTGGATTTACACAGATACACAGAAGCACACCTCCAGCTCTGCAGCTCTCATTGGCCCTCTGACTCATCCCCCTCCCTTCCTGGCAAACTCTCACAATAATGAAAGAGAGAGAGCTGTACATGTCATAAGCCTAGACTTTTTACCAGACAAGAAACAGAAAGTGGGCTGTTTAATATATTTACTGGCAGAAAAAAAATGTTTTACTATCCAAACTTAAAACAACAAGGGCAGAATATTTAATAGATGGAAATATGAAAAAATGACTGAAGTTTGGCTTTAGGTGACATGAAAGCAGGACTAAAATTGTAGGGAGATTAGAGGCGCGTTATTGGGAACGAGAGACATGCTATCAATATAGAGTCTATGAATATCATAAGGTTATAACCATCAGGTTTAGTAAACATAAGTTTTATGTATTGTCAATAGGGATGAGTCAAACACCCCCAGTTTGGATCGCACGCGACAAAACATTTGTGCGAACATGCGAACACCATTTAAGTCTATGGGACACGAACGTGTAAAATCAAAAGTGGTAATTTTAAAAGCTTATATGCAAGTTGTTGCCATACAAAGTGTATGGGGACTCGGTGTACTGCCTCAGGGTACAAGTATCAATGCAAAAAAACATTTTTAAAACAACCATTTTTTCAGGTGAAGTGATTTTAACAATGCTTAAAGTGAAACAATAAAAATTGAAATATCCCTTTAACCACTTCAATACCGGGCCATAGTCAAATGACGCCCACAGATGGGATCTCCCATCCTGGGTGGGCGTCATATGACGGCCTCGGTATTTTGCCCCTCCTGCGGGCCCACAGAGCGGCGATCGTGGATGAGGTGTGTCCCTCAGACACAGCCCATCCCCTATCTGTGGGATTTCCATCCCCATCCACCCCCCGATACACGTGACCGGCCGTGTCCAATCACAGCCGGTCACATGTCCTGTGCACATGCACAGCGCTCGTGCACGCGCCTAGGGCACGTGCAGAGCGGCGATCGGGGATGCGGCTTGTCACCCTGACACAGCCCAACCCTGATCGCAGTAAAGAGCCAATGAAATTGTCTCTTTACCATGTGACTGGCTGTGTCCAATCACAGCCGGTCACAGAATGTAAACCGATCGTGTGTGAGGAGGATATTTCGGTAACATCGAGTTACCACCTAGTGTACACCAACCACACTGATTACTACCCCCCAATAAAGAGGACCTGTCACCACCCATCAAAGTACCTGTCACCACCCATCAAAGTACCTGTCATCACCCATCACAGTCCATCTGAGTACCTGTCAGCCCATCTGAGTACCCGGGTACCTGAGTACCTGTCACAGCCCATATGAGTACCCGAGTACCTGAGTACCTGTCAACCCATCTGAGTACCTGAGTACCTGTCAGCCCATCTGAGTACTAGAGTACCTGAGTACCTGTCAGCCCATCTGAGTACCCGGGTACCTGAGTACCTGTCACAACCCATCTGAGTACCTGAGTACCTGTCACAGCCCATCTGAGTACCCGAGTACCTGAGTACCTTTCAGCCCATCTGAGTACCCAAGTACCTGAGTATCTGTCACAGTCCATTTGAGTACCAGAGTACCTGTCACAGCCCATCTGAGTACCGGAGTACCTGTCACAGTCCATCTGAGTACCGGAGTACCTGTCACAGTCCCTCTGAGTATCCGAGTACCTGAGTACCTGTCAGCCCATCTGAGTACCCGAGTACCTGAGTACCTCTGAGCCCATCTGAGTACCCAAGTACCTGTCCCAACCCATCTGAGTACCCAAGTACCTGTCCCAGCCCATCTGAGTACCCAAGTACCTGTCCCAGCCCATCTGAGTACCCGAGTACCTGAGTACCTGTCACAGCCCATCTGAGTACTCGAGTACCTGAGTACTTGTCACAGCCCATCTGAGTACCCGAATACCTGTCACAACCCATCTGAGTACCCGAGTACCTGTCACCGCCCATCTGAATACGCGAGTACTTATCACAGTCCATCTGAGTACCTGTCACAGTGCATCTGACTACCTGAGTATCTGAGTACCTGTCACAGCCCATCTGAGTACCTGAGTACCTGTCACAGTTCATCTGAGTACCTGAGTACCTGTCACAGTCTATCTGAGTACCTGTCACAGTTCATCTGAGTCCCCGAATACCTGTCACAGTCCATCGGAGTACCCAAGTACCTGTCACCAGCCAGTTGGAGTACCCGAGTACTTGTCACCAGCCCATCGGAGTAACGGAGTACCTGTCACCAGCCCGTCGGAGTAACGGAGTACCTGTCACCAGCCCATCGGAGTAACAGAGTACCTGTCACCAGCCCGTCGGAATAACGGAGTACCTGTCACCAGCCCATCAGAGTACCCGAGTACCTATTTGCAGTCCATGTCTCATAGAATACATGTTGAGGTGTTTGCTTTCCAAAATGGGGTCATTATGGGGGTAATTTCATTGTCCTGGTGCTCCAGGACCTTCAAAAGTGTGATATGTAGGAATGAAATGAGATGTGTAATTTATGCTCCTATTACGCCTGAAGGTACTACTTCAATGTGGGACCTCTGTATTTGGCCAGGCTGTGTAAAAGTCTCACACATGTGTTATCGCAATACTCAGGAGGAGTAGCAGAATGTGTTTTGGGGTGTAATTTTTGCTATATACATGCTATGTGTTAGAAATATCTTATAAATGGACAACTTTGTGTAAAAAAACAAAAAAAAGATTTTCATTTTCTTTCCACTTTTTCTGAAGACTTGTGTAAAAAAACTAACCGTTCAAAAGACTCATAATGCATCATAGAATATACTTTGGGGTGTTTTTTTTTCCAAAATGGTGTCATTTTGTGGGTAATTGTGGCCAGGCTGTGTAAAAGTCATACACCTGTGGTATCGCCATACTCAGGATGAGTAGCAGAATGTATTTTGGGGTGTCATTTTTGCTATGTACATGCTTTGAGTTAGAAATCTTATAAATTGACCACTTTGTGTAAAAAAAATATGTTTTCATTTTCTTTCCACATTTTCCAAAGACTTGTGGAAAAAAATGAACTATTCAAAAGACTCATTATGCCTCATAGAATATATATTGGGGTGTTTGCTTTCCAAAATGGGGTCATTATGCGGGTAATTCCATTGTCCTGGTGCTCCAGGGCCTTCACAAATGTAATAGGTCGTTAGGAAATTAGAGGTGTAATTTATGCTCCTAGAACCCCTGACAGTGCTCCCTGCATGTTGGACCTCTCTGTGTGGCCAGCCTGTGTAAAAGTCCCACACATGTGGTATCGCCATACTTGGGAAGAGTTGCAGAATGTATTTTGGGGTATAATTGGAAGTATGCATATGCTGTGTATGAGAAATAGCTTGTTATTATGACAATTTTGTAAAAAAAAAAATCTTTTTCCCAAGAATTGTGGGAAAAAAATACAACTTCAAAAAACTCACCATGCCTCTTACTAAATACATTGGACTGTCTACTTTTCAAAAAGGGGTAATTTGGGGGGTATTTGTACTTTTCTGACATTTCAGAGCCTCAAGAAATGAAATAGGCCATCAGTGCATCACGTGGGATCAGATGTGATCAATTTTCAATGATTTGCACCATAGCTTGTAGACTCTATAACTTTCAAAGAGACTAAACAATATCCACTAATTTGGGTTATTTTTACCAAAGAGATTTAGCAGTATAAATTTTGGCCAAAATGTATGAACAAAAATTACTTATTTGCAAAATGTTATCATAGAAACTAAAAAAAAAAGCGTTTTTTTTTTCAAAATTTTCGCTCTTTTTTCACTTATGTCGCAAAAAATAAAAAACCCAGTGGTGATTAAATACCACCAAAAGAAAGCTCTATTTGTATGAAAAATTTTTGTTTGGGTACAGTGTTGCATGACTGAGTAACTGGCATTCAAAGTGTGAGAGCGCTGAAAGCTAAAAATTGGTCTGGTAAGGAAGGGTGTATAAATGCCCTGTATTGAAGTGGTTAAATATCGTTCCTGGGGGCCCCCTTAGTCTGCCTGTAAAGTAGTGCATCTTTCCCATGTTTATAACACTGCCTTGCTAAAGAAGCTGAGGGTAAAGGTGATAGACTGGCCAAGTATGTCACCAGACCTAAACCCTATTGAGCATCTGTGGGGCATCCTCAAACGAAACGTGGAGGAGCACAAGGTCTCTAACATCCACCAATTCTGTGATGTCATAATAGAGGCGTGGAAGAGGACTCGAATGGCAACCTGTGAAGCTCTGGTGAAATCCATGCCCAAGAGGGTTAAGGCAGTGCTGGAAAATAATGGTGGCCATGCAACATATTGACAATGTTGGGCTCAATGTGTACATTTTCACTTAGGGGTGTATTAACTTTTGTTGCCAGAGGTTTAGACATTAACGGCTGTGTGTTGAGTTATTTTGAGGGGACATACAATTTACACTGTTATACAAGCTGTACACTCACTACTTTACATTGTAGCAAAGTGTCATTTCTTCACTGTTGTCACATGAAATGATATAATAAAATATTTACAAAATTGTGAGGAATGTACTCACTTTTGTGAGATATTGTATATAGTAGTCAACCTTTATCACTTTTTTGGAACATCTACTGTAAATGAAAACAACTGTTAAATGAACAATACTTTAAATTCACTTTACAGTACGTGGAATTAATTTTGTTCAATGCTTGTTAAAGTGATTTTTGTTTCCTAAAAGACTAAACACTAGTTAAATAAGTGGAATAACAATTTGTGATTTTATTGGGCTTGCCGGATTCACAGGCATACAGAAAAAAGGACTGCATATTGATATGGTTTGGTTTGCCCACTGTGAATTCACTGCACACATTGGGGAATCTATTAGATTCTACCTAGACTAGTATTTGTCAACTAGGGATGCGCCGAACACCCCCGATTCAGTTTGAACCAGAAAATGCAAACAGTAAAAAAATTTGTGCAAACATGCAAACCCTATTAAAGTCTATGGGATGATAAAATGAAAAATCAAAAGTGCTCATTTTAAATGCTTATATGCAGGTTACTGCCATAAAAAGTTTATGGGGGGGGCGTGGCTTGGACGGGACCCGAGATGGCTGCCTAAACAGGGAGCTCCCGCACCGAGAGGACGAAAAAGATGCCTTACTAGAGGATCCAGACGAGCACCAACCATGGGCAGGTCCAATAGGAGCACCTCGACCCCCTGCACCGTTAAAGACCCCGGGGCGCAACTTGGGAACAGCATCCCGGAGATGTTCCGCTCCCGCCCGGCGGGCCAGCACGTGGAGACGCAGGCCTCACAGGCCTCCCAGGCCTCCCGAGACTCACAGGCCGCATCCCCGGACTCGCGTAGATAGGCCGCGGACCGGAAGTTGGAGAGCCCCGCGGTGCCTAGCCTCCTGGATCTCCAGAGGGATCTGCAGAACGTTGCGCTGGACATTAAACATACCCTGACCTCTGCCATTGCCGAATTGAAGACGGACATTCATGCTATGAATCACCGCCTAGCAGCAGTAGAAGACACTTCCCAGTTACAGGCTGCAGCTATCAGGCAAGTGCAACGATCTTTTGACTCACAACTTCCCCATATCTATGAGCTCCATCGCCAAGTGGAAGACTTGGACAATAGGGGCCGCAGACACAATCTTAGATTGAGGGGGGTTCCGGAAGGTGTAGATGCGGCCGCCATGCCACAAACAGTCTGTGCCATTTTTAACAACCTGCTGGACCGGCCTGCAGACACCCCGATTGAGATGGAGCGCATCCACCGTGCGCTGAGACCCCCCCCTCGGGACTCCGATCCCCCTAGAGACATTATCTGCTGTATCGTTAACTTCCCTCTTAAGGAAGAAATCCTCAGAAAGGCAAGAGAACGGGGACGTATTTTATTTAACGGAGCAGAGGTAAAACTTTTCCAGGATCTCTCACAAATAACTTTGCAGAACAGGCGCACGTTACGCCCCCTGCTAGACATACTGCGAACACGCAATATCCAATATAGATGGAAGTTCCCATTCTGTCTTTCGGCTACCTCCAGAGGGCGCATCGCACTGCTCAGGACCCCAGAGGACTTACCTATGTTTTGCGAACAGCTAGACATACCGTTGGTGGATATCCCGGAATGGTGTGCCTTTTACTTCCCTACTGAGCCGTGGAAATCAGTGGCCCTCAACGCATCGCCTAAGAGCCAGCGACCGAGCTCCAGACGCCGCAGATTGGACCCCACCTCACCTGGAGACCGCCAGTCCAGAAGAGACCCCTCCTCTCGCAGCGCACACCTGGCTGACACTCCAAGACGAGATCGCCACAATGACTAGTCTGCCTTGACACCTTTTTTCTCCTCCTCAAGGCCCCGCCCGAGGACAGCGACAGAACTTACCAGTTCCACCTTTACAGGCACCTGCTTTAGGTGCTATCTCCGTCCCCCCCCTCCCTCCCCCCCCTTGTTTCTCTCTCCAACCAGCTCTAGGCAAGAAAAGCCGTTGACTCTTCACACCTTGTAAAGCTGGCTGCTTTGGAAGACCCATTTGACTCTCACCACCCCGAGTGGACAACATCTCTGGATGAACGCCTTCAGCAAGCACTCTGACGTCCTCAGCTACTTAGATCCAGGTACTGTCGCTGTTCGGGCACCTGCCTGTTCACAGGCTAGAGACATATTTTGGAATCCTGTCCCCTTAATAGGGCTATGCCAACATCTATCTCACCTTCAGGACTCTTCCAGTAAGGGTAATTATAGACCCCTCTACCTACATTCCTTCGCCCCCCTCCCCTTCCCCTCTCCCCTTTCCCCCCCCCCTTCTCTGGTTTTTGTTTTGTTTTGTTTTTGTTTTTGCTTGTTTGCTGTATGGGATTGCACAGCTGTCGTGTTGGTCCTTAGACGGCACGTCGCACGAATATGTTGCCACTTTGTTAGGCATCTGTTCACGCTCTCTTTCTCTCCTCATATTTATGGGGCCTGAAATAAGCGTACTTTATGTTATTTATGCCTTTGGTATTATGCCTCTATCTGTTTATGTTCAGGATGCATTTGAGTTTCAATACTGGTTATTTATATGTGTTCCCTAGACTACCATACATCACATGCTTATACGACGGCCTCCCTCCACTGTTGTATACTTAGCAGGCCCTCGTTTTTGGTTTTGGAGGACCGCTCTTACACACAGCAGGTGACGGCTAAGCTAAGCACCCTACATTGCGAATTAGTCCCCATGCCACCATCTAATATTGAGTACTGCCCTGTACAATACGTACATCCCTCTGTCTTATCTGTTTGCCATACCTGTCCTTCTCGGTGCTACTTCTCCTGACCCTCCCCAAGCTCACTGTCCCCACACAGACGGTCGCATTGACCCGTGCTGACCATCCGGCTCTCCCCCATTAGTTGGATAGGCACGCCTACGCCCACCTCCGGTATAAATCCCTGTCAGAAATCTACTTGGATTCCTGAATACTTTCTCCCCCCTCCTTCCCTCCTTTCCCCCCCCCTTACCCTCCTTTCCATTTTCTGCCCTTGCCCCCCCTTCCCTTTCCCCCCTTCCCCCTTCTCTACGCCTCTTCCCCCCCTTCTTACGCGGGGCCGCTCCTCTTCCTACTCCCCCCATTTTTGAGACACAGTCAATCCCCACTTACTATAAGATAAGAAAGGAAAACCCCCTTTTTTTACTCTTTTTTTTTACGCTATACTCACCTCTCCTCACGATCATAATCCCAGATCCTTGCAGTCTAGCACAATGAGGGAAGTTTCGAACACGCAGACACAGCTCTCTCTGAAATGCCTCTCTCTTAATGTAAAGGGTCTGAACCTCCCGGAGAAGAGATCACAGGTTCTTTCTGCCCTGTCTAAACATAAAGCACACTTTCTCATGCTACAGGAAACACACTTCCGCTCCGATGCGATTCCTAAGCTGACGAATCATATGTACAAACGCACGTTTCACTCCACCAACCCTGCTTCCAAGACTAAGGGGGTATCTATACTTATTTCCAAACTTGCTGATTTCCAACTAACTGATACCCTGAGTGATCAGGATGGTAAATATATCTTTATCAAAGGCACATACGCTTCCAAGCCTATTACGGTGGCTAATATCTACTGTCCGAATGAACATCAAGTGGCCTTCTTTAGGAAGGCTTGTGATCTTTTGTCCTCATTTAAGGAGGGTATCCTAATTCTAGGGGGAGACTTCAATGTCCCACTCAACCCGGCCCTGGATTCCTCTACGGGAGCCTCGACACTGCCTTACCGAGCTCTAAGACAGATTAGAGTTCAACTACAGAACTTGACTCTCCACGACACCTGGCGCACCATGTTCCCGATGGACAAAGACTACACCTTTTATTCCCACCCACATCAGAAATATTCCAGAATAGATTACATATTTCTCTCCCAGACCGACCTCTCACTCCTCTCCCAAGCTACGATAGAACCAATGTTCCTTTCCGACCACCACCCCATAACAATGACCCTTACTTTCCCCGACTCTAAGACGATATCCAAGACCTGGAGGCTAAACCCTTCCCTTTTAAAGGACCCAGAAAATTTACGACACCTAAACGCCAAATTACGCCTTTACTTTCAGGAAAATACCTCCCCTGAAGTCTCACCCATTTCACTCTGGGAGGCACATAAATGTGTACTGAGAGGGGAACTTATCTCCATGGCTGCAAAGGCCAAACGACAACACCAAGACAGGATCACGTCCCTTCTTAGCACAATCAAGCGACTTGAAGCAGCACATAAGCAATCGACCCTGCAAACCACACTGCAAGACCTCTTATACGCCCGTTCTTCTTTGTTAGATGAACTGGGCAAACGAACCAGGCGTAGATATGTCCTTCAACATAGAGTGTTCTATGAACACGGCAATAAGAGTGGGCGGCTGTTAGCGCACACGATTCAAACAGCTAAAACCTCGTCTATAATTCACACTCTCCGGGACAATCAGGGATCTCTCCTCTCTAAAAATGAAGACATAGCATCACACTTTGAAAAATTCTATTCTACACTCTATAACCTACCAGAGGCCAACGCAGGGCCTCCTGACGCTCCTGACCGACTTTCACAAATAAGAGACTTCTTATCTCAATATAGCCCCAACCCCATTACTCCACAGCAAACCACGAACTTAGACCAACCGTTCTCCACCGAGGAATTATCCCTCACCATCAAACAAATGAAGCCGGGCAAGAGTCCGGGCCCTGATGGCTTCCCCCTTACCTATTATAAAAGCTTTTCTGACATACTCTCTCCGCGATTGCTGACGACTCTGAACTCTCTTGCGAACCCCGCCACCCCTGCGGGGCATATGTTAGGAGCCCATATAGCCGTTATCCCCAAAGAGGGTAAAGACCCTTCTCAGGTCTCTAATTACAGGCCCATTTCTCTACTGAACGTAGATATCAAGCTCTATGCTAAGATGATAGCAAATAGACTCTCACCTCTTGTCCCTGGCCTCGTCTCCCCCGACCAGGTAGATTTTGTTCTGGGGAGAGAGGCTAGGGACAATACTATCCGGACTTTAAATATCCAACACTGGCTCTCTACAAGCGAGACTGAGGGATTCCTTCTTTCGCTTGACGCAGAGAAGGCGTTTGACAGGGTGGCCTGGGACTATATGCGGGAGGTTTTGAGGGTCATTGGCCTTCCCCCCCGTATGCTCGCATATATCAATGCTCTCTATACAAATCCTTCCGCAAGGGTGAGAGCCAACGGCCTCCTGTCAAACGCCTTCCCCATCAGTAACGGCACCCGACAAGGATGCCCATTATCCCCCCTGATATTTGTACTAACATTGGAACCCCTTCTTAACAGAATACGTGCCAACACAGACATCCAAGGGATCTTTATTAACCGTAGGGAATACAAGGTTGCCGCGTTCGCGGATGATATTTTATTGACCCTCCAAACGCCCCGGACATCTTTACCTAACCTCCTGAAGGACATTAAGACTTTTAGACTCTTATCCAACCTCAAAATCAACTATTCTAAATCCCATGCCCTCAACATCTCTCTTCCCCCACAGGACGTATCTCACTGCCAAGACTCCTTCCCCTTTCAGTGGAAGAGGGAAGCGATCACCTATCTTGGTATTCAACTCACCAAGGGAACGGCGAGTCTCTATGCCCATAATTACCTGTCGGCCCTAGCCAGAATCCAGGCTGACTTGAAGAGCTGGGCAAACCTTAATGTATCATGGTTTGGCCGCTCTGCCTTAATAAAAATGATAATTCTTCCACGCATATTATATCTCCTACAGACAATCCCAATCCAATTGCCCCCATCTTTTTTCCTATCATACAAGAAGTTATGCACACTGTTTATTTGGAGAGGCACCGCTCCCCGTATTAAATACGCTCGCCTGACGCGCCCTAAGACCAAGGGTGGCATTGCCCTACCTGTTTTATACCATTACTACCTAGCATGCCACCTGACGAGACTGGTGGACTGGAAAGCTCATAGAGGAGGAAAGACTTGGGTGGCCTTGGAAAGCTCTTTCTCAGGTTACCCACTGCACACCCTTCCCTGGCTCTCACCGAAGCACTGGCCCCACCCCGTTAAGACCCATCCGCTCATTCACACCTCACTGCTGGCCTTCAAGAAAACGGTAGCCTCCCACCATCTCTCCTCACACTTGGGCCCATTGACCCCCTTGAGGGGAAACCCTGACTTCTCTCCAGGGGAGTCGACCACGTTTCTTATGCAGGAATGGCCACATGATGACGTCTTAGCTCAGCACTTCTTTCACAAAGGACGACTAAGATCCTATGATGCACTTAAGAATACCTCACTCAAGAAGGAGTTCCCCTTCTGGACCTATAGGCAATTAAGGCACTTCTTCACCTCCCAGAATCATACCGACGTTTGGACAAGACGACTCACCCCATTCGAATCTCTTCATTCCCAAACCACACCACAAAGACATCTAATATCCCAGATCTATTCTATCCTCCAAGACGAATCCCACACTCCTCAGACTGATCCCCCTAAAGCATCATGGGGTAGGGACCTGCAAATCTCCTTCACAGACGATGACTGGGGTACTATCGCCACGTATGCACATACAGGCTCACTGAATGTAGCCATTCAAGAAAATGGCTACAAGATTATCACAAAGTGGTATAGGACACCTTCCCGCTTACATAAATTCTCTCCCTCAATCCCAAACGTATGTTGGAGGTGTAATAAAGAAGAAAGCTCTATGCTTCACATATGGTGGGAATGCACCATGCTACAACCATTTTGGAAAGAAGTACACGCCATTATAGCACAAGTCACCACATACACCCTTGATTTTAATGCTGCTCAGTATCTCCTCCATCACACTTCTTTGACCAAACGGTCATATCACAAATCTCTGGCCATGCACATGGTCAATGCCGCTAGACTTTGCATCCCTACGCTTTGGCGCTCCAATAAGACCCCTACTATTAGAGACTGGCTGACAAGGATCGCTAAAATTGAGGAGATAGAGGAACTGATCTATACCTCCCAGGACCGCATGCAGAAATTCTCCACCACGTGGGCCTGCTGGACGCATTTTAAGTCCACGGGAAGATATAAATCTTAGTTTCTACATTGACAGTTATAACTGTAAGCCACCAGAGCTGAACCCTGGCTGGACCTGGATGTTGTAATGGGGCCGGGAAGAGGAGCGCCCCCCCCCCCATCCTCCCTTTTCTCCCTATACTCCACCCCTTCCCCCCTAACCCTACACAGCTGCCCTTCTAGGGTCCCTCTACCCAACGAAAATGCCCCTCACCCCGTGAAGAAATGATACCGGGAGGCGCATCGAACCTCATAAACCTATCTGCTAGTTTCATGCTCCCTTCGAGGCCGCGGGAGGGCCGAGTATTGGGCGTCCCCGTGGTCATTGTCTACTCTTGATTACACTAGCCACCACAAGACTGGAGCCTCCCGGGAGCTCGTAACTGTTGGTAGTAAATACACTGGTTCTATCCGTTTATTAATCATATTTACATAGTACATTGTGTACTCTATCTCTTCATGTCTAGTAACTCGAATGTCTTGCCTCAATGTGATTTGTCATTGTACCGCACAGTAATTGTTGTTACCTTTCTGTACCAGTTTGCTATGACATGTA
This sequence comes from Lithobates pipiens, assembly GCF_037356315.1. Taxonomy (NCBI): domain Eukaryota; kingdom Metazoa; phylum Chordata; class Amphibia; order Anura; family Ranidae; genus Lithobates; species Lithobates pipiens. The sequence continues at coordinate 400,100,319 of NW_027507903.1, read as the reverse complement.
TGTGATTACTTTATCTTTGAATAATAAAAAAAATTTTGTGGAAAAAAAAAAAAGTTTATGGGGACCCGGTACTGCCCTTCGGGTCTGGTATGTATTTTAAGTGGAACTCCATACCAAAATGAAAAAAAAAAAATTGGTGTGGCCCCCCTCCAACATCCATACCAGATTTATCTGAGCATGCAGAATGGAGGACAGGATGGGGGTGGGGGGAGCAAGCACCCCCCCTGAACCATACCAGGCCACAAGCCCTCAACATGGGGAGGGTGCTTTTGGGTCCCCCGCAAAGCACCTTGTCCCCACAACCCTGGACATTGGTTGTGGGGTCTGCGGGTAGATTATCAGAATCTGGAAGTCCCCTTTAACAAGGGTGCCCCCAGATCCCAGCCCTCCCCTCTGTGAATGGGTAGGGGGTACAATGTACCCCCTACCCAGTCATCAAAAAAAAGTGTCAAAACAGTAAAAACCACAAAAGACAGTTTTTAACAATTCCTTTATTAAAGGAGAAGTCCAGCCTGAGCATTTTAGGCTGGGCTTCTTCTAAGGGTCACATGAGTGCAATTAGTTTTGCACTCCTGTGACCCATTTTCTGCGGAGAGTGGTCTGAAGTCCGCTGACATCAGTGCAATCATGTCAGAGAACTCACATAGCAAACACTCGTCTCCATGCAGCAGCGGCTAATCCCCGTTCCGCTAATGCCAATGTGCATGCGCGGAGTCTCAGACAAGTACAAGTGAGACCCAGAGTGGGCATGCACACTGGAGCATCCATATGAGCATGTGTACGTGCACCCACCAATCACGGCGCACGATGCCCTATATAAATGGAGAGTCTGCCTAGAGTCAGTGCTGGATCACCTTCAGCTTGTCCTTATGTTCCTGATTACTGTTCCTACCTGCTGACCTTGCTCCTGAAAACCCGTCTTCCTTGACTACTCTCCTGGATCATCCCTGCCTGTTCATCCGCCTCTGCTTACAATACAGACCTTGGCTTGGATTTACGACTATGGCTCTGCCTCCTTATTGTGTACCTTGCTGCCAGTCCATTGCGAACCTCTGCCTGTCCCTGACTATGGTTCTGCCTCCTGATTGAGTACCTAGTTGCCAGCCCATTGCCAACTTTTGCCTGTTCCTGACACTGCAGTTGATCCTGAGTCTGTACTTACCTACCTGGCTTCCACTGAACAGGTCTGGTGATCAGTTTCCATGTCTTCTCCAGAGAGGTTCCTGTATCTCTGAGCTTCAGCCTTTTGCCTGCAGGCACCTGCTCCCTTTCGATGCCCTAGCAGTCCCTGTCTCCACTACCAGGAGTGCTTGCACCAGAACCATGCACTTCGGGCTCTACTGTAAGGTACGTGACAGTACGATCCAACCACATGGAGCCCGAAAGGGGGGCCTCAACTTTGGAGGCGCTGTGCCAGCAGATTGCAGCACTTACCCAGGCAGTCCAGGGCCTACAAGATGGCTATAGTTTACTTGAGCAAAGAGTAGAGTCGCTGTCTCCAAGTGCCTCAGCACATGAGACAGTAAAGCACCTTTTCCCTCTGTTCCAGCAGCCTCAGCATCAGCACCTACAGTAATAGTGCCACCCCCTCCTTGAGTTCCCACTCCTGAGAGGTTCTCAGGGGAACCGCAGCAAGTTCCATGCCTTCAAGAATGCTTGCCAGTTATACTTCCTGTTACAACCACATACCTTCTCTCTGGAAAGAACTAAATTGGGGTTCATTGTCTCGCTACTCCAGGAGGAACCCCAAACCTGGGCTTACCGCTTGATGGAACAGGCCAGGCCTCTGTTGAACACTATGGACTCTTTCCTGGATGAAATTACCAAATTATATGACTCTCAGGGTACCACAACATCGGAGGCCAGCCTCCATGCCCTCCAGCAGGGTAACATTTGTACACATTTTAGGGGGGGTTTAGGGTAGGCACAAAAGTGAAGCTGAGAAAATACATTGTTAAAGTTACTAGGCTAGTTGTGTATGGCCCCAGGATAGCGTGCTGGGGAGGTTAGTGAAGGAAAATATGCATGAAGGATAAAAAAAGGATCAATAAAAGCTTACAGCATGCATGAGGACAAAGAGGACATTCACAGCATATTACAATAATGGTAATTATGCAATGTAGAAATTAATACAATACATTAGCAAATGTTAAATATATAGAATGTGATCGTCAGGGACTTACCAGCGATGGACAGGCACAGCTGCGTGCATGCATGCGCACGCATGCTTCTTCTCAAACTGAGCCTCAGCGTGTTCACACTGGCAGGCGTCGGCGCGTGCTTCCGGCGCGGTCGCGTACACGATCGCGGGTGGTGCACGGGCGCGCGTGCGCTAGGCGCGCGCGATAGCGCCATTTGCCGCCATTGAACGCTTAAAGGTTCTCCTAGTGCGCTGGTGCGGCGCTGTTTCGTCTCAGCTCCTGTGCGTCTGACTACCTGAACCTGAACCTGATTATCTGCTATTGTTACCGACCCGGCTTTGTTTGACTTCTCTGCCTTCTCCAAACCCGACCCGGCCTGCCTGACCTTGCTACCACTTCTGCCTGTGATTCCGTTGCCGATCTCTGCCAGTTTTACAGACACTTCCTTGCCTGCTGCTATCACCTGTCTGCTCGCCTACTGACCCAGACCGTCCGACCCTGCTCCAACCTGCTGCCTGTTCAGTGTTCAGCTGTGCCTGTGGTTCCTCTCATCGGCTCCTGTAGCTGCTGCTTGCATTTCTCAGCTCTTCTATCAACTTCCAGCCGTCCAGCCATCCAGAGGGATCTCTTCTCTGCTATCAGTCCCAGCGGCGCTATCCAGCAGGCACTCCTACCCACTGTGCTCTTGAGACCGCTGTTCCCATTCCAGTGGCTCCTGAACCAGCGTTGTAAGAGAGGTCTCCTTCTACAAGTCGGGCTTCAACACCAGGTACCTAACAGTGATGTTCCAGGCTAAAACTTACCCAAATATAGTCCTTCTGCAGGACTTGGATAATGGCAAAACAGGTCTCTGGAATAATGTGTCCCAGAGCCTGAGGGGAGATCCTAGTTGTGAACTTCAGATCATGGAGACTTCTGCCTGTCGCCAAGTACAGCAAGGTGGCGATGAGCCTTTGCTCAAGGGTAATGACAAGCCACATGCATGAGTCCTGCTTACTAATATAGGGGGTAAGCAATAAACAGTGAAAGAAGGCATCCATCATCCAGAGATAATTCCTGAAATCATCAAGATTATTCTCCTGAAGCTCCCTCAGCAAAGGCATATGGCAGAATTGGTCACGATTAAGCAACCAATTCTTGGTCCAAGAACTGCTCCATCTCATGTTCCTGGACTGGACTTGGGTAAAAGCAAAAACTCCAAGCCCAATGATAGCACAATCTCTCAGACGAGAACGCCACATGGCTAGTAGGCGAACGGCCGCTCAGATATGTACTGACACGTTTCAACAGAAACTGAAAATCAGAAAGGACCTGACAAAAACGCACTGAAAATCAGAAGCGTACTGAAAAGAACGCACTGGAAATCATACACAACCAGACAAGACTGAAAAACAGAAAGGAACTGACAAGCACGACCTGAAAAACAGAAATTAACTGACCACGATTCCAACTGCACATTGGCCAGAAAAGGCTGCTGTTCATAAAATAATAAATGCTGCACAGAAGGATGTGGGCTGTAGTTTAGATTCTTTGAATAAAATTTACAAGTCACGTTGTGTCAGCAGGGCAGCAAAATAGTAACTGACCTGTCCCACCCAGGATATTATCTTTTTGAACTACTGGCATCTAGCAGGAGATTTGAAAATATAAAGGTGAGGATAAATCGATTCAAGGAAAGTTTGTTTCTAAGAGCTATTAATTCCTTCAATACCAGGCACCCCCCCCCCTCCCCACCTTCCTGCCCAAGCCAATTTTCAGCTTTCACAGCTGTCAGGAGAGAAGACAGTTGGCTCACCTCTACTGGAGTCTTCTGTCAGATGTGAGTGAGGAAAAGATGATAAACGGCAGGGTGCCGGCAGGGGCCAACACAGAAGGTGGAGACAGAGAGGTGCAGGCATTAGAAAAGAATAGATGGGTGACAGGAAGGTTAGAGGGGAAACTGCCAGGGAGTCTGATCCATTGAGCTGCCAGGGGAAGAACTCCTTCAGTGAGAGTGGGGGGGAAACAAAGGGAAAGGATAGACAGATTATGGTGGTAGGGGACTTGATTCTTAGGACAGAGAATCTGCAATCTGTGACAAAGACCTGAAACACTGAATGCTGTATGCTGTCTGTATGCTGTCTATCCAGTGCTCAGGTTTGGCACATCACGGATCTGGTGGACAGATTATTGGGAGGGGCTGGGGAACACCCGGCTGTCATGGTGCACGTTGGCACCAATGACTAAGTCACAGACAGATGGAGTGTCCTAAAGAATGATTTTAAGAACTTAGGAGCTAAATTGAGGAAAAGAACCTCCAAGGTAGTATTCTCAGAAATACTATCGGTACCTCGAGCCACATTACAATGTTAGAGGGATTAGGGAAGTAAACAAGAGGCTGAGGAGCTGGTGTAGTGAGGAAGGGTTTGGGTTCATGGAGAACTGGGCCAACTTCTCAGTCGGTCGCCAGTTCTATAAGGGACGGACTGCACCTAAATGAGGGTGCAGATCTGCTGGGAGTGAAGATGGGCAAAAAGTTAGAGGGGTAGAGATAGTCAGCATGGAGTATATTCCAGAGGGTAGTATCGGGGGCATTAGTGGTAGGTTGACTAATGCATATAAACATGAGGTAAGTATAGTAACAATTCCTATTTGCAATCTTTTTTCTTTTTTTTTTAAATAACAAATATGTCAGTATTACATTGTATATCCCTGTATGTTGTGGTCGTTCAGATGCTTATCTAATAGTTTTTTTAAGCTATTGATGCTCCCTGCTGAATATGTGATCTGTTATCTCACCAGCCATTTCATGGCTTGGCAGTTTGGTTGAGAGCACAAGTACCTGTGACAGTTATCATTCACAGAATGCCTTGGATTTTAACTGCTTGATGGGTTAGGTAATACAGGGATATCAAGTCTCATGCAACTCACAGGAGTCTCCCGCATTCGTTGGCGGGCTCACAGCCACTCACGAGTGTGGCATAATCTCCCAGCTGTCAGCCGCAGCAGCCTGAGCCACCCCCTCCTCTCTGCCAGGGGGAGGCAGTGGCAGGGCCAATCCTAGGAAGTTGCAACAGGGTGTTTTTCACCCGGGCGCCAGAGTTCTCTCCTCTCTCCTCTCCTCTGTGTCCGTCCGAACGCCAGTGTGAGCATAGGGCAGCCTGGCAGTGCTGGGGGGGTGCTCATCTTCCTGACGAGGGTTCTAGTTAATGAATGCTGAGTGCTGATGTGCAGGAATGAATTCCTCACACTGGGACCCCGCACTGTCTCCACCAACTTCAATGGCTCCCCCTCCCATTTCTATCTTGGGCTGCAGGGCGAGAGAACTGAGGTGGGTCACACTCACAGTGTGCTGTGTGCTGGAGGATGGAATCCCCAGCATCCCTTTACATTTGCTCTGGGCTGCCCCTCCTCTAGATGTTTTATGGCATGATAGAGTACATAGAATACACAGGCCCTGTCCTTTCCTGTGCCTCAGTAGTCCATCTACAGATCTAATGTGTAATGAGATGCACTAAGAGCCCTTTCACACTGACATCGCGGGGGTGTCGGCAGTAAAGTGCCGCTAGTTTTAGCGGCACTTTACTGCTGTTTTGGAGGTACTTTTAACCCCTGCTAGTGGCCGAATACAGCGTTGAAAGCGCCACTGCCAAGGCGGTGTGCAGGCACTGCCCATTGATTTCAACATGTATACATCGCTCCTAAAGTGCCTCAAAGAAGCTACTTACAGGAATTTTTGACGTCCTGCCAGCACAGTGCTCCAGTGTAAAAGAATGCGGGCTCTCACACTGGGATTACAGAAGAATCTTTTTTCAGGTGCTATTTTTAATGTTAACGTGCCTGAAAAATGCCTCCAGTGTGAAACGGGAATTATGTCTGCAGTCTCTGATCATCTCCTGTACTATGTCTGCAGTCTCTGATCATCTCCTGATCATCCACTGATGGTGGGGGGGGGGGTTGTGTGTGCGAAGTGCTGCTCAGCACCACCTCCCTGAAATGGGTTTGCCACCTCCCTGAAATAAGTTTTGGCAGGTTGGGATGTCTGGGTAATATAAACTATTCTCTTCAGACCCTTCTCCTCCCCTGTCTTATAACAGGGAGTTGACCTTGTTAGAGGAAATGAGAATTGGAAGGAAGACTGATTAGAGCAGATGCACAGTATGTAGAATTGTTTTAGAAGGGGCACCAAAAGTTTGACACTCAACATGGATTTTTCTGTGGGAGTTTCTGAAAATAGTCATTTTTGGCAAACAATTTATATATTACAGAAATGAATTAGAATAAAATATACAATAAATGTCAAGTTCTTTTTATGTAGGGGTGCTAACAGCACAAAATGCAGATCAGAAAAAAGCCTATTTATAATATAGTTGCAACTGCTCTTACTATACGTCATTCCTATATTACATTTTTTGTATATCTTTGTGAAAAAAAAAGGATGCTGCACATTTCGATTTTTAAAATATTATTTACTAGTTATGTCAATGGTATATTATATATTCTATCCAATTAGACCTTATGTTAGCTAGTTCTAAGGCCAAATGCAAATCCTCAAGAGTGATGTTCAAATGTCAGCATCTGTGGGTGGAGAAATAAAATCAGCAGCTCAATGCAGCTGTCAAAGACACCTGTGTATTCCTGGCACCACTGTAGCAAAGGAAAGCCAAAATAAAGTTAATGTGTGACTTTGAAAGGCTGTGCTGTCTGTTCCACTTTTCCATCCATCCATAAAAAATGATGTGACCTCAGGTGACTGGCAATCAAAAATCTCAGCTTTCTAGCAGGCTGCATAGAGGCAGGGGGTTAATCACCTGCGCTGCCAGTCACAGTTAACTGGCATAGTCTGTACAGTCAACATTTTCTTTAGTTATCAAACATGACCATAAAAAATCACCTATGTGATGTAGAACACCGATGGGTAATTTAAATAAAATAATGTTTCTGATTATCCTAATCATCAGAGATACAAAACAGAGCAAACATGATTTTTTTTTCACAGTATGAATGCTTCCTCCAAACTGTAAATATATGCCATATATACATTTTTCTCAAGTTTCTTCTTTCACTTTTTTTTTTACAACTGAGGAAACAAAAAGGGATTTTAAATTTTCAGCTAAATGGACAATTGTTTTAAACTTCACAAAAATAAAAAATAAATTGCCTGATATGATTCTTTATTATGATTCAGTGTTTAAAAATATTTCTGAATTGATTTAATGGGTTTGAGATTTAATTCTGTAAATTTGACCAGAATAATAGCTGTAAACTATACACTGTTGCTCATCCCTTAGGCCGCGTACACACGGGCGGACTGTTCGCCCAACTTTGTCCGCTGAACAGTGTTTGGGCGGACAGTCCGCTCGTGTGTGGGCTTTCAGCGGACAGTTTCAGCGGACAGTTGGACGGACAAGGTTTTTCGGAATTTCCGAAAAACTGTCCGCTGAAACCTTGTTTCAGCGAACAGCCCGCTCGTGTGTAGGCTTGTTCGTCAAACAAAGTTGCGCGCATGCTCAGAAAGGATTTTCACGCTGAAAGCTATAATGCAGTGTATAGGACGTCGTATTTTTCGTCCCGTCGTACGTGCTGTTCACGTCATCGCGCACGGTTTCAGCAAACTGTTCGTTCGTCGTGTGTGTGGGCATGTCCGTCCATGCTAATTTTGAGCGGACTGTTTGCTGAAACTGTTGGACGGACAAAGTTGGGCGAACAGTCCGCGCGTGTGTACGCGGCCTAAGTGTATAATTTATATAATTTTTTCAGTTTTAAATCATCCTTTATTGGAATTGAAATACAAAGTAAAGGGTGCCCCTAACCCTAAATGATACTGCAGAGAGGTTTCTAGGGCTGGGGAGTTCCAGCTATGCTGATACAAGCCCCTATGCCCTTTATTTTCTAGTGGGTGATTCAAAATGAAATTTGATACATTTCCCAGGGATATAGGTGAGAGTTGGCCATCTTAGTACACCCTATGCCCACCAGCAGCTCCTCTGTCCCCCTATACCCAGGTTCTTACCCCACTACATCATAGCCACACCCCACCCAATTGGAGTTTACCAAGGCTGTGGCTCCAGGAGATTTACCCTCTAAATCAACCCTGTGCCAGTAACTAGGTGCAGTCACCATCTTACTGCACCCATACAGGCCTGATTTTCTCTCAGAGGGGTCTCTAAAGCAGCTCTACAACCATATCTCTCCCCCCAGCGAGTCTTATTTGAGTTTCCCCTCACCACTGTTGGGAGTGCTTACACCTCACAGACTATTTCACCATAACCCCTGGCTATTGGTTCTATACCGTGTACACCCCACCCAGCAACATGTAGCCACACAACGGTCTTGAAACAGGCTATAACCCTGGGTCAGGGGTGATAGGATGAACTAAACTTATAATCCCAACTAATTGGGCACACATGCGAGACGCGATGCAGTTCACCACCTGTAACTAAGAACTCTTTCGATTCGGTGAGGATTTAACACAAACTGTAAGGAACTATCATCTTAAATAGCCATATTTTCTATAAACATCCCTACAGCTCATACTAGTGCATGCCGTCGGGCAAGAAGGCGTATAATCGCCGTGCGCAATAGCACTCTTTAATTGCATACCCACTACACAATAAGGAGCAGAAGAATATAGCTGAAAAAGGCACCAGTTCTTCCCCAGTACAGTCCCCCATAGCCGCCAGTGACCCTCCGTTTAAGGTCTCTTCAACACAAGTTAACAGCAATCTCCCCTCTCAGATCACAAAAGCAGACTTGGATTCCAGCTTAACCAAGATGTACAAAAAACTTGTAGACAAAATACAGCGTGAACTTCAAAAAACAACAAACACGCTCACTCAAGAAATAGCAACTTTGGGAGGACGCACAGATGTTCTAGAAACCAAACACGATAAACTATCACTTGCACACAATGACCTTAGAAGGGACTTTGAGCTTTTAGCAGAAAACCACTCCTACTTACAATCACAAGTGGAAGATTTGGACAATCTAAACCGTAGGAATAACCTAAGGATTTTCGGTATCCCAGATTCTGTTACAGAACTGATGCCAGCAGTATCCAAACTGTTCCACAATCTCCTCCCAGACTTACCTAATCCTCAGTTGTGTGTGATAGGATTCATAGGGCCTTGCGTCCTAAACCTCCCCCAGACAAACCTTCATGGGACATTATTCTATGCATGAAAGACTTCATCACAAAAGAAAGCATACTTAGAGCATCTAGGAATATGCATAACATTGAATTGGATGGCACAAGAATTCAAATATTCCCAGATATTTCTCAAGCTACCTTGGAGAGGAGACGTAAAATAAAAGAGATAACTATGGTACTATAATCAGCTCATATTAGATACTGGTGGGGTTTCCCATTTAAATTGACAGTACCTCACAATGGTACCACTTATACAGTCTTCAACATCTCAGAAGGTAAAGATCTCCTTGTAAAGCTGGGTCTTCTGGATCCGGGCACAGTTGCAAGACCTCCCACCACCCCTCATACTTCACCTATCTGGGCCACCCTGGCCACACACCGAGGACAAGGAAGATGGCGCCCATTTATCAGAAATCTTGATGCCTGAAGCCATATCTGACTCGTACCGGTGGCTGAAACCACACTTATTCTGTGTTTTTTTCTCACATGATCCTAAGAACATTTTTTATAGTTCTAAAAATTTGCAAGCTCTAAAGTTTGACTTAGTATGATTAGTACTTTGCAGTTCTACACCTCTAAAAGGTATCGTGTTTGTATTACAGAATACCTTCTTTGGGATCTCATATGATCTTACATACATAACCTTTGGGTGTTTTTTTTTGTGTTTTCTTGTTTTGTTTTTTTCTTGTTTTGTTTTTCACATGATCCTAAGAACAATTTTTATAGTTCTAAAAATGTGTAAGTTCTAAAGTTTGTCTTAGTATGACTAGTACTATGCAGTTCTACACCTCTAAAAGGACTCCTAAAGCATGGTTCATCCAGTGGATTCACTTCTACGACTGATTCTGCTATCCATTGTTTTTTTGATGGATTCTCCATTTGTGAGTAACGGACATAATTGTCCACAACAATTTTATTTTTGGTCAGCTAGTGCTTCTCACACTGACCCCCGAGTTATTAATAATATTTCTTATAATTACACTAAAATACTAAATTTTTACATATTTTTGAAAAAGTCAAACAAATATTTTCTTTTTTACTTAAAGCATTATGATGGTGCATCATTGTGCAATGCAACACACACACTTTCTAGGCATTCTTTATTTCTTGGGTTCTACAGTTCAAGTACACCAATCTCCACAGTTCACTGGTATAGGTACAAAATGTTATTTGTTAGAAAAAGGTTAACTAATAAATACATACGCAAGATTTTGATGTATAACTTGATATTTGGCACTCTTAAAAATACAGTTGGCAGCACAGTGATCACAGATATCTTCTGTATTTTAGGTAATTCTTCATTTTTAAAGCTTATGTTGTCAAACATATTACCAATACCTTACCAACCCTGCCACGTGCCCTGTCCTGGGCCATGTGATCCACTGCCACTACCTCTTAACCATAGTCGTCTTTTTACACCTCCACAATGGGTCTCAGGGTGAGCTCTCACAATGTCCAGGGCATTAATTCACCACACAAGAGAAAGAAAGCTTTTCGTCACTATAAAAGATTGGGTGCCAATATAATTTTATTGCAAGAAACCCACTTTACTATAGACAAACACCCTAAATTCTTTGACAAAATTTTCAGCCAATTTTACTGTACTACTCACAACACAAAATTTAGGGGAGCCGCCACATTCATTAGGAACTCTGTAGTTTTTGTGATTGAAGATGTCTATAAAGACCCAGACAGTCGTCATGTAATTTTGAAAGGCACAATTAAAGGCCGTTCTGTTACTATTGCATCGGTTTATGCTCCGAATGATGCTCATTCAAACTTTTTTATCAAATTTTTCAATATTCTAGACAATTATCATTCCACGCATTTAATAGTGGATGGTGATTTTAATTTAGCCACCCATTCGGCTCTAGACAGAAGTAGAGTTGTCCCATCTTCTAAAGCTTTCCCCAAATCTCTTAACAGATCACTATATAATCACCAATTAGTAGATACTTGGAGAGCCCACAATATAGGCATCAAATCCTACACATTTTATTCCCACCCACATAACAGCTTCACTCGACTGGATTATATCTTCTGCACCCCAGTCCTACTTGGCAATTCCTCTAAGGCAGATTGTGATGGAACTGATCCCACACTCCGATTGAGTGCTTCCATCTATATACCGCTTCCTAAGTCCTGGAACACAAGTCCAATGGATCTGGCAATTGGAACCCCCAAGCACTAGACGACACCAGGCTTGGAAGACATCAGGAATGACCTTTATTTGAGATCTCACACAAAATATATATACAGTGGAGTGACTAAAACCTAACCTAATTAGCATGAGCTAATTATCTAATCAACACTCAGACTAGTTTGACTGAAGGAATAAGACTTTTCTGCTCCTAGCTCAATAAACATTACTAGAAACATAAACAAAGGATTAATTAGCACAAACAACAATGTTTGGAATATCCTTACAAGCCAGACTAGACTAATTTACACAACATACAGGTGGCTGGAGTTAATGACATTAGCATCTGACAGTGTGTGTCCCAACAGCATGAGACAACACACATCATATATACATATATACAGCATTGAATCTGACTAGCACAGATTATAGTGGGGTTCTCATTCACCCTGTGCCCCTTAAAATCCAGGGCCCATAATCGATCGGCAAGAGGCTCGCATTCGTTCCTCTCAAAAAGTCTGTGTCCCGGCTAGGTCTGTCACACAGATATCCACACATGTCCTTGGTCTGATCACCACATAGTGTTCTTTGACACTTCTAGCGTAGGTCTAGCCAATACAACACACTCATGGCGAATTAATGATTCCCTGCTCACTGATCCATCAAGCAACCAACAAATACTATCTCACCTTGAGCAATGTTTCGCACATAACTTAACGCTGGACATGTCTCCTACAAATATATGGATGGCGCATAAGGCGCTAATGAGAGGTCATTTGATAAACATTGCCTTAATCAAAAACAAATCCAAACTCTCAGACATTAGATCCCTCACGAAAGATCTAGATTATTTATATCATAGAAACAATCAAAACCCATCTAGCGACCTTCTTAAACAAATTCAAGAGAAACGCACTACTTTAGACACAATATTAACATTGGATACTGAGAAAGCCCTCAGATGGTCTAAAGCTAGATTTTTACTAAACAGCAACTCATATTCCACCATGTTTGCTAGAAAGTTAAATCAATCCATGAAACCACCCCACACATACAAATTAAGGAACACATCTGTAAACATAGTGTCTCATCCCAAAAAAGTAATGAAACTGTTCCTAGACTTTTACAAAAATCTAATTTCTGTACCACAACCCCTTCCCAAACAATTCTCCTTAGACTGACTTAACAACATTACTCTACCCACTCTTTCCAGGGAACAAATCGAATCTCTCAATGCCCCATGTACTGACCTTGAAATTAACAGAATTATTAAAACTTTAAAAATATCCACAGCTCCTGGCTTGGACGGCTTTTCTACATCCTATTATAAAAAATGTGCCTCTACTATTACACCACACTAAACTATACACTAAACTATATAATAATATCTTACAAGGCGACCATTTCCCATCTGAAATGCTTTTAGCTAATATGTCCCTTCTTCCCAAACCAAATAAAGACCCCACCACACCCCAAAATTGCTGCCAAAGGGCTTGTGTCAAAGTCAAAGTAAGAACCCCTGCACAGCACAAACTGTACGATGACTACGTAGACGAAACATGTTTGGACAACCAAGAATTGGTTGCGCCAGCGTTACCAGTTCTCCCACATGCCTTTGCTCCGTGAGATCCGCAAGAATAATCCTGATCATTTCTGGATTATTCTCAGGATGACGGACCCCATTTTTCACTGTCTGCTGGCTTTGCTGTCCCCTTATATCACCAGGCAGGATACCTGCATGCAGCAAGCCATCACTCTGGAGCAGAGGCTCATCGCCACGTTGCGCTACTTGGCGACAGGGAGAAGCCTTCAGGACCTCAAGTTCTCTACAGGCATCTCCCCCCAGGCTCTGGGGATCATTATTCTAGAGACCTGTTCTGCCATCATTCAGCTCCCGCAGAAGGACTATATTCTGCTAAGTTTTATCCTTAACTAGATGCTGACCGCCGGCCGTCAAATGACGGCCAGGCAGCGCACCTATTGTGGCGGGAGGCCGTCATATGACGGCCTCCCTTTTAAACAGGGAATGCGTGCGATCGGGCGCGCGCATCCCTGTTTCTTCGGTGGCGGCGTGTCACGGAGACACACCGCTCGCCACCAAAGGGGGTGAACAGCCATTGCTTATGACTGTTTACCACGTGATCGGCCGTGATGAAGTCATGGCCGATCACAGATGGTCACACCCCGGCGCGTGCACTTCGGTGGCGGCGTGTTCCCCGGGAACACTGCTCGTCACCGATGCTGGTAAACAGCCATTGGCCAGCTGTTTACCCACGTGATCGGCTGTGAAAGGATCACAGCCGATCACTAAAATGTAAACAAACCGCGGTAACGAGATGTTACTGGGTTGTTCTCCTCCTCACACACCGATCGTGTGAGGAGGAGATTGCGGTAACATCTCGTTACCGCCTAGTGTACACCAATCACACTGATTGCGCCCCCCCAATAAAGAGGACCTGTCACCACCCCTCATATTACCTGTCAATCACAGTCCATCAGAGTACCTGTCACAGTCCATCAGAGTATTTGAGTACCTGTCACAGTCCATCAGAGTATTTGAGTACCTGTCCCAGCACATCAGAGTACCCGAGTACCTGTCACGGCACATCAGAGTACCCGAGTACCTGTCACGGCACATCAGAGTACCCGAGTACCTGTCACGGCCCATCAGAGTACCCGAGTACCTGTCACGGCCCATCAAAGTACCCGAGTACCTATCACGGGCCATCAGAGTACCCGAGTACCTGTCACGGCACATCAGGGTACCCGAGTACCTGTCACGGCACATCAGGGTACCCGAGTACCTGTCACGGTCCATCAGAGTACCTGTGTACCTGTCACAGTCCATCAGGGTACCCGAGTACCTGTCACAGTCCATCAGGGTACCCGAGTACCTGTCACAGTCCATCAGGGTACCCGAGTACCTGTCACGGTTTAACAGTGTACCCGAGTACCTGTCACAGCCCATAAAAGTACCCGAGTAGCTGTCACAGCCCATCAGAGTACCCGAGTACCTGTCCCAGTCCATCTGAGTACCCGAGTATCTGTCCCAGTTCATCTGAGTCTCCGAGTACCTGTCACAGTTCATCTGAGTACCCGAGTACCTGTCACAGTTCATCTGAGTACCCGAGTACCTGTCACAGTCCATATGAGTACCTGTCACTGCCCTTCAGAGTACCCAAATACCAGTCACCAAGCCATCAGAGTACCTGTCACCAGGCCATCAGAGTACCCGAGTACCTGTCACCAGGCCATCAGAGTACTCGAGTACCTGTCACCAGGCCATCAGAGTACCCGAGTACCTGTCACCAGGCCATCAGAGTACCCGAGTACCTGTCACCAGGCCATCAGAGTACCTATCTCCAGCCCATCACAGTACCCCAGTACCTATTTGCAGCCCATGTCTCATAGAATATACGTTGGGATGTTTACTTTCCAAAATGGGGTCATTTTGTGGGTAATTTCACTGTCCTGGTACTCCAGGGCCTTCAAAAGTGTAATAGGTGGTTGAGAAATGAGATGCGTCATTTTTGCTCGTAGAACGTCTGAAGGTACTACATCAATGTTGGTGCTCTGTATGTGGCCAGGCTGTGTAAAAGTCTCACACATGTGGTATCGCCGTATTCGGGAAGAGTAGCAGAATGTATTTTGGGGTGTAATTTGTTGTATGCATATGTTGTGTTTGAGAAATAACCTGATAATATGACAATTTTGTAAAAAAAAATAATAAAAAAAAAAAATCTTCATTTTGCAAAGAATTGTGGGAAAAAATGACAACTTAAAAAAACTCATCATGCTACTTACTTAATACCTTGGAATGTCTACTTTGTAAAAAGGGGTCATTTGGGGGGTATTTGTACTTTCCTGACTTGTTAGTGTCTCAAGAAATGAGACTCACCTGATGTACTGAAGGCCTGATCAGATGTGATCAATTTTCAGC
Organism: Lithobates pipiens; assembly: GCF_037356315.1. Classification (NCBI taxonomy): domain Eukaryota; kingdom Metazoa; phylum Chordata; class Amphibia; order Anura; family Ranidae; genus Lithobates; species Lithobates pipiens. The sequence goes on along the minus strand of NW_027507903.1, from coordinate 400,084,969 downwards.
GATTGTCACCATAGTTTGTAGACTCTATAACTTTCACAAAAACCAAATAATATATACTAATGTGGGTTATTTTTACCAAAGATATGTAGCAGTATAAATTTTGGCCAAAATGTATGAAAAAAAAATTACTAATCAGCAAAAATTTATGACAAAAACAAAGAAAAAGGCATTTTTTTCACAAAATTTACGTTTTATTTTATTTATAGCACAAAAAATAAAAAACTCACTAGTGATTAAATACCACTAAAAGAAAGCTCTATTTGTGTGGAAAAAAGGATGCAAGTTTCATATGGGTACAGTGTTGCATGACTGAGTAATTGTCATTCAAACTGTGAGAGCGCTGAAAGCTGAAAATTGGTCTGGTCAGGAAAGGGGTGTAACTGCACTGTATTGAGGTGGTTAAACATCACATTCTATGTATTTCATGATTGCTAATGTCTTGCATTTCTTTCCTCATTCCCTAATTACCATCATTGCAATATGCTCTAATTCATATGCTCTGCCCCTTTGTCCTCATGCATATTTGCCTCACTAACTTCCCCACCATGCTCTTCTTAGCCCCTAAAACTATAGTCTAGTCACTTGACAATGTCTTTTGTCAGCTCCATAGTATTGCTTTCCCCTAAACACCCCCTAAAATCTCTACAAATGTGATGTGTGTGCTTCAATTCATGCAAAGTGACCTTTTTTTGTGTTTTTTGGAGTTGTGCCAAACTCATTAGGAACCCCCCTCTCCCCAACTGCTACCTCAGCTGATAGCAATCTTCTGATGACTTGAACCAACCCAATACACACTCTAAATACCTTTTTCATGATAACATTTATGGACAAATTCACCAAAGCATGTAGTGTAAAGGCCTGCCTCAATACTTTCAAATGCTATTTTGATTTTTTTAACACATTAATTTTCTTGCTATGTAATAGCAGAATGTCAAAATGTGCTTCCATTTTGTTATTATGACACTTCTTACCTGTCCGGTGGGCTGCCAATAGTGTAACTAAGGAGGGGCTTCACAAAGAATCAGACATTATTTAGGCATTCAGTTCTCAATCAAGTGGAGAGGGTTACCTGTCCTAAACATCCCCCCTCATTTTTTAGCAAGGGCCCATCAGATGGGGGGGATAGGGGGGGTTAGGACTCTCATAAGGGGACCTTATACTTTAGGCTTTAAATACTCAGTTAAAAAAAAGGTTATACTAATTTTGTCAAAAAATGTGGGTGTCTAATATGCATGCAATGTTGATTTGTAAAATTACTAGTTTTTTTTCTTGTGTCACTACACAGTGTCCTTCAACGCAACAGGAATGGCAGACTGTGGCCTCCCACTTTGCCATTTTTCATCAAGTTGTGCCTTTTTCACCAACAGTGCAAACCCAAGTTCAGAGTGAGATGAGGGGACAGTCTCTTCTTCAGATAGTCTTATTATGTTGTGGGTCTGCTACACCCACACCTTCTTTTTGTTAACTAATGTGTAGTGCATTACTGATCTAAATCATGCTCATTTTCAGCACCATGGCAGGAAAATGGCATGATTGTCCAAATTTACACATCACTATGGGTGCTTTTTACTAAAGGCACATCCACTATGCACTACAAGTGCACTGCAAAAGTACACCTGAAACTGCACTTGGAGTGCAAAGTGGAGTTGCCTTTAGTAAATCGCACTCCTTCTCAGCACAAACTCAAATTTCACTACAAATACATTTTAAGCCCAATGAAAAAGGAAGCCACACATTGTTGAGAATTCAACTTTTTAATACAAGCACATTCATATGGCGGTTTAGTAAAGGTTTTTACAACAAACCAAGATATTTTGGGTATCCAAAACCGAGTTTAATCATATTTATTTTTTACTTGTTTTTTTGTGTAAACAGGCATGTATCAAAGCGTAAAATACAGAACACAGGAACATACAAAGTTCAACTTGGAAAAGTGAAGACTAGGGATGAGCTTCGAGTTCGAGTCGAACTCATGTTCTACTCGAACATTGCCTGTTCGCCTGTTCAGCGAACAGTGAACAACTTGGGCTGTTCGCAGCAAATTCGAAAAGCCGGAACACCCTATACAAGTCTATGGGAGAAATCTAAAGTGCTAATTTTAAAGGGTAATATGCAGGTTACTGTCCTGTGTTTGGGGACCCGGGCCCTGCCCCAGGGGACATGGATCAATGCAAAAAAAAGTTTTAAAAACGGCCGTTTTTTCAGGAGAAGTGATTTTAATAATGATTAAAGTGAAACGATAAAAGTGTAATATTCCTTTAAATTTCGTAGCTGGGGGGTATCTATAGTATGCCTGTGAAGGGGCGCATGTTTCTGGTGCTTAGAACTGTCCCTGCACAAAGTGTCATTTGTGCAGGAAAAAAAGTCTTTTAAAATCACTTGCGGCTATTGTCGGGTCCCGTAATACAGAGAACACTCAATGAGTGTTCTCTGCATTAGCCGACAATTCATTCATTCATTGATAAAAATAAAAAAAAATAAAAGCGTGGGGGTTCCCCTAAATTCAATTACCAGGCCCTTCAGGTCTGATATGGATATTAAGGGGAACCCAGCATCAAATTTAAAAAAAAATTGACGTGGGGTCCCCCTAAAAATCCATATCAGACCCTTTATCCGAGCACGCAACCTGGCAGGCCTCAGGAAAAGAGGGGGGGATGAGAGAGCGGCCCCCCCTCCCTCCTGAACCGTACCAGGCCACATACCCTCAACATTGGGAGGATGCTTTGGGGGCCGTTGGTTGTGAGGGTCTGCGGGCAGGGGGCTTATCAGAATCTGGAAGCCCCCTTTAACAAGGGGACCCCCAGATCCCGGCCCCCCCTGTTTGAAATGGTAAGGGGGTACAAAAGTACCCCTACCATTTCACAAAGAAAGTGTCAAAATGGTTAAATAAGACAAACACACTTTTGAAAAATTCCTTTATTAAAAATAAAAAAAAGATTCCAGCGGTGCTAATCCACTCTTGCTATCCAGCGACGGGTCTCCAGGGTCCAGCGATGGATGATCATATCCAGCGACGGGGGATCTCTCAGTCCAGCGCTGTCCATACATCCTTCTGTCTCCACTCCGGAGACACTGCAGAGATCCCAGCGCTGACGATTCTTATATTAGGAGGGCGGGGCCCCCCGTCACCTGACCCCGCCCCTCTGACGCTGGAGAGGGAAGCCAGGGGTTCCCCAGTGACGTGTGGGTGACCCCGCCCCCTCTGATGTAACGCAGGTTTCCGTTACATCAGAGGGGGCGGGGTCACCCACACGTCACTGGGGAACCCCTGGCTTCCTTCTCCAGCGTCAGAGGGGCGGGGTCAGGTGACGGGTGGCCCCGCCCTCCTAATATAAGAAACGTCAGCGCTGGGATCTCTGCAGTGTCTCCGGAGTGGAGACAGAAGAAGGATGTATGGACAGCGCTGGACTGAGAGATCCCCCGTCGCTGGATATGATCATCCATCGCTGGACCCCGGAGACCCGTCGCTGGATAGCAAGAGTGGATTAGCACCGCTGGAATCTTTTTAAAAAAAAAAAAATTTTTAATAAAGGAATTTTTCAAAAGTGTGTTTGTCTTATTTAACCATTTTGACACTTTCTTTGTGAAATGGTAGGGGTACTTTTGTACCCCCTTACCATTTCAAACAGGGGGGGGCCGGGATCTGGGGGTCCCCTTGTTAAAGGGGGCTTCCAGATTCTGATAAGCCCCCCCCGCCCGCAGACCCTCACAACCAACGGCCAGGGTTGTGAGGATGAGGCCCTTGTCCTCATCAACATGGGGACAAGGTGCTTTGAGGGGTCACAGACCCCCAAAGCATCCTCCCAATGTTGAGGGTATGTGGCCTGGTACGGTTCAGGAGGGTCGCTCTCTCGTCCCCCCTCTTTTCCTGCGGCCTGCCAGGTTGCGTGCTCGGATAAAGGGTCTGATATGGATTTTTAGGGGGACCCCACATCAATTTTTTTTTTATTTGATGCGGGGTTCCCCTTAATATCCATATCAGACCTGAAGGGCCTGGTAATTGAATTTAGGGGAACCCCTACGCTTTTTTTTATTTTTTATTTTTTTATCAATGAATGAATGAATTGTCGGCTAATGCAGAGAACACTCATTGAGTGTTCTCTGTATTACGGGACCTGACAATAGCCGCAAGTGATTTTAAAAGACTTTTTTTCCTGCACAAATGACACTTTGTGCAGGGACAGTTCTAAGCACCAGAAACATGCGCCCCTTCACAGGCATACTATAGATACCCCCCAGCTACAAAATTTAAAGGAATATTACACTTTTATTGTTTCACTTTAATCATTATTAAAATCACTGCTCCTGAAAAAACGGCCGTTTTTAAAACTTTTTTTTGCATTGATCCATGTCCCCTGGGGCAGGACCCGGGTCCCCAAACACTTTTTAGGACAGTAACCTGCATATTACCCTTTAAAATGAGCACTTTAGATTGTGAACGTTCGAGTCCCATAGACTTTAAGAGGGTTCTAAAGTTCACACAAAGTTTAGGTCTGTTCGCAGGTTCTGGTGCGAACCGAACAGGGGGGTGTTCGGCTTATCCCTAGTGAAGACAATATCAGACATGAGTATGTACAAACTGGGCTGATATTGCCTTCATCACATGGGGTGTGACCCCTGAAAAATACAAATTTGGAAGATGCACACAGTGTGTCAACATGTGCTAACTCCCATCATGGGGGATCAATGTACATGCTTTGGGGCTGCAACCCCTTCATCTCAGACACTTTCCACAAAACATGTACATTGATCCCCCATGATGGGAGATAGCGCATGTTTACACACTCTGTGCATCTTCCAAATTTGGAATTATGCAAAATACAACATTTTTTTTTTTTAAAGCAAAAATAAAACCCTATCTATTTTTTTCATTTTCACACTCTCCCCAAAACATCAATGATGTTCTTCATTTTATTTTTAACATCATTGATGTTTTGTTGTACAATTTCCAAATCCCTATTGCACCCCATTATCTCCCCAATCAAGATCTGGGCACTTTCACTGGTAAAACGGGAATCTTCCTCCACATCACCTAGAAAAAAAAAAAACAAACACACCATGTAATCCAAATATGGTGATATACATTGATGAGCTTACCGGAAGCTGTGTTCTCCGACACTCACCTGTTGTGGTGACAATTTGGCCAACCTCCACAATCTCTCCATCTTCCTCCTCCTCCTCCTGCTCCTGCTCCTCTGTTTCTCCTTTTGGAAGTTGCCCTTCTTTGGGAGGGGTGTGGTCCCTGGTGTCCTCATGGTCCCTGGTGTCTTCATACTTGCCGAGTCTTCTCTCCCCTATGAGAATGTAAACAAAGATTAATTAGCACACAGAGGGCAGAAATAGGAATCTGAAACATTGCTTGGAAGTGTTGTACAATTGTGTTTTTGGGCCGAGTTACAAGGTGAGAACATTATTGGGGCCACTTTGTTAAGCTGGAATACTTCCCTGCAGAACGATGTTTCATACGAACGAACGAAACCATGACCTTGAAAGTGGCCATTTTAAAATGCACAACATGAAATCAAAGCACATGGAGCATGTATGCAAGCAAGAATAATCATATGAACACACGACAACTACTTACTTTTTTTAAGAACACGCTTGATCCTTAGGTACTGCTCGTGCTCCCTCAGTTTCAGGTCTGACCAGCGTTTTCTCAGTTGATCCTTGAATCGGCATACCCCAAAATTCTTATGAAGACTCTTCACAACTTTATTCATGATCTTGGCCTTTCTGATATTTGGGTTTGGGTAAGGTCCATACTTCCCATCGTAGTCAGTCCTGTTCAATATGTCGACCATCTCCAACATCTCTCCAAAAGACATATTTGAGGCCTTAAATCTTGTCTTCCTGGATCGGGACGTTTCAGGCTCCGGGCTTTCCTCACCCTCCTCCTCCTTAGTGGAACTATTATTGCACACCTGCGTTCCCGCCGCCATGTGCTCTCCCCACTGCGTGGGAAGCGAAGGGGCGGGAAATAGTCTGGAAAGAACGTCAGGGGCGGGCAGAGTTTCACGCATGCGCACTGTATATAAAACGCCACACATGTGTATCGTCCGTACGATCTGGGAGGAGAGTGTGAGTCACGGACGCGGCGAACGTGGAAACGAAGATAACATTTTTAACTTTGTGCTTCACTAGACTAGACTGCTTGTATCTAGGCCGCTGTTGGGACAAGATTAGAAGGGATTTTAATTGCTTTATTAGTATTTGAGGGTTTGTCTTGTGTTGTGTCTTGCAGACAAAATGGACCCATTCAACAATGCCAACTTTATGGGGCTATTCGAGCTCTACATGGAGATGCCCTGCCTGTAGCAGTTCCACAACAAGTTTTATTATGACAGATCAAAGAGGAACGCAGCACTGGAGAAACTGCTTGCTTTGGTGCAGATCAGGGTCCCCACAGCAGACATATGTCATCTGAATCGCAAAATTGTGGCCATGAAGCTTACATATTTCAGGGAGAGAAAGAAGCACCTGGAGTCCTTGAGAGCAGGAGATCCAGATGCTGTTTATTACCCCAGGATGGTGCACTTTGACAGGCTGCATTTTCAGGTAGACCAAGGGGTACCCAGGCCACCACTCAGGCCACCACTCTCCAGGCTTCCTCCAAGGCATCCTTCACCCCCAGCTGAGGCTTCTGATGTACAACCTGGGTGTCATGGTTATGCAGTGATCTTCCTGTGTTTGCTTACCTTCCCTCATGTCTTCAGACTAAGAAGCCAGCTACTTCCACCTGGTGGTTTTTATAACCTCTCCTCTAAGCATGGCTCCACCCCAGGCCCTATCAGGGAGCCCTATATAAACCTGTGCACTGCAGGCCTCAGTGCTTATCAACCATTGTGTATTCTTTGTGTATTAGCTTCCTGTTTCCTGCCGACTTTGGCATGTCTTGACTATCCCTGCTTGCCTGTGACCCTGACCTTTTGGCGTGTACCCGACTATCCTTGTCTGCTTGTGGCCCCGACCTTGGCTTTGTCCCTCACCATCCCTATCCTCCTGTTGCCTACTGTGGGTGTGAGCTGGGGGTCGCGACCTGGAGCCAGTTGCAGCCAAGTCCATCCTCACCACTGGAGGCTCTGGTGAACACCTGCCGGCTCTTAGACTCCGCGCCCCAGGGAATCTCACGCTCTATCCCCAGTGGGATCTGTCCCCCGTCTGCAGCAGTCAGCCGTAGGGTCCACAACCTTACGGTGCACTCCGGATCCCTACGGTGTGCACCTGTCACCTCGCCTCAAGGTGACCTGACAGTTTGATCAGCCAAGGACCCGGCTGACGTGCCGCTTCCTGCAGATGATCCATTGCAGAGCTTAGGTCGGCGACTTGAGACCCAAGAATCGCATCAGACCCAGGTCATGCAATTCCTTCAGGATTTGGCATCCCGTTTTGAACAGGTTCAGGCCTCATTAGGACCCCCGGTTCAACAACCTCAACCGCTATCTGCCGCTGCACCTATCGCATCAGTCTCAGCCACACATTCATTATAACTACCAGCTCCGGTCCGTTTCTCTGGGGACTCCAAGGCTTGCAGGGGGTTCCTTAGTGCACAATTCATTTTGAACTTCTGCCCCAAAACTTCCTGTCTGATCGGGCAAAAGTCGCATATATCATGTCCCTCCTGTCCGGCGAGGCGTTAGCCTGGGCCGCTCCTCTGTGGGAACTGAATGATCCAGTGGTTTCTAGCCTGTCTGATTTCTTGAAACTTTTTCAGAATATCTTCGAGGAACCGGGTCGTGTCTCCTCAGCGGCTAGCGCTCTTTTACGTCTCCGTCAAGAGTCCACGTCTGTGGGACAGTATGCTCTTCAGTTCCGTATCCTCTCAGCTGAATTGAGCTGGAATAATGAGGCCCTAGTTGCAACCTTTTTACATGGCCTCTCTGATAGAGTAAAGGATGAATTAGCAGGAAGATCCCTTCCTGCTGATCTGGACAGTGTCATCACCTTGTGTAACCAGATCGATATTCGCTTTCAGGAGAGGGCCCTGGAAAAAAGACGCCAACACTCCCCGTTCTCTAGGCAGCCTGAGTTCCCAGGCCCTTCTCCTCGATCCGAGGAGCACCCCCTGCCTACCGAGGAACCTATGCAGTTGGGCTGGACTAAGTTATCTCCCGAAGAACGCGCTAGGCGCAGAACTCTGGGCCTATGCCTCTATTGTGGGTCCAAAGGTCAATTGCGTGACACTTGTTCTCTTCGTCCGGAAAAATGCTCAGGGCTAATACATCTGGAAGGTGGAGTATTAGACCCTGAAATATCACCTTCACCTTCTCGTCTTCTCCTTTCTGTGTTGCTTCATGTCGGTGCTTCCTCTCGTTCTGTCTCATCACATCTGGATTCCGGAGCCGCTGCCAATTTCATGGATTGGGAAACTGCATCCTCCATGAGACTTACCCTTTTGCCCCTTACAACACCATTGGTGGTCTTGGCGATTGATGGCACTGTTCTCCCAGAGGGCCCTATCCGCTTCCAGACAATTCCTGTTAAGATGTCAGTAGGGACACTCCACCAGGAGTGGATATCCTTCCTTGTCTTACCTAAGGCTTCATCTCCTATCATATTAGGTCTTCCTTGGTTTCGGCTCCATTCTCCACACGTTGACTGGTCTGCTGGACAGATCCTGGCTTGGGGTTCCTCCTGTTCCTCTTCCTGCCTACTCAAGGGTACCCCAAAAGGAGAGACTTCCTGTTTCCACCATCCCAGTATCTTCTGCTTTTCCTGCTGTATATAGCGATCCCTGCGATACGTGACGTCCTGCAATAGTCGGACTGGTGCAGTCTCTGGGTCATGTGGTACTCTGGATGAGGAGCCCACCTTTGAACCTGAGTCGATCATTCACTCCAGTTCGCATAACCATTTACCTTTGCCTGTCCCTAATCTCCCTTGGACACACAGCCAGGCTAACTTGTCTGCAAGTTCCAGAGTCGCTATGCCTTGTGATGCGATTGAGATGGTCGCTACATCTGACTATACTATTCAGTCGGCCTCTGCACCACTTATGCCAGTCCAGCCCATGCCCAATGAGCTTCCTGCTTCTTGTTCAGGACCTTCTGTGATCCAGCCTCACCCTACTGCTACTATGTCTGTTCAAACCCATTTAAGAGGCTCAATCCATCCTTTGAATAGAATACCTCATTCGGCCAGGAGGGGTTTTCAATCTTTTTCTCAGGGTTCTCTGCATTCTGTTTCTGTTTCAGCTACCCAGCTTGACTCTTGTGACATGTCACTTTCTAACCAACCTGACCTCAGGGATCCACTGACCTCTGCCCAGTCTGGTGGTCCGGTTATGGATGCCCAACTCATCTTTAAGGGTCTGGGGGACCCTGCTCAGACTCCTGATCTTCTCATGCCCCTACCCATTCCTAAAAAGCCTTTTGTCCTCAAGTCCCCTCGTCCTCTCCCTACCTCTGTTTCAGTCTCTGAGGATAATCTAAAATACGAGGTTAGTCAAGTTTTGGATTCCCGGCTCCGTAAAGGCATTCTTCAATACCTCGTACTTTGGAAAGGGTTGGGTCCTGAGGAGAGGTCTTGGATCACTGCATCTGAGGTCTTTGCTCCCTGTCTGTTAAGGAGGTTCCATCTGGAGTTCCCCTTTAAGCCTGGACCCAGGCAGGGAAGGGGGAGGCCTCGTAAGAGGGAGGGTACTCTCATGGTTATGCAGTGATCTTCCTGTGTTTGCTTACCTTCCCTCATGTCTTCAGACTAAGAAGCCAGCTACTTCCACCTGGTGGTTTTTATAACCTCTCCTCTAAGCATGGCTCCACCCCAGGCCCTATCAGGGAGCCCTATATAAACCCGTGCACTGCAGGCCTCAGTGCTGATCAACCATTGTGTATTCTTTGTGTATTAGCTTCCTGTTTCCTGCCGTGTGCTCTGCTACTGTTTCCGTTACCGACTTTGGCATGTCTTGACTATCCCTGCTTGCCTGTGACCCTGACCTTTTGGCGTGTACCCGACTATCCTTGTCTGCTTGTGGCCCCGACCTTGGCTTTGTCCCTCACCATCCCTATCCTCCTGTTGCCTACTGTGGGTGTGAGCTGGGGGACCCTGGGGGTCGCGATCTGGAGCCAGTTGCAGCCAAGTCCATCCTCACCACTGGAGGCTCTGGTGAACACCTGCTGGCTCTTAGACTCCGCGTCCCAGGGAATCTCACGCTCTATCCCCAGTGGGATCTGTCCCCCGTCTGCAGCAGTCAGCCGTAGGGTCCACAACCTTGTGGTGCACTCCGGATCCCTACGGGGTGCACCTGTCACCTCGCCTCAAGGTGACCTGACACTGGGCCTTCCAGGCAGCACCATGTGGTGGGGCCCAGCTTGAGACAGGTATTGCATTGTTGAACATATTTCTTGTGTTACATTTAATGATGTTAACTAGATGTTCTTATTGATCAGTAAGTTGAGATTTTTCCAAGTGGTTTACATCTCAATAGACAGTAGTGACCAAAAATAATTGGGACGGGAAAGAAAAATGCTGGTGTCAGAATGATAGTCTGTTCTATTTGGTAACAGTCAAATAGCAAAAGCCAGGAGCACAAAATGTTGTGATTGATGATCAAAAAACTAAAACTATGTCCCCTTTTCATACACAGGAAGACCTCAGTCAGGGGGAGGCTGTGGCAAGTGGCAGCCAGGAGGTCCACCAACGCCCTCCTGCCCCAGCTACAGGAGCCCAGCCACAGCCTGGAAGGATGCCTGGTGGGAAGTCACAAAAGAAGACCAGAGAGTGATGGCCTGGGTTGAGTCTGGTGTGCCAGAAGATGCAGCCTCTTGAAGATCACCATCCTGGGGACAGAAATGGCATCTGAATTTCCTGCTCTCTAGGACTTCAGGAGCAGACTTCTCTCCCTGAGATATCTACTCCTCAGGCCACCAATTTTTTTTATATCTCATTTAGTCATGTCTGCCCTGGGGGCCAAAGGCTGCACCAAAGTTAAGAAGTTTCTCCAGTGCTGCGTTTCTATTTTTATTTTCGAGCAAACAAAATAAATTTTATTTTTGTTTGATGAAATACTTGTGTAATGTGTTTTCCTTCAAAAAGTAGAGTTTATTTGTGAGCAGGCAGGTACATTTCCAAAATACAAAGTGAACTAAAGAACAAGGGGTACCAACACTAAACAACCTCCTGTAGATTAAAAAAGAAAAAGAAAATCTAAAAAATACAATAATGTTGTTGTTGTAAGTTTACACCCAAAAAAAAAAAGTAAAAAAAAGGAGAAATGAGCAGTGTCTTTAAAGGAGATTTTTAGGGAATCCCCCCCCCCCCCCAAAAAAAAAAAACATCCCAAAAAAAAAAAAAAAAATCAAACATTGTGTAGATGTGACGCAAACTAAAATTGTATTGCTGAAATGGTTAAAAAAAGAGTAATGAAATCCGTTCGGGAGAAGTGTGTGTGACTATGAGCATCAAAAGAAGTTGGTTCTTGCAGCATTGTAAAGAACAAGAGAATGCGCTTGATGAATGATTTTTTAACATTGCAGCGTGACGAATGTGCTATATCGCTTACGAGCAATAGTTTTACCTGAACGAGCGCTTCCGTGTCGGAATTTGAATGTGAGCATGCGTGGCACTTGGTCCGATAAAAATGCTCTACACATGATCGGATTAGGTCCGTCCGGCCCAGTTGGTCGGGAAATATTTCCAACATGTTGGAAAATTGGGTCGGACGGAGAATCGGACGGAATCAGTCCGGTGCATACCACACACAGTCGGATTATCTGACGACACGGTCCGATAAGACGCATTCCGACAGATTCTCCGACCGTGTGTACAAGGCTTAAGAGTACATACAGTAATTATTTGAAATAACATGCTTTGGGAAGCCTTAAACCTGCAAGTGAATTGATGTACCCTTAGGATGAATTCCAGGAAAGTGACCACTTCAGCCCGGAGGGGGTCCTGACCAGGCCATTTTTTGCGATTCGGCACTGCATCGCTTTAACTAACAATTGTGCAGTTGTGCAAAATTGTACCCAAACAAAATTTAATGTCCTTTTTTCCCCACACAAATAGAGCTTTCTTTTGGTGGTATTTGATCACCTCTGACGTTTTTATTTTTTTGCACTATAAACAAAAAATAATGCCAATTTTGAAAAAAAAACATGTTTTGTACTTTTTGCTATGATAAATATCCAATTGAAAAAAAAAACATTTTTTTTCTCCTCAGTTTAGGTCAATATGTATTCTTCTCCATATTTGTGGGAAAAAAATCACTGGCTGTGATTGACAACTGTCTGAGGAGGCAGAGAGCAGGGAAAGCATCAGCTCTCTTGCACATCACTGGATCGAGATCTGGCTCAGGTATGTATTTAGGGGGCTGAGGGGGAGCTGAATATTGAAGTTTTTTTAATTCCATGCATAGAATGCATGAAGGTAAAAAAAAACCTTCAGCATTTGGAACCACTTTAAAAAAAAATGCTGCTAAATGACAGTTCTGATGTCAAGCCTTCTTTTGATTGTGAAAATGCAATCAAGGGATCCCAACTGACGTCACTCACCAAATTTGCAGCAACTACAACAGAGAAAAAAAGCAGGTTTCCTTCCCTATGAGACAAGGCTATACTTTGTGAAAGAGCTATGAAAGATCTTAGCATGAGACCGGTGACCCTGCCCCTTATACCTATATAAGTTGCCGCGCACCGTGTCCATGGCATTACAACGGGAGAGAGCGTCGTGTCAACATCGGAAGAAAATCAGTAACAAGTGGACCAGAATGCACTGAAAAACAGATGCTGCTGCATACTGCACAATTATTTAAGAAAAAAATCACTGAATTAACTAGCCTCAGTTGGGCCTCAGTCCGGACTTATTACAGACAATTACCTGATGGGCCTGGATACTGGCCATTCTGGTTTGGCACCCCAAAGCGCCCATGAAGTTCGGGAGAAATATGTTAATTATTTTACGGGTAGGGGGGCCATTGCAATTCCAGACAATGTCTAAGTTTTATTAATAAAAAAAAATGATCAAATAAAATCTAGAAATTTCTTTATAGCTTGCTTTTCTTTTTGGCTGTCTCCTAGGTTCTCCTAGTGCACTTGTAGTGCCATGTGGATTTTCCTTTAGTAAATAAGCCCCATTGTCACTGTAAACACAAAATTACTTACAAAACTGGTATTGAGCATTGAAAGAAGGTACACATTGTTGTTTTTCCAAATTTTCTCTCTGTGCACATTCCCATGTGCGTTTAGAAAATGTAAAAAAAAAAATTTTTTTTATCAATTTTATTTATATATATATATTTTTTTAAAACAGGCATGTTTTAAAACCTAACATACACAACTCTGGAACTTACAAAGTTCAACGTTTAAAAACTGAAGGCAATATCAGACATTATAGTGTCAAAAATGTCTTGATATGGCCTTCGTCAGATGGGGTGATGTCACCCATGTAAAGGCTAAATTTTGAAGATGCACACCAATTGGGAGTCCAAATGGGTAATGTCAACATGTGCTATCTCCCATCATGAGGGATCGATGGACGTGTTCATTACCTGAAGCAGGGGTGTCAGACACTTAACTATTGGGGTGCCCATCTCGCCCACTTCCTCCACCTCTCCTTCCTCCAGATCCTCGGGGGGGCTTGGGCTGGTGTACCTATCTTTTTGGCGATGTGGAGGGTCCCTGGTGTCCTCTCAGTTGTGTCCTCCGAGTCTTTTTTCCCCTATGAGAATGAAACAAAAGGTATACAGATATTTGAGTCCAGAAATAGGAATATGAAACATTGCTTGTAAGTGGTGTACAATTGTCTGGGCAGAGATCCAAGTTGAAGATATAATTAATTCTCTTTTAACCAAGCTGGAATACTTACCTTTTTTGGCCAAGTTTCACAGATGGAGACACCCCAAGTATCCACTGGAGCACCTGTGTGGGTCACCCTAAAAAATGTGCTCTGGTGTCCCACACTAGTGCTTCTGAGTCCAGATGTGTAAACAGCTGCTGAATGTACTCTCCTTACATTCCACTGAATCAAGTTTGCAATTCATTCAAGTTTCAAAAACATCTAGACAATAATGTCCTAAACTTATTTTAAATAAGACAAATTAGCATGACCAAAATGTACTTAAAACCCTGTATCAGCTGAAAACATTTATTGTATTTATTTGCAAACAAACTATGTTTCCTATGAACAATGTTTCCTACGAACGATTACTGTACCCACGAACATGAAAGTAGCCATTCAAAACTGTACAACAGTAAAGAAAAGCACATGGAGCAGCATGCAAATTAATAATCATTGGTGGTATTATGACCACTCAGCTTTTCGTTCTAATTCCTACCAGTATAATCACCTTCCAGTGACTACTTATAGATTTCCCAGACTCCACAAACCATACAATGAGGGTAGGCATTCTTTTTTATTTTTTTTCACAATCACAGGATTTTATTGAAATCAAATTCAAGTTAACAAAGAACTGTTAATAACAAAATGTGTTGACATAGGTATGGATAAATGTCAGGTTACAATTATATAATATCAACAAAATGAAATAGTGAATGACAAAGTGTGTGGTTTTACACTCAAAATAATAATGAGGGAAGATCTAGCAATGGTAAAAGTAAAGATAGTGGATATTTCACACAATGAGTGTTTGGTATTCAGGTGAGAGTATGAACACCAAACATGGTTGCCAAGTTTTGTTGAAGTTTGTGCTGTTTTCTTTCTTCATGGCCATGATTTCTTCCATTTTGTAAATATACTGCACTCTATTTAGCCAATCCTTGACTCCTGGGACGTTTGTGGTTTTCCAATAAATGGCGTGATATACACTCATATGCCACATAATAATAAAAATTATACTGAAATAATTCATCACTAACGTGAAAAAAATTAATTTCGCACACTATATAAAAAAAAATATTAATATTACAAACTTAAATAAAAGTGAAAGGCAATAGTAAAAACCAAATGCACATAGTCCACAAATAAATGGAAAATCAATAGTTAAATTGTAGAAGCAGGAGGATACAGAGATAAAACTTCAGTCCTCTTAGGTAACACCGCACACAACACCTTCAAGACGTGAGAAAGTGCACCAAGGAGAAGATCCTCCACCGATAGATCCACTGAGGCCGCGTACACACGGGCGGACTGTTCGCTCAACTTTGTCCGCTGAACAGTGTTTCAGCGGACAGTCCGCCCGTGTGTGGGCTTTCAGCGGACAGTTTCAGCGGACAGTTTGACGGACAAAGTCTTTGGGAAATTCCGAAAAACTGTCCGCTGAAACTTTGTTTGAGCGAACAGTCCGCCCGTGTGTAGGCCACTTTCGAAATGAGCAAACTGTTCCCGCTCGGAGGAAAGTCTGCTCATTTCGAGCGCGTGTGAAGGTAGGCGGGGCCCGCGACGGAGACGTCGCGGGCTCCGCCGCCTGGAATGGACTTAAAGGGGAACCCCAACGCCGAAAAAAATCGGCGTGGGGGTCCCCCCAAAGTCCACAACAGACCCTTGTCCGAGCACGCTACCCGGCCGGCCAGGAAAGGGGGGCGAGCGAGCGCGCCCCCCCTCCTGAGCCGTACCAGGCCGCGTGCCCTCAACATGGGGGGTGCCTTGGGGAAGGGGGGGCCGCGCGGCCCCCCCACCCCAAAGCACCTTGTCCCCATGTTGATGAGGACAAGGGCCTCTTC
The DNA here is from genome assembly GCF_037356315.1 of Lithobates pipiens. Lineage (NCBI taxonomy): Eukaryota > Metazoa > Chordata > Amphibia > Anura > Ranidae > Lithobates > Lithobates pipiens. The sequence goes on along the minus strand of NW_027507903.1, from coordinate 400,069,355 downwards.
CCGACAACCCTGGCCGTTGGTTGTCGGGGTCTGCGGGCGGGGGGCTTATCGGAATCCGGGAGCCCCCTTTAATAAGGGGGCCCCCGGATACCGGCCCCCCACCCTATGTGAATGAGTATGGGGTACAATGTAAAAGTGCCCAAAAGTACCCAAAAAAAAACCACAACACACGAGAAAAAATATTTTATTGCACAGCTCCGGGGGTCTTCCGTCTTCGGGGGTCTTCTCGCCGGACTACTCCGCTATCTTCGTGTAGCTCTTTTGCTAGCGGAGGAGTCCGGCTTTCTTCCTCCCCGCCGCCGGCCTCTTCTCCCGACTTCGGGGGTCTTGTCCCCCTCTTCGGTTCTTCTGCCGCGCCACCGCGCCTTCTTCTAGCTCTTTTGCAGGCGGTGGCCCGGTCTTCTGTCGCCGCTGTCGCCGTCGCCGCCTTCCGTTCTTCTTCTTCTTCTTGTTGTTCTTCTTCTTCTCCAGGAGATGTTGATACGACGCTCTCCGGCCGGAATGCCAGAGCCGCCCTGCGCTGCCACTTATATAGTGACAATGGGGCGGTGTCACATGGTATATGTCACATGGGTTGGTCACATGGGTTGATGTCACATGGTGACCCCGCCCCCTTACGATGTCATAGTCCCCATGTGACATCAACCCATGTGACCAACCCATGTGACATATACCATGTGACACCGCCCCATTGGCACTATATAAGTGGCAGCACAGCGCGGCTCTGGCATTCCGGCCGGAGAGAGCGACGTGTCAACATCTCCTGGAGAAGAAGAAGAACAAGAAGAAGAAGAAGAAGAAGAACGGAAGGCGGCGACAGAAGACCGGGCCACCGCCTCTAAAAGAGCTAGAAGAAGGCGCGGTGGCCCGGCAGAAGAACCGAAGAGGGGGACAAGACCCCCGAAGTCGGAAGAAGAGGCCGGCGGCGGGGAGGAAGAAAGCCGGACTCCTCCGCTAGCAAAAGAGCTACAAGAAGATAGCGGAGGAGTCCGGAGAAGACCCCCAAAGACGGAAGACCCCCGGAGCTGTGCAATAAAATATTTTAACCCTGTGTTGTGTTTTTTTTTGTACTTTTTTTCACAGGTGAATGGGTAGGGGTACATTGTACCCCATACTCATTCACATAGGGTGGGGGGCCGGTATCCGGGGGCCCCCTTCTTAAAGGGGGCTCCCGGATTCCGATAAGCCCCCCGCCCGCAAACCCCGACAACCAACGGCCAGGGTTGTCGGGAAGAGGCCCTTGTCCTCATCAACATGGCGCTCGCTCGGGGGGGCGCTCGCTCGGCGTTGGGTGTCCCTTTAAGTCCATTCCAGGCGGCGGTGCCCGCGACGTCTCCTTCGCGGGCCCCGCCTACCTGTACATGCGCTCGAAATGGGCGGACTTGCCTCCGCCTTACGTGGGCGAGTCCGTTCATTTCAAAAGTTGAGCGAACTGTTTGGCAAACAGTTCGCTGAAACAGTCCGCTCGTGTGTGGGCAAGTCCGCTCATGCAAATTTTGAGCGGACTGTTGCGGCAACTGTTTGACGAACAAAGTTTCAGCGAACAGTCCCTGCGTGTGTACGCGGCCTGAGGCTTACCAGCTAGCCAGATCTCTTTTTAAGGAGATCAAAACGTGCCTGAAAATAATCCCCCAGCTCCCCCACCACAAACAACTTTTATTAAAACACATAGGAATCAATAATTTACACTCACAATTTAGCCGTATACAAGCGAGTGTAAAAAAATAATGAGCCGGCCGTCTCTCTCTCTTTCTCTCACTGCCCGTCCTTCCTGGACCGATGGGAAATGGTGGTGAAGTCAGCATGCCGCTCAACCCACAGGGTTCTGTTTTGATAAAAGTTTTTTGTGGAGTTATGCTATGGGACCTTTTCTGTTTGCTTTATTCTAATAATATCCATCAATGTGGCTGGGATGAGAGACGCTTAAAGGAGGAGGTACACAGATCTGAGTTACCAGCGGTTGCATTTCGGCTTAAAGGTCCAGGCTAGGGGATTATTTTCAGGCATGTTTTGATCTCCTTAAAAGGAGATCTGGCTAGCTGGTAAGCCTCAGTGGATCTATTGGTGGAGGATCTTCTCCTTGGTGCACTTTCTCACGTCTTGAGGGTGTTGTGTGTGGTATCACCTAAGAGGACTGAAGTTTTATCTCCGTATCCTCCTGCTTCTACAATTTAACTATTGATTTTCCATTTATTTGTGGACTATGTGCATTTGGTTTTTACTATTGCCTTTCACTTTTATTTGAGTTTGTAAAATTAATATTTTTTTATATAGTGTGGGAAAACATTTTTCACGTTAGTAATGAATTATTTCAGTATCATTTTTATTATTATGTGGCATATAAGTGTATATCACGCAATTTTATGATTTTCAGCGCAGCTTCTTTTTGATTGGTGTTCTATTGTGTGTATCTCACATTAAGTTGCAGCAGAAGTATTTTTTAATTTTATTTTTATTTCTTCACGGATATTTATTTATAGACAGCGCTGTTTTTTCACCTTTCCAATAAATGGGAATGAAAGTTTTGGCAGCAGTAAGTAGATGTCGGGAAAGTGACTTTTTATATTAGTTTAAAGTGGTTGGAACTATGTTGATCAAGCAAGCAGCTGCATTAAATTCTAGTTTAGTTTCTGTTATATATTTTATCCAAGTCTTAATTCCATCCCAGTAGGCAAGGATAGGGGGGCATTCCCACCAAATGTGCAAGAATCTACCAGTATGAGTCTTACATCGCCAGCATATGTCCGAGGTAGAGTGGAACCATCTCCTGGCCTTCTGTGGTGTTATATACCATTGGGTAAGGATTTTGTAAGATATTTCTTGGAGCTTAAAGAGCATTTGTGTGTCACATTACATGCCTTTTCCCATTGCTTCTCAGATATTTTAATTTTGAGGTCATGTTCCCACTTCTCTTTGTGCTTATAGTTACCTGCATGTGGTGTATGATTCAGCCATGAGCATGCAAGAGATGTGGTATTTGCTACATGTGATCTTTTGAGGCATAGAGTTTCTAAGTGCGTTAATGGAAGGCAGTATTGAGATTTGTGTTTTCTGTTTACCAAGAAATCCTTCAATTGTGTGTAAAACCAAATGCCAGGAAATGATTCACCCACCTCAGATCGTAGTGTTTCAAAAGGTTTGATCTTCAAGCCTGTCATGCAATCGCAAGGAAGTGCAAGGAGACTTTGTGGTATTTTGTGATGTATACCTGGTGTAAAATCAGGATTGTTGACGATTGGTGTTAGTGGGCCTGGGATAGAGGCAATGTTGTGTGGGAGTGCTATTTTATGCCATATATAAATTTTGGTTGCGATTAGTGGATGGTTAATTTGTTTATCTTTTTTGGAGTAAAGGGACCACGGGTAGAAGAGTGTTTGGTGAGATGTTGGGTTGCATTCTATTTGAACCCAATCTTTATTCGAGCCATGGCAGTGCCAGTCTATTAATCTGGTGATGTGTGAGGCCTGGTAGTATTTTTTTAAATCTGGTAGGCCCATACCCCCTCTGCTCTTAGGTAGTGTTAGTAGGCGGAATTTAATTCTCGGTTTTCTATCTGCCCAAAGAAAGCTTCTTTGTGTTTTGAGAAGTGTGGGGAAGAAGTTTTCTGGAATTTTTATGGGGAGGGTGTTAAACATGTATAGTAATCTAGGGAGTATTGTCATCTTCAGAATTGATGCTCTACCAAACCAAGAGAATGTTTTCGGGGTCCACTTATGTAGGTCTTTCATCATTGTGGATAGGAGAGGTTTATAATTGGCTGTGTATAGTGAATCCAAGTTATTTGTTAAGTTTATCCCTAAGCATTTGTGTGTATTCTGTTCCCATTTATAAGGGTAGTTATATTTCAGTAATTTTAGCTGATCGTGCAGAAGGTTGAGTGCTTCAGATTTCGATTGATTTACTTTAAAATTGGAGATGAACCTGAAGGTTTTGAATATATTTTGGAGGTTGGGTACAGAGATATGGGGATTAGTTATGAAGAACAAGAGGTCATCTGCATAGGGGGCTATTTTATATTCTCTACCATTGACTGTGAATCTTTGTATGTCTTTGTTTAAATTTATTGTTTGTATTAGGGGTTCTAGAGCGATAATAAAGAGGAGCAGTGAGAAGGGGCAACCTTGCTGTGTACCATTACGAATTGTTATGGGTTCAGCGAAGAAATTGTTTATTTTAATTTTGGCTTGGGGATTTTGATAGAGGGCTGAGACCCACAATAGCATATGCTCGTTTAGTCCGAAGTGGGCACATGTGGACATCATGTAGTCCCAGGAGACTATCAAAAGCCTTTTCGGCATCAGTGAATATTAATATTCCTTTAGTCTTGGAGTTTTGGGCAAAGTGGATTAAGTTCAATGCCTTGGTAATGTTATCATGGGCTTCCCTGCCTGGCATATTACTCGCTAAGAAGTTGAAAGCTGCTTTAAGGGGCTTTAAAAGTGAGAGGGTGTATGTTTTGTAATATTGCAATGTGAAACCATCGGGCCAGGACTCTTCCCTGTTTTTAAATCTGCTATTGCTTCTGAGATCTCGGATGTGGATATAGTTTCTTCTAAATTGTTTAACAAATAAAAATGGGAAAATACTGCGCTTAAAACTAAAGAATATCAGCTTATAAAAAATGTATAAAAAATATCCTAAATTTTAGAAGCTGCAGTTACTAGGATGTGATACACATCGAAAATCAATATATAAACAAGGTGTAACTGCGCTACCTCACTAATCTCCACCCAGCTAGTATTACAGCCCCGTATTAGATATTAATATATATATCTCTAGACAATATTATGTGAGCAAATATATACTGATCAATAGTATAAATAAATTCATGTGCAACTCATAAATATTTCTAAAATTGTGAGAGCAATAAGTAACACAAAATCTAAAAAAGGATGAGAAAATTAATAAAAATAAAAATAAAAATATAACATTCAATAACATGACTCCCTAAATGAAAAAGGGGAGTAAACCAATATTATCACGACAATAAATAAATAAATAAATCAATACTAGTAAATTAATTGGAATCGTGATAGTGATAAAAATTTTTATAATTAAATAATAAATAGTATTACAGTCCAACCGTGATTTAATAAATCTATTGCAATGTGAAACCATCGGGGCCTGGACTCTTCTCTGTTTTTAAACCTGCTATTGCTTCTGATATCTCGGATGTGTATATAGGTTCTTCTAAATTGTTTGAATCTTCTGTTTTAAGGGGTGGGGGGGGGGTTGCTGTCCTTCAGAAAGTCTTGGATTATGTCTTGTTTAGTTTGTGTTAGGTGCGATGGTTTATGTTGAGCTGGTAGATTATATAATTTGGAGTAAAATTTGTGGAAGAGATCTGCTATTTCTTTGGGTTTATGCTTCAATGTACCTTCCTTATCCTTTATGTCATGAATATGGCCTGCTATTGTTGTATCTCTTAGAGCTTTGGCTAGTAGTTTCCCACTTTTGTCCCCTTGTTCATAGAAAATATTTTTCTTAAAGAAAAGAGATTGTTTAATTTTTAGATCTAATATAAGTCTCAAGGATGTTTTGCATTATGTCAGTTTCTCTTCTAGTATAATCGACTGGGACTGTTTATGTTGTAATTCAAGATTAGCAATTTGTCTGGATAGTTGTGCGATTTCTCCTTCTCTTTCTCTCTTTTTCCTGGCACCCCATTTTATAAGTTCACCTCTTATCCCTATTTTGTGGGCCTTCCAATTGTTAGGTGGGTTGTGTCTGCAGCGGCATTGTTACTGAAGCAAAAATGAATGCTTTATGAATGTCATCCTTTATTATTGGAACAGTGAGGAGGGTGGCGTTGAGTCTCCAATTAAATGTGGATTGTATATCATTTTAATGAGATAGCCGTGGGCACGCGGTCAGAGAAGGCAATAATGCCTATCTCGGCTGAAGTTAGGTTGCCTAGGTCTCTTTGTGTGATAAAGATTAGGTCAATTCTTGAGTATCTTTTATGTGGTGGGGAAAAAAAGGTGAAGTCTTTCTTTCTTTGTGGGGTGAGTAGATCTCCATGTATCTACTAATGTCAGAGATTGTAGTAAGGGTTTTAATCGTTTAAGAATCTTATAAGTGACGTGTGTGTGTCCTGTTGAGGTATCCTTAAGGGGGAGAGGGGGATGTTGAAGTCTCCTCCCAGGATAATACAGCCTCCCGCGAACCATAATTTAACCCATTTCTTCAATTATTTTGTTACAGAATGATATATGAGCAGTGTTCGGGAAATACACATTTGCTAGTGTGTCCATGAGCCTTTAAGGAATATATATCGTCCTTCTGAGTCAGTAAGCTGTTTTTTTAGTTCAAAGGGTGCATCTTTGTTGATTAGTATAGACACTCCTTTGGTTTTGGTGAGGGGGTTGGTAGCATTATAGAAATAAAAACAAAGGGGTAGGATGCGCTATGGAGTTTGTTATACAGAGAGTATATATGATGTGATGTAGGTAAGAGCAGCCTCTATTTTGTTTCCATCCAAATGGATGGAACAGTGAGATAGGTAAGAAAAAGAAAATAGATATGGCGCTATACCTTATTAAACTCACTAAATATGGATATCGTAAAAATGTACAAGTTTTCCAGCTTGCTGGCTAATAATTTTAAAATCCCGAATAGAACTAGATGAACTAAGTAATAAAATCAATAAATAATAAAGTGCTAAGAATCAATCAATAATAAATAGTGAATACGAAGTGAATATAAATTTTCCAGCGTGCTGGTTAATAAATTGACAATAAATTAAATAAATTAGATAGCTGAAATAAATGAATAAAAAATGAGTACTATGTTGCTAAAATACCATGAATCAATCAATATTCAATAGTGAAATGCAAAAAATACTCAAAGTGCCTGTGACTATGATTATGGCGCAACCAGGCAACTTGGTTTACAAAATCAAGAAAATGGTAGCATTATAGACTTTCGTGAAGACGTTGTCGGTGAGTTTGGGAATGTTCTTGACTTTGAAGTGTGTTTCTTGTAGGAATGCAACTGAGGGGCACACTTTTTTCAGTTCTCTTAAAAATTTAGACCTTTTCTCAGGGATGTTTAGTCCATTTACATTATGTGAAATAATAGTTGGTGTTTTTCCTAGGAAAGCGTATGCCATGTTTAGGCTTTAAGGTAGGTTGGATGGAGAGGAGGTAGGGGAGGGTAAGGAGGTTAGAGTTACAAGGGAAGAAAGAAAAAAATAAAAGGGGGGGAGAAGAAAAATGGGGTATTAGAGTAGCTGTTCACCGACCACCGATGGGTGGTGAGTTTGGCGTCTGGAATTTGTAAGTACAAAGTAGTACTTTCCTTTGGGGAAAAGTGGGAGGCGTGCTAGTGGAGGGCTAACATTGAGATTGTACAGTATTATTATTTGTTTTGTAACAGTAAGAAAGGAACCTAGTAAGCCCATCAGATTCCGAGGGGCACGAGTATCCAGTAGAGAAATTGTGTGTAAGTAGATTTCTGGAACCATCTATAAAACTATACATTGATCGGACATGAGAGGGGATTGTTTTGAGGGAGGGGTGCCTTATAATTGCAATTAACCAGTTTGTTAGGACTATAAACAGTTATAACATTCTATATATCTTTAGAATAAACAATATGCTATATATGAAGCTGCACATGGAATGCCAGTGTAGGTCATTGTAAACATTTAACCCATAACATGAGATTATTAAGCTTGCAGGGCTCTGTATTACAGAATAGACATCAGACATCTCCATGTCTGTGATCCATTGATCACCAGAACCTGAAACAAAAATAAAAAGGAAAAAAGAGAACAGAGAGGAGGTAAACCAACAAAAACAGTTAACTCTCTGGGAGATGAAGATAGAGAGTGACCTTGGGAATATAAACGTCTTCATCAGTGGAAGTGGGAAAGAGTTCTCTTTGGTTAGGGGGGTAGTGTTCTATGATCATATATAAGGAGATCACTTAAACCCCATTAGGAGTGAATAGTTTTGAACACGAATCAGGTAGGTGTCAACTGTGTTGATTAAGTAGATAACAAGGTCTGAATGTGAGATGTGACATAGTTTTTCTCCTTTCAGTTCCCTACTTGCACTTAGGTCCGGAGGAAACTATCTGCCACTGTGTGATGAGAAAAGTGAGTCCCGAATAAGGTTTCCGGTATTAGTTTGTAGTGATGGGAGCAGGTTTCAAAGCTCAGTGACAGTTAACTTTACCTTACTTTTCCCTCTTCTTTGAATGATCGGGAGATAGTCTCCCTGTCTGGTTTAGGGGAGTTAAACATCGTTACTCACAGTTAGTTAGTTCTTAGGGAGAGTTCGTCTTGGGGTTGTAAGAGAGAGTCATGTTCCAGGAGGGTGCCGTCCATGTCGACCTGTTATCTAGGTTGTGTTCTCCGCTTGTAAAAGAGAAAAAGGTTAGAATACAACAGAATTTTTGGAGCAATGGCTCCCTCTAGTGGAGGAAAATGAAGGAAATGAAATGACCATTGGTCTGAATTAAGATATGGGATATCAGTTTCAGACAGGGTAATTTGAAATCTGAAAAATGATTGAGTCAGTTAACTGGTTAAAGTGAATTTATAACAGACAAAGTTGTAACTTGGTAAAGGGAGACTTATGTCAGTATCCTCTTGCTTCTCTCACTCTTGGGCTTTTAGTATTTTTAGAAGAGGTTGGAGAGTCCAATCTGTTCCCTTTGGTGTTTCTGCGCTGTTTCCCTTGCTGGTAGGGAGAGTATGCATGAGACTGTCCCGGTGAAAATTGTGGGTTGTTGATTTCAGGTGGTGTGCATCTAAGTATATTTTCAATTGTGATCCACTTCTAATTATTATGCCGCCACTGAGATGATTTCTGTTGATCACATGGCTTCTGTCCATTGGTTGCGCGTGGGTCTGGCAAGGGATCCATAGCAAGACTTGGGCCACTTTTGATTTCCTGTGTTAGAGATGGAGGAATGACATCAGAGGCTCATTGGTTCGCAGAAAGGTCTGGTCCACGTACGTCGGCCCCGCCTGTCTAGTGACCATGTGCATTTTACTGAGACGTCTGCTGCCTCAGAGCGAGGCGTACTTCAAGCCTCCGCTTCTGGCTCATTTCTTTGATAGATAAGTGAGCCATTAGGGAGGTTTGATCAGTGGCTGTCAGCAGTTCCAACTAGGTTTATTTTTACCCATCTTGAATTAGTTATTTCCAAATTCCAGAACAAGGTTTGGATCGCACTTGTCAATATTAGTTACATACCGGAAATGGCGCAATTAATACGGGTTAACATCCAGTAAGTGCGCAATTCAGTTTGGGGTCACATTTTCTTTATATAGAGTAGTGTTTTGGGCAGACTCATACCCCATATGATGTCTGTGTAGACGAAACTCATCCTACCAACATCATTGCGACATTTCCTATCGTTCTTGTATATGCATTTATCTACAGATGAAATGTGAATGTTTTTAACTTTTTTACTCTTTTTTAAATAAAAACTTTTATCAACGATATCACACTATGTGGCCCTTCCTTTTCAATTTTTGGTACACCGTATGAATGCTGTGATTTGCTGTGGTCCTCTTTCCATCCATGGAACATACTTCTGTACACCATACTGGAAATCTGTTGATGAGGAGTGTTCAGTTTTGATCTGGGATAGTGATCATAGATGCCATATCTCCACACACATGGTGTTTAACACCACAAGCCTTTATGACTTAAGTGGTGTATACTCTAAGTCCATGCATTCTGGTAAGCCTCTGCACAGTCGGTGGTGGTTGGTGTTTTGCAATTTATATATACCTTTCTCGCCATCCTTTCCAGTGTGGTTCCAGTGAAGCCATGCAGTGAAGTTTTGCACATTTATATGAAGAATTCTTTATGGACTTTCAATTCTAACACATGAATTTGTTTTCACATGAGTTATTATATGGTTATATAACCTTCTGTTCTGTATCAATTTACAGCACTGTATATTTTCACGTAGGTGATATTGTCACTGTAGGGATCAATAAACCCTTCCTTTTATGCTTCAGTTCTGGTCACTCAGTTTTGCATCATTTTTTTTTTTGATTACTGTATATGTTTGAGTGCTGCATATTTTATGATCTATTAATTCGCTATTGTCACACAGGGCACCTTTTTTGAAGCCTATTAGAGCCTCTGGCTCTAATCATATGCTTCAAAAAAACACACCCTGCCATAGGAATCCATGCATCCGGCCCGTATGCCCCTAATGGATGGGCTGCCACTGATTAAAGTAATACTAAAGGCTACCATTTTTTTATTTAAAAATAACAAACATGTTATACTTACCTGGTCCGTGCAATGGTTTTGCACAGAGCAGACCCAATTCTCTTCTTCTCGGGTCCCCTGCCTCACTCTGGGTTATAAGACACACAGAAAGGGGCTCTGTGTGTCTTATAACATACCAGCTTATAATCTGTACTTTTTTTCTATTTGTATTTGCATTTTTATCTGCATATCCTTCCATATAACAACTGTATACTTATTTGAATCTTAATTTCATAAAATTCTGTTCACTTGCATAATTATCTGCACAATTACTTAAATGGATGGATATTTGCATATTTATGTAGCGGTTGCTCTAACTATTGGTATATCCAACAGAAGAAGATTGTTGATTTATCCAGCTTGTGTTATCTTAGGCTATTTACCGTGGCTATTTCTTTGTCTGGACATATAGCATGGATAGCATATTTATAATATATCTACCCTTGCTACTACTAGGGGTCTATAGTGGACATAAAATAAAGTAGATTACAAAGTGTAAAGGGTGCTGCGAGCATTGGAGCTGAGTAATGGTGAGAAGAGGAGCCAAAATTAACCAGGTGGAAGGTGATAGTTGTAATACTTTAAAACCATACTTGGTCCAAGATGGGATAGACCAAGCAGTAGAAAATACAAGTGAGAATATATCAACACTGCCAGTGGAGCCAGAAAAAAAAAAGGGAGCACGGAAGGGGAAGTGGAGGGAGACAAAACAATGGCAGATGAGATACAAAGGGGTAAGAGACCTCAGTCTCAACAAGCTAAGAGTAATAAAATAGATCAGACACTCTCAGGAGGACAATTACAGCAGATAATGGACTCTGAAGATCTACAAGCACTCCCAACAAAACAAGACATGGCAGATATGATGTCTCAACTGGAACTTATGATCAAAGGTGAAATGAGTGCAACAAGAAGGGATATACAGAGTGTCCTACAACGAGTAGAAGACACAGAAATAAATCTTGATGAACTTTAAGACGCAATAATGGAGCTGCGAGAAAGAGCTGAGATTGGCGGGATAGAGATAAGGAATATTCAATATAAACTTGAGGATCAATAAAACCGAAGCGGGGGGGTGGCGGAGCTAGCAGCTGGAGCGCATGGTGGTGTGAGAGGAGAGCTCTGACACAGCGGAGATAATACAGCGGCACACAGCGAGCCTACAGGCCTAAAAACCTTTCCCCCAGCAGCTGGCAGAGAGATCCAAGATGGCACCCGTGAGGAACACAGCACGGCAGCCATTAGTGAGTCCTGTCCACCACTATCCCCACTGCCCCCTTCCCCCTTTGAGAGCCCAGTCAAGCAAAAACGAAGAAGTGGGGAGGGAGAGGACACCCAGGCAGACACAAGAGCAGAGGGGGGTGGCATGGAGGAATCCTCCATATATGCACAGCAACTGGACACCTTCCCTACATCAGGTCAGCCCATATTAGACACCACTATGAAGGAGATGCTGCAAACTCTAAGGGGGGCCCTGCAGCAAGACATGGCTTCATTTGTGCACTCCACTAAAGCAGAGCTGTATGCAGTCAGAGCCAGGATGACCTATGTGGAACGCAAAATGGGGGAATACACTTTTGCACATAATGAGCTAGTTGATGCTCACTTTGATGTTGAGGATGAAATCAAAGCTATGCGCCTCAAAATGGTGGACATTGAAGACAGGGCACGCAGAAATAATGTGAAGTTTAGAGGAGTCCCAGGAAATATTAAACCAGCTGAGCTTACTGCTTTTCTTCAAAAGCTCATGACCACTGCTCTCCCAACCCTGGGACCTGCGGATGTTATCATTGATAGAGCACACAGACTGCCTAAACCCTCATTCTTATCCGAGCAAGTCCCCAGGGACGTTATAGCACAAATTCAGTTTTACCACCTGAAAGATCAACTAATGCGATATGCGAGATAGCAACCATCCCTCCCGGACCCCTTTGCAGGGATCGCTCTGTATGCTGACCTGTCACAAGCTACGCTCACGGCTAGACACAATCTGGTCCCCATCACCAAAATACTGCGTAATCACAATATAATGTATAAATGAGGCTTCCCAGCTAAACTTTTAATGGAAACGAATAACGAATCGCATGTGAATGCATCTATAGAAAAAGGCATGAAACTCCTCAGGAAGTGGCGCCTCCTCCCATCCAACGGAGAAGCTGCGGACCCTGACCCTCTTCAGTACCGATGTAACTACCACCGGCAGCAAAGACGGAACAGATAAGTACTTGAATTGCACAACAGTGTTTTATTGCTGATGTCTTCTTCTGCTTCCCTCTCTCAACCTTTCAGCACATCATCACCCAAGTGCCTATACCAAAGTTGCCTATCCAGGCGTTGGCTCACTTAAGCACCAGCTATTTCTGAACATTTACTTTCCCCCCTTCCCACAGTTACAGGATGAGCCCTGCATTCTGTCGATTGGACCACAGAATAAGGGATCCTACCCAGTTCTTTGTTGACCGATCACGGTCTGGTTCCCGGTTTGTTGTTCCCTCACCAACTTTACCAGAAATGCGCACACTTACTGCACACATGGTCAGCCATAATGCCTACTGGACTCACTTCTAGCTATTACCATTGGATGGCAGCACACAGCTTACTTACCTTGGAATGAACATTAAAATTTGTGTCTCACAATGTGAGAGGCCTTACTAGCCCCCACAAATGCAGAGCGCTCTGGAAATCTGCTACTGACATGCATTGTGATATTCTGTGTGTGCAAGAGACTCATTTTGCCAGTGTCAATCCACCAAAATGCACGCACAAGAAATTCCCACATATTTTCAATGCAAACGATCAGACTAAAAGAAATGGAGTAATGATCACCATAAGGGACACTGTACCCTTCTCTTTATTACAGGAACACGCCGACCCTCGAGGCCGTTATATCATCCTGATTGCTGTAATTAATAAATCTGTGTAAACACTGGTAAACCTTTACGCACCCAATGTGAAATCGATGCAATTTATCTGTAAAGTGGTGAAAAAGGCTAAATCTGTGCAGAAAGGTTATTTGATAATATGTGGAGATTTTAATATAATGCTTAACGCTGATCTCGACTCCTCCTCCGTGGCCCTCAGGCAGAGGCCTTGTTTAGGTAACTTCTGCCATGAGGAAAGTCTTTTTGACCCCTGGCGCTGCACACGGGCCACGGAGAAGGACTATTCGTACTACTCTATAGTACACAATAGCTATTCGAGGATTTATTTTTTTCTCACAGATATGCATATCTTACAAAATGTTGTTAGAACTGATATCCATAACATCACTTGGTCGGACCATGCTCCAGTGACACTTGAGGTTATGGACGTCAACAAATAATCTAGTAGACCTCTTTGGCGTAACAATACCTTTCTTCTATCCCGTCCCCACATTAGGGACGAAATAGAAAAAAAGCTCAAAGAGTTCTTTCATCTCAATACCAATGAGGAGTGTTCCCCAGCATCAATATGGTGCACTCACAAGGCTTTTGCGAGAGGCGCCCTTATACAAATATACTCGAGAGAGAGCGTAAGGAAAAAAAAACACCGTATAACACATATTAGAGATTCAACACAAGAACCCAGTTACTTCCTCCCCTAGCATACTACAGCACCTTACTAAATGTAGTGATGATCTACAACAGGAACTTAAATTAGACCATGACATTTATTTTAAGAGGATGAAGCTATCCTACTACTCACAAAATAATAGGGCGAGCAAACTTTTGACCCACCAATTCAAAAAACGGCAGGCTAAAACTAATCTTTCCTTCATCCAGCACCACAGCTCCCATACGAGTTTCCGCAACACTAAAGACATAGCGAACACATTCAAGGACTATTATCACTCCCTATATGACCTTAGCAATGACTCTGATACCTATCAACTCTCTGAAAAGGAAATTGACACATTCCTTCAAAATTTAAACTTACCCACGATAGATGCTCCTACCCTGCACAAATTAAATTCTCCTATTACATGCGAGGAAGTGGCCGCAGTAATCAAGTCCCTACCCATACACAAGTCCTCAGTGGCAGACGGCTTTTCAGCCAAACACTACAAGGCATTCACTACATTACTAACCCCCAAACTAGCAGAGATCTTTAACTTAACAACTACCCCAGGCTCTTTTCCAAATGAAATGCTACAGGCCATTATAGTAACCATCCCAAAACCAGGTAAAGACAGCTCCCACCCCCAGAACTTTAGGCCGATTTCACTTTTGAATTCGGATCTCAAAATATATGCTAAGGTGCTCGCTAACAGATTAATGGAAGTTACCCCCTCCCTTATAGGATTGGACCAAGTGGGCTTTGTTAAAGGCAGACAGGCACCGGATAGGACAAGACGGATGCTCAACCTTCTACGGTACACTGAACTTAACAAACTTCCTAGCACCTTCTTCTCATAACATCAATCGGTAGAACTCATAAATCTTTCATGTAAATGTAAGATTACACTGTAAAATAGTGCTCAGAATATATAAATTTTGACATAAATTATATATATAAGTGACACAAAGAGTATCCAAGTAAAAAAAAAAAAAAAAAAAAAAAATTAGCCAAATGGAAGGGCAAAGTCCCAAAACACAAAGTCTTTAGTGTGTGATCTCTTGGTATGATCCAACAACGTGAAAAAATTGCACCTCCTTTCTAAGATTCAAATATTAGTCATGTACAGTTCCCATCACCAAACGAATTGGAGGCTTACCAGAGATGTTGGATCCTCACAAATTTACATTTGGGGGATCATACAAGCCTTTGCAATTATATGCAAGTCCTCACAGCGGCAGTTCACCAAGGGAGACCCCAAGTATGGATGATCTTGTCACGGGTTACAAGGTGTTTTAACTCCAACCAGATATATCCAAAAAACGGTTTAGGAACATAAGAAAAAGAAGCAGGGACCAAACATAGCGTAATACCGTTTTTATAGAAATAGATACAAAATAAAAGTACAAAACTCACATGTATAAAGTGGTTTGTGCGCTTAACAAAATAAAACAAGGTTGCAGCAGAGTCCAGACGCGTTTCGTCGTATAAGACGACGTCTTATACGACGAAACGTATATATTTTTTGATAAGATTAGTGCAGTGTTTTGTTACAAATTTTACGTTATTCCTAGCACCTTCTTAGCCTTAGATGCAGAGAAGGCTTTTGATAGGGTGCACTGGACATATCTATTTAAGACCCTACAAAGATTCGGACTGATAGGCCAAATCCATACAGCTATAATGTCCTTGAATTCCCAACCGCCAGCAAGAGTTTACAACTCAGGCCTCCTCTCTGACAAATTCGATCTTACTAATGGCACACGGCAAGGATGCCCACTATCGCCTATCATATTTTCACTTGTCATAGAACCTCTAGCAGAAAGTATCAGAACCTCTGAATCCATACATGGTAGGATCTAAGACCCACAAAATAGGCCTATTTGCTGATGATGTAATTCTAACTATCACCGACCCTGTAACCTCATTTACAGCCATTCAAAATTTGACTAACGACCTCGGGAAAGTATCCTTCTATAAGGTTAATACAAGTAAATGCTATGCACTAGCACTTAATATGCCATCCAGCACCCAGAATAAACTTAAAAATATATTTACATGTAATTGGAACTTCCCCTCTATCACCTATCTAGGGGTGCAGCTATCCCCCTCATCTGCTGACACCTATTTTCACAACTACCTTCCCTTATTGAGTAGATTAGAAGATGAAATGGGCCACATAGCTAAAGTGCAACTTTCGAGGGTGGGGAGGATAGCGGCATACCAAATGCAAATTCTGCCTAAGCTATTATACCACTTTAGTACGTTGCCATTACCTACAGTGGTGTGAAAAAGTGTTTGCCCCCTTCCTCATTTCCTGTTCCTTTGCATGTTTGTCACACTTAAGTGTTTCAGAACATCAAACCAATTTAAACAATAGTCAAGGACAACACAAGTAAACACAAAATGCAATTTGTAAATGAAGGTGTTTATTATTAAAAGGTGAAAAAAAATCCAAACCATCATGGCCCTGTGTGAAAAAGTGATTGCCCCCCTTGTTAAAACATACTATAACTGTGGTTGTCCACACCTGAGTTCAATTTCTCTAGCCACACCCAGGCCTGATTATTGCCACACCTGTTCACAATCAAGGCATCACTTAAATAGGAGCTGCTTGACACAGTAAGGTCCACCAGAAGATCCTTAAAAGCTACACATCATGCCGAGACCCAAAGAAATTCAGGAACAATTGAGAAAGAAAGTAATTGAGATCTATCAGTCTGGAAAGGGTTATAAAGCCATTTCCAAAGCTTTGGGAATCCAGCGAACCACAGTGAGAGCCATTATCTACAAATGGTGAAGACATGGAACAGTGGTGAACCTTCCCAGGAGTGGCCGGCCGCCCAAAATTACCCCAAGAGCGCAGCGACGACTCATCCAAGAGGTCACAAAAGACCCCACAACAACGCCCAAGGAACTGCAGGCCTCACTTGCCTCAGTTAAGGTCAGCGTTCATGCCTCCACCATCAGGAAAAGACTGGGCAAAAATGGCCTGCATGGCAGAGTTCCAAGGAGAAAACCACTGCTGAGCAAAAAGAACATCAAAGCTCGTCTCAATTTCTCCACAACACATCTTGATGATCCCCAAGACTTTTGGGACAACATTCTGTGGACCAATGAGACAAAAGTGGAACTCTTTGGAAGGTGTGTGTCCAAGTATATCTGGCGTAGAAGGAACACTGCATTTCATAAAAAGAACATTATACCAACAGTAAAATATGGTGGTGGTAGTGTGATGGTCTGGGGCTGTTTTGCTGCTTCAGGACCTGGAAGACTTGCCGTGATAAAAGGAACTATGAATTCTGCTGTCTACCAAGAGATCCTGAAGGAGAATGTCCGACCATCTGTTCGTGTACTCAAGCTGAAACGAACTTGGGTTCTGCAGCAGGACAATGATCCTAAACACACCAGCAAGTCCACCACCGAATGGCTGAAGAAAAACAAAATGAAGACTTTGGAGTGGCCTAGCCAAAGTCCTGACCTGAATCCTATTGAGATGTTGTGGTATGACCTTAAAAAGGCCGTTCATGCTCGAAAACCCTCTAATGTAACTGAATTAGGACAATTCTGCAAAGATGAGTGAGCCAAAATTCCTCCAGGACGCTGTAAAAGCCTCATTGCACATTATCGCAAATGCTTGGTTGCAGTTGTTGCTGCTAAGGGTGGCCCAACCAGTTATTAGGTTTAGGGGGCAATCACTTTTTCACACAGGGCCATGATGGTTTGGATTTTTTTTCACCTTTAATAATAAACACCTTCATTTACAAATTGCATTTTGTGTTTACTTGTGTTGTCCTTGACTATTGTTTAAATTGGTTTGATGTTCCGAAACACTTAAGTGTGACAAACATGCAAAGGAACAGGAAATGAGGAAGGGGGCAAACACTTTTTCACACCACTGTATACCCCAAAAAAATTTCGCTCAATTTTCCAAACTCTTGAACACTTTTATCTGGGCGGGGAAAAAACCTAGAATTGCACTAGCGCAACTATACAAACCCAAACACCTGGGAGGAATGGGGCTCCCCAACGCGCAAACATACTAACAAGCATCAGTACTGGACGAAATGAAATACTGGTTCTCATGCCACTCCGATAATAGATGGTCAGACCTGGAGTGTGTTATTACCCCCGGTCACAATCTTCCGGCTCTGGCTATGGCAGCTAGTATATACCACAAACCTGAAACCCCACAATATTCTACTGTGCAGGCCACACTCACGGCATGGTCCAAACTACTCCGCAGGAAAACTCTCTGACACACCTATGTGCACATTACAAATCCCCCTAGCGACTTACCAATACCTCATACCCAACATGTCGACCCAAAACTGGAAACAAACTGGCAATCACTTCCTTGTGCCCCCAGAGAAAGAACGAGAGATGTCAGACACATATAAACTGTACCAAATTAAAAACTATAGTTTGTCCAACGCACCCAGACCAGTGGAAATACCTCAAGCACTTTGGGACTTTCTTCTAAATAAACACCATAAAAGCACAAAGGGGATCTCACTGTTTTATAAATTTACTAACCCTCTCTACATGAACTCCAAACTGTCTTGCATGGTACGATGGCAAAAGGAACTACAGAAAGAATACTCAATTAGTCAGTGGCACCTAGCAATCAAATATAATAGTAAATCCTCTGCTTGCATAGACCACTGGGACAACACCAAAAAAATCCTACACAGGTGGTACCTAACACCGTTACGTCTCCACAAAATGCACCCAAACATAACTCCACTATGCTGGAGGAACTGCCAAAACACTGGTAGCCTACTCCACACTCCATGGAGCTGCGGAATTATAATATCATTCGGGGAAAAAATAGAATCCTTAATTAGAGAAGTTACGCAATCCATATTTACCCTTGAACCAGCTTTAGCACTGCTCAGCATTGGCATTGAAAAGTTCCCTCCGGAACTAAGAAAAATTGTTGTAAATATCTTATATGCTGCCTGCATCTCACTGGCGAAGGAATGGCGGTCGCCAACACCACTGTCCCTAGAGGTAGTAATATCTAGAGTGAATAACCAATTTTTCATGGAAAAGCTTCTTGCATATAAAGAAAGAAGAGCTCCAGGTTTCCACAAATATTGGGATAAATTGAGAACTTCCAAATATGCCTCTTCACATTTGTGATCTCGGTTTGCTATTTCTTTTGATGTAAAGATATTTTCTATTAAGAGCTGCCACAAGTACCAACCCACCCATCAGCTGAAGTGAACAATTACATAACTAGGGGTGGTTGAGCCGCCACGGCACTCCTCAGGGGGTGTGGTGGGTGCAACCACCCCCATACTGACTCATGTGTAGTATCAAGCACTAAATACATAGCACTAAATACATATGACTGTTTTTTCTAAACTTTTTGATATCAGTTTACAAGGTCACTAAATGTTAATGATTAAGTTGGGAACGTACATACACCAGTATTACCTCCTGAGACCCTCAGTAAGGTTGAGGGGAGCTACTTTATTTCAACACCTGACCTGAGCCTAATCACAGTGTGTACCCATGTGGGATGACAGGCTTTGCCTCCTAGGAGGCCATTTTCTTACATTCTGTTAAGTAGCTCTAATGTGAGTTATAGTTCCAAGGCTGTTAATCCAATGATTGTTAATCTAACTGTGTACTTAATTGCTGCATATATTGTTTTAATTAATACTTGTAAATTGCAAAATCCAATAAAAATCTTTGGTTAAAAAAAAAAAATACCACAGCTTGGTGCGCGCATACATGAGCCTGTTGGCGCCAGACGGGCTATTTAACTCGGTCTGTCACATTGAGATCTTGCTGTCTGATCTACAGCGTGCGAGTATCCTGACCCTGAGAACCTGCCTTCTGTGACCTTTGACCCGGCTTGTTTACCTACCATCTCTGCTATCCGCCTGCACCTGATTCCGGCCTGCTTGACTACCCTTCTGCTTAATCCTTTGGTACCTCTCCTGTCTGCCTGATTACCAACCCGGCTTGTCTGACCATTCTCCTGCTTGCTTCTTGGGTATCTCCGCTGACCGTCTGACCACCGACCAGGCCTGTCTGACTCCCCTGCTTCCAGCATCCTGGTTCCTGGTGCCTGTCTGCTGTCCTGCCTCCAGTTGTTGGTCCAGCTCCTGCCTGCAGTCCAGCTTCTGCCTGAGTTCCTGCTTCTGAGTCCTGGTTCCAGCTGCCTACCTGCTGTTCTGTTCCAGCCTGCTGCACCCGCCTGCTGACCCAGCTCCTTCCCGGTCCCAGCCTGTCTTCCGATCCTGCTGGAGGTTCCGCTACACAGTTGTTCCTGGGTTCCAGCCCCCTCTTCTGCTGTTGATCCTGCCAGGCACTCGTGCCACTTCGGACTCTTGTGCTTCCTGTATACTCTACCAGGGCCCTCGAGTCGGAGCCACAAGAGAGGTCTCTCCCTGCAGGTCGGGCTCTTCCACTGGGTACGTGACAGGAACATAGACATCTTCAGCTGCTGCTCCTGATTTTTTTGATTCATCTATTGGTCATTGGGCCAAAAAGTGAAGTAAAATCTTCTGAACAGGGGCGCAGACAGCAAAACAAATGTTACAGGGGTGATAACCTTTCCCTATGTTATCTTTTTTTGGCTGGAGCTACACTTACAAAATGTACCTGTTCCAAATTAAAAAACCAAATTATACTTAAGAACAAACCTACAGTCCCTGTCTTGTTTGGGACACCTGTATACTGCTGTTCAGAGTATATAGGGCCTGGGGGCCCCACATGTTTTCTTTTTTTAATTTGGATGTGGGGTTCCTGGTAATGGGCTGGGGCGGTACCAATGCCGTTTTTCTCAATAATTTTTATCCATATTGCTGGGACCCGACATTACATTACAGCTGCAAGTAGTTCTAAAGGACTTTTATTTCTTTAGAAATTTCATTTTGCGCAGGGACTGTTCTAAACACAGGGAAAATGCGCCACTTTACAGGCATACTATAATCACCCCCCAGGTATGATATTTAAAGGAATATTTCACAGTTATTTTTTCAGTTTGAACATTATTAAAATCACTGCCCCCGAAAAAAAAGTCAATTTTTAAAACTTCTTTTTGCATTGATACATGTCCCCTGGGGCAGGACCCGAGTCCCCAAACACTTTTTAGGATGACTTGCGTATTAGCCTTTAAAATTCACGCTTTTGATTTTTCACGTTCGGGTCCCATAGACTTTAACGGTGTTCGAATGTTCACGCAAACTTTCAGTCCGTTCGCATGTTCTGCCACAAACCGAACTGGGGGGTTGTGCGGCTCATCCCTATTCACCAGTTTCCATGCTATAATCTCCTCTAACAGAAGGCATGAAGCATTCTTGGAGGGTTGACTCTCCACCTTCTTACTGTAAAGCAATTGTTACCTCAACAAGCAAGAACTCTTAATATATTAAGATCACCTAAACATATACACCTTCAGTCTAATACTGATTGATTAACCACTTAAGGACCGCCGCATGTAAATATACGTCGGCACAATGGCACGGACAGGCACAAGCATGTACCTGCACGTGCCTGCTTTCCAGCGGGTGGGGGCTCCCGCTGGCTGCGGCAGTCTGTTTTGCTTCAGGAGCGATCCGGGATGAGGGGATGGCCGTTGGTTTCTGGCCATCCCCTCTCGATCGCTCCTGGCGAATGAGAAGCTTCCCCTGCCTGTGTAGTGTAAACACAGGCAGGAGGAAGTGATGTCACTCTCCTCTGGGCGGTCTTGCGAGGAGAGAAGACATCCTAGTAAGTTCACCAACACTACACTGACATGTAGGTACACATAGGCACACTTTCACCCTCAGTCACCCCCTGATCACCCCCCCCCCCTTTCCCAGTCACAGTGTCACTGATTGCAGTGATCATTTATTTACTGATCACTGCATTTAGTGTCAGTTGTAACTGTAAAAAGTGTCAGGGCAGTTAGTGTTAGGTCCAGGGTAGCCCCCTACCCCCCTTAATAAAGGTATAACCCCCTGATTGCCCACCCAGGTAACCCTTTCACCCCCTTTTGCCAGTGTAACTAAGCAATCGTTTTTCTGATCGCTGCATTAGTGTCACTAGTGCCGCTAGGTAGCTAGTTATTTTTTAGGTTCACCACCAGGTTTTTATAGCATTAGGTACCCCCATATACTACCTAATAAAGGTTTTAACCCCCTGATTGCCCCTAGAGTTAACCCTTTCACCAGCGATCACCGTATAAGTGTCACTGGTGATGCTGGTTAGCCAGTTATTTATTTAGGTTCCCTGTCAGGTTTTTATATAGCGCCAGGGACCCCCATATACTACCTAATAAAGGTTTTAACCCCCTGATTGCCCCTAGTTAACCCTTTCACCACTGATCACCGTATAAGTGTTACGGGTGACGCTGGTTAGTTAGTTTGCTTTTTATAGCATCAGGGCACCCACCATTTATTACCCAATAAAGGTTTAACCCCCTGATCACCCGGCGGGTGATATCAATTAGGTTTTAGGGTCAGATAGGGTGCCCCAGGCAGCGCTAGGTTAGTGCCAGTACCGCTAACACCCACGCGCAAAGCATACACCTCCCGTAGTGGTATAGTATCTGAACAGATAAATATCTGATCTGATCAGATCTATACTAGCGTCCCCAGCAGTTTAGGGTTCCAAAAAAACGCATTGTTAGCGGGATCAGCCCAGATACCTGCTAGCACCTGCGTTTTGCCCCTCCGCCCAGCCCACCCAAGTGCAGTATCGATCGATCACTGTCACTTACAGAAAACAAAACACATAACTGCAGAGCTCGCAGAGTCAGGCCTGATCCCTGCGATCGCTAACAGTTTTTTTTGGCAGCGTTTTATATTTAAATACTGAAGGTGGGGCTTGGTTTTCGGGGTCCTGTACACGGCTAGACTCCCAAAAAGTCCCCCATATGTGGTATCCCCGTGCTCAGGAGAAGCAGCAGAATTTTTTTGGGGGTATACTTTCACATATGCCTATAGCATGTGTGAGCAATATATCATTTAGTGACAACTTTGTGCAAAAAAAAAAAAAAAGTTTGTAATATTCCCGCAACTTGTGGCAAAATATAAAATATTCCATGGACTCAACATGCCTCTCAGTAAATAGCTTGGAGTGTCTACTTTCCAAAATGGGGCCATTTGGGGGGTTTTGTGTTCTTTTGGCATTTTATGGCCTTCGAAACTGTGATAGGTAGTGAGGAGTGAAATCAAAAATTTGCACCCTTAGAAATCCAGTGATTGGTTTTCAGGGTGCCGTACGTGGCTAGACTCCCAAAAAGTCCCACACATGTGGTATCTCCGTACTCAGGAGAAGCAGTAGAATATATTGTGGGGTGCAATTCCACTTATAACTATGGCATGTGTGAGCAATATATTATTTAGTGACAACTTTTTGTAAACTTTTTTTTCTTTTTTGTCATTATTCAAACACTTGGGACAAAAAAAAAATATTCAATGGGCTCAACATGCCTCTCAGCAATTTCCTTGGGGTGTCTACTTTCCAAAATGGGGTCATTGGGGGGGGGGGGGGGGGTTTGTACTGCCCTGCTATTTTAGCACCTCAAGAAATGAGATAGGCAGTCATAAATTAAAAGCTGTGTAAATTCGTATGCGATTGTAGACGCTATAACTTTAGTGCAAACCGTTAAATATATGCTTATTGAAATTTTTTTTTACTAAAGACATGTGGCTGAATACATTTTGGCCTAAATGTATGACTAAAATTGAGTTTATTCGATTTTTCTTATAACAAAACGTAGAAAATATCTTTTTTTTTTCAAAATTTTCAGTCTTTTTCCATTTATATCGTAAAAAATAAAAATCGCAGAGGCAATAAAATACCATCAAAAGAAAGCTCTATTTGTGGGAAGAAAAGGACGCAAATTTTGTTTGGGTACAACATTGCATGACCACGCAATTACCAGTTAAAGCAGTGCAGTGCGAAATTGTAAAAAGACCTCTGGTCCTTAGGCTGACAATTGGTCCGGGGCTTAAGTGGTTAATATGACAAAGAGGATGAGGTCATGTTGACGTTTTCTTGCCATCTAATCACCTACTATGGTCCAGGACTGACCATGACCCCAGACATTTTAACCCCACAAACAGCCTTTGTCTTCACTTTGAAACGCCTGGGGTCAACCTACAATTAATCTATCTATGGAATCGTGTGTCATATACATACCATAAACTATAAATGCACATATACCCCGCTGTCTAATGCCGCGTACACACGGTCGGACTGTATGGCGTACTTAGTCCGTCGAAACACATTTCAGCGGACAGTCCGCTCGTGTGTGGGCTTCAGCGGACTTTTTCAGCGTGCAGTCCGGCGTACTAAGAATTTCGGATTTTTCCAAATTCTGTCCGTCGTACTTTGGTTTCAGCGGACAATCCGCTCGTCAGTATGCTAGTTCAACGTATCAAACAGATGGTACAGCGCTCTAACTAAAATAAAATGATTACTAACATATTCAAATGAATAAAAAGTCCAAAGATAGCTTTTGAGTCAAAAAGTCCACGTGAGGAATCTTCAGTGGTATACAGTCAGTTCATGCATAAAGTGACTTAGTGCCAAGGGGGGGACCACCACCAATGGTAAAATTGGCTGCTCACCTCATCGTATGGACCCTTTAAATTACAGAGGGTCGTATGCACTTAAATATCAACTCATCCAATCGCTGTACTCCTCTCCGACAATATCCGACCAATTCACAAACGAAAACACAGCTTTCTCCTATTCAGAGTCAAATGAACTGACATGTTCGTGGAATACCCACACTGGATCGGTATATAGCAGTATTCACAATTCCTCAGACCATGTGGATAGAAAGACAGGCCATAGTGCTCTCCATAGAAAAACGTTTTAATGATGAATATACATAAAAAACACACTTACAATTACAAAGCATCATACGATCTTTAAAATGATCAATGACCGCGGGTGACGTCACGTGATCTCCGTCCGTACGTTACGTCCCTATGGGCGGGACTTCATCAGCGGACACGGAAACTACGTGACACCCGATATATGAATAGACATTACGGGGTTCCTATAGTGCGCTTACGGTGAGCACGACGTGACGGACAGCCTCTCCATGTTTACGAAAGTTACCAAGGTAACAACACATCCTGTCGTGTAGTACGAATCTACACGATAACAGGCAAAGACCTCAGGGAAGCCCTTGTGAATTTAAACAAACGTTACCAAGTTAACGGCTCATCCCATCATGCCTATCCGCACTATGCAAATGAGCACAGCAACGAGCGGAATATAAAAAAGGAATCATATAAATATTTGCAAACATTGCCGTTGCCACAATGAATCCCTTCCCCTTATGTATATAATGTAATCAAATAAAGAAAAACTGCTTAATGGGTACCAATACAAAAGAACCCCATTATTAAACAGATTTTTAAATTGCAAAGCATGAACTTTTTTTCTCCAAACTTGAGTTTACAAAGTCCACCTCCTACAAAATGCAAATAAAGATGTGTTTCGAACTTAATATTCAAAAACAATTAAGAATATTAAAATGTGTATAATACACATATATCAACGTGACATCACCTGCAGCCAATAAATTAAATAGTACTAAAAATACAATAAAAAGTAAACAATAAAATCATCGATCAGTAATAAAACAGTTAATATCAAAATCGACATTCAATCCACCAGGCATTAATACATTGGTCTCATGTATCCAGTAAGATTCCCTACGACTTAACTGGCGTATGAAATTACCCCCCCTCCAATGTTTTGTGACCCTCTCAATCCCCCAAAACTTTAGGCCTTTAGGGTTTTGCTGATGGAATTGTTTAAAGTGTCGGGACACATTGTGGGTTTTCAGACCTTTTTTTAATATTATCTACATGTTCTGCTAAACGCATATGTAAAGGTCTAGAAGTGCGTCCTATATATTGTAACCCACATTCGCACTCTAACATGTAAACCACTCCGATCGTGTCACATGTAATCAATTGCCGAATATCGTATTCCCTATTAGTTGCAGAGGCCAGAAACTTCTTCCGTTTCTTAATGTTGACTTTAGAATGCTTACACGGCTTGCACCGCCCACAAGCATAAAACCCCCCCAAAAAGGAGAACAATCGGTTCTCTGATGGAATAGGGGGGTTAAGAACGCTGGGAGCAAGGCGGTCCCTCAGAGAGGGAGCTTTTTTATAAATAAACTGTGGACGAGTTGGTAGTACTGGTCCCAAAATGTTGTCCTGCTTTAAAATGGACCAATGTTTAGACACTATCTTTTCAAATTTTTTGTGTTGAACATTGTAATCTAAAATCATTCTAAAATTTTGCTCACTATTATTAGTCTCCCTAGGTTGACTGGAGACTAAAGTAGTCCTATCAATCTGTTTGACCTTTTCAAATTCTGCCTTCAAGACCGACCGATCATATCCCTTTTGTTCAAATCTGGAGATCAACACATCGGATTGAGATATGTAATCCTCACTCCTCGTACAATTATGATGTAACCTAATGAATTGTCCCCTGGGGATGTTGCACAACCAAGATTGGTGATGACAACTCCCCAGGGGAATATAAGCGTTACGATCAGTAGGTTTAAAATGGTTAACCAACCTGAAGTTACCCAAATCTTTGTTGATCTCCAGATCCAAAAAGACTATATGATCTTGACTAGGGATGAGCCGAACACCCCCCGGTTCGGTTCGCACCAGAACTTGCGAACGACCCCCGCGTTCGGTACGAACGTTAGAACCCCATTGAAGTCTATGGGACTCGAACGTTCGAATTGGAAAGTGCTCATTTTAACGGCTAATATGCAAGATAGTGTCCTAAAAAGGGTTTGGCGACCTGCCTCCTGCCTCAGGGGACATGGGTCACTGCAAAAAAAAGTTTTAAAAACTACCGTTTTGGCGGGAGCACTGATTTTAATGACGATTAAAGTGAAAAAAAAAAAGTGAAATATTCCTTTAAATATGGTGCCTGGTGGGTGTCTGTAGTATGCCTGTGAAGTGCCACGTGTTTCTCGTGTTTAGAACAGTCCCTGCACAAAATGACATTAAGCGGAAATAACACCATTTAAAACTGCTTGCGGTTTTAATGTTATATCTGGTTCCTGCAATATGGTTGAAAATCATTCAGAAAAATGGCATGGGTAGCCCTCCCTGCCTATTACCAGCCTATTTGGGTCTTGTACGCATATTAAGGGGAACCCTGTACCCATATTAAAAAAAGGAAATGCGTGTGGCCCCCAGGCCCTATATACTCAGAACAGAAGTATACAGGCGGTGCAAACAAGACAGGGACTGTGTAGGTTTGTTGTGTTAAGTTGAATCTGTTTGTCATTTTCAACCGGTACATTTTTAAAGTGTAGCTCCAGTCAAAAAAAATATTTTTAAGCTTTTTGGAAAACATAGGGAAGGGTTCCCCATAGGCAACGCTTTAAATATTTTTTTACTGGTTACATGTTTTGAGTTGCAGAGGAGGTCTAGGACTAGAATTATTGCTCTCGCTCTAACATTCTCGGCGATACCTCACATGTGTGGCACATGCGAGCACATGGGGACATGGGCGCTTTAATTTTTATTTTATTTTTTTATTGTTCATTTTACTTTATTTATTTTAGTTTGACATTTTTTTTCCCAAAAATATATTTTTGATCACTTTTATTCCTATTACAAGAAATGTAAACATCCCTTGTAATAGGAATATGGGGTGACAGGTCCTCTTTACAGTGAAATCTGGGGGGTCAATATGACCCCACATCTCACCTCTAGGCTGGGAAGCCTGAAATAAAAAATAAAAAAAAGATTCTGGCTTTGATCGTACTGGCGAGTTGGTAGAAGCACCGGAGGGCGGTGAGGGGTGGGGGGCGTCTATGGCTGGGTATTTCAGGGTATCACCGAGTATGGCTGGGTATCTCTGAGTATGGCTGGGTATGGCAATTTATGGCAGGGTATTACAGAGTATTGGCGGGGTATTGGCGGGGTACTACAGAGTAATGGCAGGGTACTGCACTGCAGAGTAATGGCGGGGTACTGCACTGCAGAGTAATGGCGGGGTACTGCACTGCAGAGTAATGGCGGGGTACTGCAGAGTAATGGCGGGGTACTGCACTGCAGAGTAATGGCAGGGTACTGCACTGCAGAGTAATGGTGGGGTACCGCACTGCAGAGTAATGGCGGGGTACTACAGAGTAATGGCAGGGTACTGCACTGCAGAGTAATGGCAGGGTACTGCACTGCAGAGTAATGGCGGGGTACTGCACTGCAGAGTAATGGCGGGGTACTGCACTGCAGAGTAATGGCGGGGTACTACAGAGTAATGGCAGGGTACTGCACTGCAGAGTAATGGCAGGGTACTGCACTGCAGAGTAATGGTGGGGTACTGCACTGCAGAGTAATGGCGGGGTACTACAGAGTAATGGCAGGGTACTGCACTGCAGAGTAATGGCAGGGTACTGCACTGCAGAGTAATGGCGGGGTACTGCACTGCAGAGTAATGGCGGGGTACTGCACTGCAGAGTAATGGCGGGGTACTACAGAGTAATGGCAGGGTACTGCACTGCAGAGTAATGGCAGGGTACTGCACTGCAGAGTAATGGCGGGGTACTGCACTGCAGAGTAATGGCGGGGTACTGCAGAGTAATGGCGGGGTACTGCAGAGTAATGGCAGGGTACTGCAGAGTATGCACTGGTATTGCAGAGTATTGGCAGGGAATTGAGGGGTTAAATTCGGTGAGCAGCGATGTGGGCACTGCAGATGCAGCCCACATCGCTGCTGACACCGATCTCTTCCCCTTCCGCTGTACCGATCGGTACAGAAAGGGGAGGTAGGAACAGGCGTCATAACATGACGCCGGTTTGTTTCCAAGTGATCACTCCGTCATTTGACGGAGCAATCACGTGGTAAACGGCCGCTATGAGCGGCCGTTTACCGTGATGCGCCGGGTCCCATGGACCCGGCGGTCACGAATGCTCTCGAGTGCGCACACCTCGGGGCACGCGAGAGCAGAATTCTGGGAGGCCGTTAATTAACGGCCTCTCTGAGTTAAACAACCGCCCTGAAGCCGTTAATCGGCAATGGCCAGTTGTTAAGTGGTTAAAGCTAGATCACTAGCTATATAGGTGAGGTGAATATAGTGGTGTATACTGCAGTCAGGGCACAGACAACAACCACTACACAGCAGCAAGATAGGAAATCAGCCAAAAACGATTGGTGTGTACTGTGTTGAAGGTACACAGAACACCCACTGCTTCAGATGCAAAGTAACACACTACAGGAGGCCGCCTTAAAGGCGGCCTTATATAGTGTGGGGCGTGCACTACACAGCCTGAGCTATGATTGGCCACAGGCAGGATGCCTGTGGCCAATCATGGCTCTCCTCGCTGCGGGCGCTGCGATTGGCCAAGCATGCGGGGTCACAGTGCATGCTTGGCCAATCATCGGGCAGCAATGCACTGCGCCAACGCAGTGCATTGTGGTCCGCGCGCGCGTCACTCGAATTTTGACGCGAACGGCCAAAACGTTCGGAATTCGGCGAACGGCCGAACGGCCAATGTTCGAGTCGAACGTACGTTCGACTCGAACACGAAGCTCATCCCTAATCTTGACTCACATTCCATGTGAGCGAAATATTCCTATCATTGGAATCCAATGATTGAATAAAAATATCGAGTGACGATCTAGTACCATCCCAAATCAAGATAAGATCATCTATAAATCTACGGTAGCACACCAGTTCTGGGGGGCGATGTTTAAAAACTGCTTCTTCCTCCCAGTGGGCCATAAATAAGTTGGCCACACTGGGAGCAAAACGAGCTCCCATCGCAACCCCTCTGGTCTGTAAATAAAACTCCTTGCCATACCAAAAATAATTTCGGCTCAGGCAAAAGTTTAAACAAGTCAGCAAAAATTCCTGATGTCTACCCGACAATGCTGATGATGACAAGGCCCACTCAACTGAGGTCATAGCGTCATCATGACCTATGATGGTGTATAGGGAGCCTACATCAGCTGTCACCAAGATACTGGAAGGGGAACATCCCAATTCTTCCAAAGTTTGTATAATATGTTTAGTATCTTTTAGGTATGCCGGAGTATTCACCACTAAAGGCTGAAGAAAAAAGTCAATATATTGACCCAATCTAGCAGATACAGAATCAATACCGTTCACTATAGGCCTCCCTGGGGGATTGGTACTGTCTTTATGGATCTTAGGGAGAAAATATATTATAGGGGTTCTACAAAACAAAGGGTCTAGATATGCTGCTTCCTTTTTGGATAAGATCCTTTGGTCTTTTCCATCTTCTACAATGGAATGCAGTTCATCTTTATACATTAACATTGGGTCTCTATTTAGGATTGTGTACGTATCCTCATCATTTAGTAGTCGGGACATCTCCCTTTGGTAATACTCCTTACTTAAAATTACCAAACCCCCCCCCTTATCTGCGGGCCTTATGATAATCTCTTTGCGTGCTTCTAGAGACTTCATACCTCGCTTGATATATTGGGGATCCATAATTTTCTTAACCCTTAATTCTTCCAGATCTTTTGTGACCATATTTTTAAATACTTCCATATATTTATTCTCCACATTAGGAGGGTTAAAAATGGACTTATTACGTAAATTAGAATGGTCACCCCCACCCCGTGTGGGGCCTACACGTGAATTAGACAAAAAATATTTTTTTATATTCAAGGTCCTAACATATTTCTGAAGACTCACATATGTCTGGAATTTGTTTAAATTTTTTACAGGTGCAAATTTCAGGCCTCTGTCTAATACTTTTATTTCATCAGTGTTTAATGCAATACCACTCAGGTTATAGATCCCCATACCTATTGGGGTTTTGGCCTTTTGTAGTCGCCTACCCCCTCGTTTTCCTCTCTTTCCTGGTGGATTGAATGTCGATTTTGATATTAACTGTTTTATTACTGATCGATGATTTTATTGTTTACTTTTTATTGTATTTTTAGTACTATTTAATTTATTGGCTGCAGGTGATGTCACGTTGATATATGTGTATTATACACATTTTAATATTCTTAATTGTTTTTGAATATTAAGTTCGAAACACATCTTTATTTGCATTTTGTAGGAGGTGGACTTTGTAAACTCAAGTTTGGAGAAAAAAGTTAATGCTTTGCAATTTAAAAATGTGTTTAATAATGGGGTTCTTTTGTATTGGTACCCATTAAGCAGTTTTTCTTTATTTGATTACATTATATACATAAGGGGAAGGGATTCATTGTGGCAACGGCAATGTTTGCAAATATTTATATGATTCCTTTTTTATATTCCGCTCGTTGCTGTGCTCATTTGCATAGTGCGGATAGGCATGATGGGATGAGCCGTTAACTTGGTAACGTTTGTTTAAATTCACAAGGGCTTCCCTGAGGTCTTTGCCTGTTATCGTGTAGATTCGTACTACACGACAGGATGTGTTGTTACCTTGGTAACTTTCGTAAACATGGAGAGGCTGTCCGTCACGTCGTGCTCACTGTAAGCGCACTATAGGAACCCCGTAATGTCTATTCATATATCGTGTGTCACGTAGTTTCCGTGTCCGCTGATGAAGTCTCGCTCATAGGGACGTAACGTACGGACGGAGATCACGTGACGTCACCCGCGGTCATTGATCATTTTAAAGATCGTATGAAGCTTTGTTATTGTAAGTGTGTTTTTTATGTATATTCATCATTAAAATGTTTTTCTATGGAGAGCACTATGGCCTGTCTTTCTATCCACATGGTCTGAGGAATTGTGAATACTGCTATATACCGATCCAGTGTGGGTATTCCACGAACGTGTCAGTTCATTTGACTCTGAATAGGAGAAAGCTGTGTTTTCGTTTGTGAATTGGTCGGATATTGTCGGAGAGGAGTACAGCGATTGGATGAGTTGATATTTAAGTGCATACGACCCTCTGTAATTTAAAGGGTCCATACGATGAGGTGAGCAGCCAATTTTACCATTGGTGGTGGTCCCCCCCTTGGCACTAAGTCACTTTATGCATGAACTGACTGTATACCACTGAAGATTCCTCACGTGGACTTTTTGACTCAAAAGCTATCTTTGGACTTTTTATTAATTTTAATATGTTAGTAATCATTTTATTTTAGTTAGAGCGCTGTACCATCTGTTAAGGGGTTGTACTGCGCTGATTTTTTCTGTATTTATATGCTAGTTCAACGGACTAAGAATGGCGCATGCCCAGAAAGGATTTACACGGCGGAAGGGTGCTTTGCTGTGTATTTGACTTCCTATTTCTAGTCCCGTCTTACGTGCTGTACACGTCATCGCGCAAGCTTTCGACGGACTGTTTGTGCATCCGTGTGTGGTCAAGTCCGTTCAGTCGAAAGTACGACGGACTGTCCGTCGGATTGTATGACGAACTAAGTACGCCATACAGTCCGCCCGTGTGTACGCGGCATAAGGAACAAGGGAAATAGCAGCCAGCACAGCAGTAGATCAAGTTTCAAAAAGTAACAAAAAAGGTCAAAAAAGTGCAGTGGTACCAAGTGAAAGGTAATTTAAACCACTACAATTAATATGTGAACTAGTCATGTAAGTTTAGTGAAAAGTCTCCATCAATTTGTAATTAACCACTTTGTGCCCACGCTATAGCCAAAAGATGGCTACAGCGCGGACCCTAACTGCCGGGAGGGTGTCCCTGGACATCCTCCTGTTTACTTCCCCTCTGCGTGCTGCCACGAGCGTGCATCGGGAAAGTTCTGTGCTGGCCGTGTCCCTTGGACACAGCCAGTCACAGATCGCTGTAAATGGCCAATCACAATTGCCGTTTACAGCGTGATCGGCGTGTCCAATGAGAGATGATCTCATATGTAAACATATGAGATCATCTCTCATTGCCGGCTCTCCCTCCTCACACAGACAGCATGTGAGGAGGGAGAGATGAACCGCTGAGAGATGCAGCGGTTAGTGAAAAATAGAAAAAAAAAAAAAAAAAAGTGAAAATAAAGTGCCCATCTGTCCCCACTGCCACCTGTCCCCACTGTCATCTGTCCCCACTGCCACCTGTCAGTGCCATCTGCCCCACTGCCACCTGTCAGTGCCATCTGCCCCCAGTGCCACCTGTCATCAGTGCCACCTGTCCCCAGTGCCACCTGTCATCAGTGCCATCTGTCCCCAGTGCCACGTATAAGTGCTATCTGTCATCAGTGCCTTGTATAAGTGCCATCTGTCATCAGTGCCAAGTGTCATTAGTGCCACATAGTGCCATCTGTCATCAGTGCCACATCAGTGCCACATAGTGCCATCTGTCATCAGTGCCATATCAGTGTCACGTGTCATCAGTGCCACATATTAGTGCCATCTGTCACCAGTGCCACCTGTCAGTGTCACATGCCATCTGTTATCAGTGTCACGTGTCATCAATGCCAGGTATCAGTGCCATCTGTCATCAGTGTCACATGTCATCAGTGCCACATATTAGTGCCATGTGTCATCAGTGCCACATATTAGTGCCACGTATTAGTGCAACTTGTCATCAGTGCCACATATTAGTGCCATCTGTCATCAGTTTCCTGTGTCATCAGTGCCACATATTAGTGGCATCTGTCATCAGTGCCACATAACAGTGCCATCTGTCATCAGTGTCATGTTGGTTCCACATGTCATTGTCCTGGTACTCCAGGGCCTTCAAAAGTGTAATAGGTAGTCAACAAGTTAGATGTGTAATATATGCTCCTAGAACACCTGATGGCGCTCCCTGCATGTTGGGCCTCTCTAAGTGGCCAGGCTGTGGAAAAGTCCCACACATGTGGTATCATAATACTCAGGAGGAGTAGCAGAATGTATTTTGGGGCATTATTTGTGGTATACACATCGGGTCGCAAGAAATTAGTACATCAGGTGTGATCATTTTGTATGATTTGCACCACAGCTTGTAGACTCTCTAACTTTCACAAAGACCAAATAATATCCACCAATTTGGGTTATTTTTACCAAAGATACGTAGCAGTATAAATTGTGGCCAAAACTTATGATGAAAAAATTAATAATTTGCAAAATGTTATCACAGAAACAAAGAAAAATGTGTTTTTTTTTTTAAATGTTCAGACTTTTTTCATTTATAGCACAAAAAATAAAAAACCCAGAGGTGATCAAATACCACCAAAAGAAAGCTCTACTTGTGGGAAAAAGGGAAAAAAATGAATTTGGGTACAGTGTTACATGACTGAGTAATTGTCAAAGTGTGAGAGCACCGAAAGCTGAAAATTGGTCTGGGCAGGAGGGGGGTTTAAGTGCCCAGTTGTCAAGAGGCTAAAACGCAAAATGTCTTTAAAAAGAAAAGGAAACTTGAAAGTGCAATGTTCAAAAAATATCAATGACAATCTTCAACTTGATATGGGAACATCAAATATGGTACTAATTTGATCGTTTGATAGTAGATTCACCAATAGAAACACCAAATACTTACCGGAGGGATTGAACTCAAGTATGTCTGCACCTAGTGAGTCAGTCAAACTTTATGGTATATTATACCAAGGAAATATCAGGTTCACGATCCGGATATAACCTCAAGTTGGATATTGGATGTAAGTTGGTTCTGTTGAATCGGACATTCAGCCCCACCATTAAAAGAAGAGGGAAAGGCATATAGCTTAAATTTTTAAATATTTAAGCTGTGCTGAGACCACTGTCACTTTTTATTCAAGGGCTTTTTTACTACATAAACGTTAGTGTATTTCCTTTGTTTTTTATATATCCTATTGAACAATCAAGTTCTTATTATTATATCCATTGGTATACAGTGGTGTGAAAAAGTGTTTGCCCCCTTCCTCATTTCCTGTTCCTTTGCATGTTTGTCACACTTAAGTGTTTCGGAACATCAAACCAATTTAAACAATAGTCAAGGACAACACAAGTAAACACAAAATGCAATTTGTAAATGAAGGTGTTTATTATTAAAGGTGAAAAAAAATCCAAACCATCATGGCCCTGTGTGAAAAAGTGATTGCCCCCTAAACCTAATAACTGGTTGGGCCACCCTTAGCAGCAACAACTGCAACCAAGCGTTTGCGATAACGTGCAATGAGGCTTTTACAGCGTCCTGGAGGAATTTTGGCCCACTCATCTTTGCAGAATTGTCCTAATTCAGTTACATTAGAGGGTTTTCGAGCATGAACGGCCTTTTTAAGGTCATACCACAACATCTCAATAGGATTCAGGTCAGGACTTTGGCTAGGCCACTCCAAAGTCTTCATTTTGTTTTTCTTCAGCCATTCGGTGGTGGACTTGCTGGTGTGTTTAGGATCATTGTCCTGCTGCAGAACCCAAGTTCGTTTCAGCTTGAGTACACGAACAGATGGTCGGACATTCTCCTTCAGGATCTCTTGGTAGACAGCAGAATTCATAGTTCCTTTTATCACGGCAAGTCTTCCAGGTCCTGAAGCAGCAAAACAGCCCCAGACCATCACACTACCACCACCATATTTTACTGTTGGTATAATGTTCTTTTTATGAAATGCAGTGTTCCTTCTACGCCAGATATACTTGGACACACACCTTCCAAAGAGTTCCACTTTTGTCTCATCGGTCCACAGAATGTTGTCCCAAAAGTCTTGGGGATCATCAAGATGTGTTGTGGAGAAATTGAGACGAGCTTTGATGTTCTTTTTGCTCAGCAGTGGTTTTCTCCTTGGAACTCTGCCATGCAGGCCATTTTTGTCCAGTCTTTTCCTGATGGTGATGGTGGATGGTGGTCTAATGTAACTGAATTAGGACAATTCTGCAAAGATGAGTGAGCCAAAATTCCTCCAGGACGCTGTAAAAGCCTCATTGCACGTTATCGCAAACGCTTGGTTGCAGTTGTTGCTGCTAAGGGTGGCCCAACCAGTTATTAGGTTTAGGGGGCAATCACATTTTCACACAGGGCCATGATGGTTTGGATTTTTTTTCACCTTTAATAATAAACACCTTCATTTACAAATTGCATTTTGTGTTTACTTGTGTTGTCCTTGACTATTGTTTAAATTGGTTTGATGTTCCGAAACACTTAAGTGTGACAAACATGCAAAGGAACAAGAAATGAGGAAGGGGGCAAACACTTTTTCACACCACTGTATATACTAAACCTAGCTTGCATTTCCCCCTTAAAGCAGAATTCCACCCTCAAGTGGAATTTCCGCTCATCTGAACCCTCCCCCCCAATTGGCACCTTTCAGGGGGGAGGGGGGTGCAGATACCTGTATAATACAGGTATCTGCACCCATT
Organism: Lithobates pipiens; assembly: GCF_037356315.1. Classification (NCBI taxonomy): domain Eukaryota; kingdom Metazoa; phylum Chordata; class Amphibia; order Anura; family Ranidae; genus Lithobates; species Lithobates pipiens. The sequence continues at coordinate 400,033,391 of NW_027507903.1, read as the reverse complement.
TTCAGGAATAGCTAGCTGCAGCTAGACGCAGGTGCCCCACCCCCCTTTGTGTTCTGGGAAACACACAGTTCCCAGGACACAGCGGGGGCCAGTGGAGACGCGCAGCGCAACTCGCACATGCGCAGTAGGGAACCAGGCAGTGAACGCTTCATTTCCTCCTTCCCTGACAGAGGATGTCGGCGGGGGCAGCCGAGAGACGAGCGATTGCTCGTCATCTGCTGCCGACATCGCTGGACCCTGGAACAGGTAGGTGTCCATTTATTAAAAGTCAGCAGCTGCAGTATTTGTTGCTGCTGGCTTTTAATATATTTTTTTCAGGTGGCCATCCTCTGTAACAATGGGTCTTAGAATTTGGACTATATGTTTAGCACCCCAATATTACTAGTTAACTCCTCCAAGGCACACATTCACTCATGCCCATGGCCTGACCACAACATAGTCACATTTGGTACTTCTCATATTGGTCTAGCCCCTATTCCATTTAATTTGCGCTTAAATGACTCTCTTCTACAGATCCCTCCAACCTTCAGAAAATAACTACACACATTGAAGAATACTTCATTAACAACACAACTGATAATATACGTCCCACCTCACTTTGGGCAGCACACAAAGCAGTACTGAGAGGTCACTTAATCAGCATAACAGCAGCCAAAAAAACAAAGAAAGCCAAAAATAAATAAATAAATAACAAAGCCAGACTCACTGAAATTAAATGCCTCACCAGAGACCTTGACAATCTTTTACAAGGTAACCACTTCCCTGATGAAATGCTCTTGGCTAATTTATCTCTATTACCAAAATCACTTAAACACCCTCCCACAAAATTTTTGCCCCATTTCTGTCCTCAATAATGATCTTACAATTTTTGGTAGATTGTTAGCAGATAGACTTGCGGCAATTATCACAACCCTAATTCACAAAGACCAAACTGGCTTCACCCTAGGCAGACAGATAGTAGATATTATCAAGTTGGTCGCAAACATCATTCAAGATGCTAATCTTCACTCTCGCCCAGTTTGTCTACTCAGCCTCTATATCTACAAGGCCTTTGACAGTGTGAACTGGTCTTACCTCAATCATTTACTCCCCAAATTTACTCCCCAAATTTGGCATCCCAGATAAATTTATACATGGCTTCAGTGCTCTCTACCACTCGCCCTAATCAAGAATTAAACTTCCAGGTAACAACTCTGAATTCTTCCCCTTAAGTAGAGATACTAGACAAGGTTGCCCTTTATCCCCAATTTTTTTTTTTTTTTTGCATTAGTGATAGAGCCTCTTGCACATGCAATAATAAAAAAATATAAATATTAAAGGCTATACCAAAGGCCCTAGCAAATTCAAACTGAGCTTATACGCTAATGATGCTCTCCTATTTTTATCAGACTCACTCATCTCTTTACCCAACCTTCTAACTGAACTTAACACATTTCACAATCTTTCTAATTTGGGTATTAACATTAAACATAACTAAATGTTCGGCCTTACCCATTAACCAAATATACCTACATCTTGCAATAGATTGCTCCACTCACTATTTAGGTCTATCCAATGAATGATTGCATTTAATTGGAGATCAAACAATCTTCTATGGTATCAGGGTGGTCAATGCCCGATCTGGCAGGGACTACCCGAACTTCATGTGCCTCTCGATAGCTGCATGGTGGTGAGCCGCATACTCCGTGTTTATATTATTTCCTTTCCTAACTGATTGTAAAAAATACATCTAATACCTTTAAATAATCGTTGTTGTTTTCTGTTAAATAATTTGTGATAAATCTCGTTGTAGACAAACAAGGTCTCCTGAAGAAGCGACAGAATAGTCGCGAAACTAGTAGAGAAACCAAAGACCGTATTGGACACAAAATACTGTCGTAACAAATGTTGTCTATGTTATAGCCATAATATGTATTTTTCTATATATGTACAAAAATTTCTTCTTTCTCTAAAAAAAGTTTTTTATACTCAATAATAAATATTTGTAATTTTTATATAAACTTGGTATCAAGACAGTCCATCATTTTGTAGGGGGACCTAAAGGCAAAATCATGGTTATGATGTTCCATGTATGAATCCCTTTGATCTTTTCCCCATAATTCCTTTTTTTCATTCTATGGTATCAGGTTTTAACCAGGATGGAGATGCTCAAACTATCTGAAATAATTCATCATATTTCATATGACAGTATGCACATTTTCAATAAAAAGTGGATTTATTGGGAATTACCATAATCACTTACAAGCATATGATGCACCTTTACTGTAAAATCAATTACAGTTACACCAGTACGTCCAATTCTTATATTACTATCTGCTACGTATATTCTTTTAACCTAACGCAGTTCAGTTATTATATACAGTATCTCAAAAAGGTGAATTTTTTGTAAATATTTTATTATATCTTTTCATGTGACATGAAGAAATTACACTTTGCTACAATGTAAAATAGTGAGTGTACAGCTTGTATAACAGTGTAAATTTGTTGTCCCCTCAAAATAACTCAACACATAGCCATTAATGCTTAAAGTGGTTGTAAACCCTTACAAACCACTTTGACCAACAGGTAAGCCTAGATTAAGGCTTAGATGTAGGTCCAAGAAAAACCTTCTAAACCTACATGGTTTAGGAGATATTTACAAAAAGACAGGCACTGTTGTCTACGGCGCATGCGCCGTAGACATCAGCGCGCAGGCGCACTGGGCATGCCACTGCTAATGGCGATATGCCGTGGCGTGTGCACGATGCATAGTAGCCCATTATGCTTTACCTTTGCAGGGAGACAAAGAGGAAGTAAACCCATCAGGTTTCACTGGGCCATAATTGATGATAACAGGTGCTCAGTAAAATTTAAATGAAAGAAATCTATTGAGACAAAAAATCTCTCTGTTCACCTGGACTCCTGGCTGGGCAGTGATAGGGGGGATGTTAGCTGCTCCTGAGTTAGGAGGAATCCACAGGGGGTTCTGAACATCATAGGGAAGGCTGGCATGAGTCCTAACCTTTTGGGGCTGAGGTGACAACCCACTAGTACTTGGCCTTTTTTGCCAAGGTACTGCTGGTGGATGCCACTGCTTCCTCCTCACCAGAACACCTTAGTTTGGTGGGGACACTATACTCCTCTGAGTCTGTCAGTGTCCCAATGCTTAGCACTGGCTCGTAATTGAAATCAAAATCCAAATTTCAAGCAGAATCTGATACAGAGAGCTATAGACAGATATATATATATATATATATATATATATATATATATATATATATATATATATATATATATATATATATATATATATATATATATATTACATTGCAGAGTATATAGTGCAGTCAGTGTAGTATATATAATACAGTGGAGAACATATAGTGCAGTCAGTGTAGTGTATATAATACAGTGCAGGGTATATAGTGCAGTGCAGAGTATATAATACAGTGTATTGAAGTGGTTAAGGGGAACCTTATGATAGAATTAAGAAAAAAACAGCATAACCCCACCCCCCCCCAGCAAAAAACTATACCAGACCCTTTGGGTCTGGCATATATTTTAAGGGGAATGCCACGCCAAAATGTAAAAAAATAAATTAAAGTCAGGTCCCCCCAAAATCCATACCAGACCCTTAGCTGAGTAAGCAGCCTGGCAGGCCAGGAAAGGGGGGTACGAGTGTGTTGCATTTGATATAAAATATAATTTTTTTATAAGACTCATAGCATTCTGGTTTCACAGACACAGAATTTCTCAAACAAATGCTGTTGAATACAATGGGAATGCAGATACCATTGGAATTTGTTGGCAGTTTGAGAACAGTCTAATGTCTCTATAGCTACAGTAAACAGGAAAGAGAGTGCCTTTCAAACTGAAGCTACTGAGATGTAGGTTTGTTGGTTGTTAAGGTAATTGAGTTTGTAACCATTGTGAACAAGCTGACATATAAAAGGACTGGTGATGCCTTAAAAAAGAGGCACTCACTAAAAAAGACTCCCATATGTAGGGATGAGCCGAACACCCCCCGGTTCGGTTCGCACCAGAACTTTCGAACAGACCCCAAGTTCGTACGAACGTTAGAACCCCATTGAAGTCTATGGGACTCGAACGTTCGAAATTAAAAGTGCTAATTTTAACGGCTAATATGCAAGATACTGTCCTAAAAAGGGTTTGGGGACCTGGCTCCTGCCCCAGGGGACATGGGTCAATGCCTAAAATGTTTTTAAAAATTGCCGTTTTGGCGGGAGCACTGATTTTAATGACGATTAAAGTGAAAAAAAAAAAGTGAAATATTCCTTTAAATATGGTGCCTGGGGGGTGTCTGTAGTATGCCTGTGAAGTGCCACGTGTTTCCCGTGTTTAGAACAGTCCCTGCACAAAAATGACATTAAACGGAAATAACACCATTTAAAACTGCTTGCGGTTTTAATGTTATATCTGGTTCCTGCAATATGGTTGAAAATCATTGAGAAAAATGGCATGGGTAGCCCTCCCTGCCCATTACCAGCCCCTTTGGGTCTTGTACGCATATTAAGGGGAACCCAGTACCCATATTAAAAAAAGGAAATGCGTGTGGCCCCCAGACCCTATATACTCAGAACAGCAGTATACAGGCGGTGCAAACAAGACAGGGACTGTGTAGGTTTGTTGTGTTAAGTTGAATCTGTTTGTAATTTTCAACTGGTACATTTTTAAAGTGTAGCTCCAGTCAAAAAAACAATTTTTAAGCTTTTTGGAAAACATAGGGAAGGGTTATCACCCCTGTATAATTTGTTTTGTCGTCCATCTTTTTTCATCTCACTTGCTGTTGTCTCCTTCCGTTTGCAAGTAGGAGATGTTTGTAAGTTGGATGTTTGAAAGTAGGGGCCTGCCCTATATGCTCTGCAGAAATGGCGGAACAAGGTGTTGGTTTTGCCACAACATTGTAAGGCCGCGTACACACGGGCGGATTGTCTGCCCAACTTAGTCCGCTGAAATGTGTTTCAGCGGACAATCCACTCGTGTGTGGGCTTCAGCGGACTTTTTCAGCGGACAGTCTGACGGACTTAGTCTTTCGGAATTTCCGTAATTTTGTCCGTCCAAACTTTTTTTTAAACAATTAGATTTTATTAAAGAATTAGCCAATTACAATACAAATATAGCAATACATAACAAGCGCAAATACAATTGCCTGTGTGTACCATAGGGTAGTAATAGCGTTACAGACTCAAACTCATACTTTTAGTCCTCTTGTTTGCATATAAACAAATTGACAGAAGATCCCTATTAGACTAATAAGCCCCTCCAAAAAAAAAAAAAAAAAAAAAAAAAATGGAAAGACCTATTAGTAAAAGGATAGGTACCCTACCATTCCCAAAGCGTCAATAGGATCTAAACATATATATCCATGGATTGTAAAAGCCTGTCCTGGCATATCTGCATTATAACTTTATACCATTCTAAATACACCCTATTGCCTATCATACAAAGGCCAAATGTGACTAATAGATATAAAAAAGAGGTGACAGCCTATCTCAAGGCTAGCACCTTAGAAAAAGGAGAGAAAGAAAAAAAAAAAAAAAAAAAAAAAAATGATAGTACAATTATCCCTAAATAACAAGCGGGCATTGCTAGCCCAAACCCACAACGCCCCCTCCACCTCATGTTTGTATCAGAAAGGCGTATACAGAGGAATAGCTAAACACTACCCAAGGTCGCCATATATCTATGTACTTGCCCGTGCTTTCATGGGCTATAGCCCTAATTTCTTCCATTTTATGCAAATATCCTATCTCCCCCAGCCATTCCATAATTGAGGGAGTCGTAGTGTTCCTCCAATATCTCGGTATCACTGTCTTGGCGGCAGTTAGAAGAAATCTAATCAGCGATTTTTTATATTTACTCATAGAAAGGTCAGTAATATGTAGTAGACAACATTTAGCGTCAAGGGGAATCTGTGTATCAGTCATTTGTTGTATAATACTAATCACTTGGCCCCAAAATGGTCTGATTAGGTCACACTCCCACCATATATGTTGTAAAGTGCCCTTAGCTTGATTACAACGCCAACATAGGTCTGGAACAGCGGGGAACCACTTATGCAATTTAACTGGCGTGTTATACCAATTCGTCAAAAGTTTAAAGGAAGTTTCCTGTAATCTAGTGCTAATTGCACATTTATGAGCAAATACACATGCCTGTAGCCATTGGTCGTTTGTAAATGATGCATTTAATGCTGCTTCCCAAAAAAGCTTATGTTTATTAGGTTCCAGACGTGCTGCGGATTGTAACCACGCATACGTGAGAGAGATATTTTTCGTAGAAGCCTTGGCACGAAGGCAAACCGCCTCAAATGGCGTTAATGGTCGTATAAAGTGTTTGATCCTCCGTGGGCTCAAAATATAATCGTGTATTTGTCTATATGTCCATTGCCCCAAAACGGTTAAACCCAAAGTGTGTTGTAAGTCCAACATTGATTTAATCTTATTACCCTCAAGACAATGAGTGGCTAATAAGGGCAGATTCCCACATATAAAGTGCCGGATAGGTTTATGCATGCCTGGTATAAAGTCAGGATTATCTACTAACGGTGTTAATGGGCCAGGTGAAGTAGTCAATCCCGTTGTTTGAGCCACTGTTTGTAATAGTCTTAAAGTGGTCCCTATAAGGGGATGTTGCTTAAGCTGTTTAGGGCACAAGTCCCACGGAATCCAGGGAGAATATGTCACTGGAATAGGACCTACATCGTTTTCAAGTTTCACCCAATCTTTATTATCCGCATGGCAGGTCCAGTCAATTATTCTGGCAAGATGAGTGGCCTTATAATAATTTTTGAAATTGGGGAATCCCATTCCCCCACTGCCTTTGTCTCTAATAAGTATTGCAAGGCTTATGCGTGGCTTTTTAGATGCCCATAAGAAGTGTCTAAGAATAGCATTCAGTGACTGAAAAAATTTTGCAGGTAGCCATATGGGCAAAGTCTGGAAAAAATACAAAAATCTGGGCAGGATTGTCATTTTGACGATCGCTGCCCTACCAAACCAAGAGAAATGTTTGAGTGTCCATCTCTCCAGGTCTTTTTTCACGTTTTGTAACAGTGGCAAAAAATTTTGGCTATATATCTCAATTAAACTGGGAGTCAAATGAACTCCTAAATATTTAAGGGAGCGGGATTCCCACTTAAATTTACAGTTACGTAAAACCGCCTCCCGCGTAGTCTCTTGTAACGTAAGATTGAGGGCCTCAGATTTTTTATAATTAATTTTGAAATTCGCCATATAGCTGTAATGCTTAAATATAGTGCACAAATTGGGCATAGTAACATGCGGCTGAGTTATAAAAAACAATAGATCATCCGCATACGCAGCACACTTGTATTCCTTATCGCCTACGTGGAAGCCATGTATAGAGGATGATAAATTAACTGTGCGGATTAACGGTTCCAAGGTGAGTATAAACAGCAAGGGCGAAAGAGGACACCCTTGCCTAGTCCCATTCCGTATCTGCACCTTGTCTGACAGTGTCCCATTCACCTTAATTTGTGCCGTAGGGTTATAATAAATAGTTTTAATCCAGGATAGCATATGTGCTCTCAGACCTATATGAGAGCAAGTCGCATACAGGAAGTCCCACGACACACGGTCGAAGGCCTTCTCTGCATCTGTAGATAAGAGCATGCCTTCAAATTGTTCTGTTTGGGCCCTGTGTATAAGATTAAGGGCTTTAATCACATTATCTTTCGCCTCCCTACCAGGCATAAAACCTACCTGCTCGGGACCTATGAGTTTGTGCAACAATGGGCGCAGTCTGTTCGCTAATATTTTCGTATAAATTTTTAGGTCCACATTCAATAAAGAAATCGGCCTATAGCTGGCACAATCTAGAGGGTCTTTATTAGGTTTAGGCAATACTGTAACGTGCGCTCTCAGGAAATCTTCTGGTAACGTTTGTGGGTCTCGAAAGTGGTTAAATGTATTAATCATGTGTGGAATCAATAATTCCATAAAGATTTTATAATAGTGGGCTGTTAAACCGTCCGGTCCAGGGCTTTTCCCCTTTTTTAATTCCTTAATAGCTGCGGTGAGTTCACCTTCAGTTATCGGTTCTTCCAGCGACAGCGCTTCCTCCTCAGTAAGTTTGGGGAGTCCGCTGTCAGCCAGAAATTTATTAGTAATCTCTGCTGGCGTCCCCCTTAGGTCGCTAGGTTTATGTAACTGCGGTAAATTATACAAATTGGAGTAATATTCCTGAAATCTTTGTGCGATTTTCGCAGCATCCTGTGTTGTCTGACCAGCACTGGTTTTAATTGCAGCAATATTCGTCGATAATAATGTTTCTTTAAGGGCCTTTGCTAAAAGTTTGCCTGTTTTATCATTGTGTTCATAGAAGAACCCCTTCTTAAAGAAAAGGATCTTTTGTGCTTTAAGGTTCAAATGGGCTTGTAATTTTTTCCTCAAATCTAATAAAGTTACTGCTGTATCAGTTGCTAAGGATTGTTTATGCTTCCCCTCTAGGTCTCTAATGGTCTGTATCAAATCGTTAATCTCCCTCTCTGCAACCCTTTTTCTCACGGCCCCCAGCCGTATGAGCTCCCCCCGAACCACGCATTTATGGGCCGCCCAAATTGTAAACGGCGACAATTCTTCAGAGACATTTTCTGTAAAATATAATTTAATTATATCTGCTATTTTGTCAGTGTTGTCCTTATCCGTGAGCAGGGAGGGGTTTAATCTCCACGAGTGGGGGCCGCGGTGTATGTTTATTTTGTGAAATTGCAACGATATAGGGGCGTGGTCAGAAAGGGTCTGCACACCTATTTTAGCAGATTTTATACGGGATATATCCCTTTGAGTAACAAAAATGTAGTCTATGCGTGTAAATTTATTATGCAAGGGTGAGAAATATGTGTAATCCCTGCCTGAAGGGTTTGCCAAGCGCCAAGTATCTACTAACGTAAGGGAAGCTAAAAGTGTCTTGATTTTACGCAACTTTTTATACGGAATGCTGGACCTGCCATCTGATCTATCCTGAAGGGGATTTAGCGCTAAATTGAAATCTCCCCCAGCACCACACATCCAGATGCAAAGCCCTTCAATTCATCTACCACATGTTGACAAAAAGTAACCTGTGCAGTGTTGGGGAAGTAAACGTTGGCCAAGGTAACCGGAGTTCCCGCCCAGATCCCCTTCAAAAATAAATACCTTCCGGCAATGTCCGCCATCTGCTGGTGTACAATGAAATCAGCATTTTTATGTAGCAGAATTGTCACCCCCTTAGATTTGGCCTCGGGATTTGTTGCATGGAAAACATATGGATAATGTCTATCATGCAATCTAGGAATCCTGCCGGACCGGAAGTGAGTCTCCTGAAGAAACACCACTACCGGTTTCTGCTTGTGGAGTTCCCTAAGCACCGCCAATCGCTTCTCCGGTGTATTTAGACCCCTAACGTTATGGGAGATCACAAAAGCATGTTCATCTAGCATAGAATACGCCATATTAAATACAATAACTAAATAAATACAAGAAGGGAGAGAGAGGAAAAAAAAAATAAAAAAAAAATAAAAAAAAAATAAAAAAAAAATAAACACTTAGGTGGATAGACACCCAAATGGAGTGGCTAGGTAAAATGTCTCCTCCTATCAACTGTAGGAGAGGAGAAGAAAAAAAAAACGTTGTGAATCCCCGTCTGGATAAACCAGACAGCGATGCACATGTGGAAGCAATGGGAGGACTTTCCTTCAGAAAATGGTAATAAAATAAAACCCAAAATACAAAAACTATTAATTATCTGTTTAAATATAAGGAAAAACCACTCCAATCCTTCCGTGATTCAAAAATTAAGCACATATTAAGGCCACATATATACCCTTCCAGCCAGAAGGATAAGGTCATGAACAGAATTATGTACATGAAATTTATGTCCGTCCAAACTTGGTTTCAGCGGACAGTCCGCTCGTGTGTAGGCAAGTTGGACGGACTAAGTATGGCGCATGCTCAGAAAGGATTTACACGCTGAAGGTTGCATTGCAGTGTATTGGACGTCGAATTTCTAGTCCCGTCATACGTGCCGTACACGTCATCGCGCAAGCTTTCGGCGGACTGTCTGTTCATCGTGTGTGGTCAAGTCCGTTCATTCAAAAGTTGAACGGACTGTCTGTCGGATTGTCTGACGAACTTAGTTGGGCAGACAATCCGCCCGTGTGTACGCGGCCTAAGCCCTCAAAGTGACTCTTGCTGGGCGCTGGAGCGCCCTGCTGTGAACGATTATATCAAGAATTGTAATTACATGCCATTGTTGAACAGTGGTAGAAAAATTGACCTTTGGTGGTTGTGGTGCTGGTGCCACAACACTATAAGTCCTCACAGTTACTCTGGGTGGGCACAGGAACGGGCCCTCCTGTGAAATATTATATCAAGAATTGTAATTATATGTCCTTGTTAAACAGGGGCAGAAAAATTGGGCCTTAGGCACTGGTGCTGGTGCCACCACACTGCAACCTCTCCCATATACTCTTGTTTTATTGCAGGAATTAGCCCTGCTGCAAAGCATTGCATCAAAAATTGTAATTAAACGCCCCTGTTAAACAGGGGCAGAAAAATTGGGCCTTAGGCACTGGTGCTGGTGCCACCACACTGTAACCTCTCCCATATACTCTAGTTTTATTGCAGGAATTAGCCCTGCTGCAAAGCATTGCATCAAAAATTGTAATTAAACGCCCCTGTTAAACAGGGGCAGAAAAATTGGGCCTTAGGCACTGGTGCTGGTGCCACCACACTGCAACCTCTCCCATATACTCTTGTTTTATTGCAGGAATTAGCCCTGCTGCAAAGCATTGCATCAAAAATTACCTAAACGCCCCTGTTAAACAGGGGCAGAAAAATTGGGCCTTAGAGACTGGTGCTGGTGCCACGACACTGCAACCTCTCCCATATACTCTTGTTTTATTGCAGGAATTAGCCCTGCTGCAAAGCATTGCATCAAAAATTGTAATTAAACGCCCCTGTTGAACAGGGGCAGAACAATTGGGCCTTAGGCACTGGTGCTGGTGCCACCACACTGCAATCTCTTCCATATACTCTAGTTTTATTGCAGGAATTAGCCCTGCTGCAAAGCATTGCATCAAAAATTGTACTTAAACGCCCCTGTTAAACAGGGGCAGAAAAATTGGGCCTTAGGCACTGGTGCTGGTGCCACGACACTGCAACCTCTCCCATATACTCTTGTTTTATTGCAGGAATTAGCCCTGCTGCAAAGCATTGCATCAAAAATTGTAATTAAACGCCCCTGTTAAACAGGGGCAGAAAAATTGGGCCTTAGGCACTGGTGCTGGTGCCACCACACTGTAACCTCTCCCATATACTCTAGTTTTATTGCAGGAATTAGCCCTGCTGCAAAGCATTGCATCAAAAATTGTAATTAAACGCCCCTGTTAAACAGGGGCAGAAAAATTGGGCCTTAGGCACTGGTGCTGGTACCACCACACTGCAACCTCTCCCATATACTCTTGTTTTATTGCAGGAATTAGCCCTGCTGCAAAGCATTGCATCAAAAATTACCTAAACGCCCCTGTTAAACAGGGGCAGAAAAATTGGGCCTTAGAGACTGGTGCTGGTGCCACGACACTGCAACCTCTCCCATATACTCTTGTTTTATTGCAGGAATTAGCCCTGCTGCAAAGCATTGCATCAAAAATTGTAATTAAATGCCCCTGTTAAACAGGGGCAGAAAAATTGGGCTGATGGCATCACCCAGAGCCAGAAATGTTCTTCCAACATATCAGCAGAGGAGGAAGAGGATAGACAATCAACATAACAGGACAGTCACTCAGCATCAGCATAGGCAGTCTTGAAGGGATGTGATATTTAAAAAAAAGTCGATCAACTGATTCGGTGGACAAGCGCACCCTGTGATCGGTAACAAAGCCACCAGCAGCACTGAAGGTGCGTTCCGAAAGAACGCTGGATGCAGGACAGGCCAGTAGCTCAATTGCATACTGTGCAAGCTCTGGCCAGTGATCCATCCTCAAGACCCAGTAAGCCAGAGGATTTTCGGTGGGAAAGGTGTCCAAGTCTGACCTTGCCCCTAGGTATTCCTGCACCATGTAAATCAGACGCTGGCGATGGTTGCTGGAACCGATCATACCTTGGGGCTGTGGACTAAAAAATTGTCTGAAAGCATCAGTCAGACGGCCACCTTCTCCACCGCTCCTTCTGACCAATGCCTCAGCAACACATTGTCCAGGACCAGGAGTTTGTAACTTCCCAGTCTCTGGGAACGCATTGCACAGACCTTTCTGCAAGGCCTCCCGGAGATGTCTCATCCTCTGCTCCCTCTGTGATGGCAAGATAAGGTCGGCAACCTTACCCTTGTACCGTGGATCAAGGAGAGTGGCCAGCCAATAATGGTCCCTCTCCTTGATCCGAAGAATACGAGGATCCTTCCGCAGGCTTTGCAGGATCAGGGAGGCCATGCAGCGTAGGTTAGCTGAGGCATTCGGCCCGGAGTCCTCTGGGTCACTAAGGACAACATGATCCGCAGCTACCTCCTCCCAGCCACGTACAACTCCACGGGTTTCTTGGGACTGTAAATCATCCCTACAAGACTGCTGCTGCTGATGCTGAGTGCCAGCCTCCACCTCCATGCTGACACAATCATCCTCCTCCTCCTCCTCTTCCTCCTTCTCATCCTCTTCCTGTGTGATGGGTGGCACAGCAGGAACACTGTCTGGATAAAGGGGGCCTTGAGAGGCAAGGAAGTCCTCCTCTTCCTGCCTCTGTTCTGCCTCAAGTGCCCTGTCCATTATTCCACGCAGCGTATGCTCCAAGAGGTGGACAAAAGGTACAGTGTCACTGATGCATGCACTGTCACTGCTCACCATCCTT